>NC_045623.1:76727355-77352355 GCF_009829155.1 Mustela erminea | reverse complement strand
TAGCAAGTGACAAGGGAAGGAGGTTGGGGACCAAGCTGGGGTGCCATGTGGGGTCCAAAGAAGGTGCAAAAGGAACACCATAAAATTCATTTTCTCTGATGATTGTTTCCAGCCCAGACTGAGCAAGGGAAACACGGCGGTAACCACGGGACAGGAGCCGGGTCTGGAGTTGAATGGCTGTTTCAAGGTCTACATTCTGATCTTTTCTTCTCCATGCTATTTCCACGACTTTTTCTGATTCTCTCACTCAAAAGGCGTTTACCGCCTTTCGCTGGGAACCACCGCCTCCTGGTAATTTGCCAAAATGACAAACACCAAGGGGACGAGGGGAGGCAGGCCTCCTGGAAATCACAGAGTTGTTCTGTGCAAATCTGCAAAGAAGGTATGTCGAGGAATGCAGGCAATGGGGCACTGTGCACACAGGAAAAGAATGTCATGTCGACGTCACTACAGCAAAATCAGAAGAGTCCGTGTTGCCCGGTATGCTGCTGCTGGCATTGTCGTAAACGAGTCAAAGGCAAGGCTGTTGCCAAGAGGACTCATGTATATATCGACGGTACCGAGCACTCTCTCTAAGAACCGAGTTGGCTTCCTGAAAGGCCTGGAAGAAAACGATCAGAAAAAGACCATTCAACCGACACCAGCCTCTCCGCCCAGAGAAGCACGCTTGCATGACCCAGTGGAAAGGAGCCCAGGTTCAGGGCATAACGGGGACAAAAAAAAGGAAAAGAAGGAGGAGGAGGAGCAGGACAGGGAAGGGACTTTGTGTGACGTTAAAATGATGGATCTACATCATTCTACAACTTTGTCCAAACCCACGGAATATTCCGCACCAAGAGTGAACACTAAGATAAACTATAAACTTTAACTTTGGATGGTTATGATGTGCCATTATGAGATGGTCCTTGGTTAATAAAAAAACATTATGCCGTGTGGTGAGCAGTGTTGGAGAGACATGGAGAAGTTGTGTTGTAAACCTAAAAGTGCTCTTAAAGAAAAAAGTGTGTGTGTGTGTGTGTGTGTGTGTGTTTAAAGACCTCTGGGATTTTTTTAAGGCATTTATTGAGCACATTCTTTCCACCAGCATAAGGGAGATACAAAAATGATAAAAGACATCATAGCGTATGCTTTTATAACTTGAACCTAATGTGTTGGTGTATTCCTCAGAGAAGGGTATGAGATCCTATGAGAAGGGTACTCTCACGATTCTCACTTTACAGATGAGGAAACTGAGGCAGGGAGGTATTAAGAAGCTTGCTGGAGATGTCACAGTCACTAAGGAGTAGAGCCAGGCCTTGGACCCAGGCAGATTGGCAGCAGAGCCCATCTGCCCCACTGAACAGCCACTGGAAAGCTTCAGCTGGGGAACAAGATTCAGAAGGAAATGAACATCCAACTGGGCAACAGGTGCAGAAGGGGGTTCCTAATATGTTCTCCCAGGCTAGAGGTGTCTGTTAGAAAAGCTGGGTAACCCTAGTCTAAAAAATGTCACCTACACCACTTGTGTCACCCATATATTCAAGAAATACTCAGTAAGGAGGTGCAATGCATCAGGTACATGTCCATGGGAGGCACACCACACAGGAGATGGAGAAGAGATGGAGAAGATGGAGAAGTTCGAGAAGACACACCCAGGTGGGAGTCACCAAGGCACTGAGTGCTCATGAGGAAGTCCTGAGAGATTTGGGACCATCTTAACGGGGACCAACCTCCTCTGAGAAAAAGGACAAGCTTGCCAAAAGGAGGCCCGTTTTAGCTGAGCGTGACGCTAAGTCGGGAGGAGGGGTGTTCCAAGCAGAGGGAAAAACACAAGATAAGGTCATAATGTTGGAGGTTGTCTGCAGCATCTGGGCTCCCGGGGGAAAGCCAGTGCAGCTAGTGTGTAGAAAGGGAGGGGAGAGATGTGCTCGGTGGAACTGGAGAGGCATTCAGCAGCCAGATTTTTCTGGACCCTTCATCCTGAAGTGATGGGGGGTGTGCAGAGAAGTAGTGGGGCTTTTTAATCAGGGTAAGCCAAACAGATAGTACCGGTCAACCCCAAAATGGAGGACAGAAATTCCTCTCTCCCATCACAGTCTGAGGTAGAGTCCTTCCCGGTTAGTAGACCACTGTGTCTGTTACCTGTCGTCCTAATGCTGCATAACAAGCAACCCCAAAACTCCAGCGGCAGACGAGCCAGGAATGATCAGGTGCAGACGGCAGAGAGACAAACACAGAGAAACATGCAGGGCCTTGTGACATTTTGACTTGGGACTTTTGCCCCATTTTACTGCTCCCTCATTCCACCAATGGGAGCAGTACACTCCACCTTTGTGGGGGGAATTGTGAGTTCACATCACAGTAAGATGCTTGGAGGGACAAGAAGTGGAACTCTTCAGGGCACTCTGTCCACCACAGCCCTTATCCTGAAGGTGTCCGTGGATGAACCCTCACCCCTTCCATTTGGGGACTCTGCCATCTTGGAGAGCCTTGTCATCATTGGCAACTAATCAGCAAAAGAGGAAAACAAGACGGGAGGAGGCACGTTGCCTCTCCAGAGCCTTGAACCACAAGTGGCCCACGTCGCTTCCTCACACATTCCAGTGATGGGAGCTAGTTCCTGACCAAGCCTGGCTGCCTGTCCCCTGCTCCACAGCGGCTTTCCAGCCATGACTATACGGTTTGGGAGGCGAGCGTGAACTTCGGTGCGCAACCAGCCGTCTCCGACACAGGGAATGACTCGCCGCTGTGCTACCGTAACTTCCTGCGGGAATGACAGTGAAAGGGATCATGTCCTGCATCACAGCACTGCTCCAAATAGAGGAGACAACAAACCCTCATCACCCAGCCGGATGTTTGAGCAGCGTATGTACTGGGCCATCAGGTGGGCCAGGACACGAGTCTTTGCAGACCCTAACGCAGCTGACAGAGAGACAGGGACCAGACACATGCCACTGTCCCTGACCCCACCCACCCTCCTGAAGTTCACCCAAGCTCCCAGGGGTCTTCTGTGAGGAGGTCCCCCTCCCTCCACGCAGATGTCCTTCCTCACAAAGAGGATGCCGCGTGAGTACTTGGGACGCCCAGCCAACACCAAGCTTGACAGTCTCAACCACAAGGCCCGGAGGAATCCCGGCGCTCCCTGCCGGCTGCCTGTCAGCGCGATGCCCCAGAAGCACGTGCCTCTGGAAAGCAGTGGGTTGGCTCGTCAAGCCTCTCTCCAGAAAGCCGAGACATGCCCTGAATGCCAATGATCCCCCACGCCCGACAGGAGGGGGATGCAATTACGGCGAATTCTGCTTACAGTTCAGATTCAATATTTGGAAGGGTTGATCGTGAAATAAGAGATTGCCTGATTTCTCTCCCAAGCCCGTGAATGGTTCATTAGCTCCTATTTGACATTTGATGGTTGAGTCTGATTGGCTTCATTGTGGAGTTGGACTTCAAGAAGTCCCCAAGACAGAGCAATCAAGTTTCACAATGATCCCCAACTGCAAATTTTTGGAACCTACATGGCAGCTGCGCCTTGGACATCGATCCCATGAATGCTGCGGGGAGTCTGTGTCCTGTCCCCATTTAATGAGACGCCATCCTGCTTGCCAAGGCTGGGCCCTGACTCAGCACTTAGGATTTCCTCTGCGGTGGAGAGGAGGGAGGGGGTAGGGATGGGGGTGGGGTCGGGGCGCAGACAAAAGACCCCCCCCACACAGCTTAAGCATCAGTAAAGATGAGTGTGTCCCAACCTAGGCCGCGGGTGTCTGAGGAATGTGAAATTGAGCCTGTGCCCTGAAGGAGACACAGTCTGACGGTGGAGTCCCTTGCACTAGAAACCGAGGGATAAAGCCAGCAGACGCTCGGTTCCATGGCGGGGAAGACAAGGGCTGCAGGAGTCCCTCAGAAGAGGAGAGGAGGGAGGGCCGGGGTCTGGGCTGGTGACCTAGCAGGGTAGGAGAGGGCAGAGGGGCACCCCGGGCATGAATGGGAGCAAAGGGCTGGTGAAGCCTGACCGCTTCCCCCACTTTCTCCCTGGAGGCAGGGGTGCCCCCTCCCCCTGAGCCTCCCTGCTCCCTGCATCTGACACACGGCACTGTCCTCCTCTGTTCTTACTGACTGTGGGCCCTTTGCAGACACCGGCGGTCTTAGCCATTTCCAGGCCCTGGTTGGTGCCTAATAAATGTTTGTTGGTCAGACGAAGACTCCCGCCCGACTATGCCATACACTCACCCTATGTCGTTGCTGTCTCGCTACCAACGATGCTGGTACGTGAACCGACATCCGTGTCTGTTCTTTGAGTGACCAGAATTCCAGGATCCCAAGAACTTCTGCCACGAGGTAGTGCTCCCCAGGGACATGACAAAGATGCCTTCTCTCCCTGTGTCATTCCCTTGAACCTCTGGAAGGGACAGAGGGTGGAGGGGACACAGAGTGGAGGGGACGAGGCACCGCCCAGCGTGGGGAGGCGTGCTCTAGAACCCCGTGCCGCTCCCGCGGGCTGAGTGCACGGTGCTAGGTCAGCTCGGGGGCTCTGCCCCTTAAAAGGTGGGTGCAGGGTCATGTGAGGAAGCCACGTGTTTGTTGGTGCAAGGCCCTTCGCTGGGGGCCGGGGCCCTCTTTGGCTCCCTGGAGCGCTCCAGGCACTGCAGCTCTCCTTCGCCCTCCCGGCCCCCACTCAGCCCCCGAGGGTGCTGGTCCTGCCTCCCAGCTGAGGGCAGAACCTCAGAGACATGGGTGAGCCCCGGGCCTCGCTCTGCCTGACCACAGCAGAGCCACAGCATTCTGCTGGCTGCTGGCGGGAGCGGGGAGTGGAATAGGAGAGAACGTTCTGCAATGGTTGCCGAGAGCTGGACCGCTTCCCGGCTCCTCCATTCACTCCCCAGCTTCGAGGCAGCTGCTCTCAACCGCCTCCCCTGGCTCCAGCCCGCCCCCTCGCCTCGCCTGGAGCCCTCCGCACCTGCTGGCTCCTCAGGGCCCATCTGCATCAGACAGAACCTTCCAGCCACTCTCCTGAGCCAAACACCAGGCCTCCCTTCCAACACCCAACACACACTCACACACACACCCCGCACACACTCACACAGATTCATGCTCCATTATTGCATTCACACGCACATCTGCTCACACTCATGCTCACAGGCACATGCCTGCTCACACTTGGACACACACGCTCATATACACACACAGCCACACTCACAACTGCCGACACACACACACATAAAGCACCCACCTACCAATACGCTACTCTCACACATGCACGCACATGCACAAACACACTCACACGTGCACACTTACAACATCCACGCATAGATGCACAAAACACACGTGTGTGCACATTTGCACACATGCACATACAAGGGTGTGGATGTGCACGTGTACACACACACCCCTTGCTGTGCCTGCCTTTGACTGCAGGGGCAGAAGTCAGGGTCAGAGGGCGCCTGGGAGGCTCAGTCGGTTCAGCGTCTGCCTTTGGCTCAGGTCATGATCCCAGGGTCCTGGGCATCTAGCTCTCTGCTCAGCAGGAAGTCTGCTTCCCCCCTCTCCCACTCCTCCTGCTTGTGTTCCCTCTCTCTCTGTGTCTCTTTCTGTCAAATAAATAAATAAAATCTTCAGGAAAAAAAAGAAGTCAGGGCCAGAGGCACACACTGTGTCCTCCTCCCAGAGCAGCCCAGCTCAGGCCGTGCTGGTCTCTGGAAGCCTCGTCTCATCCTCCATTTCTCTTGCGGCCTCAGCTGCCCCTTGGCTGCCCTCAAGACATGATTTCAGTGCCACCTCCCCCACCCCCATGGCCTGAACTTCTCCTGCCTCTCCCCTTCATTTCAGCCTCTTTGTTCACCTCAGCCTCTACTGTCTGGAGACCACAGGACTCAGGCAACAGCTGGCAAGCAGGGACTTTTCCAGAACAACCTCACACATTTTCCTTTCTGGCATCTCCAAGGAACATCACTGACGGTGACCATCCTGATCACACTGATAGGATTCCCCCCACCCCAGGCGTGGACATGGGGACAGAGGCTTCCCACTGCCCCTCAAATCAGAGAGTATAAATTTTCACCTATTTGCTCTCTCATTAACTGTCGAGGAGTAACGGCCATTCGGCTTTCTCTGCCTGCAATGTCAGCTGCCCATCACCAGGGGGCAACCCTGATTCACTTATTTGTGTTTTAACACTTAACCCAACCCCCAGTCCATAAAAAACAATGAAGCTGGCCAGACTATAAACAAACCAGACACCGGTGAGGCGGGGGTGTGCGGTGGGGGGGGTGGGGGGTGGATATGGGTGCATGGGTGTGTGTGGGGGTTGGGGTGTGTGGGTGTGGATGGGGTGGGGGTGGGCACGTGGGTGTGTGTGGGAGGGTGGGGGGTGTGCACGGGTGAGTGGGGGTATTGTGTGTGGGTGTGGGTGTGGGTGTGGGTGTGCAGAGCAATCAGTACCATATGATGGGAAAAGAGCCAAAGGAGAAGACATAGATTGAATGAGATTCGGTTGGTTACTAATACCGGGATACACGTTTGGTTCTAGGTTTCCTGTTGGCTATAGCAAAAATAAAACCACTCGCTAGGTCACCCACTTTTCCAGGGACAGGACAAAATTTCATTTGGGCCCTGCTGGGAAATCCACTCTGGTTTAATGAGCTCCCCATTCAGGGCTTCCAGATCAACTCTGCTCATGTGTTGGACCCATTATGCTGATCCTTCTTTAAATCTGTCATCTTTCCATTTTAGCCTTTAATTGAAAGTGATAGCTAAAAACTCTAGCCCTAGAGCCATACTGTACCCCCACTAGGTCCACTCCCTGTCTTCCTTTCTCCATCCCACCCCACTCAGCTTTATAGCCACTACTTCCCCAAAGTTGGTCCTCTCAAGGTCACCAGCCACTTCCAAGCTGCCAAACCCAGAGGGCAGTTCTCAGTTTTCATCCTACCAGAGCTCACTACAGCATCTGACCCAGGGGATTATGCACTGGTGTCTGAAACACTTTCTTCATTTGGCTTTGAAGACACCACTCTCGTGCCGGTCTCTATCTACTACGGCTCCTTTTCCTTCTGCTGTGCTGGTTCTTGCCTCTCTGCCCTACCTCCAAATGTCGCAGTGCCCTCTTAGGGTTCCGTCTTGGGACCTCTCCTCTCTTCCATCCAGTCAGTCCCCCAATCCAGTGTCAGAACTCAACGAATCAATCATATACTCCCTCACGACCACAACTTGTAAGTCTGTGGCCTCATCCTTACAAATGTCAAACAGGCATCTCGAAGTTAACAAGTCCAATCAGAACTCTCGATACCCTCACTCGACCTGCTCCTTTGTTTCCCATCTCAACAGAGGGCAGCACCGCTTGACTTGGGACAACCTTAGAGTTGACTTTGACTCCTCTCTTCATTCATGCTTGACCTCCAAGGTAACGGAAAATAATCCTGTGGCTCCCACTTCAAAGAATCTCTAGGATCCAACACCTGCTCACATCTCGATTCTGACGCCCTGTGCAAGCCACCAGCATGGCATGGTAGGCAGTGACTTTGCTCATTATGTTGGCCGTTTTATCTCTTGTGCCTAGAACGGTGCTCGTCACATGGTAGGCCATCAGCAAATATTGGTTACATGATTGAATGCCTTAGAGTTTGCTATACACCTAAGACACAGAAAGATTGTTTCTTGATAAATAATTTTACAACTATGAAAAAAATAATAACCAGCATTTTTTATGAACACACAGCATGGGCCAGGCCCTTCCTTGTGTCGGGAAGGTGCTAGATGTGATGGATGAGGCTCAGAGAGTAGGAAACCATCCACGCCAAACATCTGGTGGTTCCTGCAGTCGGTATTTCCAACACATTCATTCAGTCAACTCATCAGCTATTGGTTGGGCACAGCCATGTGCCAGATATTTTTTGGGGAGAACAAACCAGACAAATCCTTTACTCAAATAGAGCTTACCATCTAGTAGGGAGGGAAATGCAAGAAATGAAATGTAGACATAGGACCGGTGCTATAAGAAAGCAAAGAAACAAGCTAGGACGGGCAGAAAAGAGCTCTCTGGGGAAGTGGCATTTGAGCAGATACCCGGGTGAAGTGACAGGTGAGCCATGTTCATGTGTGGGAGAAGAGCAAAGACCCCAAAGCAAGCAGCCTTTGGTGAGTTTGGGTGACAGCAAGGAAGCTAGTGTGGCCAGAACTCACAGAGTGAAGCGCAGACTCTTTGGAGATAAGGTCAACATCTTTGGAGGGGTGCCAAAGGGACTTTGTAAAACAGTGGAAGGCTTTGGGTTTCCCCTGAGTAAAATGGGAAGCTGTTAGCAGATGAGAGCCAAGGAGAGACCTAGTCTGACTTAGATTGTGAAAGAATCACTCTGGCTGCCGTGTGGAGAAGGCTCCCGACGAGGGGCAAGGTTGGATACAGAGAGATCTGGTTGAAGGCCTCTCTTGGCCCGCTGTGGTGCACAGCTGTTTGGTCAAACAACAGTCTGGATGTTGCTGTGAAGATAATTTTTCAGATGTGATTAACATTTCCAGTCAGCAAACCTGGAGTGAATAATAGGAATGGGCTTCTCCCAAGGAGCTGAAGGCCTTAAGAGCGAAGACTGAGATTTCCTGAAGATGAGGGGATTCTGCCCCAAGACTGCAACATAAAGGCCCAAACTGCCTTTGGCACTTGCTTGCCTGCCTCATTGGTCTCAGATTCAAGACTGCAGCATCAACTCTCACACCTGAATTTCCAGCCCACCGGTCTGCACTCTGCCCTAAAGATTTCAGACTTGCCAGCCCCAAATTAAATAAGCCAGTTTCTTAAAATAAATCTAGATTAGATAGTCAGGCATAGAGGAGATGACTGATAGATGATAGGTAGGTAGATAGAAGAAAGAGAGGAATGATGAGATAAATTTTATATATATATATATATATATATATAAATACATATTTTTTTATATATATGTAAAATCATGAGGGAGTATATGATTCGTTGCATGTGACACTGGATTGGGGCAGTGACTGGATGGAGGAGAGGAGAGGTCCCAAGACGGAACCCTGAGAAGGCACTGCGACATTTGGAAGTAAGGCAGAGAGGCAGGAACCAGCACAGCAGAAGGAGAAGGAGCCGTAGTAGATAGAGACCGGCACGAGAGTGGTGTCTTCAAAGCCAAATGAAGAAAGTGTTTCAGACACCAGTGCATAATCCCCTGGGTCAGATGCTGTAGTGAGCTCTGGTAGGATGAAAACTGAGAACTGCCCTCTGGGTTTGGCAGCTTGGAAGTGGCTGGTGACCTTGAGAGGATCAACTTTGGGGAAGTAGCCGATGTTATATATATATTCTACATTGGTTCGATTTCTCTGGAAATTTCTGACTAATAAAAGGCTGTTGTAATAATCCATGAGATCAATGATCAACTCTTGGACCTTGATCAATAGCTTGGGCCAATGATCAATAGCTTGGATCTTAAATAACAGTGGAGACAGTGAGTCATGGTTAATGTCTAGAAATATTTTAAAGGTAGAGCCAACTGGATTTGCTGATGAATTGAATTGTGGGGGAAAAAAAAGAAGGGGAGGAAGGAAGGAAGGGAGGAATAAAAGAAAGAAAGAAAGAGAGAGACAGAGAAAGAAAGAGAGAGAGAAAGAAAGAAAAGGAAAGGAAATAAAAAAGCAGTATCAAGAATGACTCTCAGATTATTGGCCTGAGGAACTGGGGGACTGGCAGTATCATGGACTGTTATGGGAGAGGCTGAGCCAGTAAACAAAGGAGTTTGGAACTGAGGAGAGAGGTCAGGTTAGGGGGAGAATCGGGAACCTGTGGCTGAAGTTCCTGAGACAAGATAAGATCACTGGTGATCAGACCCAGAAGAGTGGTCCCAGGACTGAGTGCTGGAGCCCCTGGAGCATTCTGAGGTCCAGAGGTCAAAAAGAGAAGGGACCACCAACAAAGAAGCCCGAGTAGATAGGCCCATGAGATTGGAGAACGTGTGTCCCAGAAGGCAAGTGGAGAAAATGCTTTATTCTAAGAGAGACAGAGTGGTCGGTGGTGGTAAGTGCTGCTCAGGAAGTGGTCCCTTTAGGGGCAGGGTGGGTCACAGGTGCCAGGGCTCCACGGAGGTGGGCCCTGGGCAGGAAACCCAGTTTGGAGAGAGGAGAGCCTGAACATACACACACACAAACACACACACACACACACACACACACACACACACAGGCAAACCGTCATTCACTCTGCCATGGCGGTCTGAAGCTTCCACACAGAGACCAGAGTCCAGGCTGGTATGATGGTCAGAGGAAGGTCAGAGCACCCTGGGAAATGTCAGAGCACCCCGGCTGATCGTGGGCGGCAGCGTGGGTTTGCACCTGTGACTCAGTTACTTTTGATGGATGGGGGGTCATTTGTGACGTGATTAGGAGGACCTGGGCCAAGATGGGAATTTGAGTCATGGTAGGCAATAGGGAAGTCACAGCTTATTCCCAGGAAAAGAGTAACGCACGATGGGCCGTGGCTGGAGGAGCCAGAAGGCAGGGAAGAGAAAGAGGGGCCTCCACAGACTGCATGGCCACTAGCTGGGAAACAGTCAGCTTGGGGACAGGGAGAGAGTCCTGGACTCCTCTGGGGTAGGCCTACTCTGTGTTTGCTCATGATAGCCACCATGAAATTATTCATGATTTCCTCCACTCATTGATGAAGAAACAGAGGCTCAGAGAAGCTAAGTAAGGTACCCAAAGTCACACGGTTGAGAAGCAGAGAGATCTTCTTGCCTCCAAGGCCCATGCTCCTTTTTCTAGAACAGTCAGCTGAACAGACCGAAGGCCGGCTGTCCCTTTTTACCCACACAGCCCTTGACCTTGTTGGGCCTTGGGTTACTCATCTGGAAAATGGAGACCACCATTACACCTCTCCTACAGGATTGGATGGAATCACTCTCATAGACCAGCACTGTGCTTAGCTCGCTCACGGTGCACGTTCAAGAAACGAAAGCTATGGTTACGGGTGATTATTCTCCGTTTTCAGCTGAAAAAGCATGTCAGAGTCCATTAACTCCTTCACACTCTGAAGAGTAAAGGCTGAAGTCTGGATTCAAAGCCAGACATAGGAAATGCCAGAGCTCACCCAAGCCCTTTCCCATTCCATCCCAAGATAAGGAAAGGGGGGAGACGCGCATTTCAGGCAGGTGGGATTCATCAGCAAAGCTGTGGGCCAGCAGGGTCTTAGGGCCTGATGAGGTCAAATTTCAGCTACAGGTTGGAGAGTGAGCCCTGCTGGGCCACCTGGGCCTCAACTGAGTGTCGTGAGTGAGGTGCCGTCCCGTGCCGGGCTCCCTGCCCAGCAGAGGTGAGCCTTGGCTCGAGCACCGTTAACAGCTGCTGGGTGGAAGCGGCGATGACACCCTTGGGGACTTTGCCCTCTTCTGACCAACGATCAGCCCTTGGGCTGGTGGGTTAGGCACTGCCTGTCCCCAGGGACTCAAGAGGGCCTGGCCCCGTCATCTCCACAGGGACCTCAGGCAGCAGATTTTGTCACTATGCCCACTTGATGGGAGAGCGAAACGGGCTCGTTGGAGTTGGTGTGACTTGTCCAAACTCCCACAGCGGCAGCAGGACCAGGATTTGAGCCCAAGTCCTGTCTCCAAGGCTGTGAAGAAAGGACCATGGGCTGACCTGAGTCAAAGACACTTGAGTCCCTGCTCTTGCCATCGACTGGCTTGGTGACCTGCGGCAAGTTATGTCACCTCTTGAGCCTCACTTTCTCAGTCTGTAGAATGGTCTCTCCAGGGGCAGCTGGGTGGCTCAGTTGGCTAAGCGACTGCCTTCGGCTCAGGTCATGATCCCAGCATCCTCAGATTCCTTGCTCGGCGGGGAGCCTGCTTCTCCCTCTGCCTCTGCCTACCACTCTGTCTGCCTGAGCTTGCTCTCTCTCTCTCTAACAAATAAATAAATAAAATCTTTAAAAAAAAAAAAAAAAAAAGAATGGTCTCTTCATCATTCCACCTAAGTAGGTGTCTTCTGGAGCTAAGGTAAGAGGTGTGTCCAAGGCCCTCCCACAGAGCTTCCCTCCCCCCACCCCAGGTGCCTCCTCCTAGGAGCTCTGGGCCTCCCTGTCCTTATCACCCCTAGCCCCCTTCCTGGGAATGGGCTCAGGCTTGTCAGAGAGCCAGCCAGCTGTCAGCCCCACCCCAGCTGGCCAGTTAATGAGTGACCAGGGCACTGGAGTCCGGCCTATAAAGAGCTCCTCCCTGGGGAAGCAGATGGGAGTCGGGGGACAGGGGCAATGGGATACAGACGCAGTGAGATGAGTGGCAGGATGGTGTCAGGGCTCCTGCCCGGGGTGGCTGTGGTCTTCCTCCTGCTGCTGCAGGACACACACTCAGTCTCCATTCAGGTGAGTCCCTCTGGCCACTGTGCCCTTCGCCTGAAGGTCCCCAAGGGGAGGGGCTGGGATGATGAGGGGACGCTAGGAAATTCATGGGATACGGGAAAGCAAGTGCCCAGGGCTCACCCCAACCCTTAATCACAACCCAGGGACCGAGACAGCAGGTGGGTGGGGGCAGCCGGAGCGCGGATGGCAATGACAGTGGTGATGACAGCAATAATAAACCACCGCTAGTCACCACTGCTCTCTCAGAAGGCACATCCTGGTCAGAGGTCAGAAGCTAGAACAAGATGTGGTCCCCACCCTTAAGGAGCCCCGCAGGAGAGGAGTCTCTCTGGTCGCCCATGTACAGGTGGGTGGGAGAGAGGCACCAGAAAAAGGTTCCCTGGCAGGTGACAGCTGACCTTGCAGGCTGAGCAGGAGGCAGCTGGGCACAGAGGATGTGGACCACTCGGGGCAGAGGGCCCAGTATACACAAAGGCTCAGAGTGAAGTCAGCAGGGGGCCCAGGGCTCCTTCTAGGGCCTGCCCGTGGGGTGCCAGGATGCCAGGGGCCAGCAAGGAGGGGGACGTCTGTGGCCCTGGGAGTCCGACACATTCTTGACTCCCGGTGGGACCTCCTTGTGGGGGCGCAGGGGAGGCAGCTTCCCCCTGCATCTCTGGCCTTGCAACGGGCCAGCTGAGGGTGTCACTGCACCATGTTTGTTCAGGGGAGATCACCCCGTTACCGAGTGTGGCCCAGGTGTCAGGCACTAGGGGGGGCAAGGATCTGATGAGGCCCCAAGTACGGAGAGACAGGAGGCCAGTTGTGAAGAACCGGGATTTGAACTGGGGTTCTCCAAAGCCCATACCTTGAATCACTTGCTCCCCAGCCGCACTGTGACCTCATACACAGTAATGGGGGGCCTGTGGCATGGTGGGGTGTGACCAGCTCCCCACCTCCCTGGCAGTCCCTGTTCCCAGGACCCCCCATGAGAACAGGGAAGGCTCTGCGGGGTCTGAGGAGCTCTGGTGTCCTGGCCCGGGTTTTGATACGCTCTCACCTCCTGTCCCCTCCGGCCCTCCAGCACCAAGGCTTCCGGGTCCAGCTGGAATCAGTGAAGAAGCTGAGGGACCTGGAGGAGCAGAGGGGGCCCAACCCCGCCAGAGTCTCCAGACTCCAGGCCCAGAGCCTCGTGCCTTCCGTGTGTCACCACCCGGCCCTGCCGCCGGACCTCCAGCCCGTCTGCACATCCAAGGAAGCTGCCAGCGTCCTCCAGGCCTTGAGTGAGTATCCTCACCCCTGCGGAGCTTCCTGCCAACCGCACCCCCCCTCCCCTCCTCCCCACCCACACAGCTCCACCACTTCATGTTCTTTCTATGTAAGCACCCAGTGCCTGGGACAGGGAGAGTCAAAAAGCTCAGCCTCTGGCCTTCCCTGTCTGGGCACCGCAAGTCAGATATGCCAGGAACCCTTCGGTCCCCAGCACCCCGGACCGCTGATGGTCCTAGCGGACTTCACAGGTTCCCATCTCTGAACAGGGAAGGGAGGCCTGGGCCAGAGCCCTGTAAGCAAGGACCACAATAGGGGTGGGGGATGCTGGGGGGGCAATGGGGGAAGCACAGGGGACGGAGGGGAAATGGCTCACATCTGGGTCCCATAAGGGGTCTGACAGGCTTCCAAGAAGAGGTGACATCTAAGCCAAAATGTGAGGGAGCAGAGCTGGCCAGTGAGTGTGACACCCATGAAGTGTCAGGCCCGTGCCCGGCCCTGTGCCCGGCCCCCTCTCCTCCCGAGAGAGCCAACAGGGATATCCCCAGCCCCAAGGGTCTAAGGGGCTGGCCCAGGCACCAGGAGGCAGGGGAGGCCTGGGACTCGGCCCCGGGCCACTCTCTGCTGTTGAAACTTGAGGCTCCAGACCCTTGAGAGAGATGCTGGTAACACGGTCAGGCCCTCTCCAGAGCCGGCCTTCTCTGGCTGCCCCGGCCCCCATGTCTCGTGGGCAGCTGATGACTGGTCTTGTCCCCTGCCCAGAGAGCATTGCTAACGACGACTGCGAGCTGTGTGTGAACGTCGCCTGCACCGGCTGCCTCTGACGGGGCTGGCTGCCCTGAGCCCGCGCGCACACTGCCTCCAGCCTGCTGCCTTCCCAGCCCACACCCCCGGTTCGAGGCCCCCGCACGCATCACCATCACCGGTCCGAGGCCCGAGCAGCTGGACGTGGCACAAGGCGGTTGGACACATGGTTGGAGGGGAGTCTGGCCCAAGGCAGCCTTGCTGCCTAATTAAAGATGCCCAACTACCTACACCCCGAGTCTGGAGTCCATGTGTCCATTCCTGGGAGCCCCCAGCAGAGCTGCTTGGGAAGCTGAGTGTGACAGCAGAAAGGCTGATCTCAGGACACAGGCAGGGGTTTCCCAGTTTCCAGTGCCTGAGGAGTTGGATCAGCGAGCCCTGTTTCACACAGGAGCGGGGAGGCCGGCGGGGCTGGGGCATGGAATGAGTCCCCCAAAATCACAGAGCTTAGACGCTGCAGAGCGCCTGTACGGATCTGACCCCACAAGTCAAGCTCCAGGCCCAGCCCAGCTGCAGAGCCCAAACTGTGCTCCAGCCCAGGATGCAGGGGGAGTTGGGGGGCAGAGAGTTTCCCCTGGAGGTGGGGCTGCACCGATTGGGGGGAGGGTACAGGGAAAAATCACATGGTGCCCCCTCCCCAGGCCAGGTGTCTGGGCTGCCTCTGCCCTGGGGCTCCTGAGGAGATGGGCCTTGACCTTCACCCTTACCATCCTGAGCTCCCTTCCTTCTCAGGTTTGCTAGTACGATCTGGCCAGCTCCAGAAGGGAGACCTTTCCTCCTTCCCTCCAACCTGGCCACCCTGAGGAATAATAATAATAATAACAACAACCACAACCAATGTCACGGTGCCTAGGTGGCCTGGTGGCTCAGTAGTTAACCATTCCCCTCTGGCTCAGGTCATGATCCCGGGGTCCTGGGATTGAGCCCCACCTCAGGCTCCCTGCTCGGCAGGAAGCCTGCTTCTCCCTCTCCTTCTCCCTCTGCTTGTGTGCTCCTTCTCGTTATCTCTCCCTCTCTCAAATAAATAAATTTTTTTAAAAAATGAACAGTCTATGAGCATTTGCTGTACCCTAGACCCTACTCTAAACTCATGGAGTCCTGGAAACAGTCTAATGAAGCAGTTACTGTTCAATAACCGCTCCGCTTTACAAATAAAGAGACCCACGTGCAGAGAGAGACCCGACTAGTCCAGGGTGATGGGCTCATCCAGGATGGCGGCTCAGCGAAGTGGCAGAACGGCAGGCCGGGCCAGACCCCGTACTCTCAACCACCACATTAGTGGCTCCCCGTGGCCCAGGGCCACACCGACGCTGCCTCACAGAGGGGCCCCTGTGTTCTCACAGCGGCCGCCAGCTCCCGAGCCTTTCCACAGGCTGGGCTCCTCCACAGCCCCTGTCCTGTGCAGCCAGAGAGGAGAGCCAGACACAAAGTCGGCCGTGGTCTCTGAGCTCGTTCACCCAGAGCCAAGGCCATGGCGAACTCCCCCCAGACCAGCTGCCTCTCCCGATGGCCCAGTTCTGCTCATGAGCCCTGCAGTTTCCCACTCCACCAGGCCACAAAACCCAGAGCTCTAGTTCTTTCCTCTCCCTCACCCCACAGGCAAGGCTGGCTGGGCCCTTTGAAGTGCCTACTGTGCCAGAGGAACTGCTCTGATGGGGTCCCTTATCTTTCTATGGCTCCCTAGTACCCCCTCTCAAATCTAAACTGAGCCCAAGCACCGTCTGGCCTCAGCTCCCACTGCTCCCCTCAGCTATGCTGAGTCCCCACCTGCCTGGGGAGGAGGTGTGAAGGGAACGGCCACTCACCGAGCTTCTACGACGTGCCAGGCTCAGGCTGAGCCACCCACACAGACAAGAATGGCAGCACCAGCACAGCGCCCGCTATGGGCCCAGCGGGGATATAAGAGCTTTTCCTGGGCCACCTCATTTAATCTTCACTCAACCTCACAAAGCAGGGATTCTTGTCATCCCTATTTTACAGATGAGGAGCCTGAGGGGAGAAGAGGCTGAGTCCTGGCCACAGTCACGTAGCTGCTAACAGCAGAGCCAGGATCCACCCCCCGAGTCCAGGTCCAGAGTAGGAGCATTAAATGACCCTGCCCCACCCTGCGTCTCCTCAAATCCCCCTGCAGCGCTGAACGCTGGGGTCTGCTAGCATTCCCATTTTCGGATGAAGAAACCAAGTCTCAGAGAAGGCTTCACAACATGTAAGTGACACCGGCAGGTTCAAACCCAGCCCTGTGTGCCTCCCAGGACCCACCCTGTCCCTACCGGACCCTTCCAGTGCCTCGGACCTTCCCCCATGCTGTGCCCACACCCACTCCACCTTCTAGAATGCCCTCTGCCTTCCTACCTCCAGATTGGTTTTCAATGTCCATCCACCCCAGTGCATATCCCAAGTGCTAATGCAAATGCCTGCCTCCCCACCCCCTTCATAAAGCCTCTTCCGACCTGAAGATATCGCACCCTGCGAATTCCAATTCTGCAGCCCGGGGAATTCTACCTGAATCACCCCATGTCCCTTCCCCTCCAACCAACTCCCCAGGAAATGCCCTGGTCATTCCTCTTTCCCCCTTCCCTCTAACTTTGCTAACAAGCGGCCCTCTGTGCCTCACCTTCTCGCCCTTGTCTGAACCTGTCTCAGCCTGGCCCTGGTTCCCCATTTTCTGGTTTGTTTGTTTTTACCATTTATTGGTTCTCTGTTTGCACATGGCCTGAACTTTACCTGCATGACATACACATTTACAGTATTTCACCCAGCCTGGGAGGCAGGTACTATCACAGTCCCAGTTTTACAGGGTAGGACACTGAGGCACAGAGAGGGAAAACGACTTTCCTAGCATCACACAGTATGTGCAAGACCTGAGGCCGGCCTGTGTAGCTCTGGCTTTCCCCCCTGCCCTCGGTTGTGTCCTCCCACAGTCATCAGTGTGGTGGGTTTCACCTGCCCTGGGGGTCAGAGAGACCTTCCCAGGAACAGAAGCCACTCTAGCACAGCGGGCCAGAGCCCTGCAAGGGGTCCAGCTGATCAAAGTGCCCACAGGGCACCAGGGACAGAGTGGGAACACAAAGCCCCTCCTGGGAGGGGCATCTGAGGAAAAGATGCCACAGGAGCACAGCCTTGGGGCCTCAGGGAGGACTTTATCTGGCTAGGAGTGTGGGAAGAGGAGCCAAGCACAGATGAGGGGAGCAGAGAAGAAGGGGTGAGGGCTGGGCTTGAGGTGTGGTGCCCGCGGAGAAGGCTACACTGCTGTGGTCCATGGGGCCCGAGGCCTGCGGGACCTTGAACACTCCAGAGCCTGGGGCCAGTCTCATCACCCCTCAAGCTGTGTGGGGGACATCCATGCCCGCAGACTCCTGCACTCACTCAGGGCCCAGCGTCTCCAGCGTCCCAGGAGATGAGGAAGAGAAGCACAAATTCCACCTGCACCATGGCTGGTCTGGGGGTTGAGGTCCCCTCAGTGCCTGTGTGTGGTGACACCGCCTGGGCGGGGGGCAGCTTCATCGGGGGGAGGCGCACACTAAACCCCGAGCTTGCCGGGCAGGGTAAACACCCTTAGAAAGCTGGCTTCCAAGTCCACTGGCAAATGAAGGCAGGAAGGAAATGACACCAGGATGACTCTGGGAATTGGTTTATTAGCGGAGGGTTGCAGTGGATCTTGGGAAGCACCAGCAACTGGGATGGGTCAGGGGCTGGGCCTTCCCAGGCCGCCCCAGGCCACCCACTCTTCACTCTTCCCCTGGAGGCTGCTGCTGCTGCAGGAGTGGGAACATCCTGCGGGGGAGGGCCAGGGGACCGCGAGCCGGATGTCCTAGCACCCCGCACAGGCTGCGAAGGCACAGATCTCACAAGAACTCGGGTCCTCCGCGATGGCCTCTGCGCAGGAGAGGTGAAGTGCCAAAGGGTCAGAGCCTCCAACTTCCCTTGCGCCCCTTTTTGAGTCCCCAGGAGAAGCCCAGGCCTGTCCCCGCCCACCCGCGGGTCTTTCCTCCCCAAACCGGTACCGCTTAAGCTATCCAGTCAGAGTGGGGATTCCACCCAGGAGGAGCAATAGCTAAGGCCAGAGGGCCCGGGACCCAGAACCACCAACCAATCACCGGCCAGAGCGAGGATCTTTCAAAAGTAAGCTTCGCCAATTACAACTTAGAACGGGTTCACCAATCAGAGTACATTTCCCCCTCTGGGGCCACCAATCAGGAGCTTCCCAGGCTCCACCCACCGGAGAGGAAGCTACTCACCCAGCCTATGGAGGATCTCCCGGGCATTGGTCTCCTTGCAGACGGGTTTGAGTTCTTCTGGAAACTTCTGGTGACTGCAGACTTGGGGAACCGCGCGCCCACCACTCTTCCTGGTGTGAGGCTCCTGGAGCTCCTGGAACTCCTGGAGGTCCTTGAGCTTCTTCACTGACTCCAAAGGAAAAGAGAACTTTCCATCCTGAGAGGGACATGCGCAGAGTGTGAGGTCAGCCTGCAGATCCCTCCAGGATGTCCGCAGGACTCCCAAGACCCAGGCCGGGGCTCTGGCTACAGACCAGACTGAGGTGGAAGGTCTAGAATTGAATCGAGCACCTTCATTTCCCAGCCACGTGCCTAGGGCCAGTTAAAAACTTCTCTGAGGCTGTTTTCCTCCTCGGAGAATGGGCCTAATAATCCCATTTTCGCAGGGCGCTGGTAGGAGGAACCTGACTCCCGGCAGGCACTCAGTAAACGGGTTCATCACCTCCCTTTACCTAACGGTGATTTCTCTTCCCTCCGGAAGTTTGAAGGGGAAAAGGTAGGAGGCAGGGCTGAGACCCGCTCCTGAGAAAGAGCCACACCCGAGACGCACCCTCTGCTCCAGGCCCAAGGAGAATGCGTCTCAGAGGACAGGCCCTGGGCACTGGGGGCAGAGAGCCACCTGGACCAAAGGATTTACCTGCACGGTGACTCCCCCTGCCAGGACAGCCCAGGTCGCAAGGAGGCACAGTGCAGAGAGAAGGAAGGTGTCCATGACAGCAGCTGCCAAGAGGGAGGAGTGGTTGGTTCTGGATGCCCGAGGGAAGCAGTGGGACTTTTAACGAGGGCATGGTTACTGAGTAACTAGAGAGCCTTATCAGCATCTCATCGGCTTGCCTGTCAACTCAGGGGTAATCAGATAAGGCACCTGACAGCCCTGGCAGTAAGAGAAAGATCAGTCCCAGAGCAGCTCTGAAGAACTCTGACCCCTCCTTGGGCTCCCGCTTTAAACCCTCCCCCCTGCCCGCTCCCTGCCAGGCTGGGTCCTGCATTCATTCACCAGGCACACATACTCCCTGACACCTGGTCTCCCCGCCAGGTGGGGTGATGAGGTGGGGCTGCAGACCCAGCCCAGCCCTGACGGAGGCAGGTGCAAACAGTGGTAATGCAGGTTCATTAGGGGAGTCGGCGTTGCGGGGTGGGTGGATGGAGCAGCCGTCCGATCCAGCCCAGGGGTGGGGAGTTCAGGAACATTTTCCAAAGAAGGTTGTGTCAGCAGTGAGTTCTGGAGAGAGTAGAATTTTCTTAGAAAAGGGGCCAGAGGGGTGCCTGAGTGGCTCAGTGGGTTAAAGCCTCTGCCTTCGGCTCAGGTCATGATCCCAGGCTCTTGGGATCAAGCCCTGAACCTGGGCTCTCTGCTCAGCAGGGAACCTGCTCCTCTTTTCTCTCTGCCTGCTTCTCTGCCTACTTGTGATCTCTGTCTGTCAAATAGATAATTAAAATCTTAAAAAGAAAAAAAAAAGGGGCCACGGGTAGGCCATTTCTTGCAGAGGATGCTACCTGTGGAACAAGCGGGAGGTAAACTGGTCTGGAATATTCAGGGAAGGGTGAGTAGTTCAGCCTGGGGGGGCGAGGGGGTTTACAAGGGAGCTTCAAAGGATAAGAGATGAGTTGTAGACCAAGGTAGGTACTAGGTTTGGCCACTGACTTTGAGGAAGGACTCAGCTCTGCTGTCCCATGGGCATGGGCTCAAGTGCTACCTACCGCACGATTTTAATGTGTATGAACTTGAGCAAATTGTTTCTCCTCTCTGAGCCTCAGCACCCCTTGTGGATCAATGCCACTACTAACACCTACCTTGTAGACTTATCCTGAGGATTAGATGATGTAAAAATGCTTACTTAGCTCAGCACCTGGCACACAGAAATCACTCAGTGAAAGGTTCATCCCATTATTATTATTTTCATCAATAGCAGCAGCTTCTGGTCCCTCTTGACCCCTCTGGTGACCACCTGAGCCACAGCCTGTCCTCATTCGGCACTGACGTGCCTGTACTTCAACCTGAGTGTCCCAGAATGAACTCCTCCCTACACCCTTGCCTGTGCTCCCCAACCTGTTCTGCTGTTTCTGCCTTCCAACTACCACCCCCACCACGTGTTCCCTCCTCTTCTCCCCTTCTTCCCAAACTAGACCAACCTAATCTCCCCAACCTGACTTTTCTTAACCGGTTCACTTCCCCCAACCTTCCTGAACATGCTTCCCTGCCTTTGAACATGCTGTTTTATCTGTCTGGAAGGCCTTTCCATCCTCGTCACTAGGTGAGCTCCTGCTCAGACTTGAAGGCCCAGACCAACTATCCCCCCACTGCATCCCCAGCTAAATAACCCCTCTTAGTTCCCACAGAACCAGCTGCATTCCCCTCCGGGGGATCTTGTTGGGTAGGATTACCTGGGTGCATGTTTCTGCCCCTCTAGGCTTGGACCCTCCAGCTCAGTGCATGGTCCTTCCGTTCTGTTGTGAGCAAGGCCCCTAGGACACAGAAGAAGGAAAGCCCTGGGCACTCCATCTTTCTAATCTACAAACAAACCAGGCCAGAAGCCAGGACAGCTTTCAGGTAGGGAACAGAGGCCAGAATCCCTGGGTGGAGGGAGTCAGTACTGAAGAAGGAACTAGAGGAGCAGAGCCTGGCAGGGAGGGAAATGCAAAGGGTTCCTGCCTAAGGGAGGAGGAAACACTTGCCCTACCTGCTCTCCAGGCCAGTCCTCACAGCTCGACTGGACTTCCCTCCCCTCTCCTGTGTGTGTGTGTGTGTGTGCACACGCATGCACACACACACACACGTGCCCATGCACAAGCCCACACCGGGATCTGTACGTCTGGTCCGGCTGCATGGTGGTCTCCATTTGCTGACCACTGGGTGGGAGTGTGCATCCGAGAGGGGGAGGGGCAGGACAGGCTCGGGTTGGGGGGGTGGGTTATGGAGTCCAGGCTGAAGGGCAGAGTTTGCTGTGATGGGGACGGAGGTGAACAACCAGGTACAAATCTGGAGTACAGCTGAGGCTGGTCCTAGGACCGAACTGGGGTGGGTGCAGTGGAGCTGGGTTAGGGTGAAAGCTGGTTAGGGTCAGCCTGAGGTTCTGGATTGGGGTTGGGGCTAAGCTGGGGCAAGATGGAGGAGAAGTTAGTGGCAGGAGGTCAAATCGGGACTCGAAGTGGGGTTTGAGTCCCAGGCAGGGTTAGAATGGAGCTGAGGGCCGGATGGGATGTCAGAGTTGGGTCTGGAATTGGGGAGCCGCTGCAAATGGGTTGATGTTGGGATTGCAAATGATGTGGAGGTTGGTTAGGGTCAGGTTTAGGATCAAGGCTGGTCAGTGTGGGGGTCAAGCGAAATGAAATAGAGTTGAACATTAAGGATGGGGCTTGGGCAGGGCTGCTGTGGGCTGGAAGAGCCCTGTATCTGGCTGACTTTGGTCTTCAGTCTTTCCCCTTCCCAGCTACAGAGGGATGGGGATGGGGAGGGGGCTTTGCTTCCTAAAGTCTCTTTCTCCCCTAGCCCGGGCCTACCTGGTGTGAGGCAGAACTGGAACAGGTTGGGGGTTGCGGTTCATGCTGTGGGAAAGAGGAAATGGCTCCTAGGCTTCAGATCTTTGGGCCCTGCCCTACTAACCACCTCTGACGTCTGCCCTGGGAAATGGGAACCAACTCCCCTTCCCGTACCCTCACAGTTCCCAGCCCAGCCCCAGCCCAGGTGTGAGTGCAGGCCCCCTCCGTGTGCTCCTGTGTTGAAGAAGCTGGGGCCCTTCCAGAACCACAGGTCCCCACCTGAATCCTGGGGCATTGGTCCCCAGGACTCCCATAGCCCTCTTTATTCCTTATCGGCAGCAGGTGGGGTTGGGGTTGCTGGGCTGCCCACATCCAAGGCCACCCTTCTGGCAAACTCTGACTCCTCTGTAGCCTTCCAAGCCATGCCACCTCTACGACCTGCCACCCCACCTGAAAACCCCCCATCGGCTGCCCTAGACCTTCAGAAGAAAGCCCAGACTCCTTGGCTTGGCATTCAAGGCCCTTCATGGTCAGCCTCTGCTCACCCTTCCACAGGATCCCAAAAGTGCTCCTAGGAGTGAATTGGGAAGAAGGGCCCAGACCTGCTGAGGTGACAGAGCTCCAGCTTTGAGGTGAGGCAGCCCTGGGTCAGAGTCCCAGCTCCTTCAGGGAACAGCTGCATGGCCTTTCCCTGAATCTGTTTCCACATCTGAAATATGAAGACAAGAGCTACTTTGTGAATTTCATATTGTCTAGAAAAGTTGCCTCCCTGATGCCCAGCTCCAGCAAGTCTGGCTTAAGACCATCTCCACCTCCTCTGGGTTCCACCCACCTTTAACATTTTTACTATTTACGTCAGAAATAACTATAGAAGCCCATTTTATCGATGGCTAAACTGAAGTTCAGAATCCCAGAGAGGGTGAGAGGCCATGAATTTCCCAAGGATGCGTAATACACAGGAGCCAGGTACAGTTGTATTGGTAGTGCACTGCACAGGGCACCCAGCCAACAGAGGATCAGTGTGGACACAAGCCATGTGGCTACCTAGGCCTAGGGGAAGGCACAACTTTTCACATTCATTGCCAGGTGCACTTGGCAGCAGCTAGAATCACAAAGCCCCCAAATCCCCCAGGGCACCACCACCCTTTCCTTTTAAATGAAGCCCTCTCATGTTGCAACCCCAATGCCAGCAGCCTTGCCATCACCCATGGCCTTCCTGACACCTCAGGCGGCGTGCATCGCATACGTCCACATTCCCTTCTTAGAGTGGACCTGCATGAGGTGTGGGCCTGTCTTGAAGAATGCCCAATCTTTTGAGCCTTGCTGGGTTGGGCTGGAGGGTGCCCTCCCCTCCCCCAGGCCCTGGGAGGCAGGCTCTTTCCTCCAGGCTCCAGGGGGCCGTTGGCTTTTCAGGTCACATCCCTGTGGCCTGGCCAGAATGAGGCCATGGTGGCACCCCATTCACCGGCAGCTGCCTCCTGTCCCCCCAGCCCTCAGTCTACTCTGGGTGTTGGCCACAGAAACACCCCACCTCCCTGAAGACTGTCAGGAAGGAAAGAGGCACAGCTGGAGCTCTGGCCACATTCCCCAAAGGCCCCAGGCTAGAGGGAGGACAGGACCTGTGGGAAGCAGACTGAGAGCCATGAGAGAAGTTCCCGTGGGGCCAGGTATGAGAATGCTTGCCAGCCGAGGTGGCGTTTGAATCGAGCCTTGATCAATGGGCTGATTTGGACCCACAGAGATGGGGGCTGTGGGGCAAAGGGAGGGCAGTGGGAAGCACGGTGGAGAAGGGAGTTGGGGGAGGGGTGGTGAAGCTGAAAACGTGTCAAGAGGTGCTGTGGGTGACAGCCAGAGAAGAAGGCTTTAAATATCAGGCTGAGACACTTGCCCTTCACCTTGAGACTGTGGGAAGCCTATCAGAGCAGGGTAAGACCACGGGAAGAGCATCACTTTCAAAAGACTGTCGCGGCACTAAGGGTGGGAGCGGGCTGCCTAGGTATGGTGCTGTACCAGTCCTGCAAAGGGATGCGTTCCACTCCTGCCAGTGCTCCGGGAGGGTGAGGACATGTGCCGGAGACGCAGTCGGTCCGGGCAGTGCAGCGAGAGACTGCATGTGGGAGGAGGGAGGCAGACCTGGCAGGGTGGTCTTGGGGACTGTGGTGTGCCAGGGCCCGCGCTGGCTGCCTCCCACCTGACTTCTCCTCAACACTTTGAGGTAAGACATTCCATCTCCGTTTTACAAATAAGGAAACTGAGGCTCAGAAAGGACGTCTTGTCCAGATGGAATTCTAGCTTCTTCTGATTGCAGAATCCGTGTTCTTTCCATTGACTCCTGTATGTCTGTGGCCTTTGGGGCCTACAGGGAATGCTCAGCCACAGGCCTGCAGCTCGGGAGGAACCAGGTTCCGGCCTGGCCTGGTAGCTCTGGGTGGGGTAGGGGCAGGTAGAGCTAGATTGGAAATCCAGCTCAGATCAGTAGGGAGGAGCCGCCACAAGGGCAAGGTATAGTTGAGGGAAGGGGAAGAATTCACCAGCATTGCACCCACAGACCTCAACCCTGACAGTGCCTAGGAACCCAGCTCTCTCCCAGGCAAGTGTCCCCTGGGGCCTGGGTCCCTGGGGGACTCTAGTGGCTAAGAAGGCTCAGAAGGGAGGAGGGAGGCAGAATTTGAGCAAGGAGTTATCTCCCCGCCCGCAGCATGCTTTCTCTGTCTGCCCCTGCCCAGCACACAGATACACAGAGCCCACAGTCACACAAGCACACACGAGCACACACACAAGGAGGGACTTGCTCCTGAGTAGTCTCACACACACATAAGGCCCCGTGGGCACCATCTGTCACATGGCCATCTGGTCACCTTAGTAACCCAAGTATGGGACTTACAAGGAGCCCAGAGTCACACAGTGTGTGTGCTTTCACTCACACGGAACCAGAGGACTGTTCCCAGGGCAGCCTCTGCCTGTGAACGTCATCAAGCCTGGGAAGGGTGGGAAATGTCCTCAGATGTCTTTATTGCCATTGTCCAGGACAGGAAGTTGCCTCTCTGATCTTTTGGGGCCTGCGTTGAGAGAGGGGCATCTTCACCCTCCATGACGTCAGCTTGGATCCCATGCTGGGGTCGGGTGGGGCGGGATGGGTGTGGTGACTAGCCTTGAGAGAGGTCAAGGGCACCCGCGGAGTTTTGTGGAAGAGACAGCATACCTCAGTGAGAACAGACTGGAAGGAGGAGGAGTTGGCTTCCTGTTCTGTCACTGGCCTGTCTCACTGGGCTGTGACCTTGGGCAGATGACTTCATGTCTCTCAACAGCACCATCCTGCCGTAAAAGGGAGACAGACTTGGCCTCCAAAGCCGCAAGGTTGTTAACTCAGATAATGGCTCAAATACAGGGTATGGGGCCTGGCAAATGGCGGCGATACCCACAATGTTTGTGCCGGCCGCAGGACAGCGTGAGTGTGTGGGGACACCAAAGCCAGCTTAGGCTGAGGCAGGGCTGGGAGGGCAAGGTATGTGGTTGGCCAGGCCACAGCCCTCTCTGCACCAGCCAAAACAATGCCAGCCTCCAGCATCGGGCGGCTCCCAGAAAGGCAGAGCCTCAGGACACTCTGAGTTTGGGGTTGGACTTGGGGTGACCTCTTCCACTCTGCCCTGAGGGCCTGGAGGAGGGCAGCAGGCTCAGAGACAGCTCGGCAGCTCAGCTCAGCTCTGCAGTGGGCCCCACCAGTATGTTTGGTGAAGAGAACTATAGGGGCTCCTTGGCTCCCTCTAGCAACCTCTGATGTGGGAAAAGATTCTGGGGGCTTGCCACTGGGCTCCCTACCTGTCTTTGGGAGGCCCCGGCCATGGGGGTTGTGGAGAAAGGAAGCAGGGCCCCCGGTGGGAAAGGCGACCTTCAGAAACGGGAAAGGCACACAGCTGGCAGCCTTGCACCCTCTGGTGGCCTCTGTGCTCACTGCAGCCTCTCTGCTTTGTTCTAAAGCTCTCTTGCTCTGCCCCACAGCGGCGGGCACAGCGGGGAGCACAGCACAGCCCGGAATTGACAACACATTGTGGTGAAGAGGGTGGCTGGGAGCCCCAGGTATGAAATCCCAGCTCTTTCACTGCTGCTACTACTACTACTACTGCTATTATTATTATTACCACCATCATTTCTACTACTTACCAGCTGGATGACTCTGGCCAAAGGGACTTACTCACTTTACGGCTCAGATTTGTTTACAACCTGAGGGTGAGAATACTAGCTACCACACAGCTGTTTCAGAGAGTAAATACCATCTCCATGGGGCTTGGGAGAAATGATATTAACTAACAAGTAGAGGTAGCTGTCCTATTCTGTACTACTGGGTCAGTATTACTTAGGGGCCACTGCTTGTGAGTGGGAGGCTGGAGAAGGCCCTGACTCGGGGCTGCATTCTGGCTCTGCCACAGCCGCCCACCAGGTCTGCGCTGTGCTCTGCACGTGCTGACCAGTTACACGACATACATGGAGGGAAACCCAAAGGGAGGTAAGTTCAAAATCGCTCTAGAAAATGCCCTCGGCAGTTTGGAGATTAAGATGCCAAGTCTGAATAAGGCCAACATGGCCAGTTTTTCTAATTCTTGGTTAGAGTCTGCCTTTGAGGTGGCTGACTTGCATCCAAAGGCCCGGTCACACGGAACCCACTGGCGTCACTCTCGGTGTGGACGCAGGTGCTCACGCAGGCAGGACAGGGAAGCAGCTACCGGTTACAGTCTCAGGTTCAGCTGCCACCTCACATCCACAGAGGGCCCCACACTCATTGCAGGTGGATAGCATTTTCTAGAGACTGTTCCCAGTCTCTCTTGTTGGCCAGGTGTGCACAACTGCCTTGGAGAGCTTCAAATGAATGCTCGCAGGAGGCAGCGGTGCTGCCCGCCTCTCTTCTGTAAAATGGGGCAGTAACAGTACCGTGTCAGATTCCCGCATAGGTCAAGTAAGGCGACGTGTCTAGGAATTTTAAATTCCTGCCAAGTAGGTGACACTCCCCACTCCTCCCTTTCCCGAATTTTCCTCTGGATACGTGACTTTGAGCAAGCCACTTCCCTCTCTGGGTCTGTGTTCTCAACAGTAAAATGCAGGGACTGTCTTAGATGATTTCAAAGGCTGCTTCTAGCTTGAGGCCTTCAAGATACTTATGACTCTAGGGGGTTTAGATGCAGTCAAGCCTTACGTGAATGCTAACGATGCTTACGTGGCTTCATCCAGCTGGTAAGGACACATCTATAAATAGCAGCCCTTTGCACACTGGAACATGTCAAAGCCTTGATAATTAAACATGCATCTTAATGATCTTGTTTACTTTTTTCATTTGATTAGCCCAAAGTTGCACTTCAGCTGTGCCTGAATCAGCACAAAGTGACTGGATTTAACCGAGCCCCTACTACAGCAGCCTTTCGGAGGCACTGCTAATGACCACGATTTACCTATAATGGGAGGCAAACAGAGCCCCTCCCTCCCAGAGATACACAGACACTGGTGGGTAGACATTACCTCTGGCTTTGGGAAAATTCCCTTTTGGAAGGCAGTAAGGTAAAAAAAATGAGCCTTGGCCCAGCTCCACGGAGAGTCTGCTTCTCCCTCTGACCTTCCCCCTTCTCATGCTCTCACTGTCCCTCTCTCAAATAAATAAATAAAAATGAAAGAAAAGAAAAGAGCCTTGGAGTCAGACTGAATTATCCCAAGTCCTCTATTCGCTATGAGAACTTAAGCAAGTTAAACTTTCTGAGCCTCAGTTTCCCCAGTGGTAAAATTGCAATAAATAACTTTTCCTGGCAATGATAATATGGGTTCAGTTAGAAGCAGGAAGAGGCCCTGAGCAGGATTATGGGATTGGTAGGAAGCCCTCCCATTCTTGAATTAGGCAGACTGCAGCTTCACGTTCTAACTTCAGCAGTATTGTTGGTCTGTTCAGTGCTTAGCCTCTGAACCTGTATCCCTATCAGTCAAGTTGGAACCCCACCACTTATCACAGGATTGCTGTGCTTGGGTCTTTACCAGCAAAACCATCATTTCCGCTGTGATCCCCACCCCTATGCTAATCTAGCTTCCGTGCCTGGCTCAGAGCAGTGGTGTAAATGGAAAAACCTCCTGTCTGTCCAGGACCCTTTCAGCACTCAACTTAAGTAGCACATGCCAGGCTGAGGCCCTCCTGCGACCACTACCTCAGCCTTCAGCATAACCCGACTCCTCACCACCAGAACCTTGCCTTGCCAGGGTACATCTTCAGAGCGGCTCCCCTGGGCTGTCCGCCTGAGCTGGTGTCTGTTGGCTGTCCTGGGTAAGTCTGCACTCACTAAAGGGGCAGGAGTTGTGGCTGGGAAAGCTGATGTGGGGGCAAGAATGGGGTCAAGGATACGGGTAGGGCAGGGGAATTTCTTAAAACTAACAGAGGCTGGTGTAAATGAACATGGCACTGGAATCAAACAACCTGTTTCAAACTCAGTTCTGTCACTCCCAATAAAGGATCTGGGTAAGCCACTGTACCTCTGAGTTGTAACCACACTGTAAAATGAGGATAACAGTATCTACTTAGCACAGCACCTGGCACATGCTGAGTATTTCTTCATGTTCCAGGTACTATTTTAAATGTTTAAATGCATTAATTAATTTACTCCCACTACCACTCTAGGAAATAGGTATTTTCCTCATTTTGAAGGCAATGAAAAGTTCACAGAGCTAGTGGGATACTCCTAAAGGCAACACCACACAGGACACAATCTCCAAGACCATAAGGACTGTCTGCAAGTTTCTGCATGGGGTCTGGCTCCAATCTTGTTCCCTCAATTGTAGCAAATGACACAGACCAACTGGTGTTGTAGATAGAGTTAACATAATATATTTATTTTAAGTGCCATTCATGCATATCAGTTCTGGCAGCAACAATCCTAATGACACTTGGGGTATTTCTTTACAGCACTAAACAGTTACAAAGAATGGGTGCCGTTCATCATAGAGGCAAAATATGAAATCGTGCAATAGCAAAACTGTAGAAACATTAAAACACTGACTGTCCAACAGCAGTACAGAGAGCAGATTGTGTTTGCACAAAAAGCCAATGCATTTTCATCACATATATACAATATAGATATGTACACATCACCCTCTGAATGAACAATATCAAAATACTCTATTCCATTTGAAATAATCCCCGGATTGATTCCCTCCCACTTCAAAGGACATCTGAGAGACATGTATTTACAAGAACACACATGAATACATTTACATTTCAAAAACTGCCACAAATGCCAGTCGGATTATTTTCCTGGACAGAGTACCCCCATTTGATTATATGCATTTATTATTCTTTTCCCCAAAAGTCTTCAGTCAATTTAGACCCAAAACAGAACTCGCTCTGCATTAACAACTACCAACTGAAAGAGCCACTAGAGGGGATGCTCTGCACCCCACCAGATGGCTCGGGCTGGCTGGAGCCCATTAGAAGGCCTGTCTTGGGCTCCTGGGCTCCCAGAATCAAAAGAGTGCAATGGATCTCAGTGGAGGCTCTGCCTCCAGGGCCACTTGTGGTAAATTTAAATTCTCATAGAAATATTAATCACTGCAAATCAGTAAATGATTGCCAAATAGGAATTTAGCTTCACAAAATTTGTAAAATCTTCATCAGTGGTTTCTACTCAAATCATTCAAGGTAAGACTGCATTCCAATACCCAAATTGTTTAAAGTGCACATTGCTACCCAAGCAATTTAAAGTTTCAAAACAGCTATTTTGGTATCCAGAAAACAGTGACTTGAGCAGACTATTGAAAATTCCCCCCTGCCCCATTTTTTCAAGTTTTTGCTCTGCAGGCTACTATCTCATCTTGCCTCTGATCTGTTTAAGGGACCTGCTGCTATCTCATCTTGCCTCTGATCTGTTTAAGGGGCCTGTTGGCCTTGCCAGAATCCTCCTGATTTTCACTGATCCAAGGGGCTGGAACTGACCTTCTTTTCTCATTCCAAACAGGGTCCAAACAAAAGAACATAAAGCCCTTCCTTTCTCCCCAACCTCACCAGCCTTTACTATGACTGGCTTCCCAGTGATTCATTAAAGGCAATACTCCATTAAAAAAAAAAAAAAAACCCACCAAAAAAAAAAAAAAAAAAACCAAAAAAAACAAACCACCAAACACCCCACACACGCTGACAAACACTCTCACATTCACACATACAGAAACAAAGATGTCTATCTGTTTAGTTCAAGTAGAGAACACTCAACCACATTATCACTACGGCTAATTAAAGTGACTTAAAGCATGGCTGACAGAGACGAGAGATGCTAAAAAACAACCAGTGAACAGTTATTACTCCTTGATTTGATGGAACATATCATTCCCCCATTATAAATGAAAGAAATTCTGCCTTTTTTATGGTCAAAGAACCAATTTAAAATCTATTCATTTAAAAAAAATCTCATTTCTGTTACTTTTATTATAAAACTAAGACAATCAATCCATGCAAAGTAACTATGATACAATATGAAACAAAACAAGAAACAATTAATAAAAACCCCAAGGAGGCACGCTGTATTTCAAAGTAACCAAACGTCATGCGTACACAGACACACAGGACAAGAGAAACAGCGGACGACTTAAGGATATCTGCACTGAAGACTGAGGCAAATAAAATCTGTGTGTGGCTCTATCCTCCTTTCAGTGCTTCCTAAATGGAAACAGAATGAGTGAGGAAACTCGCGTTATCAACAGTGTCCTGCTGTTCTATTGCCCAAATGAACTCTGATTCGAATTCCAGAAAAATCCTATTTCGCTAATACATCTCAATCAGCAGGAATGCTAAGAGAAATATACTCACATGGTAAAAGGAGCGAGGATAAAGAGAACGACACAATCTCTCTGATTGTCTTGTCTGTAAACTCTTAAGTATAACAATTCTGTGCTTTCAGACACCATACTTCTCCTTAATGAACCATATAGGAGCTGAGCATTCACAGAAGGTAGCAATAAATATTAAAATAACACTTTTGAATAATAAATACATGAGTGAATATGGAGGCAATGATTTTGTTAAAGAGCCAAGCAATGCCCAGCTGCTAACCGATCAAATACATTTCAGAACTGTTAATGCAGACTTAGGAAAACAGACATTGACAAGGTACAACATAAACTCTGTAATCCCCCAAACATCAAAACAAATTTGGTCAGTCTTCATGCCCCTCTGGATTGTTTGGAGAGTATCAAACTCTGGGTTCTCTGACTTATTGAGTAGAACTCAATACCCACATTTCTGAAAAAGATTAAATAAGGGGAAATGGGCTTTGAAAAAATCTATTTCCTTTCAGTTGCCTACATCAGTTAAACACATCCTGCAGAAAATAGCCTAACAAGGAATAAAAACTCACAGTAACTTTCTTTTCAAGACGTAGTAATCCAATTAGAAAAACTGAAGCCTTTCAGTAATTTTTGTACATATATTTACACATATGTATCTATAAACTGCTTGCAGCAAAATAGGCTCTGTCTGAAAAATCAGTCTGGCACTTGTGGTCAACATCAAACTGACACAAATATGCAAAAGCCGTTCAAATCACACAACAGTTAGGAGCTACGTAGGGCAGCTGGCAGGGAGACAAACATGTAGTACTTGTTTGGGTCAGATAAAAGCAGTAAGTTATCCAGCTAAAATCTTTTTGATTGTCTTCAAAAGAAATTTTGATAACATCGGTAAAGTGATTAGCAACTTTGTTTTCTCAACTGGATTCTCTTAAATCTTTCCCCTTTACTGCACAGAAAGGTGATGCTGGGGTCTGGTGCCTTGCAGAAACAAGCTCTACACAATTGAATCCCAATCAAAGTCATCCTGGATGTCGTCCGGAGGCAGAGAGCGCCGCATCTGGAAGGCTTGGGAAGGCATCATGTGCTGCTGGTTCATGGCTCCGTGATGGCCTGGAATGAGGCAATGTCAGCAGTGACTTGGGTAATTTAGAAAGGAATAAATGAATGCCTACTTAGCACTTCCTTTGTGCCAGGCCCTCGGTGCATATATCCTCCTAATCCACCCAGAAGCCTTCACCGATGTAGCTCTTATGACCCTAATTTTATGAACGACAGGGCAGAGGTTAAAGAGAATGGAGCAAGTTACCCAAGGTCATACAATTAGTAAGGGGAAGAGATTTGAATTCAGTTCCCTTGATTCCAAAACCTATGCCCGTTTTGATTCCACCAGGAGGTAGCAAGAAGGGCATAGAAAGAATACTGGAGTGCCCAAACGCTGATGCAGCCCTTTCTCTTAGTCTGTCCTGCATCAGTGCATGTTTCAGTAACAAGAACTAGCTCCCAGGAGAATGGTAAAGGGAGAATGACACAGTGCACCAGTGACGTCACACTGGGTCATCCTGAACTCTCACTAGCAAGTTAACTTTCGGGCCACCAAGTAATAGTGGGTGAACACAGAGAACATCAACACAGCTGAGTGCAGGGAAGCCACGGCAGATCAGAGTGGAGAACAGGATGCCCGCCCTCTCCACACTCTGCTTAGGTTACTGTGGTCGTGTGCAGCTCGTGCTCCCCAATTTTGGTGCACTGTGCCCTTGTTTCCACAGCTTTGACAAACCCCGTTCCAAACCAGACTTTTTTCTCAAGTAATAACCTCTAGCTATTTGCAGAATTCATTCTTCTATTAGGAATTAAACATATCCTTTTAATGTGGAATTTTTACTGGATTGTTGCAGTTTTGTTTGATTTGCTTGATTCAATTACAAAGTTTCAAGCAATCTGCTGCTAATCTCATTTTTCTTATAAACCCTGTAATTTTTAATGCATCATTTTATAAAATGCTAAGATTTTCAATATATTGCAGTATAGCAGAAATGCCTTTATTTATTTTTTAACTTATAAATTCCTTACTATGCACCAGGTGCTAAATTTAAGTGACTTACATCTAATCCTCATTTAATTCTCTTAGGCAATGTTCTAAGTTCCCTTTAACAGACAAGGAGGCCTCATGAGCCAGGAGGATTAAGGTAGCTATCAAGTGGCAAAGCATCAGAAGGCAAACCCTGAGAATATGGTTCCAGAGTCTGAACTACCAGATCCTGCCACCTACAAGTTCCTGGTGAGTGATGAGGACAGATAATACTTATTCCTCCTTGGCCATCAAAGAACAGGTTACTTGGCCACAAGTCTTCCTCCATACTACCTGGCACACACTTCTTTGGAGGTTTTCAATTCACATCTGCACATGACCTTTCTGTTCCCTGAGCAGCCCAAGTGGAGGGCAGCATGGTACATAAGAAAAATCAGCAAAAAACTCTAAATCCAGATATTAAGACTTGAGTCTTGGTTTGGTTACAGCAAACTGGCAGCTCTGGGCAAGATATCTCTACTCCTGAGCTGGCACTTCCTCATCTAGATCATCCTTAAGCTACCTTCTACCTCTAACCATGTGCCTGCCTTTGCTGCCCTGAAAATGTAACTTCTCCTTCATTCAGGAACCCAGGGGGAACAGTTTATGAACTAGCAGCAACTCCTGCAACTTATAAATTCCTTACTATGCACCTGCAACTCTGTAAGAGACTTTCTCAGAAACGAAGAGCTGGGGGGACACCAGAACGAATGGAGCAGAATATATGAAGCTAACCAAAGCTGGTTCTTAAGCCTACTCAAGTTGCATCAGAGTCAAAAAGCCACAAAGATCCCTAAGACCCCAGGACAAGCTCTAATGCCCCTGGACCTCTTTAGAGAGGCAGGACAATAATGAGAATCACAACATCAGAGAGACTCAGGTCATATGGTCCAAACACCAAATGACACTTGAACCCCTTCACCCAACACTGAAGCCAAGTAACTGTAAGATTGTCACCCCATCCTCCCTTACCCAGGAGTTCACTCCCTCCAGAACAGACTCGCTCACAATGCGACAGCTGAAGTCTTTTTAATATTACTCTCTGAGTACCAACTGTAATACAACAAACCCCAAATTACCTGCAATTGTTGTTCCTGGAGTGCTGAGTGCCTGTGGGATGTGAGGGTAACCAGGGGGCGGCATCACTGAAGGAGGGAGATTTTGCCTGGAGTCTATGTACAAATTTCCTAATCAGATTGAAAAGCAGAATGAAGGAAACATACTTACATAAATAAAACAAGTCAAACATTAAAACCTTAATAAAATTATCACCTAGAACTAAATTAAGCAGGTAAGGCAAGAAAAGAGAAAGAAAAATTACTCCTTTTAGATGCTAATACCAAAGGTGGTACCAGGCTGAGTGTGAGTACACTGATGCTAATTCTGGCACTGCCTCTTTCTCTCTGGAAGCCTCCAGGCAAGTCATCTTTACTGTTGCTGTTACACACCTCATAATAGTTCAAAAGCATTTTCTTAACTGTTCTACCATCTGAGCCTCCCACTAAGTCCAAAATGAGGGCAAGACGGGGATTATCCCCATTTTATGGATGAGGCAACTGAGGCTCAGAAAGACTAAGCTGATGTGCCCAAAGGCACATCAGTTTGACAGGGTTAGCACTAGCATTCAGTTCTGCTAGATCATAGGCTCTTTCTACTAACCACTCTCCCTCTCTCCCTGATTTTCTCACTTTCAAAGTAGACTTATCTATGTGTATCCTAGCTGATTAACAAAATGAACGGAGGCACAAAGTGACAGGAAAGATTTGCACAAATTTGAAAGAGCTATACCAAGTAAAGGTGATGAAAAAAGTATTATTTAGAAGTGAGAAGGTGGCAAGGTGCCTGGGTGGCTCAGTGGGTTAAGCCTCTGCCTTCGGCTCAGGATCCTGGATTGAGCTCCACATCAGGCTCTCTGCTCGGTGTGAAGCCTGCTTCTCCCTCTCTCTCTGCCTGCCTCTCTGCCTACTTGTGATCTCTGTCAAATAAATAAATAAAATCTTAAAAAAAAAAAAAAGTGAGAAGGTGGGAAACAACTCATTTGAATGGCATTTCTGAAGATTCTTAAATTAATATATTTTTGTCGGCAGGCGCTATTAAACAGAACAGCTCTAAAATGTCAATTGCACTGCATCCTAATACAAAGTAGAAAGGAAATGGAGCAAACATCACATGCCTACCCCCACAACTGCTTCTGGGGAAGAAGAAGCAGAACACTGGCTCACACTGTATGGAACATCTGGAATACTGGAAAAGGCTATTTCTCCCTTAGGAATCCCTTGTATCACACAAATTACAACTGCATCTAACAATACTGTAATCAAACTAGTAAACAGCAACCATTTTCCCAGAGGCAACTAAAAAGAGACTCAAGGTAGGAAAACACTATTTGGCTACTCACAAGTTTTTACCTGTCACCGGAATGTCGACTGTCCACGCTTAAAACAGCCTCTGAGATAGCCTAATTCAGGCCTACCTCTGTTCATGCAGATGAGGACATAAAACTAGAGAGAAAATGAGACAGAACCCAGCACTTCTGACTTCCAGCCATTGCCTCCCAAGACAACATGCCTTTTAATAGTGAAGTTTACAGTCAGAACTAAGCTCTCCGACCAATTTACCATACTGAAGATTTAGGAAGAAAAGAGAGAAGAGTTACACTAACCTGTAGCTCTGGGACATTCTTAGAGGAAAAAACCCACCCCCAAGTGCTGATTAGCTTTCACATGAGTGGCCAGCACACCTAAAACTGCAACAGGCTGGAGAGGCCATGCCACTCTCAGTAACACACTCACTGGTTTATCAGTGAGTTCTCAGCCTGTGTTAGAAAATCTTAGCTCTCTTTCTACTCATCTGTAAGAGCTCAAATCACAATCAAAAGACAACTGATTTTTATGGAAATTCTGTGTATGTATTGTTTTTGGCTCAGTAATTTTTAACTTAAAGGGGAGTGAGGTAACAACTAGAGAAGAATTACAGGAATAAACAAGGATCACAGGAATAAACATGTCACCCACATTAAACAGATGAACTTTCTGAAATTCTGTCACATTCCTAACACTTTTATTTTCATAAAGAAATTCTCATTACTCCTCTTTTTTTCCTCATGTTCTCATTCTATTCTAAATAATGAGTCAACCTGGACTTGTTAAACAAAAAATTAACTTCCAATGTACTTTTCAATGACTTCTGAGATCCTACAACATTTAGAACATAGAAGAATTTAAAAATGTAATCACATATTATTGGAAGTAGACTCTTGTTGAATGACCATTCATTCAAGAAGTTATTTATGTTATAGGCTTGCTCTAGGCACTGGGTATACAGAAATGAAAAAAATAAACTTCCTGTCTTTTTTTTTTTTTTTTTTTTAAAGTAAGCTCCACACTCAACCTGGGGTTTGAACTCATTGACCCCAAGATCAAGAGTCGCATGCTCTACCAATGAAGCCAATCTGGCACCCCAACAAACTCCCTCTTTTTGAAGCATATTCTCAAGCTGAGGGCAGCAAACAAAGTAACTAAATATGTTATGCACACTACAGAAAAAAATAAAGCAGGGAGAGGGGACAAGGAGTGCTGGACATAAGTGCCATTTAAACAGAATGATCAGGGAAGGCATCACTTGAGGAGGTATTTATGGAGAAAAAAAAAATGAACAAGATTAAGGACATGAGTGAGCCATATAACTATCTGGGAGAAGACCACTCCACACAAAGGAAAAAACAGCTACAAAAAAGGCTCTGAGGTAGGTGGAGTGTGCCTGGTATGTTCAAAGAATACTAAGGAGGCCACCAGTATGGGAGCAGAGAGCTGAGGGGAGGGGATTAGGATACAAGGTCAGAGAGTAATGGGGGACCAGATTGTGTGACACTAGATAGGCCACGAAGACTTTGTTTTTTACTGAGAAAACTGGGCATTGATGAAAGATTTTGAGCACAGAAGTGATCAGATATATCTGTGTCTTATAAAAATCCCATTTATCCTGCAAAGCCAGCTTCAAGCTGTCTTCCTCTAGGAAGTTTTTCTATCTCCCCAAGACAGTTAAGCCCTGTTTTCTTACTTCCACCGTTCTATGGCAGAAGTGCAGTCTTCATCACACCAGACTATGAGCTCCTTGAGATTAGAGGATATCCGGACTTATTTTTTCATCCCTACTGCCCAATACATAGTTAGGCACAGAAAAAGTTTAAGTAAATATCTGTATGAAATGTACACCTATCCTTATTTAATGACCTTTAAGCTGAGCCCTCATTAAGAACAGCACAGCTAGAAGACTTAAACATTACTGGACAAGACAAATTATAAACACAGGTAAAATGATTTAGAAAGGTGAGACACTGTGTACTATAACATCCTTTTCTTCTTCCCTTCTCTCTTCCATGCTAACACATTACAGCACCTCTAGGAAGCCCAAAGAGGTATTTACAAGAAGGTGAATCTTGAAGGCAGAAGTGAAAAGAAAAGTTTGAAGGATATGGACAGACTATATTCAGGGAGTCAAGATCTATACCCAAATGAACTTTGTAATTTTAGGCAAGTTGCTTTCTCTCTCTGGTCTCAGTTTCAGTTAACAGCTTTTATCTGTTAGATAAAAGGATAAAATTAACAGCTCCAGTCCCCTCTTACATTCCATTTTGAATTTGTGGCAAAGATGTGCTGGGGGGTAGAGAGACAGGAAGTGGGATAATATCTGAATGGATCAGATAAAGAGGGATGTGAAGAGAATAAAATAATGACAGAAAAAGGCTTAGACTTAAAAAGGAAGCAGGCTGGGCATGTAAAAAACCTGAGTGTCTATGAGAAGACATCAGTGGGTACAAGGTGACAAACACCTGGAGAACTAGCACTGATCAGAGAAGTGTTGACAAAAGCCAACATGGCTTGGCAGGCCAAGGCTTGATAAAGTTCTTCTGACTCAGAAGGAAAAGAAAAAAGGGGAAGGGGAGTTGGGAGAGGATAAAAATGAGGAAAAATGATAGGTCTTCTGCCTTTTTAATAGGCTGTTAGTGGAGTAGCACTGAGAATCAAGTGAGTTGTGGGGACCCTAGAGAAGGAAGGTGATGGCAATAAAAAGGAAAGATGGCAGAAAAAATTAAAACAATCAGAGTACCAGATCCAAATAAATCCAGGTCAAAGGTCAAGAAGAAATGACCATGGAGTAGCAAAGGGCTTTGAGAAATAACCCATGATCTCAGTCTAGAAAGAATACAGAAGTGGTGCTTGGCCACTCTCACATGGGACAGCAGCAGCAGATAATTAGTACTTTTTCCATGACCAAGAGTGCCAAGTTCCAAAACCAGAAGATACACTTCGACCTTACTTAGAAATTTAGGTCACAAAATCGAAGAAAATCTTGTTTCACCACATAAACTGAAATTCCAGAAAAGGGGAGCTACTGGCTAACATTTACAATGGCCCTTGAAATAGTTCTCTCTTTAAGACTGACCCACACCTTCTTCTACTTATCTTCCTAGAACTTTCTAATCTGCCACAGGCAATAATTCTGTAAACAACATAGGTACCTACCCCCACTATTAGCATTTTAAAGCTGGCTGAAATGATTTGAGAGTATTTGGCAGAGAAAATGGCAGCACTTGGAAGAGCTAACTTTATGAATTATTTTGGTTAGACAAGGAAATAAAAAAGGAAAGAAAAACCAAGGGACAAAGAACAGAAGGGATGGTACACCTCTGAGATTTAATGCAAGATGGAAAAGTAAAAGTGATGTATCCTGAAAGGGAAAAACTATGGGTCTGAAACCTACCAGAGGATCAAAGAAGATAAGCTGTCCATCTACAAGAAGAGATAAAAAGATGAAATGGAAGAAGGTAAATAAGTGAAAATGCATGGCAAGTTATATAGATCTTGACAATTAAAAAGGAATAAAGGGAGGATTCTGAGAAGATTGTCGAGTAGGAAGCACCAGGAATCTGTCTTCTAACCTAGGTAAAATTACACTGGTAGACTGTCTGATAGAACAGAAAACACTGGAGAATTTGGAACTCCGAAGTTTACTGAGTTTGCAACACATAGAAGAAGGCTTATATAATAAATTGCAGTTATTTTTCGTCAATTCCAGCTCTTAGCCCAACAGTAGCTACCTATCCCTCTTCCCTACCCGATGGCAGTAGCTGTTCATGTGTTCCTGGAACAACTCACACAGCTTGCAAGAGCCACTGTAGGTGAAGAGGCCTCTGTTCTCCAAATATTGCAGATCTGTACTCTGATTACAGAGATGCAGATGTAAAGAAGGGTGGCCATTGTTGCACATTCCACCAATGATGCAAAGCACCTACCCTCCAAATGAACTAATTTCCAGGGGTTATAAGGGGGCTACTAACCTCCTTTCCCCCCTCTTTCATTTTTCTCTTTTTACCCTTTGAGGAGGCAGACATTAAAAGCCAGGACACTGAAAAACAATCATATATACTGGGAAAATTAGAAAGTGACCACCTCTGCCAAGAGAAAAGTACAGACACAGAGAAGACCTGAGAAGACCTTAGGGCAAACATTAGCATAAGGATACCTTGCAGCCATCAAGAAAACAAAAACAGAAGGCAAAATAATTGAAAACAGCAAACCCGGGGAAGGAATAGAATCTAGTTTCCATAGGTACCACATTCTTAGATTCAAGTGTCTAGTTTTCAACTACAAAATCACAAAGCATACAAATAAACAGATAAGTATGCCCTATTCAAAGCAAAAACAAATCAACAACACTTGTCCTTGAAAAAGATCTGACGGCAGATCTACTACAAAGACTTTAAAACAAGTGTCTTAAAGATGCTCAAAGACTAAAGGAAGATGTGGAAAAAGTCATAATTACAATGTATGAATAAACCGGAAATATCAATAAAGAGAGAGAAAACCTAAAAAGAAATAAAAAAGAAATTCTAGAACTAAAAATTACAATAATTGAAATGAAAAATTCACTACAGGATTCAAAGAAAAATTTGTGTGGGCAGAAGAAAGAATCAGTGAATTTGAAGATAGGACAATGAAAATTATCAAGGGTAAGTAACAGAAAGAATAAATTGAAAAAAATTAAATAGAGACTAAGGCACTGGGGGACACTCTCAAGCAAACCAACTATGCATTGTGGGAGTCCCAGAAGGGGGAAGAATGGGACAGAGAGACTATTTGAAAAAATAATGGCTGAACAAAGAATGAGAATATCCAAGAAGTTCAACAGACTTTAGTAAGATGAGATCCACAAGAGACACACACCAAGGGACATATTATAATCAAGTTTTCAAAAGCCAAAGATAAAGAGACAATTTTGAAAGGAGCAAGATAAGTGACTTTTCACACACAAGGGAACCTCAATAAGATTATCAGCAGATTTCTCATGATAGACTTTGGGAGTTAGAAGACAATGGGCCAATCTACTCAAAATGCTAAAAAGAAAAAGTATCAACCAAGAACTGCTATACCCAACAAAACTGTCCTTTTCAAGAGTGAGGAAGAAATTAAGGATGGTTCTAGATAAACAAAAGCTAAAGGAGTTTGTTACCATTAGCCCTCCAAGAAATTCTTAAAGGAGTCCTACAGGGTGAAATAAAAGGACATCAGACAGTAACTCAAAGCTTTACGGAGAAAAAAAGATATCAATACAGGTTATTATAAAAGCAACCAAAAGAGCTAGTATTACTGTGGCAACAATTCAGAACTCCACTTTTTCTTTTATACATGACTGGAAAGACTAATATATTTTCTAAAAGTGATTAGTTTAGATACAAGTATTATTATAACTTCCACTTGTAACGTCACATGTTTTTTACATAATTTGAGAGACTAACGCATTTAAAGGCATTATTAATATAGGTTTTGGGGCACACTGTGCATAAAGATGTGATTTTGTGACATCAACAATCAAAAGGGGTAGAAATGGAGCTGTAAAGGAGAAGAGTTTCTTTATGTTATAAAAGTTGTACTGATATAAATTCAAATTAGAATGTTAAAACTTTAGGCTGGTAAACCCAATCCCCATGGTAACTACAAAGAGCTATGCAATACAGACAAAAGGAATTAAAACATTTCACTATAGAAAGTCAACAAAACACAAAAGACAACAGGAATGCAAAAAATAAGGGACAAAAACTAGACAGAAAAGAAACAGCAAAATGACAGAAATCACTCCTTATCTGTAACAACTTTACATGTAAACAGATTAAATTCTCCAGTCAAAAGAGAGAATGACAGAATGAGTAAGAACACATATCTGTAAGACCCTCACTTTAGATCCAAAAACACAAATAGAATGAGAAGTAAAAGGATGGAAAAAGCAACCCAAAGGGAGTAGGGACTGCTATACTATTATCAGACAAAATAGACTTTAAATCAAAAGGTTACAAAGACAAAGAAGGACACTACCTATCAATAAAAGGTTCAATACAGAAAAAAGATAATTATAAACACTTATACATCTAATAACAGATTGCAGCAAAACAAAAAACACAAACTGACAGAACTGAAAGAAACGAACAACTCTACAATGATAGTTGGTGATATAAATACCTGACACTCAACAGCGGAAAGAACCACCAGAGAGAAGTAAGGAAACAGGATTTAACAGAATAAACCAACTATACCTAACAGACAAATAAAGAACATTCTACCCTACAACAAAATACACATTCTTCACAAATGCACACAGGGTATTTCCCAGGATAAACCATATATGTTGGGTTCCAAATTTAAGTCTTAACAGATTTTAAATGATAGATACACAAAGTATCTTCTCTGATCACAAGAGGATGACATCAGAAATCAGTAACAGAAATAAAACTGGAAGGTTCTCAAATTTGTGGAAATTAAACACAAACAGCCAATGGATCAAAGAAACAAAATCACAAAGAAAATTAGAAAAAACTTGAGACATATGTAATCAAAACATAACATATGAAAACATAGGGAAAACAGCAAAAGCAGTGTCATGGGGGAAATTTACAGCTATAAACACATTAAAAAAACAAGAAATATCTCAATTGACAACCTAACTTTACAACTTAAAGACCTACAAAAAGAACAGAGTAAATCCAAAGCTAGCAGAAAGAAGGAAATCATAAAGATTAGGGCTGAGATAAATGAAGTAGAGAATAACTAAAATGAGAATTGAAAGTGAGCATGCTACAACTGAGTCTACAAAAAAACAGGACCTCCTCAAAAAAGGAAGGAAACAGGATCATAGGAGTACTATGAGCAACTGCACACAAACATACTAGATAACCTAGATGAAATGAACAAATTCCTAGAAACACAAAGCCACCAAGAGAAATTTGCAAAGAAGTGGAAAATCTGAATACAACTAAAACTAGTAAGACTGAATCAGTTATCAAAAATCTCCCAAAAAAGAAAAGCCCCTGCAGGACCTGATGGCTACACTGGTGAATTGTACTAACTATTTAAAGAACTAACACCAATTCTTCTCAAACTTTTTCAAAAAACTGAAAGACAGAAAGCACTTCCTAACTCATCCTCTGAGGCCAAAATCAGCCCAATACCAAAAAAAGAGACAGACATCTAAAAGGAAACTAGAGACCAATACCCCTTATGAACACCAATCCAAAAATCCCAAACAAAATACTAGCAAAATTAATTCAATACTGTATTAAAAGGATTAAACATGATGATCAAGTGAGATTTACTCCTGGAATATAAAAAGGTGGTTCAACGTATGAAATGTGATCAATGTAATACACCACATTAACAGAAAGAAAGGGAAAAAAACTTACATGTTCATTTCAACTGATGCAGAAAAAGTAACTGACAAAGTCAATACCCTTTCATAATTAAAAATACTCAATAAATTAGAAATAGAAGAAAACTACTTAAACATTAAAAAAAGCCATAAAAAAGCCATTTATTAATATCCCATGGCAAACATCATGCTCAATGGTGAAAAACTTGAAAGCTTTTCTATGACCATGAACAAAGCAAGGATCTCCATTTCTATTCAACATACTGCAAGTTCTAGCCAGAGCAATTAGGCCAGAAAAAGAAATAAAAGGCATCCAAATCAGAAAGGAAAAAGTATATTTATCTCTGTTCACAGGTATCATCTTATCTGAAGAAACTTCCAAAGATTCCACCCCAAACATACACAAATTATTAAAATAAGTAAAGTCAGCGAAGTAGAAGGATACAAAGTCAACATGCAAAAATCATTTTTACATAATGAATAATCTGAAAAGGAAATTACAACAATAATTCCATTTACAATAGCAATAAAAAATACTTAGGAACGAACTACAGAGGTGAAAGATTTGTATAGTTAAAACTACAAAAACACTGCTGAAAGAAATTTAAGACAACATAAATACATGGAAATGCATCTCATGTTCAGGGACTGGAAGACAATATTGTTGAAATGTCAATACTCTCCGAAGTGATCTACAGATTCAATGTAATCCATATAAAAAATTCCAGTTAAGGGGGGGGGAAACAGAAAATCCCATCCTAAAATGTATAGGGAATCTCAAGAGGCCCTGAAGAGCTAAAATTATCTTGAACAAGAATAACAAAGCAGGGAGACTCACACACACATCTTGATTTTAAAACTTACTACAAAAATACAGTATTTAAAACAGTGTGCTAATGGCATCAAGACAAATAAACTATGAACACTGCAATTGAACAGAGGACCCAGAAATTAAATCTTGCATATATGATCAAATGACCTTTTTTTAAAAAAAGTTTTTATTTATTTATTTGACAGAGATCACAAGTAGGCAGAGAGGCAGGAAGAGGTGTGTGTGGGGGGGGCAGGCTCCCTGCCGAGCAGAGAGCCCGATGCAGGTTTGATTCCAGGACCCTGAGATCATGACCTGAGCCGAAGGCAGAGGCTTTAACCCACTGAGCCACCCAGGTATCCCTGATCAAGTGACTTTTGACAAGGGTGTCAAAACCATTCTGTGTGGGAATGGACAGTATTTTCAGCAAATGGTGCTGGGAAAACTGGATTCTACATGTAAAACCATGAAACTGGACCTGTATCTAACACCATATACAAAAAGTAACTTAAGATGGGTTAAAGACTTAAATGTAAGACCTAAACTATAAAATTCTTAGATGAAAACACAGGGCAAGAGCTTCATGACACTGGATTTGGCAATGATTTCTTGGATAGGATACAGAACCCCTAGGCAACAAAAGAATGGATGAGTTGGACTTCCCGAAAAATTAAAAAATTGTGCATCAAAAGACACAACACAGTTAAAAAGAAAACAAAAGAATTAAAGAAAATGTTCACAAATCATGAATCTGATGAAAGGGCTAATATCCAAAAAAAACCAGAGAACTCCTAAAATTCAGCAATAAATCAAACCAGATTTTAAAATGGGCAAAGGACCTGAACAGACATTTCTCCAAAGATGGTAAGAAAATGGCTGGTAAGTAGATGAAAAGATATTCAATATCACTAATAATCAAGGAATGCAAATAAAAACTAAAATGAGATACCATCTCACACCCAGTAAAATAGCTATTTTTTTTTTTAAAGAAAGAAAAGAAAAAAAAAATGATGGCAAGGATGTCGAAAAACTAGAACCCTTATACATTGTTAGTGGGGATGTAAAATGGTATTAAGCCACCATCAAAAACAGTATGGTGGGTCCTCAAAAAAATGAAACACAGAATTACCATATGATCCAGCAATTTCAGTTCTGGGTATATATCCAAAAGAACTGAAAGCAGGGCCTTGAAAAAATATTGGTACACCCATGTTCATAGCAATATTATCCACAATAGCTAAAACATGAAAGCAATCCCAAGTGTTCATCAAAAGATGAGTAGATTAAAAAAAAAAAAGATGAGTAGATAAGCAAATATGATACATATATACAAAGGGCTAGTACACAGCCATAAAAAGGAAGGAAATTCTAACATATGCCACAACATAGATGAAGACATGCTAAGTGAAGTAAGCCAGTCACAAAAAGACAAATACTGCAGGATTTCAATTACATGAAATACTTAGGAGTAGTCAAAAATCAGAAACAGAAAGTAGACTGATGGTTGCCAGGGGCTTGGTGGAGGGTCAGGGGGATTGGGAGGAGGTATTAGTTAATGAATACAGAATATCCACTTTACAAGATGAAAAGAGTTATGGAGATGGATGATGATGATAGTTGCACGTTATGAATGTATTTAATTGCCACTGAACTATATACTTAAGGATAGTATTTTTTTCAAAGGGTATATATACAAAAGATACCAAAAGGAAGTAAAAGAGAGAGAGAGATGGAGGGAGAGAGGAGCTAAAGAGTCATCAAAAAATAAAACTTAGTTGTCAGGCACATTCCAAGCACTCAACAAATTCATCCAATACTATTAAGTACCTCCTATAAGTCAAGCAACGAATAAGGTTCTTGCATGGATATAATTTAGGAAATGAGTAAGTCATCAAAATCTAACAGCCACTGAGGGTTTCAAGTTACATAAACTATTCAAATGGAAGAAGCAAAGATGATGGAAGATTTCTATCAAAAGACACAGAGGTGGTTCAGCCAGTTAAGTGCCCAACTCTTGACTCTGGCTCAAGTCATGATCTCAGTGTTGTGGGACTGAGCCCTGAGTTAAGCTTCCATGCTCAGCAGGGTGTCTGCTTGAGATTCTCCCTCTTCCCTGCCCCTCCCCTCTGCTTGCACACTCTATCTCACTCTCTCTAAAATAAATAAATAGATCTTAAAAAAAAAAAAAAAAAGAAAGAAACAAAGAAAGAAAGAAACAAAGACCGAGAAATAAAAGACTTCACAAAAAGAAAGATAAAGCCTGCCTGGGGATCCTGAGAATATGGAAAGACCAAATATGTGAAATAAGCTAGAATAATGGTTGAAGAAAGCCACTCAGGATTGAAAAGACTGTTAAAAATGTATTAAATGTAAAACCAAAATAATGAACAGAAAAGATGTCAACTTGGAGATAAAAGGTTGTTAAGAAATTAATTGAAGAAAGCACTTGGATAATGAACACTTACAGAATGAAAAGGCACTGCAATCAGAGTAAATGAGATGGCTACAAGGGTAAAGAGGAAAGCAAGAAAGTGAGATGAAAAATACAGACAACGAATCTCAAGTCCAGAGTAAAAACACCATCAAGACTATTTACCATTACTGTACTCATCAAGTAAACTTTGAACTTTAATCTTAACATTCTTAGAAGATATATAAAAGAAGACATAATGATTTTCACTGCAAATCTACACAAATGTAAACTGATATAATTTCATAACGATGTTCTTACAAAAATGTAAGTATCTTTGAAACACTTAATCCTTGAGAACTTAAAAGGTTAAAGATCACAAAGGAAAGTCAATTACAAACAATAAGATAATCATGTAAATGATAGAAAAGCAGTCTCTTTAATTTCTCTAAAATACACCTTATATATATATAAATTACTTTACTTCATTTCTTAGAAATAAAAAGATATAAACAGATCAGTCACCATTAACAACATACCAAATTGCATTAAATTTTGCACAAATGAGAAAGAGAAAATCGAGAAGATAATCAAACCCATACCTGTTCCAATGTGTTGGGAAGGTTTTGTTGGATGCATGGCACCGTGACAGACATTTTGTTGAACATTACTCTGTGAGTGGATAAGGCCAGTTTGTGTAAAGAACTGATTAAGAGAAGAACAGAGATCAGCAAACTGAACCTGATCCAAAGACCAGTTCTTGAGATCTGCCTGTCTCATACTCTCCATCAAACCTATGAAGAAAGCATTAGAAATACAGTTAGCATAGTCTGTTCTGCAAACACTGCAAGGAAAACAGCAAGACACATTTTTTTTTCCCAGCCCTCAAAATTCCCTCTGGTAGTGATTTACCATGCAATGAAGAATGACAGTTAAAAATTATTCAAAGCCTAATTATTTCCAAATGTGGCCAAACTTCTTTCAAAACTCCGGTCTCTGATCCTCTTCTGTATCAACTGACTGAAAGGCTTAATCATGAAATGTTGCAGTGTTGTTTTTAAGTGTACTACCAAAGGCAAAAGAAACACTATATATGGAGATACTTATTTCTACTACAAAGAAAACTATCTGTGAGAGAAAACAAGATCATATATTTCTGGTTGTTTATCAGAAAGAAGCCATACTCACCTTGGAACTGTGAAAGGTCTACATCTGACCAATTAACACTGCTGGCAATTCGACAACTTTCTTTTAGCATATCAAGTGTTGCATACCAATCATTTGAAACACCTATAAAAATAATGTCGACAATATTATAAATCTTGGATAGTGAAAGTTTGAAGTATATACTAGGGGGAAGACAATGGGCTGGGCTTATTCCTAACATTGGTAGATCCCCAACCAGTTTTACAAATGGATTCACACCAATCATTTCATGTGCTGTGAAATAGGAAGAGGGGTCTTATTTCTCTTCATTTCATAAACAAAAAGAAACTAAACACCAGAGAGGTGGCATAACTTAGCAAGGTCACTACGATATATCTAAACCTTGAACCTGGTGTTTCTAAGGTCTAGTCTGACAGCTTACAAACTGCCCTACCACCTAAATAATGTCACACTTGATTACCACGTTTTACATTTGTACAGTACAAATGAATGACCAGGCAGGGCAAGTCAGGCAAATCAATACATTCTGTTCATTTTCCTGTCCTGTTATGACATCAAGAGGTACATTCTTTATAACTCAGAGGCAGGTTCACATTCAGATGTAACACACAGAAGAATTTAAAGTACTGACTTAAGAGCTAAATTAGATTGTACAGCAAGAGGACAAATGTCTTACAAGACAACCTTAAGAAAGAGAAATGCCTTAGCACAGTCCCTCCTGGCAAAGTAGCAAAACAAAGGGCTGAGACATCTCTAAGAAATGCTGCTGAATCCAAACTAGGGCATTTCTAGTCAGGAATAGTATACTCTGATGTGGTATCATCAGGAGTGTTCAGACTCCAGTCTGTATGTCAGCAAAGTGGTCACCACTCAAGGGCATGGGGCTTGAGCTGCACTCAAAGAGATAGTGCTGAGCAGGGGAAGAAAATCCTCCGTTCAGTGACTGCTGCATAAATTATTCTGTTATCAGAATCAGCCCTGGATGGATGAAGGGAAGAACTAATAAAAAGGATTTTTTGCTACATCATAGATAACTCTGTATCAACTACTGGTTACTTGATTTACAAAAATCTGCCAATTAAGGATTTTTTTCAAATAAACAATGAACCAGACAGAGACAACTTGACTCTGCCCCCAGGCAACTCCTAATTTAGGAGAAATCTGCTGGGGAAAAATACATAATGCTCCAGTGAGCCACATTCAAGTCAATGAAACTTTCAAGTCCATCACCTATAATAAATGTTGACTTGGCAATACAAAGCAATCTCTGCAAGACCCACTCAATAAATGTTTACTGATTTTAGTTCTTTTGGAATTACTGGTGTTACAGTCTTTGAAGTCCTAACAGGCCAGGATATAAATACTAATTCTACTTACTAGCTCTGATCTTGAGCAAACAGCTTAACTTCTTTGAGTTACACGTTTCCTATCTATTAAATGTGGTAATTTATAGTTGATTTGGGAGAATAATAAGAGATAAGTATCTAATTGCCTATCACATAATGGGAACTCAAAAAACTATTAGTTTCTTCCATTCACTCCCTATTAAAGACAACTTGCTTAGTCTCATCTTCGAAATTTTAACTCAAACAGATTATCACAGCCACAATGATTACTCCTAATCCCCCCCAGGTAAAAAGCTATTTTCCTTCTCTGGCAAGCTACCACTGGTATAACAACAGGCCACTAAGAGCATATGATAAATTGTTTTCAGCTTTAATAGTACTTTTTTCTCCCCAGCAATCATTAGAGTTAATAGAAAGGTATGACCCAAGCATCACAGCCTTCTACTGACACCAAATCTATAAACATTAGTCAATCATTAAAATCATATTAAGAACAAGCTTAACTTTCTGAAGAATGTATTGACATTAAAAGGTAGGCAGAAGTGTAAGTGATCTAAGTCAGAGAAAGCCAAACATCATATGATCTCACTTATATGTGGAATCTGAAAACAAAACTAAACAAAGAAACAATCCCATTTTTAAATACACAGAACAAGCAAGTTGGGGGCGGGGGAGGAGACAGGCAAATGGGTGAAGGGGAGTGGGAAGTACAGGTTTCTAGTGATGGAATTAGTAAGTCACCAGTATGGAAGGTATAGTGTAAGAAAGAGAGTCAGTGGTATTTTAATACCATTGTATGGTGACAGATAGTAGCTATACAGCATAAAGTACAGAGCTGCTGAATCACTGTGTTGTACATCTGAAACTAACAACATTACACATCAACTATACTTATATTTTAAAAAATTTAAAAACTTTTTTTTTAAAGTAGACAACAGTGAATAAGACTAAGAATAGGAAAAGGGGGCTATACTTACACCTTTTTCTCTAGGCATAAACCTAAAAATAATTTCAAGATGTTTTAGGAGCAGTCCATCAAGAACTATACCCAATTTTCTTGGGTGCCCGGTTGGCTCAGTGGGTTAAGCCTCTGCCTTCAACCCAGGTCATGATTTCAGGGTCCTGGGATCAAGCCCCACATCAGGCTCTCTGTTCAGCATGGAACCTCTCTCTCTGCCTGCCTCACTGCCTACTTGTGATCTCTGTCTGTCCAATAAATAAATAAAATCTTTAAAAAAAAAAAAGAACTACACCCAATTTTCAAATTTATTCTGGAAAGTACTTAGAATTATTAACTGGGAAAACAAAATTAATTGTGAAAAGGAACTTACTAAATTTCAAGTACCCTGATCTGGATTTCTGTACCTTATGTAATTCTCCCCCAAATATATTATATATTTCCACTTTGCAAAAAAGTAAGTAGTTTCAGAAGAACATAAGCTTTATAGCAGTCAGAATACAAAAGACAGTATGCACTATCTAAAGTCATTTCCCTGACAGTAGTTTAATTGCCTGAAATGAGGATCAATTTTAATTGGTGAGAACTAGTATCATCTAGCATTTAGAAATTGTCTCTCCAGGATAAAAATCTCATCAGTGATTTGGTTGGTAAGTGGACAGCCAGGTAAGCTAAAAGAAGGATCTGTATCTGCACAACTCCAAAGGGACACATTCACTTTGCAGTCTGTGTTGGGGGCACCCCTGGGAGTTCTGCAGTGCAGATTCCTGGTCTGTGAGCAATGTTAATTAAGCATCTCACCAGAAACCATCAAGACCTAACTTATGAGCAATAGATTTTTTTTTTTTTTAAAAACCAGGATATGAAGAATGTTTTCTTCCTTTGCAATCTATCTTTCTAAAATGAGATCTTGGGCAGGAATAAGCAAAGAAAGGAAAAGTGGGAACATTTTCTGGATACTTAAAGGCTACCGGATGAGGCATTTCCTATTTGCATTTTCAGTGCAATCCTCATAACAACACTGTATACTAGCGCATTTTAGTTCCATTTTTATAGATGAGAAAATAATAAGACTAAAAGAAATAATGCATGAAAGGTCATATGAGTCATAATGAGGATTCAAATACAGGTTTTTCCTGACATAACCTATACTCTTTCTTCTATACCACACAATCATAATAGATTGCAAACAGATTGTGCATCTCACTCTTCTTTCAAATGCTCACAAAACACTGATTTTCCAGAAAGACAAAATGAGAGCTGACACCAAAACCTACAAGGGTTGCTGAGTTTGCCTATGCTGTTAACAATAAATTTTAATCAGGAAAATCTCCAGTGCATCTGGGTGGCTCAGTTGGTTAAGCAAATGCCTTCGGCTCAGGTCAGGTTCCTGGAGTCCTGCATCAGGCTCCCTATTCAGTGGAGAGTCTGCTTCTCCCTCTGACCCTTTCCCCTCTTGTGCTCTCCCCCTCCCACCACCAATAAAGAAAATCTTAAAAAAACAAAAACAAAAAAAACCCTCTAGATCAATGTATAGACTAAGTGAGTTACAATTATAGGATTACAACAAGGAAACACAAAAGGGAGACAGATGAGAAGGGTTTCGGTAGTAAATATACACAAGCCTCAGATAACAAAGAACAGATCCTAATCCACAGCCAAATGCAAGTCAGGAGACACAAACTTACCAGAATTACAGGATACCTGTTGTGGGGGTGGGGGTGCCTGATGTGTTAACGTCTGATGCTGATGGTTCGGATGATGCTGTATGTGCTGATGTGGAGAGGGGTGCTGGGGGTGAGGAGGCTGGAGCTGGCTGTGTTGCTGTGGGTGCGATGCTGGGTGCTGGGGACGCTGCGGATGCTGTGGTAAACCATGCGGTCGATGGGACGGATGCGGAGACGGCTGTGTGTGCATCTGGGAGTGGGGCAGTGAGACCTGCGCAACCGAATTACTGCCCGTGGTGCTGAGGCCACCGCCATGATTGTTGGACAGGCTGCTTTGGTTGCTGTGTGGGTGAGAGCTCACTGTGCTGCTAGGAGAGTGCTGATACGAACATGAGGTGTGGGACTGCTGGGAAGATTCGGAAGGGATGGTCATCAAACCTAGATACAGAGAAAGGAAGAGCACTCAGAGTCAGATTTCAGTTATACTTTATGACACACTTCCAAAATTATTAATGGAACAGAAGTATACATTGTCAGGAAGCAACACTAACTCAGCTGAAAAAGTGTCCACAGAATATCCACCACATACCAGTCTCTGGGATCACTGAGAAGAGTAAGAAACACCACCCTTTGCCCTCCAGTAGCTCATGGTCTAGTAGAAGGGACACTTAAAGAGATTATGTACAGTAATGTAAGTACTAAGGCAGAAAGTTTACGAGGGCATTCAGGAACAATGCTTATTGTCTGTTCAGCTAGGAAGGGGTTAGAGATTTGGAAAAGCCGTCACTGAAAGGCAGTTATCTGCAGTGCTTAAGTGGCTCAATGAGTTAAGCATCTGACTTGATTTTTGGCTCAGGTCATGAGCTCAGTGTTGTGAGATTGAGCCCCACGTCTCAGCACAGAACCTGCTTAAGATTCTCTCTCTCCCTCCCCCTCTGTCTCTCTCTGCTCTCCTCCCTCTCACAGACAAAAGGAAAGGGAAAGAGAAAAGGAAAAGAAAAAAGAAAAAGAGAGAAAAGGCAGTATCTGAAAAAGTATTGAAAGACTGAGTAAATGTTAAGGGGAAAGTGTGTGAATGCTGGGTCACATTCCAGATGCTTTGCTACAGGCCTAAAGGCCAAGGATTTGACAGAGGTGGAGAAGAGAAGTAAGGCCCAGTTATTTCTGAACTCTTTCTTTGACAACTCCAAAAACTTTTAAGTCAAAGGTGGCAAGAATTCTTAAGACTAAGCAAAACAATGGCGCCTGGGTGGTTCAGTTGGTTAAGCGTCTGCCTTCGGCTCAGGTCATGATCTCAGGGTCCTGGGATAGAGCCCTGCATTGGGCTCTCTGCTCAGGAGTCCGCTTCTCCATCTGTGCTCTTTTTCCCTCTCTCTCTCTCCTGTTCTCCCTCAAATAAATAAAAAATTTTTTTAAAAGACTAAGCAAAACAGAATAGCCATCTTCACTGCTTTTTCATTCGACTTATAGGATATTCTTGAGACACATACACTTTAGGGGTTAAGACTGCATAATTTACAGGACTAGAATGTAAGGATTAAAGTCTCTGTACTACCATCTGCACACCTGGTAACTTTGGGAAGTGATTAACCTCTGCAGGTCAAAATTACCTCAATTATAGGTGGGTATGGATATATCTATTTTGCAGAACTGTTGTGAGGATTAAATGCCATGGTGCAAGTGCAGGATGTGAATGAGCTCAGTAATTGTTAGCTGCTGTGATGATAATGATTCAACCAGAAGTACCTAATGTTAAAAATAATGTACTCTTGGTTTGCAGGTAAACGCTCATTTTAATAAATCTTACTGCAATATTTGGTTAGACATAACTAGGGTATTTTCATATCCCAAAGGATGGCACATACCATGTTTTACTGAACCAAAACACAACAAATTTTATTAAATGAAAAATAAAATCCTGCAGCACAGTATCAGTTAATAAAAGAATCAAACCTTTTAAATGAAAATATTCTCACACTGCCCATTAATAGCAAAACTGTATTCAAGTACATTGTAAGATAATCATAAAACCTAGTAAGTTAAGATATTTTTTTAGGTAGAAGACTTAATAAAAGTTCTTGCCTTGGTGCTGGAAAACCGTCATTTGGAGAGAATCTATAAGGTTCTTTCAGTAAGATGAAAAAAAGCCGTTATTTCATTGTCTATTTCCAGTAAAGTACTGGCATTTTAAAAGGAAACCCACACATGATCTATACAAACCTTTTCAATCCCACCTTTTTTTTTTTTTTTTTTTTAAAGTAGACTCCATGTCCAGCACAGAGCCTAACATAGGACCCAAACTCATAACCCCGGTATCAAGACCTGAGCAGAAATCAAGAGTTAGACAACTCAACCAACTAAGCCACCCAGGCATCCCCCACCCCAAGCTGTTTTTAGAATAAAATTTAAGGGGTGCCTGGGTGGCTCAATTGGTTGGGCATCCAAGTCTTGGTTTTGGCTCAGGTCATGATCGCAGGGTCATGGGACTGAGCCCTGCATCAGGCTTTGCACTTGGCAGGGACTGTGCTAGGGATTCTCTCCCTTCCTCTGCCCCTCCCTACTCTCAAATAAGTAAATAAATCTTTAAAAACTTTAATGTGTGATGAAATATCATTAAGAGCTTCAGAAATTGTTGTCATTTCCATTTCAAAGCCAGTATTTTTCTATTTTGATCACCACATCTGGATCTCCTTAGTGAAGTCCTGCATTAGTCCTTTTTGTACTTTCACAGATGGAAAATTCAAAAATTTCATAGATGGAAAATTCAAAATAAATTTGAGAATAATACATGAATCTTACTTTAACCAGAAAAACCAACTTCCTGTACAAGTTACTGATAGTCACTGATACATGTATATAAGTATATATATATAAAAAAAAATTGTATATATCATTAACTTTTGTAGTATCTGACAGTAAGTATTAAAATGTAAACTCTATAAACACAGAATTTTTATCACTACTGTGAACAGGCAAACTCCCTTGGGCTGGGGTAGAAAATGTCTGCCAAACAAAGCAATCAGGAAGTGCTTTAATAGTAGAGTTCCCAACAATTTCTGATTAGTATTTTATGGGGGAAGGACAATACAACATCTTAATCCTATCGTAAGACTCTGACTAAAATAGAACCAGCAGCTTGAGGACAGTAACACATAATAGCAACAATCCAGCATCTGACTGAGATGTAACAGGGCATCTCAACCAAAATCACTTTTAGTTGTTAAAATCTGATTTAACTACGTCGTATTTAACAGTGACCCAGAGCTTCCCACTAACCAGTATGTTCACTTACAAGCACCATGCATGAAATTGCAAATCTGGTGCTACCATATTCCACCAGCTATCTCTTTGCTAATAACAGTCCATTCAGACAGTAAAAGCACATCTGTTCCTGTAGTGCAACATTTGCCACTCAAACACTTCACATGCCAGACATCACTAATTAACCATGACAGTATTTCCTACATGGCACAGATGCAGTGTCAGAATTCTTTAATACGTACTCCTCCAGGACACCACTAGTAAGTGAATAGGATATGCAAGATAATTTTGGTATGTGAGTAGGTGAATAGGGTGAATAGTAAGTGAATAGGGTATGCAGATAAATTTGCATTCTTGTGTTATTATATGAATATATACAGGGTATAGTAAAGGCACAAAGAGTATTCAATCCTGACCACAATGATACTGTTCAACGATTCAAGAAATAAACAGCTGCTATGCAAAAATAATTCTTAAAAATTTTTCAATAAAAATTTACTTTTCAAAACGGTATTTTAAAAACTCCACTTGAAATTAATAGGATATATATGTCAATTATACTTCAATTAAACAAAACAACCCCCTACCCCCAAGAAAACACTCACCTTGTTGACTAAGTGACTGCTCAAAAACTGACTTATAAAGGCTCCGAAATGAGGCACTGAGATCTTCAAAATTATATTCTGAGAAAAGTAGTTGTTTGTCTCGTTCTGGAAGGTTGTACTGTGGCTGCTGTTGAGGAGTTAATGACTGAGAGACTGGTTCTGGATGGTTTGTCACCTAACATCAAAAGAAAATACTACTAATTTAGTAGCTGTATATATCAGAATTGGTCTGTCACATAAAATATATAACTGAAAATATTAGAACAGTTTCTAGAATCCAAAGGAAATAATGTCCCTACCCTTGGCTTTCCCATCTTCTGTTAAGATAGGCACACATGACAGACAAGAACACAAAAGTGTTAACTTGGATTCTGAAGAACCACAGAAATCTAATCCAACCTCCACATTTCACAGAAAAGGTAAAGAGTTCAAAGAATTTAAATGACCTTCCCAAGATCATACAAATAAACGATAGGCTAGGCATGGAACCCTCCCAGTTCCTGCAGAATCTTCATCTTGATCTCTACTGAAGCAATTTGACCTCAAACTCCACTCCACTATGATATTACTAACATTTCTCATTCATTTATTCAATTAATCTTTAAGTATTTAAACTCAAATACTGTTGAGTATTGGGAGTCAGGTTGTATGATGCTGTCCAAAGCCGCAAGGAGCTTCAATACACCTAACTCTTCATTTCTAGAGGGGGGATAAAAAAACTTTTTAATGAAACTAAGGGAAATGAGGAATGAGGGTAACAGATAAAGAAGATTCAGAGAAAAACAGAAGAAAGCATGGCTTTGAGCTATGCGAAGAAAAAAAAAAAGCACCCTAAACACCTAAAAAATAAGAATTATCACTGAAGGCAGCACAACTAGAAATAAAAAAAAAAGATCAGCAGTATCTATCTTACAGATTGTATCAAGGGGTGGTAAACTGCCATTTTTTTATTGTTTTGAAAAATTAAAATATGAACACTCACTGTAAATTTATGCAGCCATTCAGAATGATGCTTATAAGAAATCTGCAGTAACAGAAATAAATGAATTTTGTGTAGGGGAAGGGCTCTACCACGGCACCTTACACATCTCCACACAGGCCACTGGAGGCCAGGCTCAATGGCAGAACGACCTAAGCCTTGGTGATTATCCTGAAACATGGAATGTGAGTGGTCTTATGAGGAGTAAATTCTCATCCATTTCTCATCTGCCTTTCTATTCTGCAGGGGGTAGCCATGGGGCAGCCTCTCATCTCCCTGTCTAACCTATAGGAAGTTGCCAAGAGACAGTTTCTCAACTGCCTCCCTATTTCCAGAGAGGCAGGGGACTTTCTACTTTTTTCTCTTAGGGTACAGCTGCGAGTCACAACTGCTTAGCTGCAAAATGGAATTTGTCCCTTCACTACAGTGACCCACTACTTGTGAAGTCTGTCATCTGGCTTCTCCAGTTCAGTGTCACCCTGTGGGATGTGGGGAGCTGGCACCATATCCATCTGGCTTATACATAAGTAATAACAATGTCTGTGTACATTTGGGCTCACTGTGTCCTGACAGGATCAACCTAGATATATGTGGCAAGCCTGACCAGCAGCTGGTGCTGTCCTGCTGCTCACAGAGTGTTCGATGACCACTTGACATCATTAAAGGACAAAGCATAGTATGTGATGTCCAGCTTTTCAAAGTAGCTTAAACTTCCTACACGTACTGGCATTAGAGACATTTTTGTTCTTCCTTCTGTTACCTAGTTCTACAAATTTAATTTTTTCCTTTGTATTATACTTTGTGATACAGGACTCTTGGTGTCAAGATTTTCTACATTCGCATTATTTTAAAAATAACTTAAAATCATTAAATCTCTGCTTAGTTTGCTTCAGTGCTCCAACTAGTCCTTTTATATTACGATTTCATCATTTCTGAGTGCTTTTAGTTTACCTCTTGATCCACAAGGTAAGTTTTTCAGAAGGGCACATGAAAACAAAGGAAGCAAGCTTTTTAAGCTCTGTGCATCAAAGAATGTCTTTCTCTTTATTTCACGTATGAATGCAAATTTGGCTGGACATAATATTTATAAATCCAAATCTACTGTCTCAAAACTCTATGTGCAGTATTATTCCATTATCCTCTGGTATTTAGCATTATAGAAGAGAAGTATGATTTGTGTTTCTTTGGATGCATCTAATTTCTTCTACAAGAGTATTTATATAGATGATTACTTTTGAAATTTTAAAATTTATTGTGATGGGTCTAAATACAGGTTTTCCCCCATCAACTTTTCCTATAACTCAGTAACACTTTTATAATCTCTCTTTCTTTGAAAACTGCTTCTTCTGTACCAACTGTTCTAGCTGCTTCTTCAGGGACACCTGTAATTCTTAATTCTCCAGATCTATTATCTTCTCTGACATTAACTATTATTGCTCTATCTGATACTTCTGCATTCTGAAAGAATATAGTAGGTCTTTTCCCCCAGAGCACTGATAACAGTTTTGAGGAGCCACCTTTTGTTTTCCTACATTCAATGTGGATTTTAATTCTGCTCCCTAAGTTTTGGTTTCCCTTGTGTTATTTTCTTATTTAAGTTTCCCTTCCCTTATATATCTTTGTCCTGTGTAAGGTTTTACCTATTTACTCATCCTGCAACAGGGAGTGATCTGGTGAGGTCAAATTTAAACCAATGTACAGTGGCAGTATATGGCTCCTGGGCTCTGTTCTAAGTCTTCTAGGGAGGACAGTTGCCAGATGATTTGAAAAGAGGTATCAGATAACCCAAGGGTCATGTTCTTATAATAGGTAACGAAATCAGCACACACGGGTCCCTTTATAGTATAGCTTTGTTTACCACACCAAAATTAAAAACATAAGACTGGTTAACAATTAGGTACCAAGTCACCCTAACCTTTGAGGTTTGTAGAACTCCCTTCTCAGACCTACAGAAGGAAAACAAGGTGATATACACATTCTGTAAACTCTTACCAAGGACTGTGAAGTATCATCAAATATAGCTTTGCTAGACTAAAGTACAACTTTTTTTTCCTATTCCAATTACTTTTCACTTGATCAGAAAACAAATAAAGTAGGCCAAAATAATAAAACACAGTATAACCACCTATCTGTATCTAACCTGATAAATGTAAGTACCCAATTAAAACACTATCAAGGTAGGAATCTGCTCTACTTATCTAAGCTAAATGAATTGATTAGTGAAAAATAGACATCTTCACTTTTTATTTACACTTCAATGATATTTGGCTTAGTTTTAAGCACTAATGGAATACTCAATAAAGAAGCTAACTTCATCAAGACTTACCGGTGTATAACTATGCACACTTCCAACACTGTTCAAATTAACAGATGCCAAACTCTGGTCTGAGAGACTGTTGTTAAGGCTGCTGCGTGGGCTGTCACTACCATCCTGATCAGTGTTGTACAACGTTACCTAGAAAAGAAAAATACTGCATAAGTAGTTCTCACTGTAAAGAGTACCTTTCTAAGCAACTCTACAAAAAAACAATTAGGTTGGTATATAGCAGAAAGACAAAATGTTAGTAGTCTTTCCTACCCCAACTCCATGCCCTTCACTGCTAATTCCATGTTTGCCATGAAATAAATTACTCTCAAACTGAAAAATATCCTATCCAGAAGTACATAAATTCAATATACTATCAGGTGTAATTTGTTCATCAACATTTAATAAGGAGATTACAGGTGTTTCTACAATGTATAAATTTATTTTTACTCAAGCTTTAAGGAAAACTATTATTCTCTTCTATCCAAATACTAGTAATTGAAAAGAACACAAAAAAGGAATTTTTAAAATCACAGGGATCATAGTGGCTATATTGTTGAAAATGGACACTCAATTGTCCACAACGTATTTGCAAAATCCATGTATGTGATCTAATTTTTTAAAATACTAACAATTATGGGGCACCCAGGTGGCTCAGTTGGTTAAATATCCAACCCGTGGTCTCAGCTCAGGTCATGATCTCAGGGTTGTGGAATCAAGTCCCACATCAGGCTCCACGCTCAGCACAGAGTCTACTTGAGATTCTCTCTTTCTCTCTCTCTCTACCCCCTCCCCCTCCACACTCTTTCTCTCTAAACAAATAAATCTTTTAAACAAAAATAAGATGCTAACACATACACATCAGATGCTAAGGACTATAAATCAAACTGTTAACTATTAACCAGCAGGAGGCTAGGCATTTCTGAAGACTTATAATTTTTAATGAGAAACAAAGAGTATTTTTAAAACAGATAACTAGCCTTATTAACCCTCAAGGTTCTATTCAGATGGTACAACCAACTTTCCTTTCGATGCTGCTACTTCCATGGCACAATACATTTAGCTTTATGGTAAAACTAATTTTTACCACTACTAGACTGTTAGCTCCTTGAGTCCCCAGTAAGTAATCATAACCAACATAGTGCTTTCTACTCAGTACACAATTAATAAATATTTGCTGACTGAATAACCAATTGAGCTATCACCATCCTTCTGTTTGTGCTTAGAATGGGATCATGCTAAATGCTACATCTGCCAAAAGAGGCCAAACATGTAGAAAACTAAGCATGTATCCCTCTATACTGAGGGCAAAACCAAACTGTCCCCCATTCACATCAGCTAGAAACAGTAACATGCCTAGGAACTAATTAGGGAAAAGAATATAAGATAATCTAAGAGGAAATAAAGGAAACTCTGGCAAACACTTCCAACATAAATTTCATTTTAAAGAAAATCATGTGTAAGCCTGATGATTCACAGACCTGTACCCCTGGGGCAAATAATATGTTAATAAAAATAATTTTTAAAAAATCAAGCTTACAGGCTCCTAACCAACAAATTAGAAGCACCCTATGGTAATTTTCTTAGCCACTCACACTCTCTCCTGTCCATGCTCCATTACGTACCACTCAAGTCAGAAATCTTGGACAAAATCCTTAATAGCTTATTTTTATCTGGAAAGAGGATAAACATTTTAATAAAAATTACTAGTTTATTAGAATGGGCATACTTACGTAATCACCATCTAGATAGACCTATTCTCAAAACTTTGATCCTAGAACACTTTCGCAGTCTTAAAAACTGAAGAGTCAAGGAGCTTGTTTGTGCTGATTCATCTATTAATAATTGGCATATTATGTCCCCCCCAAATAATAATTGAAATATATATTAAAACAAATTATTAATTTAAAAATAATAATTATAAACCTGGCTAAAATGGTAACATAAGAAATATTTTCTCCCAATAAACCCAATTAGACTTCCCTTATTTTATATTCTTGTAAATCTCAATGCCTGGCTTTACAGAAACAGCTGAATTTTCTTATCCACTTCTGTATTCCATCTGCTGCAGTAAGGTGTTTAGGTGGAACAATACAGAGAAAACCCAGCACCACACATATATGTATTTGGAAAAGGGGAAGAATATATTAACAGACTTTCAGATTATTGCGGATGGTCTTTTTTGATACTACACCAAAACATGACAAGTGAAAATTTTTTTAAAGATAAGTTGCAATGTGGATCTGAAAACATACCACTAAATTGTTCATACTGTCCCATTGAAACCCTCTGTTCTACCTTGTACTTTGAATGGATCATTCATCCAAGCGTGATTTTATAACATGCACTGGCCATCTGGAAAATACTGGTTCACTAAGTTATACAGATCTCCCAAATACTGACACATTTCATTATACAACATTAAAACATCATACTTGCTAACATCATCAATGATCTCCTTAAATGATCATCAATGATCTCTCCTATCATATTTGCTGTGGTGGATATAAGTTTTCCAAACTTCCATTTTTGCTTAAGAGGTCAAATTTTATCACTAGCAAAGGATACTGACAATTGTTTTCCTTGAGGTGACAAACTCACTTTGTTTATTATCAAGAAAACATCTGCCAAATCTGAATAATCAGTGTGAGTTTTCCTTTCACGTAAAAACAATGATCTAAGCAGCTAGGTCCACATCCAACTCAAACACCCACACAAAGAGGGCTGTTCTTCCTTGAAGCAACCAATGTAGTTCAGCATGTAGTCTAAGTTTTTTATGCATACTTCCCATTTCATCACAGAGAATATTAAAAAGACATGTATTCAAAGGTCACAACTTGATAAAACTATCTTTCCTGTTTCACCAAGGATATCATTAAGTTAAACTAGTATTTTTTTTCAACCTGAGGGGTGTTGGCAGTGAAGAATATAATGACTACTAGTACAAGGGGTCACTGCCTTGATCTGTGCTAACATTTACTACTGCTTATGCTGCATCAATGAAAATATAAAAATAAAGAAAAGGCAAATAATATTTTAGTATTATCATTAAAACAGTTTGACCTCATGAAATCCCTAAAAAGGGTCTTAGTTACCTAGGTGTCCACAGACCACAGAACCTCTGATACAGAACACAACCAGCACTCCTTAAGGCCAGTTCATGTGCTCTCTCAATCATTAACCAGCTAGTCATAACCCATTCTCCTCTCTGACATAGGCACCCACTATACCAAACTTCTGCCACTATTGGTTAGCTTATCTGTATTCTGAACGAAGTATAAATGGAATCATACAGGGCGCCTGGGTGGCTCAGTGGGTTAAGCCTCTGCCTTCCGCTCAGGTCATGGTCTCAGGGTCCTGCAATCTAGCCCTACATCGGGCTCTCTGCTCAGCGGGGAACCTGATTCCCCCTCTCTTTCTCTGCCTGCCTCTCTGCCTGCTTGTGATCTCTGTCAAATAAATAAAATCTTTTTTAAAAAAATAAATAAATGGAATCATACAATGTGTATCCTTTTCTGTACTTTTACAGTAAAATCAGCTAAAGGATTACACAAAGCTTTACACTAATATCTGCTCTTACATCTTTATTACTTCCTTTGTAATGCAGCACCATTTGTTGAGAGACATCACTGAGTTGTGTTCCGTAAGTCTATTTGTCTTATGCCAATACCACTCTTTCAATTACTGTAGGCTTTCTCTTGATAACTGGAAGTATAAATCCTCTACCATACCTTTTCTTTTTTTAAAGATTTTATTTACTTATTTAACAGAGAGAAAGATACATCGAGAGGGGGAACATAGGCAGGGGGAGTGGGAGAGGGCGAAGAAGGTTTCCCACTGAGGAGGGAGCCTGATGCAGGGCTCGATCCCAGGACTCTGGGATCATGACCGGAGCCAAAGGCAGACACCTAACGACTAAGCCACCCAGGCGCCCTGCTACCGTACCTTTTCTTTCAACATTATCTTCAACTACCATTTGCCATTTGGATTCTCATTTATATTTTAAGATCACCTGGTCATTTTCTATTCCCGTTCCTTCCCCCAAAAAAGCACTGTGGACCTCTAACTGGGATATTAAATCTGTAGATAAACTGAGGACAAACTGACTTCTTTACAATAATCTTCTCTATAAAAATTACGTATCTATTTATTTATATATTCATTTTCTCTCAGTAACTCTTTATAATTTTATGTGTAGAGTTCATCTTCCACTTAATCCTAGGTATTTAATGTTTTTGAAAGCTAACGTAAGTTTTATTATCTCTAATCTTATTTTCGAATTGTCTGACTTATACACAGAAATGCTACTGATTTCTAAAGTCAAACAATGATCTTCTATTAAGAACTTAAGTTCATTCATGAATTCTAAGAGCTTATCTGTAGATTTCTTTTGAATTTTCCACATAAACAATCATATCACTTAAGAATGATAGCTAGGTTTCTTAAAGTTTATGTTTAACATTTGTTTGGTAATACTTCCATTTCTCTTCTATCTGCCTGAATACTATTGTTGTCCTGTATTTTACTTCTACATGTTATACACCCACAATATGTTTGCTATTTTTGCTTTAAGCAGTATATTATCTTTTAAAGAGATTTAAATTTTTCAAAAAATGCTTTATATATTTAACCACATAGTTACCATTTCTGGTCCTTAGTTCCTTTCTGTAGATCCAGATTTCTAGTTGTTACCACAGCACATGAATATTCTATATACTTTTTCAGTCTTTTCATGTTTCATTTTGTCTAACTTTTTATCTTAAATCATCTTTCCTTCTACAATGTCTAATCTGTTGTTCATTCCACCCAGCGTATTTTTCAAATCAGACATAATCTCTATCTCCAAGAAGTTTGATTTGGATTTTAAAAGAGTATCTTCCAGATGTCTACATAAATGTTCAACCTATCCTTTTACTCCTCTATGGAATACAGTTATAAAAACTGGGCTTTTCCCAACTTTACTGAAATATAATTAACATATAAGTTTAAGGTATACAATGTGTTCATTTGATACACTTATATATTGCAAATTAAATACCACCATAGCTTTAACACCTCTATCACCTCCCATAATTACCATTTCCTTTTAAGATCTACTTACCTAATAACTTTCATGTATACATGAATACAATATTGCTAACAATAATCACCATGCTATATAAAAGATCCCCCAAACTTAATCATCTTATAAGTTAAAAGTTTATACCTTTTGAGACTAACATTTCTCCATTTTTCCTGTCCCATAGCCCCTGGTTAACTACCATTCAACTTTCTATGAATTAGGCCTTTTAAGATTCCATATATAAATGATATCATACAGTATCTGTCTTTTCCTGCCTCACATTTCACTTAGCATAATACCTTCAAGGTCCATTCAACGTTGTCTCGAACAGCAGGATTTTCTTCTCATGGCTAAAGAATATTCCATTCTGTGTGTGCGTGCACATGCATGTGTGCACACACATACCTCCCAGCTTCATCACCCATTCGTCCAATGAGAGCTTATTTCTGTATCTTGGCTTATGATAATTTCTTATGTTGCTTTATACTAATTTTATCATCTGTGCTATTTCTGGGTCAGTTTTGATTAATTTTCTCCTCATTACGGTTGCTTTTTTTTTTTTTTTTTTTAGCTTTTTATTTTTCTACTACTTCTTTGCCAGCCTGATAATTTTTTATTGGGTGCCAGACCATTGTGAATTTTACACTGATAAGTGCTAGATAGTTTTGTATTCTTATAAACCTTCTTGAGCTTTATTCTGGAACACAGTTAAATTATTTGATAACAGGCATAAAGTACTGATACATGCTATAACATGGCTGAACCTTGAAAAATGTGTTTAGTGAAAGAAGTCAGACGTAACAAGTTACATATTATATGATCCCATTTATATGAAATGTCCAGAATAGGAAAATCCACAGAATTAAAAAGTAAATTAACAGTTACAAGAAATGGATGGAATAGGAAATCAATGGTAATGGGTATAGGCTTTTCTTTCCAGGGTGGGTGATGAAAATTTTCCGGAATTACATGGTGGTTCATGGCTGCACACCCTTGTGAATATACCAAAACCACTAACTGTAACTTTAAAAGGGGAAATTTTATAATGGTCTCTGAATTACATCTAAGAAACTTCAAATCAAATTTTAAAATTAGAATTACTTGAAAACAGACCAATCCTTTTGAGTTTTGCTTCGAAGGTATGTAGATAGGACCAGAGCACCATTTTAGTCTAGAGTTAATTTTGTTCCGCTACTGAATCAAAATCCCAGGTACTTTACTTAATGACCTGCGAATTACGAAGACTTTCACTTTTGGTGAACAGTAACTACACCTGGCCCTACAGAAGTACCAGTAATTTTCTACACAAATCCTTGCAGGTGGTTCTTTCCCTAGTCTTCCTTACCCACGCACTATAAATACCAACTGAAGACTCAGGGGGCACCCTCAGTATATCACTGGAATTCTCTCTTGGTGTAGCTTTCTCTTCTCTAATATGGTGCCCTGTGAACTCCAGCCAGCTCAGGGATTCCATGATCTCCCAACTCCACCTGACTCTACCCAGTGAGACCTCTGGGCCTTAGAAACTTTCTCTAAACAGTAAGCTAGGACAATCATAGGGTTGACCTTATTTGTTCACAATTTCTCAGGACTGTGTTATGGCTGAATCTCTCGAAAACCACTGTTTCATATATTTTGTCTACTTTGTCAGTTGTTTCAGGTAGTGGAGTAAATTTAGGCCCTGTTATTTCATGTTGGCCAGAACCAACAAATCTTTACAAAGAACCAGCTTCTTTTTGTTGACTTCTTTTTTTTTTTTACTACCTTTGTCTTCTTCAGATTTATTTTGCTCTTTATCTAGATGCTTAAATCATTAATACTCAATCCTTCTTCTATTCTAGTATACACATTTAAGGTTAATACTTCAATTGTGGGCACCTGGGTGGCTCAGTGGGTTAAGCCTCTGCCTTCGGCTCAAGTCATGATCCCAGGGTCCTGGGATCGAGTCCCACATCGGGCTCTCTGCTGGGTGGGGAGTCTGCTTCCTCCTCTCCCTCTGCCTACTTGTGATCTCTGTCAAATAAATAAATAAAATCTTAAAAAAAAAATACTTCAACTATACTCCTTCTACAGGCTTTTATAATTCATATTTCTTTTTTTTTTTTAAAGATTTATTTATTTATTTGACAGAGAGAGAGATCACAAGTAGGCAGAGAGGCAGGCAGGAAGAGAGGAGGAAGCAGGCTCCCCACTGAGCAGAGAGCCGGGATGCGGGGCTCGATCCCATTACCCTGGGATCATGACCCGAGCTGAAGGCAGAGGCTAATTCATATTTCTATTGGTCATCAATTCAAAGTATTTTCTACTAGAATTTCTTCTTGATCCCTGGGTTATTTATAACTATACCGCTTAATCTGCAAACTTTGGGTGATTATCTGATCATCTATTTGCTATTATTTCTACCTTAATTCCACAGTGCTGGAAAATATACACTATATGGTGTTGGTCTTCTGAAGTTTGCTGAAACTTCCTTTATGGTCTAGCATAAATCAGTATTACATGATCAATTTTGGTAAATATGCCATGTGCACATAAAAAGGGTATATTCGGGGGATGCCTGGGTGTACAGTCAGTTGAGTGTCCAACTCTTGGTTTTGGCTCAAATCATGATCTCAAGGTCATGAGATCCAACCAAGAAAGGCTCCACACTCGGCAGTCTGCTTTAGACTCTCTCTCCTCTGCCCCTCTCCCACACACTCCCTCGCTCTCTAAAATAAATAAATCCTGTTTAAAAAAAAAAAAAAAAAAAAGCATATTCTGCAATTGTTAAGTATGTGTATGTATGTATATGTATGTGTATGTACATATATTCCTCAAGTGGAATAAACTTCTAATTTCCTGGCTCACATCTTCTATATCTTTAATAGGATTTGTATGATTATGTTTTGATTCTGATTTGCTTCTATGAGTTAGAAAGAGACATATGCTAAAATCTTCCTCTTTGGTCAAGGATTTGTCCATTTCTCCTTTGAGTTTTGTCAGCTCTTGAAGCATATATAAATTTAGTACTGTTCCTTATTGAAATGATCCTTTTGCATAATAAAATCTTTGTTTTCAGTAATATGTCTTGTGCTTTAAGATATATCTCTGGCGGGGTGGGGTGCCTAGGTGGCTCAGTTGGCTAAGTGTCTGACTCTTGGCTCAGGTCATGATCTCAGGGTTGTGAGATCCAGCCTCACATTGGGCTCCAGGCTCAGAGTCTGCTTGAGGTTCTTTCTGGCTCTCTTGTAAGCAGCACATAGGTGCTGGATGAATTTTATTTTTCATCCACTCTGACAATCTTTGATTTTTAAATGGAATATTCTGTACATTTACGTTGATTTCCTAACAGAACTCAATCTTTTTTTTTTTTTAATATTTATTTATTTATTTGAGAGACAGAAAGAGGGAGAGGAAGAGGAAGCAGCAGACTCCCCACTGAGCAGAGAAGCTTGATGTGGAACTTCATCCCAGGACCCTGGGAGCATGACCTGAGCCGAAGGGAGAAGGTAAACTGAGACACCCAGGACCCTAACCCGACACAACTCAATTTAAGTACATACTAGTTTTCCTGTTTTCCCTCTCACTTCTTTATTCATTTCTTTCCTCCTTTCTTGTCTACTTTTGGATATATTATTTTTCCTTGTTTACTTTTTTTTTTTAAGATTCTATTTATTTATTAGAGAGGTGGAGAGAGACCAGAAGTAGGCAGAGCAGCAGGCAGAGGGAGAGGGAGATGCCGGCTCTCCGCCGATCAGGGAGCCCAATGTGGGGCTCGATCCAAGGACCCTGGAATCATGACCTGAGGCGATGGCAGCCACTTAACCAACTGAGCCACCCATGTGCCTCTCCTTATTTACTTTATATTCTTTTACTATTCTTGTAGTAAATAATAACATGACTAGTATGTTGAGTATTGTTAGAAATTCAAATTTTTCAGGGGTGCCTGGCTGGCTCAGTTGGTAGAGTGTGTGTGACTCTTCATCCTGGAGTTAGGAATTCAAGTCCCATGTTAGGTGTAGAGATTACTCAAAAAACAAAAACAAAAACAAAATAAAAACTTTGGGGCACCTGGCTGGCTCAATCAGTGGAACCTGGAACTTGATCTCAGAGTTGAGCTCAAGCCCTACACTGGTGTGGAGATTACTTTAAATCCTTAAGAAAAACCCAAAAACAAAACAAAACAAAATAAAACCAAAACAAAGAAATTCAAATTTTCAGACCCCAATTCAATGTACTAAAACCAGAAATTCTCAGGTGAGGCCCGGCAATTTTAACAAAGGTTTTAACAAAACCTCCTACTTATTGTGACATGTGCTGATGTATTAAAAAAACCACTGCCCTAAGTATTATAATATGTTTTTGATTTAGTACTTTCACCACTTCTAGTGCAATACAAAGACTTAACTGTATATACAGTTGATCCTTCACATCATGGCTTTGAACCACATGGGTCCACTTACATACAGAATTTTTTCCAATAAACACAGCACAGGGACACCTGGATGGCTCAGTCAGTTTCAGTCATGATCTCAGGGTTGGGCACGAAGCCTGCTAAAGATTCTCTCTCTCCCTCTCCCCCAGTCTCTCCTCTCTCCCTCTCCCCCAGCCTCTCCTCCCACTAAAAACAAAAAACAAAAAACAAAAAAACAAGAAAGAAAGATAAACACAGCACAGTTACTGGGGTGCCTGGCTGGTTCAGTAGGTAGAGCATGCAACTCAATCTCAGTCTTGTGAGTTCAAGCCCCATGCTGGGCAGAAAGTCTGATTTAAAAATATAAATAAATAGGTGTGCATGGGTAGCTCAGTCATTTGAGTGTCTGACTTCAGCTTGGGTCATGACTGGGATCCTGGGACTGAGCCCCACCATCAGGTTGGGAGTCTGCTTGTCCCCTTCCTTCTGCTTTGCCCTACACTCACACTCATGCATGTTCTCTCTCTCTCAAATGAATAAAAATCTTAAAAATAAGTATACAGTACGGTACTGTACAAGTATTTTTCTCTTCCTAACATTTTCTTTTCTCCAGCTTTTTCTGTAAGAATAGTATATAATGCATGTAACATAACACAACATGTATTAATGAACTATTTATATATCAGTAAGGCTTCTGTTAAACAGCAGATTATTGGTTAGGTTTTGGGGAAGTCAAAGGCAGAGACAGAGATTTTCAACTGCGCGGGAAGCAGCAGCATCGGCACCCCTAAACTACACACTGTTGTAGGGTCAACCATATTTCTTCCTGCCTTACCCTTATACTGTCATGTCTTTTAACTTCTATAGTATTTTAGACTCAAAGGCATTGTGTTATGTAACAGAACTGCTATTGTTGGATTTTTGTAAACACTCAATACACACTTAGATTTACCAACACACATACTCTCTGGTGTTCTTCATTCTTTCCTGCACAGGATAATTTCCTTCTATCTGAAAAATTAATTCCCTCTATAATACTGGTGTACTAGTAACATATTCTCTCTGTAGAAACCCACTAATTTAACCTTCATTTTTCACAGAAATTTTAATTGTAGAAATCTGGATTAGCAGGTATTACCTTTCAACAGTATACAGGTTTCATTCTCATGTCTGGTTTTTATCATTTCTATTCAGAAGTCAGTGCCTGGCTTACTATTATTCCTTTGAAGTTGCCTGATTTTGCCTCTGATTTTAAGATTTGTTCATCTTTGTTTTTAGCGGCTCCATTTGGGAGGGGGGACAGCTAATAAGGGTTTTTCATTAATTCTTCTTGAAGTTCTCAGGAAATTCTTGAATCTACACTGTGTTATCTTTCATCAGTTTAAAAAAATTTTAATATATTGTTGCTTCTTTATTCCTTTCTCCTCTCTTCTGAAACCCTAATAACAAGTTAGATTTCTTTCCCTATATCCCATTTATCTCTTGAGCTTTTCTCAATTTTCCATTGTTTTTGTGTTTCAATCTCCATATTTTCTATTGACATTTCTTCCAGTTCACTATTCTATTCTCTTCTCTGGTGTGCCTAATCTGCTGTTAAACCCATCTATCAAATTCTTAATTTTAGTTACTATATTTTTCAGTTCTAGAGTTTCCTCTTCATTCTTCCATACAGCTTCCAATTCTCTGATAAATTTTCTATAATTCAACTATTTTCTTGAACTAATGTTAGTTTTAGTTATTTTAAAATCATTATCCAGATCACTTATAAATACATTTATGCTGTTTTTCCCTACCCATCTCCTTGTTATTTAATTATGTGATCCTGTTTCCTGTAATATCTAAAGTTTTTGACGGAAAGTGAGATCTGACTTATGAAAACTTGTAAAAGCTCAGGATAATGTTATTTCTTCCAAAAAGGATTTAATTTTCTTTTGGCAAATAGAAAAGTATTATATAAACTATAAAGTATATAGCAACCACGCTAGTAACAATTTGAAGCTGGTCTATTTTGGTTTGCTCTTACTCACAGAACATAACCCTTCTGAGTATCGACTTGAAAGCCTCGAGTGTTTACCATGGCTCCCCTCCTCCTTGAAGATCATGGACAATAATCATTATTCCCTCCTTCCTGTGAGACTGCTTGATTCTGAGTAGTGAAAAGTCCACTTGATTTGTCTATGTCTGAGTCCAAATACATATGAGTTAGGAATTAGCAAATGCCTTAAGTGGATAATACTTCCAAACTGAACTCAGCTGGGAGATTCAAGAGGATCTTAGTCTTCAATCCCCAGCTATTTGATAGCCTCAAACTCCAGTTTTTGTCTTCAAGCCCAATGACTGGTCTAGGCTTCTGATTTCTGTTTAGCCTCTATGCAACGCATTGAGAACTGAGAAATGTCCCAAGGAAAGTATGCATGGCTTATCTCAATATATTTCCATTTTTCCTGGAATCTTTAGCCCTGAAGTCCTGGCTTTTCTGTGCTCAAATGCCTCTTCCCTCTTTCTTACTGTTAGTCGGGGATGGTGGTATTTTATATAGAAAGAAGGATTAATCTAATATTAGCTAATCCATCACATCTAGAAGCATAAGACCAAGAACTCCAGCTTCTTTGACCCCCATATTATTTCATCATGAAGTCCAGCATTACTATTTCCTAACTGTTTCCTAAAAGCTACAACTATATATATTTAGGCCTTAGTATCTCCTACTTGAACTACTACAAAGAACAGTATTGGATATTTCTGATTCTAGACCATATGCCTCACTAGAAATTCTCAAGTTTAGTTGGGCACAAAAAGGGATAGTGTCTTTTTTTTTTTTTTTAAGATTTTATTTATTTATTTGACAGAGAGACAGCCAGAGAGCACAAGTCAGGGGAATGGCAGAGGGAGAGGGAGAGGCAGGCTCCCCACTGAGCAGGGAGCCCGATGTGGGGCTCAATCCCTGGACCCTGGATCACAACCTGAGCAGAAGGTAGATGCTTAACTAGCTGAGCCACCCAGGAGCACAGGGATGATTTCTTAAAGTACAGATTTTTGAACCTTCTCTCTAAGTATAAAATAAATGATTTGGCAGGCCTGCAATAATACCTTGGAATTATCACCAGCACCACTAAATAGACACTCGCACACATACACCCACATACACCTCCCCTAAGTGATTCTGATGGACTCATTCCATGGGTTAGTATTTGGGAAAAATCAATACTCTATACCTCAGCTACTAGTTGCCTTTCTAAATTGTAAATCTGATCAGTCACTAATGATAGTCTGCTTCTATTGGTTTATTATCTTTCTACAAATAAAAAGATTCTATATGTATCAGTATAATTATATGTATATAAGAGTGTGTGTGTGTGTGTGTGTTTATGTGTGTGCACGAAAAAGTAGAAGAAATAAAGCAAGAACAAGTGAAAGCAAGGGAGAGAGGAGAAGAGGGTAAAAAAGCAAGATTTGAAAGTGAGACTGAAAGAGAGTAGCAGCATAAGGCATATATGGCTTCAGGTGCTCATGGTCTAGTAAGGGAGGAAATACATGCATAGAACTTAGTTAGTTCATGAATCTCCCAGAGACTTTTTAGGGTTTTGAGATATGAGCTTAAGAAATAACGTAAAGAAAAAAACACTTGGTATTTCATTAGGTATCTAATGACTTGGCATGAAATTTTGAAGTTCTGACCCTTGCTTCAAAAAGAAAGAAAAGAGAAGGGGAAGGGATGGATGGGGTAAGGGGAGAAAAGGAAGTGAAAGAAAGGGAAGGAAAAGAAAGCAGACTACTACATACTATTTCTGGATATGCACCTACACTTGCATACTATGAAACAAGTTGACTACCATTCAAAGAACTCTATGGGTTTGTCCAAATTATTCATTTTACTAGATTCTGTTGACCCCTTGGGAATCTGAAAATTTTTTTTCAAGCATACATTTAGAGGGATAATCATTGGTTTTTGAAACAAACTGATTCAATAAAATACTAACTCAAAAATTCCATCAATGGGAACTGGCACTGTCAAGAATTTAAATTAAATAGAGCTTCCCAATAAGCATCCTCCAACTTCTTTAGAGAAATATTTTCTTCTAATTTGTGTATACCTCAAAACATTGTGGATTCAAGCTTTCAAGCTGCCATTACAGGCTAGCCAAATTTATGTCATCTTTAATCTCAATCATATAGAACGCTATTGTTATCATGAAGACAAATTAAATGTATTATTCAACAACATTTCAAAAAGTGTTCAAAAAAAAAAAAAAAAAGAATTACTTTGTTAGTCACAGTGTTGATTGCCAGAGTTGGAGAGGCACTTCCCGAAATAATACACTCCATTCCCAAAGAATCTGAATCTATGCTATATGGAGTTGAGGCCTAAAATACAAGAACAAAATAAATAATTATTAGCTCATACATCCAGCAACTTTAACACAATTTGAAGGTATTTCATCAAATTCTCCAACATCCAGTTTTGTGTTTTGTTTCTGAAAACATGAATTTAAATCCCTACTGAAATCTCTTATACTATATTTTAATATGCCACTGACCTGGTATCACAAAGTCCATTGGTTTGGCTACTTCTTACCAGCTCTTTTAATTGACTACGGGACAGTAGAGCAAAAATAGAGACTGTTAACGGTCCTCTAATATCCATTTCCTCTCTTCTCCCTTTTAGTAACAAAACCCTATAGTTACGGACTTTTGACAGCCCAGCTAAATACTACCTTTTCCAAGTTCATCTGAAAGTAGCTGTGGCCATGTGACTAAGGTATATGTGGCCATGTAACTAACTTGTGTAAAGGAGATGTGAGCAAGATATGTGCAACTTCTGGATCATGTCTTTGAAAAGAATCTGCTTGTCCTCTACTCTGTCTTTCCCTATTATTGCAGGCTGGGACACAGACACAGTGGTGGTAATCTTAACCAAAAAATCAAGGGTAATACTCTAGGGAACACTGAAAAGATGAGATTAGAAGGAACATGGACATCTGAATGAACTTGTGGAACACACCTGGCTATCTGTTAAATTTAACAGCTCACACTTCTACTTGAAAGAGAAATTCGATTTAAGGTTTTCTTCCTTTGTCTATTAGTGCAACTGAACAGTACTGAATAACACAACTCACACACACAGTTTATAGAGCTAATATGGGAGTCAAAATTCTGTATTTATAATCAGGGATATAAACAGTGATAACTCCTCCTTTGTTCATAAGAGATGGTGTTTATGGCTTTGTTGAGGACTCAAGAATGTTCAACTTCAAATGCTGAAAACTGACAAAGGACAGATAGGAATAACTTGTGGCTATGATGCTAGTTCCATGTATATTCCTCTTCTAGCAAAAACAACCTAACCTGTGCCACACAGTCCCAAGTGAAGATGCATTTTTAAAAGATCACACTGAATGAAAAAGAGAGCAATTTCACTGAGACCCATTATCACTTAATCCTCATCATGAATTTCTTTCATCAGACAACCTACAAAGGTAAGGAACAGGAAGCTTGATTGAAATGAAAAAAGAGAAAAAGACAAGGGTCACCTCCCGACCCTGCCCCCTGGAAGATAGAATCCAGCACTTATGTGCTGGGTACACATTGAGAGTAAGTAAAAGTGGCAAAGGGCTTCAGAAATACAAATGGAAGAACTACAAAGACAACCTGGTCTATGCCTCAATTTTGGTGCCAGTCTAACTTAGCTAAAACATACAAGATTGCTTTAGAACACTGCAAATCTCGGGCGCCTGGGTGGCTTAGATGGTTAAACTTCTGCCTTCAGCTCAGGTGATAGTTTCAGGGTCCTGGGATCAAACCCCGCACTGGGCTCTCTGCTCAACTGGGAGCCTGCTTCCCCCTCTCTTGCTGCCTGCCTCTGCTTACTTGTGATCTCTGTCAAGTAAATAAATAAAATCTTTATATTAAAAAAAAAAAAAACCAAAAACCTTCAAATCTCATGTTCCTCTAACTCAACTGAATCATCTCCATCCCAACTACTGGTTCACTATTTCTCACTCCTCCCCACTGGGGTAGGAAGAGGAAAGCCTGTGTTGTGTGATGGTATACAAATTATCAAACTTTATGCTCTTTTACCCATCTATAAAAATTAGGATTATGTCACTTTCTTTAGAGGTATTAAGAGCATTAATGAAATGATTTATGCAAAGCTCTCAGCAGGTACCTGAAATGCACAGTGAGAGCTAGCTGCTATGACAACTACTAAAACACACCTGCTATCGATGCTGAGGATCTCTGATACAGAGGGACATTTAATAGTGAGTAATGAGAAAAGGCACAGATTTGATAGGAGACACTATTTTCCTACAAAGCCAGATTCATAGCTTCTGCTATTATAAATTAGATGGTAAATTTTAAAAATCTTTTAATTAGATATTCTTTATGGATACTTCAGTCTGGTTCAATCAAAAGAATAAACAACATTCTCTTTACATACTTTGATGTGCTCAATAATATGGTACATATTTTTAGTTATAGGCACACTGATTTTTTTTTTAATAAAGATTTTATTTATCCATTTGAGAGAGAGAGAGAGTGAGAGAGAGCATAAGAGGGGAAAAGGTCAGAGGGAGAAAAAAACTCCCTTTGGAGCTGGGAGCCTGATGTGGCACTCAATCCCAGGACTCCAGGATCATGACCTGAGCTGAAGGCAGTCACCCAACCGAGCCACCCAGGTGCCCTTTATTAATAGACAATAAATTTTCTGATTAGAAAAGCCAGAGAATCGAGGTATCCCAAAACATAGCCTCAAACTGTTATTATTGCAGCCAAAAGGCATTCTGGGCAAAGAAAGTATCAGAGCATCAGAAAGTTATGGGATAAACTCAAAACAGTCTAACATGTTTAGAGTTCCAAAAGGAGAGGAAGGAGAAACACAACAGCAGAAAAAATATGAAAGGACTGATGACTGAAAACTTCAGAAATTTATTTAAAGATAAATGTACAGATTTGAGAATCTCACAGTGAACCTAAATCAGGATCAATTAAAAAGAAATCCCACTTATATACATCATAGCTGAACTGTTAAAAAACGAAGACAGAAAGCAGCCAAAGAAAAATGACATTTCACCTACAGAAGAACACTGATTGGAAATGAAAAGATTTCTCATAAAAATGATGGAGGCCCAGGGTGCCTAGGTGGCTTAGTTAGTTAAGCGGGTGACTCTTCATTTCAGCTCAGGTCATGATCTCAGAGCTTGGGGTCAGGCACCAAGTTGGGCTCAGTACTCAGTAGGGAGTCTGCTCATGGATTCTGTCTCTTTCCCCCACTGCCACTCCTCTTGATCATTCTCTCTCTCTCTCTCTCTCTCTCAAATAAATAAATAAATAAATAAATCTTTTTTAAAAAATGATGGAGGTCATTAGACAATAAACATCTTAGAAAAAAAAATTCCAGTCTAGACTGTGTATCATATGAAAATATTCCTTAGGAATGAAGGCAAAAGAAAGACATTTTCAGAGAAAGAGATACTAAGAGAATCTGGTGCCAGGAGACCTGCACATATTATAAGAAAGTTCATTAAGCTAAAGGGAAATTACAGCACAGGGAAACTTGGACCTTAACGAATAAGTTAAATAAAGCACTAGAAATAGTAAACATCTGGGTCAATATAAAAGACTGCTGCTTTCCTCTTAGGTTTTAAGAGCCACATATGATTATTTAAGGCAAAACTTGTAACACTGTCTTGCCAAGACTTCCAATACATGCAGATTATCACACATATTACAACTAGAAGGAATGATGAGGAAAGAGGCAAAAGGAACCCATATTGTTGGAAGATTTCTGCATTTTATATGAAATGGTAAAATATTAACTCTGAGCAGACTGCAAATCCCAATCTACAGTTAAAAAGCCAACAGATAAAATAGAATCCTAAAATGTATCTAAGTATGGATGCATGGGTGGCTCAGTTGGTTGAACCACTCACTGCCTTCGGTTCAGGTCCCAGAGTCCTGGGATCGAGTCCTGAATCAGGCTTCTTGCTCAGTGGGGAACCTGCTTCTCTCTTCACCTCTGCCTACCACTATGCCTGCCTGTGTGCACGTGCGTGCGCGCGCTCTCTCTCTCTCTCTCTGACAAATAAATAAATAAATAAATAGATATAAATAAAATGTATCTAAGTAATCTAAAAGGTGCCAGGAAAAGGGGAAAGAAAGGAACTAAAAACATAGAAGTCAAACAGAAAACAAAATACAGGGACGCCTGGGTGGCTCAGTTGGTTAAGCAGCTGCCTTCGGCTCAGGTCATGATCCCAGCATCCTGGGATCGAGTCCCGCATTGGGCTCCTTGCTCGGCAGGGAGCCTGCTTCTCCCTCTGCCTCTGCCTGCCATTCTGTCTGCCTGTGCTCGCTCTCTCTCCCTCTCTCTCTCTGATAAGTAAATAATAAAATCTTTAAAAAAAAAAAAAAAAAAAGAAAACAAAATACAGACCTAAATCTAACAAGATCATTAATTAATGTTAATTTAGTTAACATTAATGTAGTTAATTACATAATAATGTAATTACATTAATGTTAGTTAACATTAATGTTAATAATCTAAACCCTTCAATAAAAGGACAGATTTTGAGAGATACTAAAAAAGACTCAGCAAACTGCAGCCTACAACAATCACAACTTCAAACATATAGACACAGATGAGTTGAAAGTAATACATGGAAAGATGTATACATTGCAAACAGTAAGCATAAGGATAAAATGACTATATTAATATCAGATAAAAACAAATGTTAAGATAAGAGTATACCAGACATTTAAAAAACATCTGATAAAAGAATTGATGAAGACATAACAATTATAAATGTAAATGTGACGAATAACAAAGCTTCAAAATACATGAAGCAAAAAACGGACAATTAAAAATCAGTAAAAAAAAAAAAAAAAAAGAACACTGGGTTATATTACCAAATGCCTTGATCTAACTGATATTAAAGAACACTATGCCAAACTATAGAATACATATTCAAGTACACAGATATTTACTAAAATATAGCACATGTTGAGTCACAAAACAAGTCTTAATAAATATGTAAAGACGGAAACAAAAAAATTGTATTATAAAACAGTAAGATATCTAGGAAAGCCCAACATGTGGAATACTTGGAAATTAACACATTTATATAAATAATTCATGGGTCAGGTAAGACTCACAGAAGAATTTTAAAAATATTTTGAACTAAATGATTAAAAAAATGCAACATACCAAAATTTGTTAAATGCAGTTAACACAGCCTTAGAGGTAAACCTATGGCTTTAAATTCTTATATTACAAGGGGGAAAGGTTTTAAACCAATTAATTACCCAAGCTGGAAACAAAAAACTAGAAATATCAGTAAGTGAACAAATTAATAAGTAGAAGGAAGTAAATTCTTATATTACAAGGGGGAAAGGTTTTAAACCAATTAATTACCCAAGCTGGAAACAAAAAACTAGAAATATCAGTAAGTGAACAAATTAATAAGTAGAAGGAAGTAAATGACAAAGATAAATACAGAAATAAACAAATAGAAAACAGACAACAGAAAAAAATTAGCAAAGACAAAACCTCTTTCTTTGAAAAGACTAATAAAAAACAGCTATACTGGAAAAAAAATACATATCCTCAATTTCAAGAATGAAAGAGGAATTATTACTACAGAATCTATAAATGTTAAAAGAGAATATGATGGGGGTGCCTGGGTGGCTCAGTGGGTTAAAGCCTCTGCTTTCATCTCAGGGTCCTGGGATAGAGCCCTGCATTGGGCTCTCTGCTCAACAGGGAGCCTGCTTCCCCCTCTCTCCCTCTGCCTGCCTTTCTGCCTACCTGTCAATTAAATAAATAAAATCTTTAAAAAAAAAAAAAAGAAGAAGAGAGAGAACATGATGAACCACTTTATAAAACAGATTCAACAACTCAGATGAAAGCGACAAATTCCTTTAAGAATATAATTTGCCAGGGGCGCCTGGGTGGTTCAGTGGGTTAAGCCACTGACTTCAGCTCAGGTAATGATCTCAGGATCCTGGGATCGGGTCCCGCATCGGGCTTTCTGCTCAGCAGGGAGCCTGCTTCCTTCCTCTCTCTCTGCCTGCCTCTCTGCCTACTTGTGATCTCTGTCAAATAAATAAATAAAATCTTTAAAAAAAAAAAAAAGAATATAATTTGCCAAAAGTGGCATTAAAAAAAAGTAAATTTGGATAGTCCCGTATCAAGTAAATTAAACATCAAAACATACCCACAAAAAAACCTACAAGGCCAGATGGTTTCACTAATTAATTTGCTCAAACATTAAAGAAAGATATACCAATCTACAAAAACTTTTTCCAAAACCGGAGGAAAAAATACTACCAATAGGAGGCCAAAATAATCCTAACACCAAAACCTGACAGACGTTACAAAAGAAGAAAATTATAAATCCATATCCTTAATGACACAGATGTAGAAATCTTGTAACAAAGCAGAGCAAACTGAATCCAACAATATATGAAAGGGATAATATATCATGACTTGTAAGGTTTATCCAAGGAATGCAAGATTTAACATTCTAATTGCAACCAGTATATTTCAACATGCTAAGAGAGTAAAGAAAAGCCATATGATCACTTCAGTAGGCATAGAAAAAGTATCTGATAAAATCCTACACCTATTCATGATTTAAAACTCTCAGCAAACTAGGCTTACTAGAGAACTTCCTCAATCTAATAAAGCATACTTACAAAGAGCCCTATAGATATGTCACATTCAGGGGTGAAACACTGAACACTTTCCCCTAAAAATGGAAATAAGGGAAGGAAGACCACTTCTATTTAACACTATACTGGAGATTCTAGTTCACTATAATAAGGGGGGAAAGGACAGAAGAGTAAGAGGGAAAGGAAAACTGTCAAATGACTGTTTATATGGAAAATCCCAAGGCACTATAAAATAACTTCCAAATCTAACAAATTATAGGATACAAAGTTAATATATAAAAATTAATTAAGTTTTTATATACCAGCAGCAAGCAACTGGAAAACTGATTTTAAAATACATAGCTTCCAAAAACAAAATATTCAGGATTAAATCTAACTGGAAATATCCAAGTCCCCTACAGAGAAAACTAAAAAACATTCCTGACAGAAATTAGAGACCTAATGAATGAAAAGATACAACATTTTCATGGCTTGGAATAATTAATACCATTAAGATATCAATTCCTGCCCCCAGGTCAGGGCTGCCTGGAAATGAGAATGGAGCAAGGCATGAATAACAAAGGGGCATGAGGAAACTTTTGGTGGTGACTAAAATGTTCATTTGACACTGGTGGTAATTTCACCTCTACAAACTTCTCAATTTGTAAACTTTATTTGATGAATTGTACATAAACAATCTCTCAATAGTACTGTTAAAAAAAACACACACACACAACAAACACACACCTAAATCCTACCCATTCATCCAAATGAATCCTCATGAAAAGACTTCCTGGTTTACAATCCCTCACTGGATACAATTACTCTAACTTTATAACCCCCAGGAAATTCTATTCATACCTACCTCTTGGAGGCAACATACAGTTCCTCCCACATAATGTACACTCAGTACATGTTCACCCAATTGAAATAAATGGCTTTTTGTTTTTTGGGTTTTTTGTTTTGTCTGCCCCCCCTCCCAATAGGAGTTCTAAGAGTAGGAATGTAAACTACCCTCCTTCCTCTGCTTACTTAGACCTTTACCTGAATCCCCCTTACTCAGACTCAGGCTTAGAGATACCCCCCCACCCACCCAAAGCACACCACGGGGAACACTTAACAAAACCGCACAGCATAACAATGATAGAAACCAAGTCACAAAATGACAATGACCTCAGATATGCAGTAAATGTAGAATATTCTACCTAGAAGAATGTCCTCTTTTCTATTTATCCATCCATCCTCATTGTCTTCCTGATTAAACCTGTTATCACCCTCAAACTGTCACACACAACTTCAAGTAAAAGTAATATGTATGCCCTCATTTCTGTTCCAATATCCAATGTAGATAACTGCAAAGTAGAAGGGTTCTTTTGAGTTTTGTTTTTGTTGTTGCAAAGGCCAACATGTTTAAGATAGTGAGTTTATGTATTTTACCTGGCCCTTACTCCCTCAAATAATTTCCACAACAATGCATCAGAAGCCTTTAGCAAAACTATCCATAGCAATATCCTATCTCCCTGCTTCTATCATTGTTCTCCTATAGCTGCTACAAGGTTCCTGCTAAAATATAAGTCACATTATGTCACTACTTTGCTTAGCCCTCCAACAGCTTTCTACCCCTCCCTTAGAGTAAAACCCAAGTATTTATAAAGGCAAAGAAGGCTCTACATAATGTACGTCCTGTTCTCACCATTTACTTCTCTGATGTCAAGTCCTACTGACCAGGGAATAGAAGGCAAGCTGAGGACAAAGCAGAAACTGACACCCAAAACACCCACCCATGGGATATATGTGACATTCCTCTGGCACTCCTGGCTGCCCTAAAACTAAAAAAAGGAAAAATAAATAGTTAACTTATAGAGATCACAATCCTGCAAGACATGAGCCTCCCTCAGTTTACAAATGTCTTAGCAATTTACAAGAACAAAGTATTTCTATAAACAACCTACCTTCCAGAATGAAATACAGGTACTTAAATGTCCTTACAACCTGCAGCCCATTGACAAACAGATACTTGAAGCAGGCAAAGTGTAGTGTTACTCCAGGAAGCTCCCAAATATCTTAATGTTAACGCCTTGCCAGGAGGAAAAACCACCTTAACTTGACTATGGCAAGGCCTCAAGTACCCATACCCAGTGAGTCTTTAACATGAAAATCCTTTCGAAACATCCCTTTTCCTTACCTCCCAAACTCCCAGGTAATCAGTCACTCCTCACAACCCCAGTACAGCAGCTACGTCTGCCCACAGATCCTGTCCTCGTGCTTTAATAAACTACCATTTTGCACCAAAGACATCTCAAGAATTCTTTCTTGGTGGTCGGCTCCGGACCTCACCCCACCGAACCTCACCTATATTCCAAACCACATCACTATTACTCTTCCCTCCTCCACACACCAGAACAGCTACAGGGACCTCCTTGTTGTTTCTCAAAACCCTAGGCATGTTTCTGCCTTGGAGCCTTTGCACTTGTGGGATTTTCAGGGACTATAGGGCTCACAATCCACTTACATTTACATATAAAGAAACTGCAGTCAGAAAAATTAAACACCCAAGTTATAACACAGTAACTTTAAAACTAGGTCTCTTAACTTCCTAAATTCTATTTCCCCTAAATCTTGTAATTAATAAAAGTTATCCTTCATTTAAAAAAAAAAAAAAAGGTGATCCTTCATGACGATTTTGCTCATAATTTTAGTATGTTCTTAAACAGAAGAACTCTGGATGATTAAATACTGCTAAAATGTAACACAAACAATAGGAGTTTTTTTGGTTTTGTTTCTAGAATTTCTGAATTCTAGCAGCACCCCAGGGGCATTATTTCCTATGCAAAATTCTTTCAAAGCACCTTACCTGTGCCAAGCATACAAGAGAAACACAGTAAACATGTGTCCTCACTATCCATAAAAGTTACATACAACCATTTCAACTTTTTCTATAACAATACTGAATTTGTCCACTTATTTTAAAACCCTGAATGAGGTACTTAGGCAAACACTAACCTGACCAGGAAGAGTCTCTTTCAATTACAAGAAACAATATACTCAAAAAGAAGCACCTTCAGTCTACTGATTTAACAGCTGTACCCATACACACCTTGAAGAGACAAAAGATTTTTTAAGTTTTTAAACTGGATCCAATCCAATCCTGGATTGGATCCAATTTAAGAAATAAAGACTATGAAAATGCAAGAGGCTATAAAAAACAAACAAAAGGTACACAGATCTGAAAACACACAAACACACTCCACCAACAGAAAAGAAGACACATAGCAACCACATTACCTTCTGTGTTAGTCTCTACCCTGTCTCCTACAAACACCTCTACATCTCCACCTGAGCAATTTCTTTTCCCCAGTCGAGGAGCATGATTTGGCTTTGTGTAGATCTGGCCAGAAGTGCAGAAAACATAATGTCCCCAGCAGCATCATCATCCCAATGAAGGGGAAGAGCTGACAGACAGAAAGCTTGCTGCCCAGAGTTCTAAACCACCTCCCAGCATTTCCCAGTTTGACTGAGCCAGTCCATACGGTGGTAACTGACTTGTTGATTGCCCCATTTTTCTACTATCCCATTTTCCTACATCCCCCCTCAAACTACCTGCCCTCAGTTCCTTGTCTATTTATAGTAGAACTCAAATGACAGGGATCTTCTTTTCTCAAAAAGAATGTCTCCTGGAAAAGATAGGAAATCTTCCTTTAGCACAACAGTCCTCAAAATTTTGATCTCCTGGGGCGCCTGGGTGGCTCAGTGGGTTAAAGCGTCTGCCTTCAGCTCAGGTCATGATCTCAGGGACCTGGGATAGAGCCCCACATCAGCCTCTCTGCTCGGTGGGGAGCCTGCTTCCTCCTCACTCCCTCTGCCTGCCTCTCTGCCTACTTGTGATCTCGGTCAGATAAATAAAATCCTTAAAAAAAAAATTTTTTTTTTTATCTCCTTTGCACTTATATTAAAAGTTACTGAGGTTTCCAAAGAGCTTTTATTTAGGTGACATATCTATTTATATTTACCTATTAGAATTTTATTTTATTTTTTTTTAAAGATTTTATTTATTTATTTGAGAGAGAGAGACAGTGAGAGAGAGCATGAGCGAGGAGAAGGTCAGAGGGAGAAGAAGACTCCCCATGGAGCTGGGAGCCCGATGCGGGACTCGATCCTGGGACTCCGGGATCGTGACCTGAGCCGAAGGCAGTCATCCAACCAACTGAGCCACCCAGGCGTCCCCCTATTAGAATTTTAAACTGAGACAAAACTTATTTAAAACAATGACACACTGCATGTCAACATAAATACCGTTCTGTATGAAAAATATAGTCTCAAAAAAAAACTTAAGAAGAATGGCATTATTTTACATTTTTAAACAAACTGCTTTAATGCTTTGCTTAATAGAAGACCTCTACATTCTTTTTTTTTTTTTTTAAGATTTTATTTATTTGACAGACAGAGATCACAGGTAGGCAGAGAGGCAAGCAGAGAGAGGGGAGAAAGCAGGCTCCCTGCTGAGCAGAGAGCCCGATGCGGGGCTCGATCCCATTACCCTGGGATCATGACCTGAGCCGAAGGCAAAGGCTTTAACCTACTGAGCCACCCAGGCGCCCCTCTCTACATTCAACCTATGGCAAAATCATAGGTCATGTAACCTCTGAAAAATTACAAATAAAAAAGGTAAAGAACATTTTAGTATTATGAACACATTTTTGACCCCATGGACCTCACACTGCTTTTAACAGATTCCAATAAGCAAAGAATGACTACAGAATAACCAAGATACATGATTTAAGCTTGTGGGGGGGGGGGGGACACCAATTGAAGAATGAATAGAGAAGAATATATTTATGTGATTATCAACTTAATAAAAGAGATAAACTATACTAATCTGAAGCACTCATTCTATCAAGCGCTTTTTTTCAACAAAGAACTGCTAAAACCAGAGTTCCCTTTTCTATTCCTGTAACATTCAGTTCCCTTGGAATAGTTTCAGTTTTCTAGTCTTCAGAAAAAAATCTCCATAAGTAATATCCAGCTATTTTTGCTTTTTTCTACCCTAAACAGCTTCCAGTAGACAGGGTGCTTTTCAATTTACCCTCTGGTTGAAGCGAACAGCAAAGCCAAATTAAAAAGCAAAATATATGCAAAAGGTTAAAAGAGAAATTAATCAATACAAAACCAGAAACTAATAGGACAGGAAAAATGAAATGGGGGGAGGTGCAAATGCTTGTGAGTAGGGAGTTGTGGGGGGTGGGGGCGGAGAGGGAGAGGAATAATGTGACTCCACACTGAACCCAAGACAGGGATCAACCTCATGATCCTGAGATCATGACCTAAGCTGAAATTAAGAGTCAGTTGCTCAACCACATGAGCCACCCAGGTGTCCCTTTGGGTACTTTTTTTTTTTTTAATGACTAAGCTTGTACATATAATTCCCCTTCACTCTTTCACACTGCCAATCACCCCCCCATTTGCCTTATTTCTGTTCACTCAACAGGCTTCACTGAACATCAGTTCTCTGCTATATGGGCCCAAAGTTCTCAAGACCCTCATCTTAAGAATGACCACATAATATATCGTACAAATGCTGCTTTGAGAATGAATAGGATACTATTAATTATGCTGAGACAGCAAGCAATATTATGAATTACCAGTTTACATTTCCTACTTAACTAAGAGCTTCATGAGGAGTCTGTCTTGCCTACCACTATTCCCCCAGTTCTTATAGCTCTAGGCTTAAAATGTAAAAGGTCTGTGTAAAAGGTGTGTGCTGGTGCAGGACCTCTCCCCACCTCTCTCAATGAATGGCATGAATAATGCAAATTAATGTAAAAGAGGAAAAACTCATCCAGATAAAATGAACTACTCTATTCTCTCCCAAATCCCGATACTATTCCAGCCCCTATCGTATCTTTGATCACGACCTCTTATCTCTTGCCTCCCTATCTAAAGCCCCTCCAATCAGAATATAAACTTCAGGAGAGCAGAAAACGTCTGTTTCTTTAAATGTTTCCCCAGCACCTAAAGCATTGCCTAAAGCTGGCACGGAGCATTTGAGAATTGTGCGCTCAGTGAATGCTGCCTTTTATCTTGCCTTGCCTATCTCTACCTGAAAGCTAAGCCACAAAACCCGTATGAAGCCATTCCAGACAGTCCCAGTAAAACAATGTTTCCTTCCTCTGTATACAGCAATGTGTCATATCTTTCTTATAATACTTTCTATACATAATTTTTCCTTGTGTTAGAATTATGTTTCATTATGTGTCATTGTATTTGGTATACTGCATAACATTTTAGCACAATGCCTGACACACAGTATCTAGAAAACTAAGATATGTCAAATGAAGCTGGTAAAATGGCAGCATTTCACACAATTATGAGTACATATTAAGAGACCAGATACCATGCTAATCTCCTAGAGAACTTAGTTATTCATGCATTCATCCCTAGCTCAGGTCAGTGTCATTTCACAATGGCAGCTCCACTACTCGATGGGGTTCGGAACAAGCCATCCCAGAACATACTGCTTTGGCATGTCGATTATATCTGACTTATCTGCATGGCAGGACAAACATTTATTTACCAAACATTTGCTCTTCTCCCACCTTCCTGTGAACTGCCTTTTTCCTCTCTGAAGCCCCAGACCCACATCCCCTTCCTCAGCTCATGATGGTAATATAAACCTCCAATGGCTGGCTGCCACTGAGTCTCATATCTTTGTGGGACTCCCATATGTACATATGTAATTAAATTTGTTTTTCTCCTATTAATCTGCTTTTTTATTATTGGGGGGGGGGGTCTCAGCCAAGAACCTAGAAGGTAGAGGGAAAATTGCTTTTCTCCCCTATAAGCATCTTCCTCTTGCAAGGAGTATTATGTAAAGAGAAGTATCTTTCTTAACTGTTCTGATTCCACTCCTTATCTAAATGTCCACTCTCTAGCCTAAACTCTTCACTATAGTTAAAAAGGTTCTACAGTATGCCCACCTGTATTTCTTGCCCTGTTAACCATGCACATTGTTTTCTCCAAGTGGAACAACATCCTTTACCATTTCAATTCAAAAAAGTTACATGCAAAGCTTCATTCCTCTGCCCAGAGGCCTTCTGGGGGCAGCATTACCTATTTTGAGTCACTTTAGTTATCCTTGCCTGGTCTAACAGACTTATTAGTTAGTACTTGTGCTGTCACTTATAATCATATTTATGTCCCTAATCGTGTATGTGTGTGTATGTCTCTCTCTGTCTGTGTGTGTGTGTGTGTGTGTGTGTGTGTGTGTGTGTGTATATATATATATATACACTTTATATATACTTATGTTCAATGTGGAGGTTCTCTTCTAAAATCATGGACCATTAGCTCACACAAAATATGCATATATAAAAAGAAATATATAAAAAGAAAAAGTGTTATGGTCTTCAACATAATAAATACTAGTGGCAGGAAAGGACAGTTGTAAAGAGTGTAAACTGTAAAGGCAGACTACCTAGGTTCATAATGTTGGCCTTGATATTTATTGTCCCTACTACCCTTTGACAACTTACTGAGCATCCATACCTATCAGTTTCATTATTTGTAGTTATTATAAAAATTACATGAGTTAATATACATAAAATTATTTTAAAAGCATCTGGAGTGTGCCTGGGTGGCTGAGTCAGTTAAATGTCTGACTTTGGCACACGTCATGATCTCAGGGTCCTAGGATCAAGTCCTGGGATCAAGTCCCATGTCGGGTTCTGCGCTCAGCAGGGAGTCTGCTTGCCCCTTTCCCTCTACCCACTCATGTGTGCATATTTTCTGTCTAATAAAGAAATAAAATCTTTAAAAAAAAATAAAAATAAAAAGCATCTGGCACCTAAACTCAATGTAATTACCTATCATTATTATTACTACAATGTTGTCTTAGCACAAATTGCTATAAAAAATTACCATAAGCTAGGTGGCTTATCAACAACTGAAATGTATATCTCACAGTTCTAGAGGCAGGAACTCCAAGATCATGGTGCCAACATGGTCAGGTTCTGGTGAGAAAGAACCCTGCTATACGTATCCTCATTGTTTTCTCACATGGTGCAAAGACAAGCTAGCTAGCTCTGTGGCCTATTTTTATAAAGGCACTAATCTCATTTGTGAGGGTTATATCCTTTTGACCTAACTACCTCCCAAAGGGCCCACCTCCAGATACTGTCGTACTGAAATTGGGGTTTCAAACACAGGAATATTGGGGGAACACAAACATTCAGTTCAAAGCAGCTATTAAGACTTCTATCTTCTTACTTTATAACCGAGGATACTGAAACTCAAAATGACAATTTGCCAAAAGTCACAAGAACAAGTACACTGTAAAACCACAAGAGAAACAAAGACTCCCAATAAATGAGCCTATTCATTTTACCATGCTAAAATTTATGCAGTAATATTTTTAAGGTCTGCAGGTCCATTTTATGATAAAGAAAAAGTGGTGAGAAGGTGTTAAGAAGTGAGAAAAAGGAAAATGAGAGACATTTATATATGCAAGGATTAAGAAAAGAAAAAAGGAATTCTCTTAATGATCAAGACGGAGCATGGGCTTATTATGTTCATATAAATGGAAGGGTCAGGAAGGTGATCCAGAGAAATGAATTAAGAGTATTAGGTTGGAGAGAACTATCATGCTTTATTTTTCATTTAGGACATAAAGATATGGTTACTTCCACTTTTCAAAAACCCTTTCTCTTTAGCAGTTTAGAAAGCTAATTCTGTTCCTCTAAAAGCTCATCTCTCTTCAAAAATGCATAAAACATTTTGATTTTTCACACAGAATTCTGATGTTTACACGAAAAAATTTCAAATTTCAGAAATTTAATAAGAAACTTTATAAACATATTTACCATCTACATTTTAAAAACTTAAAATTTTTTTTTAAGATTTTTACTTATTTATTTATTTGATACACAGAGAGAGAGAGAGAGAGAGAGAGAGAATAAGTAGGCAGAGAGGCAGGCGGGGGGGGGGGGGGGGGGGGGGGGGGGGGCGGAAGCAGGCCCCCAGCTGAGCAGAGAGCCTGATGCAGGGCTCAATCCCAGGACCCTGAGATTATGACCTGAGCTAAAGACAGAGGCTTAACCCACTGAGCCACCCAGGCTCCCCTACATTTTAAAAACTTTTAAAGTTTAGGGGTGCCTGGCTGGCTCAGTCAGTAGAGCATGCAACTCTTGATCTAAGGGTTGTTGAATTTGAGCCCGTTGGGTGTGTAGAAATTACTCAAAAAAATAAAAACAGGGGGGCGCCTGGGTGGCTCAGTGGGTTAAAGCCTCTGCCTTCGGCTCAGGTCACGATCCTAGGGTCCTGGGATTGAGCCCCGCATCAGGCTCTCTGCTCAGCAGGGAGCCTGCTTTCTCCTCCTCTCTCTTCTCTCTGCCTGCCTCTCTACCTACTTGTGATCTCTGTCAAATAAATAAATAAAATTTAAAAAAAAAAAAAAAACAAATAAACAAAAAAACCCAGGGTTGCCTGGGTGATTCAGATCATGATCTCAGAGTTATTAGATTGAGCCCTATGAGGCTCTCACAGGGCAGGGAATCTGTTTAAGATTCTCTTTCTCGGGGCGCCTGGGTGGCTCAGTGGGTTAAGCCGCTGCCTTCGGCTCAGGTCATGATCTCAGGGTCCTGGGATCGAGCCCCACATTGGGCTCTCTGCTCGGCAGGGAGCCTGCTTCCTCCTCTCTCTGCCTGCCTCTCTGCCTGCTTGTCATCTCTCTCTGTCAAATAAATAAATAAAATTTAAAAAAAAAAAAAAAAAGATTCTCTTTCTCCCTCTCCCTCTGCTCCTCACCTCTTGCTCACTTGTACACCCTCTCTCTCTAAAATTAATTAATCAATCAAATAAAATAAAGTTTCAATTTATGGGTCATGGTTAGTTTTTGAGAAAACTTTAAACATATAAATATCATATTCAGAACCATCACTATTTGACTATCTTATGTGTTTCCTTAGATAGAACCCAATGGTCATTTAAAATACAAAGTGTTGGGGTTCCTGGGTGGCTTAGTCGGTTACGCCTCTGCCTTCGGCTCAGGTCATGATCTCAGGGTCCTGGGATCGAGTCCCACATCGGGCTATCTGTTCAGTAGGGAACCTGTTTCCCCCCCCCCTGCCTACTTGTGATCTCTGTCTGTCAAATAAATAAATTAAATAATTTTAAAAATTGAAAAAAATACAAAGTGTTCTTTAAAAATACGACAAACTCCCCCCCAAAAAACCTCTAAATGAAAAATAGACATAACTAGTTTCTCAGAGTAAGAAATTATATTTTGTATGAAGACTATCTTTCAGAGTATTTGTTAAAACAGTATCTGTCTCCCTGATTATATGTACTCTGCTTACAGCTAGACTCTTCTCCTACAGTAGCAACCAACACATAGCTCAGGACAAAATAATTATCAATAGTATTAACCAAAAGACTCTGGCTCTTTTATGGAACTACACTACAAAGTTAAGTTGTTGAAGCTTTTACATGCTTTTTAACTTAAATTAACTTAAAATGAAGATAAAAGGATAAATAGTAGAAAATACAGAAATTACGTGCCCAAAATACACACCGAAGAACATATGCTTTGTATGTAAAACATACATAACCTGTAATATGAATCCTTTATTTCCACAAACTTCCACTGTAAAACAGACAATATGGTCTTCAGGAAAAAAACAGGACTCTCAAAAATAAAAAAAGTGACTGCTCTAAGAACTATGCAACAAGGTAACAATAAAATTCAGGGTTGATGTCCAAAGGTATGCACAGCTGTCAACCCAACTACCAATGCAAATTTCCAAAAATAATTTAAGTTCCAGAAACTTCAGTAGAGAACAAACAGGAGAGAAGATCACGATTCCTCAGCCTTCCAAGACATATATCCTTGTTGATGCTCTGGGTTAACAATGTGGATAGCTCTCCCCTTCCTTCAAATTCTAGCAATAAATGCTAAATGTTCTGTATTCCATATCCGCACACAATTAAACCCCAATTGCTAAGTCTCTTTTAAAAGAAGGTAGTATGTGCTATGGTGAGTGCTGTGAAGTGTGTAAACCTAGCAATTCACAGACCTGTACCCCTGGGGATAAAAATATATTATATGTTTATAAAAAATTAAAGAAGGTAGAGGGCAGGAACTGAGGTTCATTCCCTCTCAAACCATAACATACGGTTTACATACATATATTACATACATAGCTCTCACCATCATCTGTTTTAAAACTTACCAGAAGGCCATCCCACCAATACTAAACCTTCTTTTTAAAAATTTTATTTTTTTGAGAGAGAGGGAGAGAGAGCACGCACGCTACAAGCAGGGGGAGTGGCAAAAGAAGAGGAAGAAGCAGGCTCCGCACTGAACAGGGAGTCCAACGTTGGGCTCAATCCTAGGACCCTGGGCTCATGACCTGAGCTGAAGGCAGGTGCTTACCCAAGTGAGCCACCCAGGTAACCCTAAACTTTCATTAATTTCCTTTATTTCTTAAATTTTGGTATGTGTAAAACTAAAACGTGTTCTGGTCTAAGAGTTCACCTCTAACTCTATATAGCTTGGTAAATGGAATACTGAATTCCCTCTGCTGGCTCCATAAATCTGCCTCACTAAATCCCGTTGCTGCTACACTTCATAGCTTACCTGACTCCAACTTAAACACAGCTTAAGGTCCTTATCTTTGAGAATCAGAAGTTTTATCGCTCCACCAGGAAGAAGTTTTACCTCTCTACCAGGAACCGCCATAAAAAAATTTATTTGACCAAACAATTACCCAGTTTCTCTTATCTTATTCCCTTTGTCCTGCTTTTTTCTGCAAACATTTACTGATACTTATTATAAGCTGTGAAAAATACTAACTCTAGAGATATAAATATATTTCTCAGTTCTTAAGGGATCACAGTCCAGCAAAGGAGACAAATATAGAGAAAAATAATTTCTACAAAATGTGAGAAATACTTTAAAAGAACTTTGTAAACATTCTATATGAACACAAAGTGAGGAAAAGTTTCATAATGTAGTTAACATACGAAATGAGCCCTAAAGAAGAATAGGGTATGTGTGTGTTTTAGTTGAGATAATGAAAATACAGAATGGGGAAAGCTGAAAGGTAAAGTTAATGTCTGATGACAGCCAAAGCATTGACTAAAAGTATATTCCAACAAATAACAGGACATCAACTAGAGCTCCATTTCTCTTTCATTCTTATAAATTAATTTTAACCATAAATTCATACAAATGATCATATAAACAACACATACACAAAGGATTTAGCATATGAAATTATTACTACATGGCTGGAATCAGGAAAAAGCATTGCAAAGACAATCAGGAAAATTCAATGTCATCAGACTGATTATCTGCAGTGAAAGGGAATAGCTCTGTTACATAAAACCAGTCTTCAATGTTGTAGATACAGAGGAATGAATACCAAATTAAAATCCAGGAGACTTGGATCCAAGTCTCAGACAGTAGCTATGCCCTAATTACACAACAAACTTTTTACTTAATTCCTAAACTGCTTACCTCATTCAAGGGTTACTAAGATCAAATAAAATGAGTCTGAAAGTGCTCTGAAAAAAACAGAAATGCTATACAAATAAAATACTACCTTCATTAAGGTTGTACTTATATTAGAAATAAACTTTAAAAATTTGTATTGCTGACATAAACTCTCATACTAAATTTGTGATAAAGAGATTTTTACCCGTTCTACAGATCGTGCTCTCTTCTTTGGCCGAGTAGGCAGCGCATCTTCTTTCGGATTGGTGTCTATTGCCCAGTAGGACCCCTAAAAGCAAAGAAAGAAATTATATTAATAGTATATTACAGCAACTCTATACCGTTAAGAACGGATTTTTATAATCCTCTGCTCCAAAAACAAACATTCTGTAGATACAACAGTGGAAAAACAGCATGAGAAGATACACTAGCTCTGCACTGAGAAAAGTAAAGCTTATATTAGAAGCAAAGCCCTTTTACAACTAGATTATTAAAAAAGAAAAAAATCACAATTGAAATAGTGTGAGGTCCAAGAACTTCTGCCACAGCCAAAGTAAAGTGCAGTGATCAACTGAACACACTTTTAAAATATATACTGATTCTTAATTGGACATATATGATAACTACAACAGCACAGGACTTTAAAGTCTAATACGGTTTTATGTATAAAGATACTATAATTTCTATATTCTGGGACCTCACAAATCTAAATGGTTAAGCGAAACAATTTAGAAAGACAAACTGCTTGAACACATTCTATATAATAAATGCATCCTGGGAAGCAATGGTCTGTAAACAAGTATTTTATTGCTTATTCTGTCACAACTTTTTAACTATTTATCCTCTCTCAGACACAAGTTCTCAGACCACTCATTTGAAAATACATATTTAGTACCTACTGTGTTCCAGGCACTCAAAAACTGTGACTCCTTTAAAAAATATTTGAAAAGTATAGATAATACCATTTACAGATTATTATATAGATGAAGAAACCAAAGCTCAAAAAGAGAAGTGATTTGTTCAACCAAGGGTATGAGAACCAGGACCAGAATCAAGGCCTTGCTTCCCTTCTTCCTCAACTTGTTTGTCCACAAACACACACACACACACACACACACACACACACAATTTGGGGAGTGGGGGAGGGCCAGGAATGAAGGAGAGAAAGAAAAGGGAAAAAAGGGAGGGAGATACACATTTCAGCTTCCCTGGCTCCTTTTCAAGCAATATTTAACAATGAGGGGAAATAAAGCACTCATCTATCAATCCTCAAACTTGCATCCAACATGAATTATCTGCTTAGAGTTCTTGAAGCATACTGTGTCCTTTCACACAGCTATGCCTTGCCCTACATGGTGATCTCCTGCCTGTAATATTCACCCTACCACTGACAACCTCACATTCCACCTTCAAAATTTAGCTCAGATCTTATCTAAAGGAATCCTTCCTCTGATCCTCCCACTGTCCTTCAGAATTCATCACTCTATCCCTCTTTAAGAACTCCATGCATTTTATAAATCCGGACTACTGACTGCACTTAAGATTTATAAACTTATTTATAGGCCTAAATCCTTTCTGGGCTGAGTTCCTTAATAGCAGAAACTCATTTATATATCCACTGTGCCCGGCACAATATCAGACACCTAGCAAATACTCAATAAACACTTCTGGAAATGGGAAGAAAAGCATTTGAACAAACAGTGCCAACAATGTTAAGAGTACAGGGTATGATACCAGGTCTTCCCAGATCCTAGTTTATGCAGGTACCTGAACTTAGGACTCATTTCATCACCCAGCCATTACTGGAGGATTCTTCCATGATATCTTTTCTAAGTAGTCATTGCAGTTTCAGCTAATTAGTCTATCATACCTGATGTAAACTTCCCAAGAACCATGTAAAATATACATGCTACAGAAATTAAGCACTAAAAATAAAAACAATGATTTTATGAGTAGGTTCAGCTAGCAAGTTTCAAAATAAACGAAGAAGGAAAAAGGTCTTAAACTCAGTTAATACACAAATTGAAAAATAAAGTGGGAAGAAAAATACCGACACTCATCAGACAATAGTTTAAAATCCTCTGTTCATGGAAATGACAAATTCCAGTGTTTAGTGTTGTTTTCATGGGTGTGTATTTGTGTGTTAATCTGGGGAGACAGCTCACTGCCCATACATCAGACTGATTTATTAAACATTTTAATAAAACTATAAAAATTATACATTCTTCCACACAAAATATGATTGGCTGTGGCTTGTTACAAATACATCAACAAAGAAAAAAAATGTTCATAAGCTGAACTCTTCAGGAAGTACTCAAAAAACCTTAGATGCCCAAATTCAAGATTTTATTTATTTATGACAGACCCAGAGACAGAGAGAACACGTGCATGTGCATATAAGAAGGGGGGAGGGGCAGAAGTGGGCTCCCTGTGGGGCTTGATCCCAGGACTCTAGGATCATGACCTGAGCCAAAGGCAGATGTCCAACCAACTAAACCACCCAGGCACCCTTATCTTTTCACCCATGTTTTCTTCTAGATGTTTCATAAAATAGTCTTAACTTTTATGTTAAGGTCTCTGATTCACTTAGGGTTAACTCTCTCAAAAATCACCTGAATATATACATGCCTCTATTTCTGAACTCTATTCTGTTCCATTGATCTACTTGTCTATCCTTATACCAGTAACACTGTGTCTTAATTACTCTGGTTGTATAAAAAGCCTTGAAATCAGGTACCACAAGTCCTACAACTTCAGTTTTTTCAAAATTGTTTTGCCTATTCAAGGTCCTTTGCATTTCCACGTAACTATGAGAACCAGCTTGTCAGTTTCTTTAAAAAAAATAATCTGTTAGGATTTTTCTTTTGATTGCATTAACTCTATAAATCAGTTTGGAGAAGACTGACATCCAACATGAGTCCTCTATTCCACAAACCCATAAACATGCTATGGCTCTCCATTTACTTAGTGTCTTTTGTTCTTCTTGGTAATGTTTTACAGTTTTCAGGGAAGACATCTGTATTTATTTTGTTAAAATGTATCCCTAAAGTATTTCATTGTTTTGCATGCAACTGCAAATGGAACTGCTTTTGTTAACCTCTAGATGTTCCTTGGTAGTTTAAAAAAATTACACTGTCCTTGTATCTTTTGACTTTACTAAACTCATTTATTAGTTCTAGGGGCTTTTCCATAGCTTCTTCAGGATTTTCTACATATGCAATATTGTTGTTTGCAAAACAAGAGAGTTTCACTTAGTATTTTTCAACCTGGATGGCTTTTCTTCTTCTTGCCTTACTCTATTGGCCTGGCCCTCTAACAGAATGTTTCCGAAACGTGAATGCAAACACCCTTGTTTGTTCTCAATCTGAGAGAGGAAAGCATCCACTTTCTCATCATTAAAAACAATGTAAATTCTTTTTTTTAAATTTAAGATTTTATTTATTTATTTGACAGAGATCACAAGTAGGCAAGAGAGGCAAGCAGAGAGCCGATGCAGGGCTCGATCCCAGGACCCCTGGATCACGACCTGAGCCAAAGGCACAGGCTTAACCCACTGAGCCATGCAGGCGCCCCCGTAAATTCTCTTCAATAGGTGACTTGTTAATCAAATTAAAGAAATTCCTTTTTATTCCTAGCGTGCTGAATGAGTTTCAATTTTTTTCTACACTTAAGATACGATTGTTCTGTTTCCTTCTACTACTTAGTGAATTTTATGTATCAATTGGTTTTCTGATTTTAACCTGCAGTGCATTCCTGGGACAAATCCCACCTGATCACGACATATTCTCCTTTTTATATATCAATGAATTTAATTCGGTAATATTTTGTTAAAGATCTTTGGGTCTATGTTCACAAAGGATATTGGTCTGTAGTTTTCTGATTATTTATTTGCCTGACTTTGGTACCACAGTGATGCTGAACTAATGAAATGAGCTATGTAAACTGCTCCTTCATCCACTTTTTTTTTTTTTTAACTTTCTGGAAAATTGGCATTGCTTTTTCCTTAAAGTATTTCAGCTTCTGGTTTCATTGCTTTTGTTTGTTCATTTTCTAGTTTACTGATTTCTAATCTTACTTATATTGTTTCCTTCCACTGACTTCGGATTCAATTTGCTCTTATTTTCCTAACTTAAGGTAAATGTTTACATAACTGATTTCAGACTCCTCTAATTTTTCTAATTTAAACCTGTAAGCTCCTTCCTAAACAATGCACTGGCTGCATGTCACAGATTTTTATATATTCCACTCTCATTACCACTCAATTCAAAAATACTTTCTAATACCCCTACGATTTTGCCTTTGACCTCAAAGGTACTTTAAAAATGCACCATTTCATTTCTAGACATTTGGGGTTTTTTTAAACAATTTTGTTACTATTCAAATTTAATTCTACTAGTCAGAAAACATACTCTGTAAAATTTCACCCTCTAGGGGCGCCTGGCTGGCTCAGTTGGTTAAGCACCTGTCTTCAGCTCAGGTCATGATCCCAGGGTCCTGGGATCAAGCTCCTGAATCTGGCTCCCTACTCAATGGGGAATCTGCTTGTCCCTCTCCCTCTCTCTCTGCCCCTTCCTCTGCTATGCTCTCTTGCCCTCTGTCAAATAAGTAAATAAAATCTTTAAAAAAATTTTTTTTCACCGTCTAGTGATCTACTGTAACTTGTTTTCTGGCCCAGCATGTGGTGTATCCTGGTGAATATTTACTGTGCCTTTGAAAAGAATGCAATTCTGCTTTTAAGGAATGCAGTGTTCAGATCCTAAAATACTTATTTGTCTAATTGTTCTATCTATTATTTGCTGAGAGAAATACGTCAAAAATCTCTTCCTATAATTATGGCTCTATTTCTCTTTTTGGTTCTGACAGTTTTTCTTTTTTCTTTTTTGAAGTTCTAATTTTGTGGGGTTTAGTATGGGATTTTTTTTTTTTTTTAAGATTTTATCTTTACGTAATCTCCACCCAGTGCAGGGTTGAACGCACAACCTCGATATCAGGAGTCCCATGCTCCACCAACTGAGCTAGCCAGGCACCCCAAGAAGCTCTTTTATGAGGTACACACATTTATAATTCTTAGGTACTCCTGAGGCACAGGTCTTTCCTTCTGCTATCTATATAATATGCTATTAAGGCTACTCAGTGAATTATCCATTTAGTTATAGTTCTTTTCAGCTATACATTTTCATTTGGTTCTTTTCATAGTTTCCATCTCTGTACTGAAATTCCCAATCTGTTCATTCATTCATTATTTTAATGTACGTTATTTTGATTCTTTCAACATACTTATGGTAGCTGCTTTGAAATTTGTGTCTACTAACTGCACTCTCTGGGCCACTTGTTCCCCAGACTGAAGAGCTGAGATAACTCCAACTCTTTTTGACATACTGACACCAGTCTCTTTTATTTCCTACCCTTATAGACAAGTTCTCCATGAATTTTTCCCTGAATAATGCATGAAGCTGAATTCCAACATAAGTACTACAATATTCAGAAGATCACCCAATACCCTGAAGAGAACATCTATCAATCCACATACCTGAATTCAAACCCCAGATCTGGTTCAAGAAACTTGAACAAGTTACCAAACCTTTGATCTACTTTCCTCATATCTACTTCATAGAATTATTGTGACAATTAGCACTAAATATATACTAGGAAATCTAGTTATTACTATTTAACTATAAATAAGAAGTGTCCATGGGACAGAGATGTTATAACTTATAGGATAAATAATAAAAAGAACAGTGGCAAACAAATTTATGAGCTGTTTTAATAGGAATTTAAGATAGTAGACCCTGATTAGCTTTTTCATTTCTGTATCATCTATTTCTGTGCAAGCACTTTTGTAGACATATCAGAATTCAGGATTTGGGGACGCCCAGGTGGCTCAGCAGATTGGACATCTGCCTTCAGCTCAGGTCATGATCACAGGACCCTGAGTCCAGCTCCATGCTCAGCAGGGAGTACTCTTCTCCCTCTGCCTCTCCCCTGGCTCAAGCTTACTCTCTCTATTCATCTTTATCATTATTTTTTTATTCTTTAAATAAAATCTTAAAAAAAAAAAAAGAATTCAGAATTTGTCCTCTTAGGATATCAAGTGAATTTTGCTGCAGATATATTATAAAAGATGAAAAATACTGTCATAAGATTTTCCAGAAAAAAAAAAAAAACAGGATGATTTTGATTCTAGTCACAAAACACTACATGAGAAAGACTTTCTTCTTGAATGACTAAAGGGATAAAATATCGAATTATCTTTTTGTCCTTAGAAATATATCAGAAACTCAGTATTTCCTGGATTTGGGAAGATTAATCTAAGATATCATCATTAGAGGATGATTATCAACATGACAATTAGAGTCTAAAGTGTTGCTGTCTTTGTATTCATTTTCTGATTCTACAGATAAAAGTAAACCATTTTCCTTTTGTCAATTTTCACCTTTGTCCTTATGGATAGGAAAAAACCCCAAACTCTCAACTTTATCCGATGAAAGTTAAAAGAAAGAAAAAAAAAAGATTTAAAATGGTTTCTACAGGGCGCCTGGGTGGCTCAGTGGGTTAAGCCGCTGCCTTCGGCTCAGGTCATGATCTCAGGGTCCTGGGATCGAGTCCCGCATCGGGCTCTCTGCTCGGCAGGGAGCCTGCTTCCTCCTCTCTCTCTCTTTGCCTGCCTCTCTGCCTACTTGTGATCTCTCTCTGTCAAATAAATAAATAAAATCTTTAAAAAAAAAATAAAAAATAAAATAAAATGGTTTCTACAGACTTTTATTATACATTCTTGGAAAGTGTTTGGGCAACACAGCAAGAAAAGTGAAGTATAACCATGATGATTTCATTACTATATCATCCTTCTAAGTAATTCAATCATTCTTTTGTATTCTTGTGATCTTAATGTTTGTACATCATGGAGAAAAACTGATGGGCAATGATGAAAGAAGGTGATATAATCATGTCAAGATTTAAGAAAAGCTTAACAAAATCCCATAATGCATATTAGATTTATAAAAGAATCACATGGTAATTCCAAGATAGAGTAAGTTTTATTCTTTTTTAAAAATACATAAATTTCCGGGGCACCTGGGTGGCTCAGTGGGTTAAAGCCTCTGCCTTCAGCTCAGGTCATGATCCCAGGGTCCTGGGATGGAGCCCCACATCGGGCTCTTTGCTCAGCAGGGAGCCTGCTTCCTCCTCTCTCAGCCTGCCTCTCTGTCTACTTGTGATGTCTGTCAAATAAATAAATAAATCTTAGAAAAAAATAAATAAAATAAAATACATAAATTTCCTATTTGTTCTTTAGAAGAGTTCTAAAAAAGAATAAAAGTAATAAAATAATCACCTTTACAAATTAGCAATGCTCAAAATAGATAACTGAAAACTGAATTGGATCCAATGGATGTGAGGCTATATTAAGGATTAAATAAAATATATATATGAAGTATTTCTTCCTCCAGCATTTGATCACATACTGTTTCATATTAATTTTCTAATACTCTTCATCTTCCACAATTTTGATTTAAGAGAGATGCACAAAAATATTTGTCACATCTTAAATTTTAAGGGCTTTTCTACTACAACTTTTATTTGACTGCCAAAGAGAGTTGTGCCTACAAAAGTTAAATTCTTCTTTAAAAAAAAATATTTTCCATTTTATTTAGCTGGGGAGGGAAGGGAAAAGCAGACTCCCAATGAGCGCGGACCCTATCACCAGGCTCAATCTCAGAACCTGAGATCAGGACCAGAGCTGAAATCAAGAACTGATACTTAATGGATTAAGCCACCCAAGTTTCACTTAATATTTATTTTATTCCTGCTTTGCACAAAAGACAAAAGATTATAACAACAGCCAAAATATATTTAATGAAGTTTAGTATCAGAAAGTAAATGTAAGAACAAGCTTACCTAGACATAACCTGAATATTTATCTAACCCACCACTGGGAAAATAACACATGCTGAATCACCCAAACTGGCTAAATTTCTCAAACTATGGGCAGATACCAGAAAGGTAAACTACATTTCCCTTAATGACAGTTCATGAAGGACTGATCATGTTAGTCACAATGCTAACACCAGGAATACAAATAAAAAGTAAGTCTTAGGGGCGCCTGGGTGGCTCAGTGGGTTAAGCCGCTGCCTTCGGCTCAGGTCATGATCTCAGAGTCCTGGGATCGAGTTCCGCATCGGGCTCTCTGCTCAGCAGGGAGCCTGCTTCCTCCTCTCTCTCTCTCTGCCTGCCTCTCTGCCTACTTGTGATCTCTCTCTCTGTCAAATAAATAAATAAAATCTTTAAAAATAAATAAATAAATAAATAAATAAAATAAAATAAAATAAAATAAAATAAAATAAAATAAAAAGTAAGTCTTAGTCCTCAACTGTGGTGAAGGGGACAGAAAAGATACCTGGATAATTAACTCCCACCACTTTCATGTCCTTGCTCAAAAGTCACTCTCCCAATGGACTTACCTTGCTTATTATTCTTTTCAAAATGGCAATCCACACTGAATCCACTTTATCCTAGTCCGTATTTTTCTACAGCATTTTTAATTATCTAACATTCTATATAATTCTATATAATTTGTTATTTGTTATTCTCCCATAAGGCTGTAAGTTCCTTATGAGCATTGGATTTTTGTCTTTTGTTTCCTTATGTATTCCAAATACCCAGAATCATAACTAGCACATAGAAGGCAAGTAAATAATTAGCAAGTGCTAAGTGAGAGAACTAAGCTGAAACTCAATAATCAAGTTCAGCTGTGGTAGAAGGAAGGGGGGGCAAAAACAATTTTACGCAGAGGAAATACCGCGATTAGCATTTTTAACCTAGTATTCATGAACTCCCAGGGGGTCTATGAACAGGACTCAGGGACTTTACAAAATCAGGTAAGGTGAAAATGCTGAAATTCAGCATTTCCTTCTACTATGGATGTAAGGAACAAATGACAATATTAGGAATATCTTAAAATCAGTTTGATTACTGTCACATTAATAGTTTTTGTCTAAAAATGTCATTACTACTCATTACTTGTTTCTTCTTTTGTTATTTAATATGCTACCACATTCAAAAATATGCTACCACATTCAATTTTGTTGTTTAATGTTACTAAGGAAGCATGTAGATTATTGTATCATAAATTTGTTATATTTTTTTGTAACTATCCTAATATAACTGCATATCCTTTTAATCCTGTATATTCTAACTTAAACATTTAAAACTATTCTGAAAGTGAGTTTCCAGGCTTCAAAAGAACTCCCCAATGAAGCCATGGCGTAAATCATGCAGAGAATTCTGGTACAAAAGTCACAGATCTGTAAGAGTGAATAAGAAATCGAAGAATCTGTTCGTTTGATTAGGTTTAAAAAAAAAAATCCTTGGTAAAGGATGAGTTCAGATAGCTGAAGAGAATTTTTTTTTTAATTTGTCTTTTGCTTTACTTGAATGCTATTTATTTCCTTCAGTATTTATATGGCATGCTGATTCTAAGTTTTCTTGTAATTATTAATTCATAAATGCTGAAAATTCATTAAAAATGTATTACTGATATTAACTCATCCAAAACTCAAAGTCTTAAGAGCCTTTAAAGTACTTATTTTTTTACCTTTCCATAAGCTATCCCAAGTAGGCAATACTGAGAAAAGTGCTAATACACAATTTATAATCACTTTTTTTTTTTTAAAGATTTTATTTATTTATTTGACAGAGAGAGAGATCACAAGTAGGCAGAGAGTCAGGCAGAGAAAGAAGGTGAAGCCTGATGGAGGAATCGATCCCAGAACCCTGAAATCATGACCTGAGCCAAAGGCAACGGCTTAATCCACTGAGCCACCCAGGAGCCCCTATAATCACTTTTTTATGGTGAAATCTTTACACAGTGAAGACTGGCCAACAACTTTCGAAAAAATCTTTATCTCTCAACCTATGAAATTCTCAGTTTATAAGTGATTTCTTCCCTAGACGAGAAGTTTTAATGGTAGTGATCTCTTATTCATCCTTGTATCTCTAAAGCCAAACTTAATAGCATAAAGTTATAATTATATATATTTCATATAATACTTAACTCCAATAAATGTCTTATTTGAAGATACACTGAAATTATTAAAATAATGAAAATATTCAGAACATCCAGAGCCACGTGGGACTTAGATACCGAAGCTCTACCTGCTTTTATACATACCCAACATTTTACTCTTTAAGTTAAAGGGAATAAAGGATGTAAAGATATCCTGTGCTCACGAACTGGAAGATTTACTAAACTTGCAGTAAGGGGTGCCTGGTTGGCTCAGTCAGTTAAGCATCTGCCTTCAGCTCAAGTTATCTCAGGTCCTGAGATCAAGACCCACACAGCAGGCTCTCTGCTCAGTGGGGAGTCTTCTTCTACCTTTCCCTCTGTGTTCTCTCTCTCCCTCTCCCAAATAAATAAAAAAAAAATCTTTATAAAAAATTAGTTTAGGGGCGCCTGGGTGGCTCAGTGGGTTAAGGCCTCTGCCTTCGGCTCAGGTCATGATCCCAGGGTCCTGGGATCAAGCCCCGCATCGGGCTCTCTGCTCAGCAGGGAGCCTGCTTCCCTTCTTCTCTCTCTGCCTGCTTGTGATCTCGGTCTGTCAAATAAATAAATAAAATCTTTAATATATATATATATGTATATATATATATATGTAAATTTGTAGACACTGACAAGCTGATCCTAAAATAAATACGTATTTGACCTAGCATAGTCAAAACAATCTTGAAAAAGCAGAACAAAGCTGGAATATTCACATGTCCTAATTTTAAAACTTACTATGAAATTATGGTAATTTGAATTAAGAGTCTAGAAATAAAATAAGTATATTTTATGGTCAAGTGGTTTTTCACAGACTGAGATAAAACAACGGGGAAAGAATAGTCTTTCCAATAAATGGTCCTGGCAAAACTGGATATCCCCATGCAAAAGTATGAAATTGGGCCTCTTCACACCATACATTAAAAAAAAAAATCCAAAGTGGACCAGAGACCTAAATAAGGGCTAAAACTATAAAACTCTTAGAAAATAACTGTAAATCTTCATGACTTTGGATTAGTCAATGACTTCTTAGATATGACACCAAAAGGACAAGCAACCAAAGAAAAATTGGTAAATTTATCAAAATCTAAAACCTATTTTATCAATAGACCTTCTCAAGAAAGTGAAAACACAGACTGCACAATGGAAGAAAATCCACAAAACGTGAGATACAGGACTTGTATCTAAAATACATAAAGAACATATAAAGCTCACTATTAAAAAGACAACCTCATTAAAAAATGGCCAAAGAATCTGAACAGACATTTCTCCCAAAGAGATATATAAATAGCCAATACACACATGAAAAAATGATCATCATTATTTCCCATTAGAGCAATGCAAATTAAACTCATAATAGAATGAGATACCACTTCACACCCACTGGGATGGTTATAATAAAAAAAAAATTAAAAAGGGTTGGCAAGGGTGTAAAAAAAAAAAATGGAAGTCTTAGAATTTTAAGAATGTAAAATAGTGTAGCTCCTATGGAAAAGTATGGCAGTTACTCAAAAGATTAAACATATGACCCAGCAATTGCACTCCTATAAAAATGAAAACATTATGTTCATACAAAAGCTTGCAAAAATGATCACAACAGGAATTTTTATAGTAGCCAAAATGGAAACAACCCAAATGTCCATCAACTGATGAACAGATAAAAACAGATAAAAAATATAAAATTCCAAAAAATGGAGTTATCATTCAGTCACAAAAAAGGGATGAAATACTGCTACATGCTACAACATAGAAAATCTTACGCTAAATTAAAGAAGTCAGACACAAAAGGCCACAAATTATATGACTCCATTTATATAAAATGTCCAAAATGGGCAAATCCATAGAAATGGAGAGTGAAGGGGGAATGACTACTAATGAGGACAAGGTTTCTTCTGAGGTAATAAAATAAAAATGTCCTGGAATTAGATAGTGGTAATGGTCCCACAACTCTGCAAACATACTAAAAACCACTGAATCATATGTGTTTAAAGGGTAAATTTTATGGTATATGAATTTAAAAAAATGTATTTTCTTAATTAAGAAAAAACAGGGGTCAAAAAGCTCTAATCTAATACAGTAGTATGCCCAGCACAGCCAAAAGACACTTTACGAAACAAAGTCAGGGGTATTGCCCAGAAAGAACTCAAATCTTGATTTGTAACTCTTACACGACTTTCCTTTGGACCATGTCAGTCTTTGATAAAAGTTCTAAACAGTCATTAATGTCACAGAAAGTCAAACAGTTCACCTAAAGAATAAGAACTCCAGGTTCTCTCGAATTCCAAGTATAAGTGAATTAATGTTAAGTGAAATAAATGGTTTTGACCCTGCCTTACTGATCAAAAGAGTAAAAAAGAAGCAAAGTGACAATTTTTTTTTTTTTAAGATTTTATTTTCTTATTTGTCAGAGAGAGCACATGTGCGCACAAGCAGGGAGAGCAGTGGGCAGAAAGAGAAACAGGCTCCCCACGGAGCAAGAAGCCCCATGCAGAACTCGATTCCAGAATCCCAGGATCATGACCTGAGCCAAAAACAGACGCTTAAGTGGCCAAGCCATCCAGGCATCCCAAAGTGACAATTCCTAAACATCTAAAACCCAGCCTTACTTGAAAATGGCAAAAGAATTAGCGTCTAATTAGAAAAATTTCCTTAAGAAGAACACAACAGCAGGGCACCTGGGTGGCTCAGTCAACTAAGCATCCAACTTGATTTCGGCTCAGGTCGTAATTTCAGTGTGGTGAGACTGAGCCCTCTTTCCATGCTCCACACTCAGCAGGGAACCTACTTGAGATTCTTTGCCTTTGCCCCTCCTCCTGCTTGCATACACTCTCAATCTCTCTCTCTCTCTCTCTAAAAATAATCTTTAAAAAAAAAAAAATTAAATACAACAGCTACTTCTTAACCAGGAAAAGACAAATATTTTTGCGATAAACATTTAAGCATCTACTATGTACAGTTACTATGCTAGCTGCTATGAAAGCATGAAGATATTAGACCCAATCTTTTTTTCTTCTTAGAAATTTTATTTAAACAATTCATACCCAATGCGGAGCTCGAACTCATGACCCCAAAATCAAGAGTCACATGCTCCTCCAGCTGAGCCAATCAGGTGGCCCTCAAAGACCCAATCCTGTTCAACAAAAAAAACTCGCAAGAGATTTAGAACAGATCATAACATGGATGGCTACATCATTCAAGAACAGTAACAGTGATATGCTCAAAGAGCTATGGTAATAAAAAGAGAGATGAAAATAGGGGAAAAGAAAAAATAAAGGAGGGAGAAAAAGGACTATACCTTCTTTCAGAGTAATGCTGATATTTGGGCTGGCCACCAAAGGATGAATAAGATATAAGACTATTTTAAATACAATGAAGATCTTCAAAAATAAGAAGATATAAAACTGCATCATAAATGCAAGAAAAATAATGCAGTACAGCTTGAATAAATAGTTTAGGGCATGAAGATAAGGGCTAGAAATGAAAATATGGCAAGAGAGAGACAGGTTTGTGGTTTTGTTTATCATACCTAAAGGCAGGACTGTAGAAGATAGAGCAAAGGGAAACACAGAGGAAGGAGACCAGTTAGAGATGACACAGTAATCCAAGCTGTCTAAATAAAGAAGAATAAATTTATTTCTTAAACATTTTATCTCTTTGGGGCACTAAGGTGATTCAGTGGGTTAAGCCTCTGCCTTCGGCTCAGGTCGTGATCTCAGGGTCCTGGGATTGAGCCCCGAATCGGGCTCTCTGCTTAGCAGGGAGCCTGCTTCCCCCCGCCCACTGCCTGCCTCTCTGCCTACTTGTGATCTCTGTCTGCCAAATAAATAAATCTTAAAAAAAAATCTATTTCTTCTAATAACGGTTTTAAATATAAAAACCCAGGATCTCAAAACATTAATGACGATAGAAGGAATCAGATGAAAGAATAAATTAAGCTTGGGATGCCTGGATGGCTCAGTCAGTTATGCATTTGCCTTCAGCTCAGGTTATGATCCTGGGGTCCTGGGATCAAGTCCCGTGGTGGGTGGGACGGGGGGGGGGGGGGGGGGGGGGAGTCCCTGCTCAGTAGGGAGCCTGCTTCTCCCTCTCACTCTCCCTGCCCCCACTCATGCTCTCTTACTCTCTCAAATAAATAGATGAATAAAATCTTAAAAAAAAAAAAAATTAGGTTCATGGGTTTCCTAAACCCTACACAGATCAGGATGGTACTACACACCTTCTTATTATTTAAAACACAAAAACAAAAACCAAATGAACAAATAAAACAAACAAACAAACAAACAAACAACAACAACAACAACAAAAAACAGTGAAGCAGAGACTCCTGGGCATATCTCATGTCCAGAACTGGCTGAGACCAACAAAAATGTCCTAATGTTCCAGCATCAGAACACTTGGTTGAACTCCTTTCACCAATTACCTCTTAATATATACAAAAAAGACCAATGGAAATTCTACAAATAAAAAAATCCAATAACTGAAAAAAAAAGTTCACCAAACATCATTAACAACAGATAGGACACAGTGAAAGAGAAATCTTGGAGACAGATCAGTAAAAATTACCAAATATGAGGAATAAAAAGGAAAAAAAGTGAACAATGTGGAACAATGTCAATCTATGCTTTAATGGGATGCTAAGAAGAGAGAAAATGGAACCCTAATTTTTTAAAAAGAACTAATGACCAAAATACCCCAAATTATGAATGAAAACCCCTCTCTACAGATCCTAGATGATTAGCAAATCCCAAGCAGAATGAATGCAAAGAAAACTACACTGAGGCACAAACTCTCTCAAATTAAAAATAAAGAGAAAAATCTTGGAAACCACAAAAGAGGGAGAGAGGGAGCAAGGGGGCACATTACAGTAGTCCTCCTTATCCACATGATATACATTCTAAGACCCCACAGTGGATCCCTGAAACTGTGGATAGTACCAAACCCTATACACAGTATGTTTTTTCCTATATACACATACCTATGATAAAGTTTAATTTAAAAATTAGGAATAAGAGATTAACAACAAACTCATAATAAAATAGAACAATTATAACACTACAAAGTTAAGTGAACGTGGTCTCTCTTGAAATATGTTATTGTACTCACCCTTCTTCTATGATGAGTGAAATGATAAAAGGCTTCTGAGATCATAAAATGCCTATGTGATGAAATGAAGTGAGGTGGATGATGTAAGCATTATGACAACAGCATTAGGTTACTACTGACCTTCTGACAGTATGTCAGAAGGAAGATCATCTGCTTTGGGATCACAGCTAACCACAGGTAACTGAAACTGTTGAAAGCAAATCCACAGATAAGACAGTTCATTCGAAGAACAGGGGAATAAACTCTAAGAATAAGGGAATAAGAAACAGATGACTTCTCACCAGAAATAATGGAGGCCAAAGACAAAAGAACATCTTTGAAGTTCTGAAAGGTGGGGGGAAAACCATGCAAATTCAAGATTCTATAACCAGAAAAAGTTTTCAAAGATGAAATTAAAAAAGTACTTTCAGGTAAATAAGACCCCAACAAAATGTTGTTTTCTGCAGACTTGCACTATAAGAAATGCCAAAGCAAACATTCTTTAGGAGCTAAAGGGGAAAGATATCAGTTTGAAACTTAAATTTAAAGAAAAGAACATTGGAAAAGGTAAATCATGAGGGTAAACATCTTCAACATAATTTCCTTAAAACACAACTGTCTAAAGCAAAGAAACCAATCCTAAAGTGAGATCTGTGATACAAACAGAAGTATATATAAGACAGGACCATAGCACAAAAAAAGGGATGGGTAGATAAACAGAACTGTACTATTTTAAGATTATTACATTCGTGAAATGGATGGGAAAAGGTAAACACAGTAAGTGGTAGAAATGTGACATATCAAGTGAAAGGTGGTACACTACCTCTAAATAAACTTTGATAAGGTAATATTACATATTAAGCTCCAGCATGACAACTAAAAAATAAAAGGGGCACAACTAAGAAGTCAATAGAGGAAATAAAAGTACTTTAAACTATCTGACTAACCCTAAAGTTTGCAGAAATGAAGCAACAAAGGAACAAAAGAAAAACAAGTTGTAACCATATGAATAATCATATTAAATATGGACTCAGCAACCCAATTAGAAGGCACAGATTGTTAGAGTGAATTTAAATATAGCCATTGGCTCTATGCTGTTTATAAGAGATATACTTTAAATATAAAAGCATGTATAAGACTAACATCAAAATACTAGTAGATAGTGCGCCTGGGTGGCTCAGTGGGTTAAGCCGCTGCCTTCGGCTCAGGTCATGATCTCAGAGTCCTGGGATCGAGTCCCGCATCGGGCTCTCTGCTCAGCGGAGAGCCTGCTTCCCTCTCTCTCTCTCTCTGGCTGCCTCTCCGTCTACTTGTGATTTCTCTCTGTCAAATTAATAAATTAAAAAAAAAAAAAAAAAATCTAAAAAAAAAAAAAAAAAATACTAGTAGATATATACTATGAAGCTACTTAAAGCTGTAATGGCTAAATTAGAAGAAAAAGTAGCTTCAAAACAAAGAATATTTTAAGAAGAACATTTCATAAAGATAAAAGAATAAAAGAACAAGTCAACAGGAAGGTTGTGTGTGCACATATATTAATTTGAAATTACTTTATATTTTACATTTAGGTCACACAGACCTCTCTGAAATCTGAAACTATAAAGTCTGTTGCACCTCGCTGGCAAAGTCAGAAGACTACACAACTCCTGATCTTGGGGTCCTTAGTTCAAGTCCCACAATGGGACTTAAAAAAATTACTTAATTACTTAAAAAAATTAATAAATAAAAATAAGTAAAACGTTAAGATCTATGGAAGAAAACAGTGGAGAAAACCATTATGACCTTGGCTGATTTCCTGGACAGGACACAAAAGTTCCTAATCATTAGACTTCATCAAAATCCAAAATGTCTACTCATTTTAAGACACTATTATATCAAAGCCACAATGATGTACCACCTCACACCATAAGAATGGCTAAAATTAACAATTCAGGAAACAGATGTCTCCGCAAGGATGCAGAGGAATGGTAACCCTCTTACACTGTTTGTGGGAATGCAAACTGGTGCAGCCACTCTGGAAGACAGAATGGAAGTTCCTCAAAAAGATAAAAACAGAACTACCCAATGACTCGGCAACTGCACTACTAGGTATTTATTCAAAGGATACAAACACAGTGATTCGAAGGGGCACGTGTAACCCAATGTTTAAGCAACAATATCCACAAGAGCCAAAATATGGTTAAGAGCCCAGATGTCCATCAACAGATGAATGGATAAAGAAAAGTAGGGTATGTGTGTGGGTGTGGGTATGGGGGCGTGTGCATGCGCACACGCCCCCACACCCACACCCACACCCACACCCACACCCACACACACAGTGGAATATTACTGGGCCATCAAAAAGAATAAAAGCTCAACATTTGCAACAATGTGGATGGAACTAGAGGGTATTATGCTAAGCGAAATAGAGAAAGACAAATACCATATGATTTCACTCATATAAGGAATTTAAGAAACAAAACAGATGAACACAGGGGAAGGGAAAGAAAAATAAGTTAAAAACAGAGAGGCAAACCATAAGAGACACTGAAACCTAGAAAGTAGAGGGTTGCTGGAAGGGAGGTAGGTGGGGGAAAGGGCTAACTGGCGGATGGGCATTAAGAAGGGCACATGATATAAGGAACACTGGGTGTTATATGAAACTGATGAATCACGAAACTCTACGTCTGAAAAAAAATATTGAGTACCTATTAATACATTCAGCAATAAAGATATAAAAATGTGAAAAAAAAACTCTTATTTAAAAAAGGCAAACCTCAGTCTGAAAAAATACTTATAAATAAAAATAGAAACCTACGGGGAACCTGGGTGGCTCAGTCAATTAAGTCAATCAAGTCAACTTGTGATTATGGCTCAGGCCATAATGTAGTAAGGGTCGTTGAGATAGAGCCCTATGTCAGGTTCTATGCTGAATGTGGAGCCTGCTTAAGATTCTCTCCCTTGGGGTGCCTGGGTGGCTCAGTGGGTTAAGCCTCTGCCTTCAGCTCAGGTCATTTTCTTAGGGTCCATCAAGTCCCACATCGGGCTCTCTACTCATCAGAGAGCCTGCCCCCCCCCACCTTCTTGTGATATTTCTCTCTCTGTCAAATAAATAAATTAAAAAAAAAAAATTCTCTCCCTCTCTCCCAACCACACTCACACCTGCTCTCTATCTCAGAGGAGAAAAACAAAAACCCTGTTGCACTCATTAAACAAACAAACAAAAAAAACCCTTACAACTCAATAATGACAACCAAATTTTTAAAAAGAAAAAAGGGGCAAAAGACTTTGTAAGAACCTCCAGAAGAGAGTATATACAAATGACTAGTAAACACATGGAAAGATGCTCACCATGGAAAATTCTAGATAAAAACGTAATGAGATACCAATCTATACCCACTAAAATGACTTAATCAAAGACAGGAGATACCAACTGTTGACCAAGATGTGGAGCTACTGGAATTCTCATGCACTGCTATCGGAAATTTAAAATACACAACTACTTTGGAAAGAGATTCGGCAGTTTCTTATAAAGTTAATCTTCCACTTACCCTTTGAGAGTGCAAATGCTGTGTTATTCTAGAAAAATGAAGGTGTATGTCCATAGAAAACTTGTATGAGAATTCCTTAGTAGCTTGTTTCTAATAGTCCCCATATTAAAACAACCCAAATGTCTATCAACAGATCAATGAATAAATGGAATAGTACTTAGCAATAAGAAGAAACAAACCACTGACATGTACCAAGCATCACAAAGATCATGCTGAAAGAAGTCAGATATAAACAGAGGGTACAGCTGACCCAAGAATATGCTTGGGGGCAGTGACACCCCCTCCCCCTGGTTAAAAATCTACATTTAATCTTTTGACTCCCCCAAACCTTAATTACTACTAGCCTACTATAGACCAGAAGCCTTACTGATAGCATAAAAAGTCAATTAATACATACTTTGTGTTATATGTATTACACACTATATTCTTTATTATTAACATATAATGTATTATTAGCCCCAGGGGTACAGGTCTGTGAATCATCAGTCTTACACATTTCACATCACTCACCACAGCACATACCTTCCCCAATGTCCATCACCCAGCCACCCTACCCTTACCCCCCCACCCCCCAGCAGTTTGTTTCATGAGATTAAGAGCCCCTTATGGTTTGTCTCCCTCCTGATCCCACCTTATTTCATTTTTTCCTTTCCCACCCCCCACAACCCCTGCCCTGCCTCTCAAATTCTTCATATCAGAGAGATCATATAATAATTATCTTTCTCTGATTGACTTATTTCATTCAGCATAATACCCTCTAGTTCCATCCATGTTGTTGCAAATGGCAAGATTTCATTTATTTTGATGGCTGCATTGTAGTCCACTGTATATATACACCACATCTTCTTTATCCATTCATCTGCTGATGGACATCTAGATTCTTTCCATAGTTTGGCTACTGCATATACACTGTATTCTTACAACAGAGTATGCTAGAGGGAAAAATAAGTAGATCTATGCAGCTGAAACTGTATTTTTAAGGGTCAACTGTATATTTAGTGATTTCACTTATGTGAAGTTCCATTATGTGAGTTTTACGCAAACTAAGCTACTATGGACACTCTATTATGCACTTAAAGATCACAATCTAAAACTGGAACTTGTTGTAAAGATTGAGATAATACATGTAAAATAACTCCCTAATATGTAAAGCAGTATACAAATGTAGACATTATTAATTCATATCAACAATTCTGGTACAGCATGTTAATGTCCTCCCAGGGGAGAAGACTGCAATGTCCTAGGGTGCACAATCCCAAAGATCACAAATTAGAATTTTAAGCTTTGAACAACTGCCAACTTCAAGATATCCTAAAACATAGGGTCCCTGGCTGGCTCTGTTGGAAAAGTGTCCGACTCTTTTGATCTCGGTGCTGGGAGTTTAAGCCCTATGTTGGGTGTAGAGATTACTAAAAAATAATAATAAACTTAAAATGTACATATATCCATCCTAAAATAAAGATTAACTTGGGGGGGGGTGACATTAGAAATAAAGATACACCAAAGACCAGCAATGTACTTAACCTTTATTCTCCTCATTACACAATAGTTATCACTTGAAGTAGAATTACCCTAATTATTTATTTATGATTGAAATTTTATGTCAAATTAGAAGTACCCTGCTCTATCCAAACACTAATTTGAGCTTTCTTTAATAGCCTTCAAATTAAAAACAGCCTAATAAAAATGCCATGATCGGGTGCCTGGGTGGCTCAGTGGGTTAAGCCGCTGCCTTCGGCTCAGGTCATGATCTCAGGGTCCTGGGATCGAGTCCCGCATCAGGCTCTCTGCTCAGCAGGGAGCCTGCTTCCTCCTCTCTCTCTGCCTGCCTCTCTGCCTACTTGTGTTCTCTGTCAAATAAATAAATAAAATCTTTTAAAAAAAAGAAAAAAAAAAAAAGCCATGATCTGGGGAATCTTGCTGGCTCAGATGGGAAGCAAGAGATTTTTGATCTCAGGTTGTAAGTTTGAGCCCCAGACTCTATATACAGACTAATTTAAAAAAAAAAAAAAAAAGCCATTCGGGTGCCTGAATGTCTCAGTGGGTTGATCGTCTGCCTTTGGCTCTGGTCATGACCCCGAGGTCCTGGTATCAAGCCCCACATGGAGCTCCCTGCTCAGCTGGGAGCCTGCTTCTCCCTCTCCTTCTGCATTACCCCCAACTCATGCTCTCTATCTCAAATGAATAAATAATTAAAACAAAAACACTATCTGACTAAACATAAACCCAAGAAGTAACTATTTATTTCACATTCTAGGGTAAAGCAGTCCCTATCATAAATTACTAACCATTCCAAATGGCTAAATCTGTGTATTTTGTTTTTGGTTTTAACTAACTCTATTGCCAAATACACATGTTCAGTGGTAATGTGAATCATCATTGACTATTCCCTGTTCATCCTTAACTCTCAGTGCACATCAACAGGAGCCTCAGACACAATACTGAATCCCTTCTGTCCCTGACTTCTTTGGCCTCAGACACAATACTGAATCCCTTCTGTCCCTGACTTCTTTGGCTCCCTGACTCAATGTTTTATTTCTCTCCCAGTTTAGATGTGCCAATCCAATTTAAAAAGGGTTGTTTTGTTTTTCTGGTTTTTTGTTTGTTTTTTTTAACCTTCCAACATCTTAGGATGCTGTTAACTACCCACAGCGCGATGATAAGAGCATTTGCATGTACTATATAGAGTGAACATATGTCCCAATTTGACTCTTAGTTTATACCTATTGCCTAAGCATAATTAGGAAAGTTAAATAGTCACTCTACTAAGACCATAAAAATAGTCAGGAGCAGTCAAATACACTCAAAGGCAGACAGCTTGGCTGGGTAGCTGGCTCAATGATATGTTTGGACAAAACTATCCCAATGCCAACTCAGGTCCTTGGAACATTCTTCTTGAACAAATGCAGGCTTTTATTACTTATATTTAAACATTTTGATTATCAAATTAAGCTAAGTGTTACTCAGGAAAGACTGTTAAGGAATCTACTCTTAATCACTGGATTAAAAGTCATACATAATTAGCACATTGATTATAGTAAACAAGTCCTTAAATGTTAAGTCTACTTAAAAGCAGTACATTCTATTTAGTGATTAACAGTTGGCCATATCTTGTTTTTAAATCATCAGTGCCTTAGCTTAGTCTTTTGGAAATTATTATTTTTTTAAGTTGGAGAAAAATAAGGCTTTACTTTATCAGGACTGATTTCCAAGAGAGCAGAATGCTCACCTATATTTAACATAACCCACAAAGCAATTCCTGATTCTATCTCAATTTTGTTCTCATTGGTCCCCCAGCTCAACTTGATATGACCTCTTCTCAGCCTTCAAGTGGGGCTCTTACCTACCATGAGTTAATACCACAAAGGTTATTAATTTTCTCTATCCTTAGAGTGCTTCAGAAGTGGCAAACTCTAAAACATCCCTCGGAACCCAACCAGTGTTTCTTCAATCAAGAAAATAAGATGTCCTTATTTTTACCTAACCAAACTCTTGCTCTTGTCTTTAAATCTCATTTCCTATTTGGTTTTATACAAAGAAAAAGAGGTCAAATTCTTCACAAGACTCATGCATCTAGGGGTAACTGGGTGGCTCAGTTGTTAGGCGTCTGCCTTTGGCTCGGGTCATGATCCCTGGGTCCTGGGATCGGGTCCCACATGGGGCTCCCTGCTTAGGGGGAAGCCTGCTTCTCTCTCTCTCTACTGCTCCCCCTACCTGTGCTCATTCTCTCTGTGTCAAGTAAACAAATAAAATCTTTAAAAAAAAAAAGGAATCATGCATCTACTTTAAGACTACTATTAAAATTACACTCTTAAAATTCTTAAAATTTCCTTAAAATTCTTAAAATTCCTTCTTCAGGTACATACTGTGATTTCTGCAACACTGTTAATCACTTAATGTTATATTTTATGTACTTTCAAACCTCTCCAGCTTTTCTACATCTTCTAACAAATAAAGTGACCAAAACAGGATACCAATGAATAAAAATAATTTATAAATAAAATATAACACAATACTAACATGGCCAAAAAAGAAAACTCTAAAAACAGAGATCACTCAACTATGCTACAGTCCCCATACTATGATAGAGGACAAGAAAAGAAAAAAATTACAGTCTCATATATTCCAAAAGTTAATTCTCTAGGGGTGGGATTTTTTGTTTCCTTACAAACCACTCTGATTTTCACAGCCACCAAGCCTTTACCATCTACCCATCCCCAGGCAAGAAAAAGCATTCCTCACCCTCTGCCCCAAAAAGCTCTTCTTACTATGAATTCACTGAAGTTATCTCTCCCAGAACAGGCAGGTGGCTCTCATGGGGTTTTCTTAGCTACCACCTCAGTTCTATTAGAACCTACTGCTGCTAATTATACAACTGTTGAAATAACTTCCTATAATCTTTTCTTTCCTTTAAAATCAAAGATTCCTTTTTCTAAGCTCAAGAAGAGGGAAAAGAGTTGAGAAAACATGAAGAAAGTAAAGAAAGAGAACTCTATTTTTTTTAAGTGAATTTAGCTGACAGGATTTGTTTTTCCGTAATATGAAAATATACATTCCTTTAAGATAACTAAGAGGCATGTGTGAATAAAAGGTGGGATAAGAAACTTTAACAACAACAATTAGATCACAAAACAGATATACAGAAAATAAAGCTAAAAGAGAAAAAATAAAAGACAGTAATAAAAAAAAAAATGGAGATAGACCATAAGATGCAGAAACAGAGCTGTAATCAAGGAAAAGAAAATAGAAATCTGCCCTAAAACATGAAGCAGAGTTATGGATCCAAAATGTAATTTCATTTTGAGTTTCTTTTTAAAGAAAGCAGTAACATGGCTATTTGAAATTCGTTTCGGAAACATAAGAAGACTGATTTCGGGCGCCTGGGTGGCTCAGTGGGTTAAGCCGCTGCCTTCGGCTCAGGTCATGATCCCAGGGTGCTGGGATCGAGTCCCGCATCGGGCTCTCTGCTCAGCAGGAAGCCTGCTTCCCTCTCTCTCTCTCTGCCTGGCTCTCCATCTACTTGTGATTTCTCTCTGTCAAATAAATAAATAAAATCTTTAAAAAAAAAAAAAAAAAAAAAAAGAAGACTGATTTCAACCCATTAATGTACATCGGAAAGATTAAAATACTAAGGGATTTTATGACAAAGACTTCTAGAAAATTAAGGATTGAGTCAGGAATAAATAGTCATATAAATACATCTGTAATTCAACAATACTCTTCCAAGTTTAGGCTGGCCTTCATACCTCTCTGGTGATACAGTCCACAGGAAGCTATACAAACAAAAATACAGAGAAGAAAATACTGGATGTGCTACTTCTACCTCTATCTCCTGGACCCACGTGAGTCATGGCAGCAGCTAGTAAAATCCTGAGGGGTTAAAAGTCCACCCCATACCCAAGACCAAAAACTACTCCCACCCCACCTTGGCTCAATGGTTTTCTCCCACTGTGGTGAGGGTGGTTTTGGAAAAGCTCCTCAAATGCCAGGAAACACTGTAATACAAAAAGAAAAAACAATTCATAAGTACCAAAACTTAGCTAACATTTTGGCCTCCCTCTCAAGGAAGATTGGTATAGTGGAAAAAGCATTAGTCTAGAAACCAAGGAACCAAGAAATCAAGTGTATTCTGCTTGTTCAGCATTCATTCTAAGATGTTGGTAGCGGAGGACATCAAACACTCCCTTTCTGCTAAGGGTTAGTAAACTAGTAAAACCTAAGCCAGAAGCTGATGATGGTCATCTCTGCCATTAAGTAGGCTGAAAAAAGAAGCCGTCAGAGAAGCTAGTAGAACTAAGGGACTTTAGTAGACTAAAGAGAGACATTCCTGGTCACATAATTTAAGAATCAGGCTCCAGTTTTTCCTATAGGTATTCTCTCCCTTAAGTTGGTCTGTAATGGGTTTCTGTGACTGCAACTAAGTCTGGCCAACACACTTGGGTTCTAATTCCACAATGAACCTGGACAAGTCACTCCTCATTTACTGGCTTTAGTTTCCTTTTTTATCAAATGGATCTGAGGGTTTTTCAACGTGTTTTTTAGGCAATGGGGTTTTTTAAATAAAAATCGTATTTCGGTATCAAAAATTAAAATGGCTTTATTCATATAAATGTATTTCATTAAGATTCGATTTACATTTAATTCTGACCAAGATAAATAAGAACAATGAATACTTAAATCTAACCCTGGGATTGAAAATAAAAATGTCTCTATTAGCATAATGTACTTTAAACATATGGTATTTACTATTATGACCAAAATTAATGATAACAATGATGTGCTTTGATTAAAACAAAATTTTAAAACAGGAGACTAATGGTAAAAGTTGAAATCTGTTATTAATCTCAGGATTCTATTTATTTCTGTATTTTGTTTTGGTTACACATTAGTTAAGACAATCCTGATTCAAAAAGGATAGCTGCGAAGAGTAGCATATGTTTTCCATATATGCCTTATCCCATGATACTATTTAATTAAAGGTAGGGAAAAGTTTTGGGTTCTGCACTAAAGAAAACCTGACAGCACAAGTTTTTTAAAATAGATCTCAATTGGTTAAGACTTAGTACATAACAGTAAAACATTCAGGTATGTTGGTTTATTTTCTTAATGATTTAAAACTCATGTAAAAGTTTAAAAAATTAAACCAACTGTTTATAGTATCCAATTAGTGCTCTCAAAGAACTCTAATAATCTTTCAATCCATTGAAGAACATTTTCAGTGAAGTTCATATATACTCACTGCCTATCAGAAATTGTACTGAAGCAAATATAAAAAGTTCTATTTCTTTTTTTTTTTTTTAAATAAGCCTGCTTTAAAGAAAAGAAACACAACCTTGGAGAATTATGAACTTAGACAAACAAACTGGGTCAAATAAGAAGACTATAATAATAATCTAATCAATCTTACTGAGACCAACTTGATGGGGCACATCACAGAAGGTAGTATAAAATATCCATTATTTAAGAGTGCCTTCTTTACAATGGAAATGAGTAACTCTCCATCTCTAACCTCAAGAAGTTATCCAACTAGCAGAGGATACAATTCATTCATTCATACAACAAGAGTGTCTCCTCAGTGACACCAGCCACTGTGCCAGCAACTAGAACTAAAAAGTGAACAATATATATATATGATCCCAGCCTCTTAAGTTTAGACTTTAACCTAAGGACAGTAGATAATAAAGATTTTAAACAAGGAGAATGTGCAATTAGATTAACATTTTTGAAAGACAGCACTGGCTACTACATGAAAGTTACTATAAATTGGAGATAGTAACCCAAGGATAGACAGGTTAGGAGCCACTGCAATGATGACAAAGTAAGAGGAAATCAAAAGAGGGAACAACAAACTCACAGCTAAAGTATGTGGAAACAAAAAAGCTTCAGAGAAGTAATGTAGCTCAACCTTAAAAGACCCAAAGAGTAGGCCAGACAAGTAAAGAAAGGGAGTTTGTGCAGTAAGAGAAAATCATATGAAAAGCATACTTGGGAAACTTCAAGCAGATCCTCAAGGTGGGTCTTGAATGTGAATCATAGCTAGAAAGGTAGATCAAGGAAAAGCAAAAAAGAGTATTTGATAATACATGGAAACATTTCCAAGACACTGGGGAGTACTTTTAAGCAGGGTAATGACATAACCAGGTTTACTTTTTATAAAGATTCTTCCAGGGATGGTGAGCTTAAAAGGACTCTTCTGGCTGGTTAAAAGTCTAACCAGCCAAACAACACAGTTGTCAACAGATACACTATCTCAAAGTCCTAATCTAGTAATTCATCATGACAATCAAATTATGGTCCAAAAAATCACTCTAAGCTTTAGAAACCAGGTAACTAGGACCAAGTGCAGGCCACACTACAATTGATATGGCTATTAAAACAAAAAAGAAGGGAAGTCTCTGTAGATAAAATACTAAAAGTGTAACGGTGGCAGCAGATAAATGGTGAAAAGAGAAAACACAGTAACTAAGAAAATAGGGAAATAATAGGGAATTTTATTTCAGGGGAAGAATTACTTGCACTTGTGTCAAGATCTACCAAATTACCTATATGCAATAACTAATGAATTGTGGTTCCTGACACACAGTTCAAAAACCAAATTTAACTTAATACACAGTACATAAGAAAATAACCGAATATACACTAGATCAAAAGCAGCAAACTATTACAAAGTACAAGCTCTATAGTAGCTAACTTCCCAAAGCTTAAAAAGAAAGCTCTGCCTGACTGATCCTTGAAGATTACCAACTAAAATGGGGATAAGATGGGGTGAAGTGAAGGAGGATCAGGAAGGTTCCTGAACAATGAACTAGACAAGTTCTGAGTGCTCTCATCCCAATTTTCTTTATATATAACAGAAATTACTCAGATACAAACACGACAACAGATAAAATGAAGAATCCAATTATTTTATCTTAAGATAATGAATCCTACCTTTCCAGGGTCATCCTTTGATCGAGGCACTTTAAGGAAACACTTGTTCAGGGACAGATTATGTCGTATGGAATTCTGAAATTAAAGAACAAGAGCCACAAGGTCACTGGAATCCAAAAAACAAAACTCACCTTTAAAAACAGAATCAGAAGCCTAAATATGTCTATGCGCTAGAATACAATTCCAAGGAATAAGCTTTTTAAATGAACTTCAAATTTAAAACTTTCTCATTTTCATATTATGAATACTGCAAAGAAAAGAAGCTATTGGGAAGACAGCTTCTAGTAGACTTTACAAACTCCAAGTAATGAAATATATATCCTATTTTATAAATGTTAATTAAGATTAACGAAGATCGAATCATAAGAAGATGTCTATGACTGATTTAAATATATACCAAATATAAAATTGTATACACATTATGACTTTGTGGTATGTACTTTTTTATTAATTCATTAAATGAATTTATATCGATAAATGAATTTATTAATTCATTAAGGTAGGCTCTATGCCCAAGGTAGGGCTTAAACCACGACCCTGAGATTGAGAGCTGCATGCTCTACCAACTAAGCCAACCAGGTGCCCCCCATTCATTCATTCCCAGAATAAAACAGAATGCAAAATGCTAACAGTTCATTTTCTGAATTATAGGTGATAACTCTTCTTTCCTGCAATGTTTAAATGTTTAAATGATCTACCAGGCACATGTATTATCTTTTTCTAACGAGATAAAAGAATGTTTAAACAAAAAAAAGAATGTTTAAACAAAAAAAATTTCACTGCTCCATTACAAGAATACATAGAAGCCAATTAGGTTCTTACTTTAATCTGTAAGAAAACACATGAACAGACACTGGCTACAGAGGACTAGCAAGAACATCTAGGTTTATCAATGTAGCAATAAAGAAAAACCATCCTAAATTGTAAGAAAAATACACTTGGAGGGACACCTGGGTGGCTCAGTCGTTAAGTGTCTGCCTTCAGCTAAGGTCATGATTCCAGAGATAGATCCCATGGGAATTCCAGGGATAGAAGCCATGTTGGGCTCCCTGCTCAGCGGGAAGCCTGCTTCTCCCTCTCCCACTTCCCCCTGCTTGTGTTCCCTCTCTTGCTGTGTCTCCCTCTGTCAAATAACAAAACCTTCAAAGAAAAGAAAAGAAAAGAAAAGAAAAGAAAAGAAAAGAAAAAGAGAAATGTACTTGGAAACCAGAAGAATCTGTAAAACAGGAAACCCTTTCAAGAGTAAGTAGGACTGTGCCACAATTTTTTATAGAAAATACCCAAAAGCCCTTTCTTTTTAATGAAATGCTCTAAAATCCATTCCATAATTTTTATGCCAAAATGGCCAGGTATTCAGTGAAAAAGGGCTCCAACAGCATTTAGCCACCACTCAGAATTTTAGGAGAGCATTTTGGGCATATCTTATCTTTCAACATAAAATTCAGAACTCTAACAACAATGCCCCTATGAAAACTTCCCTCTCATAGAGGAATACTGGGATTACAAAAGTTTTTAAAAAGGACCACAGAGAGTGCCTGGGTGGCTCAGTGGGTTAAGCCTCTGCCTTCAGCTCAGGTCATGATCCCAGAGTCCTGAGATTGAGCCCCACTTCGCAGGGAGCCAGCTTCCCCTTCTCTCTCTGCCTGCCTCTCTGCCTACTTGTAATCTCTCTGTCAAATAAATAAGTAAAATCTTTTTTTAAAAAAATGACAACAGAATATAAAGTCAAGCCTATCTTATTACCAAACATCAATTATAAACTTATGAATGGGAGTTCTACCTCTGCCTAGGATATAAACAGCTATAGAGACTAATGATCCCTCCCAAACAATGAGAAAACAATGGGTAAGCCAAAACAAAACAAAACAAAAAAATTTTTTGAGCCACATCAGAGAGTTGAAGCTGCAAGGCAGCCTAACAAATTAAATTCCTAAGAATGACAAGCCCATTCAAGGACAAAGCAGACCAACTGTCTCACCTTTTTGGCAGAGTATGGAAGAAAGAAGTGGCCATCATCCAAGCATCCAAGAAACTAGCTAAAATTTTTAAGGTCAAGCATGGGTTGGTGTGTCAGTTTAGAATAGCAAGGTCCCCAAATATAAGGAAGGAATGTTCCCACTCACTCTTCAAGCTCTTCCCCCTGAGCCTTGACTATATACTCACAAAAAAGAATGGGGATGGGAAAGGAAAACAAAGAGAGTCTCTTTTATAGCATAAGCAGAAAGGAGATAATAGATAGCTATAGCGGTAAACAAAAGCAACTATAGATACAGGCTGGAATGGCTGAAGGAGAGAAACACTGAAAAAGCCCAACCCTAAGTACAAGGGCCTGAGTAAGACTGAGGCTCACACAGGAAAACAAAGGGATACCTGGCTGGCTCAGTGGCGAGAGCCTGTGACTCTTTATCTTAAGAGTCATATAGTTTGAGCCCCATGCTCGCCACAGATATTACTTAAAAATAAAAATAAAATGAAGGAAGAAAGACAACAGAGAAAACCAACAGCCTAGCAGCGAGTAACAAGCTAACAGCCAGTTAGTAACAGTAACAGCCTACTGAGAGAGGAAGGGCAGGAACATGAAGAGAGCCCCATCTGTAGCAAGGTAAGGAGAGACAACTAAAATGTAAAGAAAAAAAAAAAAACTGAGAAAATTCTACAGTCCCCAAACACCCCATTTCCAAGAACAGGTAATAAGAGCCTACAACGGAAGGAATGTAAACTCTGTGGTATACTTAAGGAAAAGATACCAACAACAAAATCCAAATCCAACTTAATTATTGACAAATTGATTATCAATAACTGGCAAACAAATGGCCTGGGGAAAAAAGATGCTTATCCATCTACATGTATAAATATGATTTATCTTGGGGTGCCTGGCTGGCTTGGTTGGTTAAGCACTGACTCTTTCATGTCATAATCTCAGTGTTGTGAGATCCACGCTGGTCATGGAACCTGCCTAAAATCCTCTTTCTCCCTTTTCCCTCTGTCTCCCCTGCACAGCCCCCACCCCCAACCACACTCAGTAGCTTGATACCATTTATCACAATCTCTAACATTCTTCTACACATATATCTGACAGACAAAAACTGCAAGACATATTAGAAATGCCCCAAAAAAAAAAAAAAAATCCACTGTCAAGAGATAAAATTATCAATACCCAAATGAAAGGTGTTAGAACTATCAGACCAGAACTTTAAATTAACTATGGCTAATATGTTCAAGGACCAAGTAGAAAAAGCGGAAACTTGCATAGAGAGATGGGGAACTTCAACAGTAATGTGGAAACTGTAAGAGTCAAATGTAAATGACAGAATTTAAAAACGTGATCAAAGATAAAGAACTCCCTAAATGGGTTCATCAGTAGACGACACAACCAGGAAAAGCCTCAGATATTCTGAGGACAGATCAACAGAAATTATCCAAACTGACACACATGCATGCACAAATACTTTAAAAACACACACACACACAGTATCACTCAAGAACCGTGGAGCAATATATGTAATGGGAGTCCCACAAGGAAAAGAGAAAAAGCATGGAGAAGAAAAATGTGAAGAGGGAACAGCAAAGAATCTTATGAAAATAACGCAAGGCATCAAATCACAGATGCAAAAATTTAAGAGAACACAAAACAGAAGAAATTAAAAATTCACACACTATATTCACTATAGGTAAAAATGGTGAAAATCAAAATGAACAGAATATCATGAAGGCAGCAAGAGGAAAAAAGTTATGTACAGTGGAATAAAGATATAAATTATAGCAGACATCTCAAAAACTGCAAGTTAGAAGACAAAAGAAATGACATCTCCAAAATACTAAAAGAAAAAAAAGTATTCTACATGCAGTGAAAAAAAATCTCTCAAAAATGAAGGCAAAATAAAGACTTCCAGGAAAGCAAAGGCTAAAAGAATGTATTCCTTGTAGTGCCAGCTGGCTTAATATTACACGAAGTTCTTCAGGCAAAAGTATAACAAACAGAAACTTGGATCTACAAAAAGAAATAGAGTTCCAGAAATTATAAAAATGATGGTAAATTCTGGGGCACCTGGGTGGCTCCGTGGATTAAAGCCTCTGCCTTTGGCTCAGGTAATGATCCCAGGGTCCTGGGATCAAGACCTGCATCCCAGGGCTTGATCCTGTACCCTGCACCCCTGCATCTACTGAGCAGAGAGCCTGCTTCCCTTCCTCTCTGCCAACCTCTCTGCCTACTTGTGATCTCTGTCAAAAATAAATAAATAAAATCTGTTTTTTTTTTAAAGGTAAATTTTAAAAACATTTTTTATTTATAACAACTTTATAATAGTCTAAAGAAAATATATCATTTATGTGGTTTATAACATATAAAGGAAAACTGACAATAACAGCACAAAGGATGGGTCAAAAGAACTAGAAATTTAAGATATGTAAAGTTCTTTCACTATACATAAAATGGTTTACTTGAAGGCATACTGTGTAAGATAAAGATACATGTGGTAAACCCTCCATGCAGTCACTAAAATTTAGAAAGCGGTATAACTAAGAAAATAACAGCAGAGATAGAATGGAATCATAAAAAATAGCCCAAATCTAAAAAAAACACAAGGGAAAAAAGAACTAATAAACCGGAGTTCATCTACCCACCTTAAAAGTTAGACGGGGAGGGATTGAGATGGTCCCTTTTTTTTCTAAATGGCCTCAGGGGAAGAACACATCTCTCCTTGGGGCTTCCTCCTCTACAAAAAGCTTTAATGTTATAAATCATAAAGATTATGCCCTAAGCCCCTTTTTCATTTACACATTTGCTGCCTACGTAATCTCATTTACATCCATAGCTTCAATGACACTCGGGGACAATCTATCTAGACCCCAAACTACACCTGTCTCCTGAGTTTCTAACATATATTTTCAATAATCTACTAGACATCTCCAGAAACATCTTAACCCCAATTACGTTTAAAGTTAAGCTCAATCTTTATCCCCAGTGTGATCTTCCAGTTTTCTCTTCTCAGGCTAAAGACAATTATTCATGCTAACAGCTCCAATCCGAAAGCTTTAAGACATCCTTAATTCTTCTCTCTTCTTTACCATCTAAAATAAATCTGTTACACCAGATCCTAAGTCTACCTTTGATCTACTTTATTCCATCTCTTCTGTCACTATTTCAGTACAGGACACCATTCTCATCAACAATAGTACAATAGCTTCCTAACTGGTGTCACCCTCCACCTTGCTCTCTTTATCCCTCCTCCACCATGCTCTACCCTGAAAGGCAGTGATCTCTTCACAAGGTAAATTCATTATTACCCCTTCACTTAAAATTTTTCAATGACGTCCTATTTTACTTAGGATAAAATCCAAAATTCTTAACAAAGCCTCCAAAGACCCTTCATGATCTGACCCAACCTCCTTTGCTGTCTATACTCAACCCCTCCAATTTTCTTTCTCACCTCTAGGCCTTCCCTGTGTTGCTCCCTCTGCAAATATAATTGCCCTCCACGTTACTCCATCCCTTTCACGGAACTGAGTCTACTCAACTTTCAATTCATTCTTGGCTTAAACATCAGTCTTTGAGGGAAGTCCTTTCTGGTTTCTCTATAGGGTAGGTCTCATTGTAATAAACTTCCTTATCACCCTGGATTTCTTATTACACTTGTAATTATTTGTTTAACGGTGTTCTTCCCATATACTGCATCTTATACCAAAATTTCAGTAGGCTCCGTGAGGTGGAGGACCCTATCAACTCAGAATCTAGAATAGAATGCTTTTCATACAGTAATCATTATCCTGTTGAAAAAAAAAAAACAAAAAACAAAAGCATATTTAGAAAATTAAATAATTTAATATTAAATTTAATTTAATTTAATTTAATTTAATTTAAACCCAGAGAAAGGGGTGCCTGAGTGGCACAGTAGGTTAAGCATCCAACTCTTGGTTTCAGCTTAGGTCATCATCTCAAGGTCCTGCATCAGGCCCATGTGTAGCTTGCTTAAGAATCTTCCTCTCCGTCTCGCTCTCCCCGTCCCCCTGCATGTGTGCGTGCACAATCTCTCTCTCTCAAATAAATAAATAAATCTTTTAAAAAAAGTTTTCTAAATACCTAGAGAGATACAAAAGTCAAAACATAAATACACACACACACACACACACACACACACACACACACACACAAAATTAAGAAAAGAGGTAACTTCGCACCTCACATTTTGGCCAGACCTTACCTCTAATAACTCTAAGAAAAGAAGTTAAGAGAATAGAGGGGTAGACATAATTTAAATGGTCTAGGTTCCCCTGGAGAAAAATGAACCAGTTAAATAACTGATCAAGGCATATTGCTTGGTCTTAGAAACCCCAGCCCCAAAAGTACTTTCTCAAAAGTACAATCTACTTGGATTAGAATCAATTAAAATTAATTTTAATGCCAATTTCTTGGCTCCATCCAAGATGACTAATTTAAAATCTCTGGAATTATGACCCAGGAATCTAAATTTTAAAAACATTCTAAGTGGGGGCGCCTGGGTGGCTCAGTGGTTTGGGCTGCTGCCTTCGGCTCAGGTCATGATCTCAGGGTCCTGGGATCGAGCCCCGCATCGGGCTCCCTGCTCCGCAGGAAGCCTGCTTCCCTCTCTCTCTCTCTCTCTGCCTGCCTCTCTGCCTACTTGTGATCTCTGTCTGTCAAATAAATAAATAAAATCTTTATTAAAAAAAAAAAAACATTCTAAGTGATTTTTATTTTAAACTTGAGTTTAAACTGGCACCTCCAATTCAAATTAACCACCACAATCCTACCTGCATCTCTTTTCCCACTGTGAGATCCTTGGTTACCCCACATCAATATACGTATTCATGTGTTCTACCCTATCATGCACATGAAATAGTTTCAGAATACTCGCAACTTCCTAACTTCTCTTCTTGGTGTTACTGGAGGTAGAGGCTGTCTTTAGTGAAAAACCACTAGACAAATCTATTAAGTAAAGGTCGTAATTTCTTCGCAATTCTTTTCTATCTTAGTATGTATCCCATGAAAATAATAGAGTACTCTTTTCAAAGTCTGAATTTTTTTCTGTGTGATTATGTTATCCATTTGATATGATATATGGCTTATTTGTTTCTGCTTATATTCAGTTCTAAAGTTTCCTTTTCCCATCCTCTCTGTGTGTGTGTGTGTGTACTGAATGTGTAAAACACTTACTTTAAATAAAAAGTATACTCAAGGGCGCCTGGGTGGCTCAGTGGGTTAAGCCGCTGCCTTCGGCTCGGGTCATGATCTCAGGGTCCTGGGATCGAGTCCCGCATTGGGTTCTCTGCTCCGCGGGGAGCCTGCTTCCTCCTCTCTCTCTCTCTGCCTGCCTCTCTGCCTACTGGTGATCTCTCTGTGTCAAATGAATAAATAAAATCTTTAAAAAAAAAAAAAAAAAGTATACTCAAAATCTTATTCTCTCCTATATTCCTTCTACCTCAGTTTCACCCATCCCCGATAGACAACTATGTTCACTACATTTCTAGTTTATTATTCCTAGGTTTGTTTTTAAAATAATAAATACATATTTTTCTTTTTCTGCCCACATAAAAAGTAGTATAAGAGGGGCGCCTGGGTGGCTCAGTGGGTTAAAGCCTCTGCCTTCAGCTCGGGTCATGATCCCAGGGTCCTGGGATCGAGCCCCTCGTTGGGCTCTCTGCTCAGCAGGAGTCTTGCTTCCCCATCTTTCTCTGCCTGCCTCTCTGCCTATCTGTGATCTTTGTCCAATAAATAAATTAAAAACTCTAAAAAAAAATAAAAAGTAGTATAATACACCCCAATATACACATAGCATTCTTCTGCATTTTTCTTTTTACTACCCTAAACCCTAGTAAAGGTTAATTCTCTTTAGTAAAATGAATAGCACAAAAATTTTAATTCCTTTTCCTCTAGTTCAGATTACGAAATCATCCCATCATAGAAATTTAAAGAGTGTTTTTTAAAACTCTTCTGGAATATTCAAAGAGTTATTTTTAGTATGTAATCTCCTTTCTATACCTTAGCACAAAATGAAAGGGAGTTTTACCTAAATATTAAAGTTCTATTTGTACCTTTCATACGAACATGGTGCGTTCATATGTTTCTCTAGGTGACAGAAGAAACAGTGAGTAGCAGATGGTAGTAGTGTGCAAAACAAATTTAAGGACAGAAAATTGTAAAACAGAGTTAGGACCTGAGCAAAGGAGAAGATAAACCAGTTTCCATTTGTTTCCATTTGCAATGTTTAAACTATTTCTCAGTTTACAAAAATAAAATTAGAAACAATCCTGACAAGTTTTAAGCACCTAAAATTGGGAAGAAGAGGCCTTTTGTAAAAGAATAAACATGGGGTGCCATGTCGTTGGGCGTCTGCCTTCAGCTCAAGTCATGGTCCCAGGGTCCTGGGATCGAACCCTGCATGGGGCTTCCTGCTTTGCGGGAAGCCTGCTTCTCCCTCTGCCAATCTCACTGCTTATGTTCCCTCCCGCTGCATCTCTATCAAACAAATAAATAAAATCTTAAAAAAAAAAAAAAAGAATAAACATGAGGGGCACCTGGATGACTCAGCAGTTAACGGTCTGCCTTCGGCTCAGGTCATGATCATGATCCTAGGGGTCCTGGGATCCCTGCTCAGCGGGAAGCCTGCTTCTCCCTCTCCTACTCCCCTCTCTCGCTGTGTCTCTATCAATCTTACAATAAATAAATAAAATCTTTTAAAATAAATAAAATCAATCTTGGAAAAAAAGAAAGAAAAGAATAAACATGAGATAGCAATCCCTGGAAATATTAAAGATCTCCCTAAAGCAAGAGAATGGAACACATAATCTCTTGGGTTCTAAGAGCAATATAATCCTCCACCTATTCTCATTTCTCCCCTTTCCCCTTCTTTCCTCATTCTATCTAAACCATTATATCTTCCAGTTGAAACTGTTATCAATTACTCCCAAACCAGTTTCAGACCATGAGCTGGGCTGGCCAGCAGCATGAAATTCAGCAGAATGGATTGGGTACCCTCAGGTGGACTTAACACTTGAGCTGAGCTCAGACAGTAAATGAGGTATATAACTGACCTTCATGTACTATTCACTACCAAATCTGGACGAAGCTCTTCTTCATCTTGGCATTCATATATTCATAAAATCTCTGCATTATGTCCCTATCCCAACTCTCGCTGCTCTCTACCAAGAACTCCTACAAGAAACTCTTTCCTAAGAGTGTTTGTTATATAAAACACCCTCCTAAATCTTACTCATCTTCAAAATAAAGCTCAATTACACTTCTTCAATAGTTTTCTTGATTCACCCTTCCTGTACTCTCCTAGCACTATCTTTTTGTCACTCACTTTAGAACCTCATCACACTTTCTATAAGCTCTTCTAAATTCTCACAGCACTTATTAACTTCACCCTTCATTTAACACGCTTTACTAAGTTACATATATGCTGGATATTATTATGGCTTAAACACACTAGCTGTGCCCAACTAGCCAACCCATCATAGCACAGCACTTTGTATTTCTGTATTACAGAACTGTTGATATAACATCATAATTACTTATTTATACGTATGTCCCTTATCCACTAAAGATTATAAGCTTCCTTAGGGGCCCTGTCCTAAGTTTCTTAGTACTGCCAAAGCCAAATATACTGCTCATAAGAATATACAGGAAATAAAATCTTTTTCAAATTAATGAACGAAAGACTAAATTGGCTGAAAACAAGAGGATGTAATCTAAACCAGAGACTGGAAATTTGTGGTCCACAGAATGAATTCAGCCAAACAGACTTATGTTTGGCCTGTACAGTATTTAAGAAAACCAAAATTAACATTTAAAAATTAGGGAACAGCACATAAAATCCAGATATCTAAATTTTCTTGGGGGTGGGGGTATTGTAAGATCTGCCATATGCCCTAAAACACTACAAGTGCCTAGAGCACAGCTGTTCTACACTGGACATGCGCGCTCTTCAGGTAGTCATCATTTTTGCTTTACTCATTTATGTCACTTGTCTGGTCTGTGCAAATATGTATGTTTACAATCAGTGATACAGACCCATGAATCCCTGATGGGCTTTCCAAGCCACTTAATCAAATCTGGAGCATTTCTAGTCCACAGCCACCATGCTTTTCCAATGCTAAGCACATTTATCAGAATCTGTCAGCCTTCCCTCATCCTGAATCTGACCAAATGATTCTACTGAATAGCTGTGCCTAGTGGTAATGCCAAAACACACAGCTCAGATGGAGCACTACTACTTGGTGAGAATGAGGTTTTTTTGATTCATGGATCAAATTTTATTATATACTTCCTCCACTAAAATATTGTTAGAGTAGATTCTTATTCAAATTATACTGTTAACAATCACTTCTCATACTGAGTTGGCCAGCTAAGAGACAGTTCATCCTGGCAAATTAAATTCAATAAATATTTACAGTGTTTGCAAAATTATAGGCCCTGTGTACTGGTTAAGGCACAAGATCTGAAATCTCCAAATCTACCAAGTCTGATACCAAATCTTAGCTCCTCCATTCTCTGAGAAACTGCAAAGTTACTTCTCTAAACCTCAGTTTTCTTACTTTTCAAATCTGGAGAGTAACAAAACTTATTTCCTAAGACTGTTGTGTGACTGAAAAAGATAATAACCTAAGAAGGCACTTGGGCATATAGCACCTGACACACAGAAAATAATAAAAGCAACTATCATTTAAGTATCTGAGTACAGGGCGCCTGGGTGGCTCAGTGGGTTAAGCCGCTGCCTTCAGCTCAGGTCATGATCTCAGGGTCCTGGGATCGAGGCCCGCATCGGGCTCTCTGCTCAGCAGGGAGCCTGCTTCCTCCTCTCTCTCTGCCTGCCTCTCTGCCTGCTTGTGATCTCTCTCTGTCAAATAAATAAATAAAATCTTTATTAAAAAAAAAAAAAAAGTATCTGAGTACAGAAACAAAAAACTAATGAAACAAGAAAGATATCTGGATAAAAATCTGAAAGTCTAGATACTGTTATTAATCAAGCATATGGACACACAACGAGATTAGTTCTATAGGGAGGAAAGAGGTAACATATGAGCTGAAAGAAAAATAGGATAATGCCAACTAGAGAAAAGGCAGAAGAGAGAAAGTCCAAGGACAAGTAAGAGACAAACAAAAGCAAGAATAAAATCACAGTTTTTACTTCCAGGGACAGGTAGTAGGCTGAAGGAGGGGGATGGCGGGGGGGTGGTGGTGCAGGGGAGATACATGAGAAAGAACTAGGAAAAAATAAAAGCTAGGAAAGAAGGCTGGAACCAGTATTCAGGGTTTCACCCAAACCACATTTACCAGATTTACTAAATGGAAGCACTGTGCCAGGACATGGAAAAGAGGTGGATATATAAAAAATCCTTCCCAGGTGCCTGGATGGTTCAGTTGGGTTAAACGTCTGCCTTTGGCTCAGATCATGATCCCAGAGTCCTGGGATGAGTCCCACATCAAGTTCCCTGCTCAGCGGGGAGTCCGCTTCTCTGCCCCTCCCCTGGCTCAAATGCACTCTCTTTCACTCTCAAATAAATAAAAATTTTTTTTTATAAATTCCTTGGGACACCTGGGTGGCTCAGGCAGTTAATCGTCTGCCTTCAGCTCAGGTCGTGATCCCAGAGTCCTGGGATCGAGTGCACTGGGCTCCTTGCTCAGCAGGGAGCCTGCTTCTCCCTCTGCTCACCTCTCCCCCTGCTTGTATGTGCACGCTCTCTCTGACAAATAAATAAAATCTTAAAAAAAAAAAAAATCCCTTCCCTTGAGATACTTGACCATTTGGCATGGTGTGTAGCACATCATCAATGTATACTGAGTTAGTAAATATCTTTAATAATCTAGACAAACACAAACGTCAAAGGTGTTGAGATATGAAGGCTTAAGAGAAACAAGAGTAACTACCATCTAAAGCTCTCTAAATTCCCTTCTTCCACATGTACATACACACATCCTACATAGCATACAACTGGGTAATTTCTATATGGGAATAAAAACATAACATTTACAGACACAAAAGAAAGTTAAGTTGAATTATTTGTTGTAGAACACAGGTAGGAAAGTAATCTGGCTGTTCATCAAAAAGCTTAGTTGAGAAACTAGGGCTTCTTAAATATCTGGTTGATTCTAGGACTGGACAGGAATGATACAAGATGAGCCTGGAACATCTTGTTATGCCAGAAAGTTAAAAACTGCTAAACAAACAAAATAATAGGGCCATGTCAAAAGGGCAAAGGAGCCAACTTGTAAGAGCTCCTGATGGCCAAAGCTACAACAATGTGATTAACAAATAATGACAGCACGAAGAATAAATGTCCATGAGTGCACCCAACACAAATAAATGACGGAATAAATAAATAAAAAGGGAAGAAAGAGTAAGTCTTCTGCACTGAAGAATCCCAATTAATAGAGAAGTAATGAAGAAAAGAAAAAAAATCACCACTAGAAAACAATAAAAACTGCTATACAAATGCTAAAATTAATGAGCGAAAATTTAAGAAACTTTCATACCCTCAAAGTAGCTCCCCAAAACGTTTTATAATTTACAAAGTGGTACACTGTAATTTTATAATGGAGAAACCTGGAAGACATCCCCTTAACCAAAGAACCAGGTTAATGTTACCAGTTATAAGACATAGTAACATCAAGTACCTCTCGATATGACATACAGAGACGGGCACATTATCTCTGCATTATGCTTCCCTAAAATGCATTACCTCAGTCTAACCATGAGAAAATTATCAGACATACCTAACTATAAAACACACCATACAATACCATTCTACAAAATATTCTACAAAATACCTGATGAGTACTCTTCAAAAGTGTCAAGGTCATAAAAGACAAGAAAAGACTGAGGAACTATTACAGATGAGAGGAAACTAAAGAGACATGACAACTAAATGTAATGCAGGATCCTGGACTAGATCCTGACACTAAAAGAGAAACTAATCTGAATGAAGTCTGTATTTACTTAGTAATTAACAGTACTACTTACTCAAAAAGTACTGTATTAACATAAATTTCTCAGTTTTTAATCACTGTACTATGCTTATTTAAGACGTTAACATAGAGGAAGTGAATAAAGGACATACAGGAACCCTTTGGAGTATTTATATAATTCTTCAAAAAATCTAAAATTCTTTCAAAATAAAAGTTAAAGAAAAGTCTTAGATGATGAAAACAATACTAGTTTAACACTTTTTTTTAACCAAAGACTTACTATCAACTTACCTGAATTGCAGGTATTATTTTCCAGTGAATGCTACATTATCTCTGTTCTTATTTATGTTCCATCAGTCATGTAACATAATAAAGCTTTAACAAATTGGTATTCTACCAAAAATAAAGTTAATCACTTAAAAACATTTAATTTCCTTTTCTGACATCTTAAAAATGACTGATAATCAGAATTTCACTTTTTAATTATAGAAGCCCCACAAAGCTTTATCTTCAATAGAAACTACTATTATTTTTTGTTTATAGCATACAAACAATAATTTAAATAAAATCCTTACCTTCCAACCACTGCCAGCCTCTCTATAATATGGGAAGTTATCACAAATCCACTGGTATATCTCACTTAGAGTCATTTTCTTTTTGGGTGAGCTATTAATTGCAAATGTAATGAGGCTGGCATAACTGTATGGAGGTTTCCCATCTTTGTGCTGTTGGACTTCTTCCTGGTCCAGTGTTGTATTTGGGTCAAGGAGTGCATTCTTCTTGGAAATTCCTGTTCCATGTGCATTTTGTGTAGCATCAGATTTTTGGATGGCTGCTCTCATGGTGAGCTGTGGTAACCAGTCCATAGATGTTAGGCTGCTCTCCAGTTCAGATGTCATCCTGAAGGTAAATAGACTCCTTAGTCAGTATCAAGGAAAGAACCCCTGCTTCTCAAAATATCCAATATTCACAAATCTAGGAGTTCCAAAGTGAGGGAAAGCCTGAGTTAAATCTGGAGGAAAAAGATTGAGTATGTTAATGACCAAACCAATATTTAAGGGCTCAACATTTCCAATCTTTTTAAATTTTTTCCTCTCCTAAACACAACAAATAAGGTTTTAAAATGTTTAAGATACAGAACGATACGTACATACAAAGTGATCCCAATGCCAATGTTTCTAAAAAAGACTATCACTTTAAATAGAGCAACAGGATCATAGTATAAAAAATAAGTCTACAGGGGCGCCTGGGTGGCTCAGCGGGTTAAGCCGCTGCCTTCGGCTCAGGTCATGAACTCGGAGTCCTGGGATCGAGCCCCACATCGGGCTCTCTGCTCAGCAGGGAGCCTGCTTCCTCCTCTCTCTCTGCCTGCCTCTCTGCCTGCTTGTGATCTCTCTCAAATAAATAAATAAAATCTTTTTAAAAAAAAAAAAAAGAAAAGAAAAATAAGTCTACAGTTCAGCTCTTTACTCACCAACACCATAGGCCCTTTAAAACTAAAGACTGGCATTTCTTTTACACAAATTTTAGGGGAGTCATACAAGCAAAAGAATACCCAAAGTAAAGAGGTCAGAGAGTGACTGAGAAACAGGCACAGGAATTTTGCAAGGAGGAAAGAAGGTAGAGCTGAGCAGGTGGGAGGTAGGAAAAGCAAGCAGGGTAGACAAGAATAGTAAGTAGACAAGCTAGCTGGGGGAGCTGATCCAAAAGAGGAATGCAAACTCAAGGATACTGATGAACAAGAGGAAGACAGGCAACACCCAGGCAGTTAAAAAATAATTTAAAAATCCACAAAATCCACAAGGAACAAGCTTAAGAAAACTAGAGATCTGGGAGTGTAGGACAGACGAGATTAAATCATATAAACTGACAGCAAGAAGCAGTAAAAAAACTCAGGGCAGCCTAATGCAAACATCTAGTGATCTGGATTCTGTAACATATTTCTCTCCAAGGCTGAAAAATTCAGACTGTTACAACCCAGAGAAAGAAAAAAGAAAAACAAAATCTGCCAGGTTAACACATTTTCTGGAGAAGGGAAAAGCTACTCAAAGAACTGAAGATAAAAATATAGAAACAAAGCTTGACACTTCATACTGGAATTGCTAGCTTTCAGCTGAGGATATAAACTTTTCCTACCATGGGATCAAAGATACAGGTATAATGACCCCAACAATAAAGCAGAGAAGAATGAAAGACTTCTAAGTGATATCAAACTAACGAGAAAAAAAGAAAACAAAAAAACTAAAGTACCTCAGTGAAAAGAAAAAACTTTTGGCAAATAAAATCCAATACAGGCCCTCATCCCAAACAGCTACAGGCAAAGAGCAACCTGCAATACGTGCTTAGGATATGAACTTCTGGGAGGCAATACAGAACTGATAAGAACACAGGCTCTCAAGTCAGGCAGATCAAGAGTTCAAGCACTGATTCTACTAGCTACTAGCTGCAGGAAATGAAAATGTTAAAATTAATTATCTAAACTCCAGCTTTCTCTAGGAACGCCTTGGTGGCTCAGTCCATTAAGTGTCTACCTTCGGCTCAGGTTACAGCTCAGGTTACGATCCCAGGGTCCTGAAATTGAGCCCCCGCATCAGGCTACTGGCTCAGCAGGGAGCCTGCTTCTCCCTCTGCCTGCTGTTCCCCCCTGGCTTGTGCTCTGTAGCACATGCGCGCGAGCGCACACACACACACACACACACACACACTCTCTCTCTCTCTCTCTCTCTGACAAATAAATAAAATCTTTTAAATAAATAAACTCCAGCTTTCTCATCTGTAAAATGAAACAATAATAGTTCCTAGAGTTAAAATATTAATTTGAGGGTGCCTGTGTGGCTCAGTTGGTTAAGCAACTGCCTTCGGCTCAGGTCATGATCCTGGAGTCCTTGGACAGAGTCCCACATCGGGCTCCATGCTTGGCAGAGAGTCTGCTTCTCCCTCTGACCTCCCCCATTTCACTCTCTCAAATAAATAAATAAAATAAGTCTTAAAAATAAATAAATAAATAAATATCAATTTGAGGGAACCACCTCAGTGCTCAGTCAGCTAAGCATCTGGCTTCAGCTCAGGTCATGATCTCAGTCAGGATCTTAGGATGGAGCCCTGCATCAGTCTCTCTGCTCAGCAGGGAATCTGCTTCTCCCTTCCCCCGAACTCCCCTCATCCCACCACAGCACGCTCACTCTCGCAAGCACTCTCAGATAAATTTTTAAAAGATTTTTATTTATTTATTTGACAGAGATCAGAAGTAGGCAGAGAAAGAGAGGAGGAAGCAGGCTCCCCGCGGAGCAGAGAGCCCCATGTGGGGCTCGATCCCAGGACCCTGGGATCATGACCTGAGCTGAAGGCAGAGGCTTTAACCCACTGAGCCACCCAGGCATCCCAAATTTTTTAAAAATTAGAATATTACTTTGAGAATTAAATATGGTAGTATATACAAAGAAAGATCCATTAAGTATTAATTAATAATATTACTCCAGGATTATCTGGCAAGGGTACTAAAGCACTATAAAGTAAACCAGATTAAGCAACAGCAATTATAAATCAAGAGACAGCCATAAGGATTTTATCTACCCTGCCAGTAGAGTCCTATTATCTTCCTCTTAGATTATTTTGATCAGTTTTATCTTTTTCACTTTCTCAAATTCCCTCCATCTCTGCTTCATAATTTCTCTGAAATCTGAACTTTAAATTCTCTATATAGTAGCTTCAGAGATCAAAAAACAAAAACAAAACAAACAAAACCATTACTATTGTGCTCTATAATCTCAGCATTAGATTAATGGCTCATTGCTAGCATGAAGTAAGTTACAGGAACTTATGGAATAAAGAAAACAATGTAGGGGCGCCTGGGTGGCTCAGCTGGTTAAGCGGCTACCTTCCACACAGGTCATGATCCCAAAATCCTGGGATGGAACCCTGCGTGGGCTCCTTGCTTGACAGGAAACCTGCTTCTCCCGCCCCCTACGCCCCGCCCCTCCCCCTTTTCATGTTCTCTCTCTCTCTCTCTCTCTCTCTCTCTCTGTCTCTCTCTCTCTCTCTGAAAGAAATTTTTTTTTAAAGATTTTATTTATTTATTTGACAGACAGAGATCACAAGCAGGCAGAGACAGAGAAAGAGGAGGAAGCAGGCTCCCCGCTGAGCAGAGAGCCCGATGTGGGGCTCGATCCCAGGACCCTGGAATCATGACCTGAGCCAAAGGCAGAGGCTTTAACCCAATGAGCCACCCAGGTACCCCTGAAAGAAATTTTTTTTAAAAAATTCAAGAAAACAATGTAATTTACGCATCACCTGTTGTCAAATGAGTGTGCAAAGTACCCTAGAGATCAAGAACCAATCATTTCAATCTAAAGATGAAAAACTAAGATCTACTAAAGTTAAAGATTCGCCCAAATTCACAAAAGGTAGTTAACAATAGAAGTAAAACCAGGTCTCCCAATGCTCTCAAACCATTAGTTTAGTTTTGTTTTGTTTTTTTGTTTGTTTTTGTTTACCACACCTCATCTGTAAAATGAGCATAACAGTACCTACCTCACTGATGGAAAGTACTGAGAATAGTGACTCGCAAATAGTAACCATTCAAAAAATGTTAGCTACTGGTGGTGGTGGTTATGCTAAATAGTAGTTGCTATTATTATTATTCATATTTCATTCTAAAACCACTGGCAATTATTATTCCATGCTGTCATCCTATTTGCCTCAATTACGGCTCCACTAAGTAGCTTTATTTTGTTCAAATTCCCAAAGGAGCCAGGCACACACATTTTCAAAGTTAAAATAAATACACCTTCCAGAGGCGCCTGGGTGGCTCAGTCAGTTGAGCCACTGCCTCTGGCTCAGGTCATGACCCCAGAGTCCTGGGATCAAGCCCTGCATCAGGCTCCCTGCTCGGTGGGGAGCTTGCTTTGCCCTCTCCTTCTGCCTGCCACTCTACTTGTACTCTCTCTCTCTGTCAAATCAATAAATAAAATCTTAAAAAAAAAAAAAAATGCACATTCCAAACCAGAACATAACTGATACTGATACTGCAGATGCCCCTACTGAGAACCAACTTTAATTTGTTTCCTTCACCACTGCCACTAACTGAGACTATGAGAGTCTCAAGCAATATAATGTAAAAATATAATTAAGTACTTAATATATAACAGTTAACAATTTATAATTACACATATACAGGGCTATAAAACTTTGTGTACACACACGTACAACAAAGTATAATAAAATTCCTGTTCTCCAGGAAACTGCAGTCCAATTAGGAAGGTCAAAAGTAAGGAAGAACTGAAGAAGAAAGGAAGGCTGAAGGGAGAGGACAACATGGACTGCAGCTTTCAAAGGCAGAGAAGGAAGAACTTCCACTAAGATTTGAAGAAAGTAAAGATCTCAACAGGCTAGAAAGAAAATGGTCCCCAGTCATCAAAGACACCATGAGTAAAAATCACTCCACTGCTGTGCTTATCTTCATCAGTTCTGCTAGATCAAATTTAAACTAACTATAAAATATCTATCTTAAATTTAAACTCTGAAAAAGCGGGGCTTCTGTTTGCTATTAATTAAATTTTATATATTCTTGGTAGTAAGGTAAAAAGTGCTTCCATCGTTGGGGTGTCACCTGGACACCACAGAGGTTCTCCATTAAGCATGAAGAACACAAAAAAATGACCATTAGATATGACCAGATCGTCAGTAACTTTAGAAAGAAACCTCTTAATGGAATGGTGATGACAGAAGTCCACTTGTATAAGAGAACAGATGGTGGTAAATTTAAAAACAGCATGGGAGGCTCTGAGGAATCTGGTTATGGAAATCTGGTTAAGAAATGTCAGGCCCTCATTACCTCACCTCATTCCAAAAGCTTCCTAGCTGGCCTCCTAGCCTCTGATTTCTTACCACTCCTCTCTGCTAATCACCTCCTGAGTACACGCATACACTCCAAGAGAAATCTGTCACCATTGTTTTCATGTCATTGTGCCCCATAACTTTCAATGGTTCCCTTTCTCCTATTATACTACATCCAAACTCATTTTCAACTACTTTAGTTTTTATTAATCTTTTATTAATCCTTCTCTAAATTCCTGGAGCAATTATAACCTCAATTTGGCATTTACAATGCTGTTGCATATGTATAACTGCATCATACACCTAAGCTTACTACACTCACTCCCTCTTCCCCCACCTTCCCACTGAGAACAGTGACCATAAAACTAATTATTTCAGATCCTACCAAACACCATGCCAGGTACAAGTTATCTGAAAAATAACACAGTATTTGGTTTAAAAACACTCCTTTCTGGAATGTCTTAACACTGCCTAGCTGGCTTCTACTTTTTTCCAAGACTCAGACCAAATACCTCCCCCTCCAGAAAGGCCCATCAATCCACTCTTATCTTCCATCTCCCAAACTAAACTAGGTCCCAATCCCACAGTAGCATATAAACACCTCTATCCCAAGATTTATACAGGATTATAACTATCTTTATCTATCTCCCCAGAGACCACGAGCTCTTTGGAAAAAGAAAACTTTCTTAGTCTTTTCTCTCTCCAATGCCCATTAAGAACATAGTAAGTGAAGGGTCAATAAATAAGGGTTAAATGATTGAAACAGTTACTAGCCAATGAAGGTGTGGGTGTGATCCTTCCCAAACAAGTGAAACTACACACACTGACAAGCTAAAAGGAAGAGGCAAAAGAAAAAAAGGACTCAACAGCATGAGGTAAGGATAATCACAGAATTGAAGTCCTTTATGAAATGGAAAAAAGTATGACTCAGACTGACAAGCAGCACTACACGAGAACAGAAACAGTTCTGGAACAGCAGAGAAAAACAGGAAGACAGAAGCAAAGATAAAAAGATAACATTACTTATCATAGAAAACAGGGATTGGAAACTCATGTCTTAAATCTATGATGATATTTATTGCTTAAAAAAAGTTTCAGGAGGAATCTTCTCTGTATAACATGAAAATGTAAACAGCACCAAGATATAAGAACTCAACCTTAAGGCATGAGATGGGGAGAGGGTCGGGGGTTCTAATCCCACTTTTTGGAACAGTGCCACTAACAGGACCCCAAATAAGCTTTCTACATACTTTAACACATTGCTTGGGCCTCCCTCTGCAACCTCCTTGACTCCCAACAAGTAACCAAGATTACTCAGAAAGTTTTTGAGTTTTCAACAATTATCAAAAGGCGGGGCGGGGGAGATACTGTTGAGATACTGTTGGCTTCCTAAATAAAGGTAAGAAGAAAACATCAAGGAAAATAAGAATGAGGATAATGATGTTGTGACCAAGGTATTCCTAAATCCTCCCACTCTATTCCTGGCATCTGGCATTTTAAAATTTTGGCACCTTAAAAAACTTAAGAAAAATTCATCGTAAGACTCGTAAGAAAAACTGAGCAACTGAAAACTCAAAAAGAAATCCTTATAATTACCACAGCAGTTAATTCTGATTGCATGCATCCCAAGGAAACAATATACACACCCCACTTTTTTTTTCTTGAGAGGGAGGGGTTAGGAGCAGAAGGAAAGAGAAGAATCTTAGGCAGGGTCCATGCCCAGTGCGAGAATGACACTGGGCTCCATCTCACATGACCTGAGCCAAAACAAAGAGTTGGACGCTTAACTGACTGAGCCACCCAGGCATGCATATATATATATATATATATATACACACACACACACACACACATTCACACACTTTTTTAAATATGTAACTTCTGTTACAGAATCTTAGCACCCAAGGCAACCAGAAGTAGGTCTATGGCAGAAACCACTAACTGCCACCTAACATCTGTTTTTACCTTCTCCCTGAGGAATACAATCTCAATTTAATTCTGGATGGCACTGTGCCTCTTTCCATTCTGGCTCTCTGAAGACACAATAGCTACTGCTCCAGTGTCATCTTGCATCATAAGGTGATCTTTGAAAATGGAAGCCATACACTGAGAACAGAGGAGCAGAGAGAAGGAATCGGGTCCCTGAGTCTTTTGTGAAGCAATTGTGAAGCTGCCATCTGAGCCCTGAACTGCTCACCTTCCAGACTTAGGTGCTTAACTACCATAAAAAGGTATCACCAATGGATGAATGCAATTCTTAACAAAAGTCAAATCTGGCATATGGAAGTGGGGAACACAAGAAAACCTAAAGTAAGACACTCTTTTTTTTTTTTAAAGATTTTACTTATTTATTTGACAGAGATCACAAGTAGTAGGCAGAGAGGCAGACAGAGAGAGAGAAGGAAGCAGGCTCCCCGTGGAGCAAAGAGCCTGATGCGGGGCTTGATCCCACAACACTGGGATCATGACCTGAGCCGAAGGCTGAGGCTTTTAACCCTCTGAGCCACCCAGGCGCCCCAAGTAAGACACTCTTAAAGGAGAGGTTGATAAGGCAAACATTAACTCTGATACTGCAGTGACAAAGAGTGACAGGATTTGGTCAAATGTGGCCATCTACATAAGTTAGAAAGCAGAAAAAATTTAGAACGTTGGCATGCGTTGGCTCCTTCTTGTCACTTAAAGTCCTGAGAGATAAACAAACTGCGATTAGAGCTGCAAGCAGAGGGAGAAAAATGCAGATTTGCTAAGGGAGGTAACTCCCTGCCTATGGCCTGCAATTTAAGCTAACAGTCCTATAATTTAAAGCCTTGCATAGCTGAAAAAACACCAACTGCTTCTGAACCAGCAAACTGAAGTAATTAAATGGTAGCTGCAAAACTGCGGCCAAAACTACCAGAGAAGACTGGTACCTTGCCACACAAAGCAATATCATAACGGTATTTTCTTTCCACCCATGTTTTCCACCATTGTTTCAAATGGCCTCATCAGAACCATCTTTCCCTTAAAAGCCAGAAGAGGTCAATGAACTTGGATGGGGAAAAAATACTCTTTATTTCCACTAACTTGTAACCAAAATTTAGCATTTCCTTTAATTATGAAACTAGACAACACATCATAGCACTAACAGTACTTGCAACTTGGCCAGCAATAAAAATCACAAATGTATTCTTCTCACATGCAGATGTTGCAGAATCTCAACTTTTAAACTTAACTACTTAAAAATTATGCTAGTGTATTAGATTTGCCACTAGATCTTTTATTTAATGTTAATGTTTAACATTACTATGTTTCAAAGTTAATATTTTGCTAACCATATTTCAATATAATTGGTTTCCTTTGTAATCCTAAGTACTTTATTTTGTGAATTTTGAGACATTATCCTGAGTCGGATTCACAGGTTTCACGAGACTGTGGAAGGGCCTCCATGGCACCAAAACAAGACTGGAAATTCCTGGGGTACATGGAGAACAAAGAGCACAGTCTTCACACTGAAAATTCTGTCTGGACAGGCATTGCGGATCAAAGCAGCAAAAAGTCTAGAAACTAAATATTTTAAGATAATTGTATGGAAGGTGGGGGGAGAAAAAGAGACTAGACTGCAAAGGCCTCTTAAGTTTCCAAAATAATACCCAAGCTCATCAACAAGCAGTGAGCTATAAAAGCTACACATTTCCCAGAAAGGGCATCTTCACTTATATTTATCTCAGATGTGGCCACGGAAGATAATGGAAAAGGTAGACCTTTCACAAGGCATAGGAGACAATGGAAGCCCTACCAAAGAGCAAAATTAAGGAACTTATCACATTGTCAAGGAGTCACTGTCACTCCTACCCAATAAGATTCTATAATGAGCTAATGACTATTGAGTGTTTCCCATTATCCCCTTTTCTGAATATTACCTTTTATTGCTGTTATCCTAATTCTTTCTCCACCACTATATATTAGGTAGAATGTAAATAATTCATTTTTTGTTTATAGATCTTTGAACCACAGGAAGCCACACCAGCATCTGATGAAAGAGACACTACCTCAAGAGCTGAGATTTTGAGGCGCCGAGGTGGCTCAGTGGGTTAAAGCCTCTGCCTTCGGCTCAGGTCATGATCCCAGAGTCCTGGGATCAAGCCCCGCATCAGGCTCTCTGCTCAGCGGGGAGCCTGCTCCCTCCTCTCTCTCTGCCTGCCTCTCTGCCTACTTGTGATCTCTGTCTGTCAAATAAATAAATAAAATCTTTAAAAAAAGAAAAAGTGTTGAGGGGAGGAGTCAAGATGGCGGAGAAGTAGCAGGCTGAGACTACTTCAGGTAGCAGATCAGCTAGCTAGCTTATCTAAAGATTGCAAACACCTACAAATGCAACGGGAGACTGAAGAGAAGAACAGCAATTCTAGAAACAGAAAATCAACCACTTTCTGAAAGGTAGGACTGGCGTAGAAGTAAATCCAAAGCGACGAAAGGTAGACCGCAGGGGAGGGGCCGGCTCCCGGCAAGCGGCAGAGCATCGGAGCACAAAATCGGGACTTTTAAAAGTCCGCTCCGCTGAGGGACATCGCTCCAGAGGCTAAACCGGGGTGAAGCCCACGCGGGGTCGGCGTGGCCTCAGGTCCCGCAGGGTCACAGAAGGATGGGGGGGGTATCTGATTGTCACAGAGCTTGCAGGTATCAGAACGGGGAAGCCGGCTACAGAGACATAGCCAAGGAGTGAGCTCTCAGCTCGGGATTACCTTGAACCGGTCGCAGAGCTCACCGCTGGGAGAAGGGCCGGAGGCCAGGGAGACAGGAGTAATTGGGCGCTATTCTCTGAGGGCGCACTGAGGAGTGGGGCCCTGAGCCCTCGGCTCCTCTAGGGCGGAGACTGGGAGGCCGCCAATTTCATTCCCGTCCTCCAGAACTCTATGGAAAGCGCTCAGGAACAAAAGTTCCCAAAAAGCAAACCGAGCGGATTACTCAGCCCGGCCCCTGGTAAGGGCGGTGCAATTCCGCCTAGGGCAAAGACACTTGAGAATCACTACAACAGGCCCCTCCCCCAGAAGATCAACAAGAAATCCAGCCAGGACCAAGTTTACCTACCAAGGAGTGCAGTTTCAATACCAAGGAGAGCAGCCGAATTCCAGAGGAGGAGAAAGCAAAGCACGGAACTCATGGCTTTCTCCCCATGATTCTTTAGTCTTGCAGTTAATTTAGTCTTTTTTTCTTTTTCAATTTTTTTTCTTCTTCTGCTAGATTTTTTTTAACTTTTACCCTTTTCTTTTTTTAATGTTTTTTAACTAGTTTATCTAATATATATTTTTTTCTTTCTTTTTTATATTTTTTCTTTATTTGTTTTATTTTTTTAATTCTTTTTTTTTTTTTCCTGAACCTCTTTTTATCCCCGTTCTCCCCCCAACGATTTGGGATCTCTTCTGATTTGGTTAAAACATATTTTCCTGGGGTCTTTGCCACCCTTTTAGTATTTTACTTGCACCTTTATATACTCTTACCTGGGCAAAATGACAAGGCGGAAAAATTCACCACAAAAAAAAAAAGAACAAGAGGCAGTACCGAAGGCTAGGGACCTAATCAATACAGACATTGGTAGTATGTCAGATCTAGAGTTCAGAATGACAATTCTCAAGGTTCTAGCCGGGCTCGAAAAAGGCATGGAAGATATTAGAGAAACCCTCTCGGGAGATATAAAAACCCTATTTGGAGAAATAAAAGAACTAAAATCTAACCAAACTGAAATCAAAAACGCTATTAATGAGGTGCAATCAAAAATGGAGGCTCTCACTGCTAGGATAAAGGAGGCAGAAGAAAGAATTAGGAATATAGAAGACCAAATGACAGATAACAAAGAAGCTGAGCAAAAGAGGGACAAACAGCTACTGGACCACGAGGGGAGAATTTGAGAGATAAGTGACACTATAAGACGAAACAACATTAGAATAATTGGGATTCCAGGAGAAGAAGAAAGAGAGAGGGGAGCAGAAGGTATATTGGACAGAATTATTGGAGAGAATTTCCCGAATATGGCAAAGGGAACAAGCATCAAAATCCAGCAGATGCAGAGAACCCCCCTCAAAATCAATAAGAACAGGTCCATACCTCATCACCTAATAGTAAAATTTACAAGTCTGAGTGACAAAGAGAAAATCCTGAAAGCAGCCTGGGAAAAGAAGTCTGTAACATACAATGGTAAAAATATTAGATTGGCAGCAGACTTATCCACAGAGACCTGGCAGGCCAGAAAGAACTGGCGTGATATATTCAGAGCACTAAACAAAAGAAACATGCAGCCAAGAATACTATATCCAGCTAAGCTATCATTCAAAATAGAAGGAGAGATAAAATGCTTCCAGGACAAACAAAAACTGAAAGAATTTGCAAACACCAAACCAGCTCTACAGGAAATATTGAAAGGGGTCCTCTAAGCAAAGAGAGAGCCTAAAAGTAGTAGATCAGAAAAGAACAGAGACAATATACAGTAACAGTCACCTTATAGGCAATACAATGGCACTAAGTTCATATCTCTCAATAGTTACCCTGAATGTCAATGGGCTAAAGGTCCCAATCAAAAGACACAGGGTATCAGAATGGATAAAAAAACAAAACCCATCTATATGTTGCCTACAAGAAACTCACTTTAGACCCGAAGACACCTCCAGATTTAAAGTGAGGGGGTGGAAAACAATTTACCATGCTAATGGACATCAGAAGAAAGCAGGAGTGGCAATCCTTATATCAGATCAATTAGATTTTAAGCCAAAGACTATAATAAGAGATGAAGAAGGACACTACATCATACTCAAAGGATCTGTCCAACAAGAAGATCTAACAATTTTAAATATCTATGCCCCTAACGTGGTAGCAACCAACTATATAAACCAATTAATAACAAAATCAAAGAAACACATCAACAATAATACAATAATAGTAGGGGATTTTAACACTCCCCTCACTGAAATGGACAGATCATCCAAGCAAAAGATCAACAAGGAAATAAAGGCCTTAAATGACACACTGGACCAGATGGACATCACAGATATATTCAGAACATTTCATCCCAAAGCAACAGAATACACATTCTTCTCTAGTGCACATGGAACATTCTCCAGAATAGATCACATCCGCGGTCCTAAATCAGGTCTCAACCGGTATCAAAAGATTGGGATCATTCCCTGCATATTTTCAGACCACAATGCTCTGAAGCTAGAACTCAATCCCAAGAGGAAATTTGGAAAGAACCCAAATACATGGAGACTAAACAGAATCCTTCTAAAGAATGAATGGGTCAACCAGGAAATTAAAGAAGAATTGAAAAAAATTCATGGAAACAAATGATAATGAAAACACAACGGTTCAAAGCACAACGGTTCAAAATCTGTGGGACACAACAAAGGCAGTCCTGAGAGGAAAATATATAGCGATACAAGCCTTTCTCAAGAAACAAGGTCTCAGGTACACAACTTAACCCTACACCTAAAGGAGCTGGAGAAAGAACAAAAAAGAAACCCTAAACCCAGCAGGAGAAGAGAAATCATAAAGATCAGAGCAGAAATCAATGAAATAGAAACAAAAAAAACCCAACAGAATAATTAATAAGATTGATAAACCCCTGGCCAGATTTATCAAAAAGAAAAGAGAAAGGACCCAAATAAATAAAATCATGAATGAAAGAGGAGAGATCACAACTAACACCAAAGAAATACAGACAATTACAAGAACATACTATGAGCAACTCTATGCCAACAAATTTGACAATCTGGAAGAAATGGATGCATTCCTAGAGACATATAAACTACCACAACTGAACCAGGAAGAAATAGAAAACTTGAACAGACCCATAACCAATAAGGAGATTGAAACAGTCATCAAAAATCTCCAAACAAACAAAAGCCCAGGGACAGACGGCTTCCCAGGGGAATTCTACCAAACATTTAAAGAAGAACTAATTCCTATTCTCCTGAAACTGTTCCAAAAAATAGAAATGGAAGGAAAACTTCCAAACTCATTTTATGAGGCCAGCATCACCTTGATCCCAAAACCAGACAAGGATTCCATCAAAAAAAGAGAACTAGACCAATATCCTTGATGAACACGGATGCCAAAATTCTCACCAAAATACTAGCCAATAGGATTCAACAGTACATTAAAAGGATTATTCACCACGACCAAGTGGGATTTATTCCAGGGCTGCAAGGTTGGTTCAACATCTGCAAATCAATCAATGTGATACAACACATTAATAAAAGAAAGAACAAGAACCATATGATACTCTCAATAGATGCTAAAAAAGCATTTGACAAAGTACAGCATCCCTTCCTGATCAAAACTCTTCAAAGTGTAGGGATAGAGGGCACATACCTCAATATTATCAAAGCCATCTATAAAAAACCCACCGCAAATATCATTCTCAATGGAGAAAAACTGAAAGCTTTTCCTCTAAGGTCAGGAACACGGCAGGGATGTCCATTATCACCACTGCTATTCAACACAGTACTAGAAGTCCTAGCCTCAGCAATCAGACAACAAAAGGAAATTAAAGGCATCCAAATCGGCAAAGAAGAAGTCAAACTATCACTCTTCACAGAGGAAAAGATACTATATGTGGAAAACCCAAAAGACTCCACTCCAGAACTGCTAGAACTTGTACAGGAATTCAGTAAAGTGTCAGGATATAAAATCAATGCACAGAAATCAGCTGCATTTCTCTACACCAACAACAAGACAGAAAAAGAGAAATTAAGGAGTCAATCCCATTTACAATTGCACCCAAAACTATAAGATACCTAGGAATAAACCTAACCAAAGAGGCTAAGAATCTATACTCAGAAAACTATAAAGTACTCATGAAAGAAATTGAGGAAGACACAAAGAAATGGAAAAATGTTCCATGCTCCTGGATTGGAAGAATAAATATTGTGAAAATGTCCATGCTACCTAAAGCAATCTACACATTTAATGCAATTCCTATCAAAGTACCATCCATCTTTTTCAAAGAAATGGAACAAATAATCCTAAAATTTATATGGAACCAGAAATGACCTCGAATAGCCAAAGGAATATTGAAGAAGAAAGCTAAAGTTGGTGGCATCACAGTTCCGGACTTCAAGCTCTATTACAAAGCTGTCATCATCAAGACAGCATGGTACTGGCACAAAAACAGACATATAGATCAATGGAACAGAATAGAGACCCCAGAAATAGACCCTCAACTCTATGGTCAATTAATCTTCAACAAAGCAGGAAAGAATGTCCAATGGAAAAAAGACAGCCTCTTCAACAAATGGTGTTGGGAAAATTGGACAGCCACATGCAGAAAAATGAAACTGGACCATTTCCTTACACCACACACAAAAATAGACTCCAAATGGATGAAAGACCTCAATGTGAGAAAGGAATCCATCAAAATCCTTGAGGAGAACACAGGCAGCAACCTCTCTGACCTCAGCCGCAGCATCATCTTCCTAGGAACATCGCCAAAGGCAAGGGAAGCAAGGGCAAAAATGAACTATTGGGACTTCATCAAGATCAAAACCTTTTGCACAGCAAAGGAAACAGTTAACAAAACCAAAAGACAACTGACAGAATGGGAGAAGATATTTGCAAACAACATAGCAGATAAAAGACTAGTGTCCAAAATCTATAAAGAACTTAGCAAACTCAACACCCAAAGAACAAATAATCCAATCAAGAAATGGGCAGAAGACATGAACAGACATTTCTGCAAGGAAGACATCCAGATGGCCAACAGACACATGAAAAACTCCTCCACATGACTCGGCATCAGGGAAATACAAATCAAAACCACAATGAGATATCACCTCACACCAGTCAGAATGGCTATAATCAACAAGTCAGGAAATGACAGATGCTGGCGAGGATGCGGAAAAAAGGGAACCCTCCTACACTGTTGGTGGGAATGCAAGCTGGTGCAACCACTCTGGAAAACAGCATGGAGGTTCCTGAAAATGTTGAAAATAGAACTACCCTATGACCCAGCAATTGCACTACTGGGTATTTACCGTAAAGATACAAACATAGTGATCCGAAGGGGCACGTGCACCCGAATGTTTATAGCAGCAATGTCTACAATAGCCAAACTATGGAAAGAACCTAGATGTCCATCAACAGATGACTGGATAAAGAAGATGTGGTATATATACACAATGGAATACTATGCAGTCATCAAAAGAAATGAAATCTTGCCATTTGCGATGATGTGGATGGAACTAGAGGGTATCATGCTTAGCAAAATAAGTCAAGCGGAGAAAGACAACTATCACATGATCTCCCTCATATGAGGAAGTGGAGATGCAACATGGGGGGTTAGGGGGCAGGAGAAGAATAAATGAAACAAGATGGGATTGGGAGGGAGACAAACCGTAAGTGACTCGCAATCTCACAAAACAAACTGAGGGTTGCTGGGGGGAGGGGGATTGGGAGAAGGGGGGTGAGGTTATGGACATTGGGGAGGGTATGTGCTATGGTGAGTGCTGTGAAATGTGTAAACCCGGCAATTCACAGATCGGTACCCCTGGGGATAAAAATATATTATATGTTTATTAAATAAATAAATAAAATAAATTTTTAAAGATTGTTTAAAAAAAAAAAAAAAGCTGAGATTTTCAGCTAATTATCATAACTGGATAAAACTCTGGGTTGTCTCCCTTGGGAAAAGATGAAGTGCTGCACTCTACTGAATGAACCAGCCAGGCCTCCAAAATTTTCCAAATTTTAAATGGCTCTCACTCTTGGTGGCTTTAAACTTTCACGTCCTACATGACACAGTAACTGTTTAGCAGCCTCAATGAAATGACTAAAGGGACCCAGAAAGGATTAGGTTTTAAGATTTTGTTGGTAGACTACATATGAGAACTAAGAACATGCCTTTCCCCATAGAGTAAGATGATATGATGACTCCTGAAGTAGCAGAAAACTAATCTCCACGAAGGTATGAATAACTGAGCCTTTTAAACTTCCTATAAGCAATGACCTTTTAAAAAAAATAACCTGAAAAATCCTCACTAGTTTGAAGTGAAAAAACAGGTGGAAGAATCATAATTTGGGAGAAGGAATCCAATACACAGATAGTAGGTCACTCTTCAAACCTTTTGACTTTCACAACTTCTCTTCCCCCCTAAAATTCCAAGAATAGTCATAAAACAGCTAATGCAAAAATCTCGGAGATTTAGGGCACCCGGGTGGGCTCAGTTGGTTAAGCAACTGCCTTCAGTTTAGGTTATGATCCCACAGTCCCAGGATCAAGCCCCCATTGGGCTCCCTGCTCAGCAGAGTCTGCTTCTCCCTCTGACCCTCGCCTCTCTCATGTTCTCTCTCTCTCTCAAATAAATACAAATCTTTCAAAAAAAAAAAAAATAGAAAAATCTGGGAGATTTAGTGAGACAACTATAATCTGTAAAACTATTGTGATAGAAGAGCTATTTACCATAAAATCTGAGATGAAAAAGAACCTCTCAGTCATTTTCTAAAGTCCTAGTATTAACTATTTTGAAGACTAAGAATATTCTTTAAGATCTCCATGGGGAGAAAATTTCGCAACTTAATCTGTTCTAAGATATATAACTCTAAGGTATGTGTTGGGGTTTTTTGTTTGTTTTTTGGTTTTGGGGTTTTCTTAAGATTTTATTTGACAGAGAAACACAGCAAGAGAGGGAACACAGCAGGCAGAGTGGGAGAAGGAAAAGCAGGGGACGCCTGGGTGGCTCAGTTGGTTGAGCAGCTGCCTTCGGCTCAGGTCATGATCCCAGCGTCCTGGGATCGAGTCCCACATCGGGCTCCTTGCTCCGCAGGGAGCCTGCTTCTCCCTCTGACTCTGCCTTCCACTCTGTCTGTCTGTGCTCGCTCCCGCTCGCTCTCTCTCTGACAAATAAATAAATAAAATCTTAAAAAAAAAAAAAAAAAAAAAAAAAAAAAGAAGGAAAAGCAGGCTTCCTAGTGAGCAGGGAGCCTGATACGGGGCTTGACCCCAGGACCCTGGCATCATGACCTGAGCCAAAGGCAGACACTTAACTGACTATGCCACCCAGGCGCCCCTAAGGTATGTGTTTTTTTAAAAAAAAGGTTTAACTGGCCAGGGGGGCACCTGGCTGGCTCAGCTGATAAAGCATACAACTCCTCATCTTGGGGTCATGAATTTGAGCCCCATCTTGGGCAAAGAGATTATTTTAAAAATAAATAATTCTTTTTAAAAGATTAAAAGTTTTTTTTTTTAATGTTATATATTTATTTGACAGACAGAGATCACAAGTAGGCAGAGAGGCAGGCAGAGAGAGAGAGGAGGAAGCAGGCTCCCTGCCAAGCAGAGAGCCCAATGCAGGGCTCCATCCCAGGACCCTGAGATCATGACCTGACCCGAAGGCAGTGGCTTAACCCACTGAGCCACGCAGGTGCCCCAAGATTAAAAGTTTTAACTGGCTAATCTAGATCTCCCTTGCTATGAAGAATATTTCTTTAAATTCTTTCTTGGGAAATGAGAACTGGTCAGAGTTCTATTCATAAGGATGCTTCACATATTTTACAATATTAACACAGCTTAGAATCCGTTTTCTGTAAGTTTGAAGTCCAGAACTTCTCCAACAGGATCTGAATTTGGAACCCTAATAAATTAACTACTCTTTTCTAGACTCTCTCCAAATTACTCTACATATATTCTTAGATTCATAAAACTGTATTCTAAGTTCATACAAGCCATATTCCTACTTAGAACTCCATTCAGACTACAAACTTAGGGATCAGGTGGTCAAAAGATATTTGTATGTTTAATTCTCATCTTAGCTATCTTTTGTTCCATAATGTAGGAAGGAAAAAATAAACATTTCTGGGCATTAACCACTCAACTGTATTCTGTCATCAAGTAAATACTGTATTTTGCATTTAAATCTCACCTACTGGAATCTGTCTCTGAGTAGCTAGAAAAACTGATGAACACTAGTTCCTTTAACACAATAACACTAAAAGCCATCTTTGTAGCTGTTAAACACAGAGGGGTACCTAGGTGGCTCAGACAGTTAAGCGTTTGACTCTTTTTGTGTGTGTGTGTTCGACTCTTGATTTTGGCTCGGGGTCCTGGGATCAAACCCTGTGTTGGGCTCTGTGCTGCTGAGCTTTGAGCCTTCTCAGGATTCTTTCTCTCCCTTTCCATCCCCCACCCCAACCCTCCCTCACCCCACGCATGTGCACCGTGTGTGTGTTCACTCTCTCTTAAACAAAAAATTAAAAACCCTGGGGCACCTGGGTGGCTTGGTTGGTTAAATTCTGCCTTCTGCTCAGGTCATGATTCCAGGCTTCTAGGATCAAGTGCCATGTCGGGCTCCCTGCTCAGTGGGGAGTCTGCTTCTCTCTCTCCTCCTGCTTTTTCTCTGGGTTGCTCTCGCAAATAAAATCTTCAAAAACAAGGTTAAAAACCCAGAATCTGCTGTTAATACACCTTATACTTAGTTTAAAATACAGGTATGTATAATATACATATAATAAAAGTCTTCTGAGTAACACATATCCATCCACTGGTTCATCCTATCTCATTAAAGTGTCTATACTAGGGGCGCCTGGGTGGCTCAGTGGATAAAGTGTCTATACTAACCTCTCTACAATCCTACTCACTACACATTATACCAGTAGTCTGGCATCAGTGCTGGCAGAAGCTAACATTCATAGAAGGTAATCCTGTCTTTTTAGGGTTAAGTATGATGCACAGAAAATACTAAACAGCTTAAACTCTACATGTGATGTCTAGGATTCAGCTGTCCTCAAAGTGTGGTCCAGAAACCCTTTCAGGGAATCCAAAGGGTCAAAACATTTTCATAATAAGATGTTATCTGCCTTTTCCACTCTAATCCTCTGATAAGTGTACAGTGGAGCTTTTCACATGCCATGTGATGGGTGTTATCACATCAGACTGAATGCACAGGCAGAATGAGAATCCAGCTCTATTAAATCAGTTTTTAAAATTTGCAAAAATGTTGGGAACCCTGGTGGCTCAGTCAGTTAAGCATCTGTCTTTGGCTCATGTCATGATTCCAAGGTCCTGGTATCAAGGCGCACATCAGAGTCCTTGCTCAGCATGGAGCCTACTTCTCCCTCTGCCTGCCACTCACCTGCTTGCGTTCTCTCTCTCTCTGGCAAATAAATAAAATCTTTAAAAACTAAAAGAAAATTTTTAAGAATTTGCAAAAATGTAAAGCAATGCTAATCTTACTTTGTTTTGTTTTGGAAAATATAGTTAATGTTTCATAAAACATGTCTTTGTTAACATATTGTGGGTTTGCTGTCATTTCTATGTAAATTAATAAATATTTTAATTTCCTCTTAGTTTTAATTACTAATGCAATACATTTTAACAGATACAACACATAAACAAAAGCTCCTTGGATACTAAGTAATTTTTGAGACCAAAAACTTAAGAACCATGTTACAATAACTCATCAACTCAAAGCCCAAGGATTAGTTTCCAGTACAGTACAAATGTAACGAAGAATAAGGGCTTCTGAGTCACTCAAAAAGCTTGAATTCTCACTCTCCCACTTATTAAATGCATCCCTAGACAAGGCTAACAAACAGATCTGCTGTGAGTAGTAAACGTGGAACACCATAATACAGAGTTAATGTCTAACATAGAGTAGACATTCAAAAATTACAACTATTAGGGGCGCCTGGATGGCCCAGTGGGTTAAAGCCTCTGCCTTCGGCTCAGGTCGTGATCCCAGGGTTCCGGGATCGAGCCCCATCAGGCTCTCTGCTGAGCAGGGAGCCTGCTTCCCCCCTCTCTTTCTGTCTGCCAAATAAATAAAATCTTTTTTAAAAAAATTACAACTATTAGACACCTTAAAAAAAAAAAAAAAAGGGTGCCTGGATGGCTCAGTTGCTAAGCATCTGCCTTCGGCTCAGATCCTAAGGGTCCTGGAATAGAGACCAACATCGGGCTCCCCGCTCATCAGGAAGCCTGCTTCTCCCTCTCCCACTCCACCTGCTTGTGTTCCCTCTCTCACTGTGTCTCTGTCAAATAAATAAAATCTTTAAAAAAAAAAAAAAGACATGCTTGCTTGTTTCCTCCTTTGTCAATGAAATCTGCACAGTGTAGAACATACAACAAAATGGCTTCCACATTGTGGAACGCCTGGGTGGCTCAATTCAGTGTCTGCCGTTGGCTCAGGCTGTGATCCCAGGACCCTGAGATCAAGTCCCCTTGCCCCTGAAAGCCTGCTTTTTCCTCTCCCTCTGCCCCCCACCCCCAGCTCATGCCTGCTCTTTCTCACTCTCTCTCAGGTAATAACTCAAATCTTTAAAAATAAATAAATAAAGTTCAGTATCATTTACGTTTCCCTGGCCACAAGAAGTAGGTAACATCAGGCTTTTCATGAGGTGCACAGAATCTGAAAAGGCCAAAAATCAACCTCTTAATTTCCTTTAAGTCATCTTAAATAGGCAATCTGATATACAGCTATTTAACAATACAGAATGTCTTTAATATGTATAAATTACTTGAGTCACAGTTGTTCTCAGAGTATCATATAAGATTAGATTACTCTTAGATCTACTACTCTTAGATTCCTTGTTACAATTTCAAGTATGGCTAAGTTAAAAAAAAAAAATTAGACTGAACTCAGTCTATTACACTAAACAGACTTCAAGTTTTCATAAGAAATGGACCAAAAATTTTAAAGAGTGAATAGAGGGGGGGGGGAGCTAGGTGGAGAAGACACTCAATTCTAAACTTTAAAACAGTAATCACTGAAAGAGAGAAAAACTACAGAACTAGGGTGCCTGGGTGGCTCAGTGGGTTGGGCCACTGCCTTCGGCTCGGGTCATGATCTCAGGGTCCTGGGATCAAGTCCCACATCGGGCTCTCTGCTCCGCGGAGGGCCTGCTTCCCTCTCTCTCTCTGCCTGCCTCTCTGTCTACTTGTGATCTCTCTCTGTAAAATAAATAAATAAAATCTTTTAAAATAAAAAAAAAATAAAAAAATGAAAAACTACAGAACTATTCCAAAGGTATATTCATTAATTCCAAAAAAATAAGTGGGAATGAGTTAAGCTAGACTCTGAAGGAATTTCACCATGAGTCAATTGACCATACGATCAAAATCTAAATGAACAGACCTTCCATTCTAAGAGCACATCAATCATTGTCAGTTTATATAACAAATCAATACTTATTATCATTCCATAGTGTGAAAAGGTTTGAAAAGGACTAACTTCCATAGAAATCCCAGTGCTATTTAGGGTAGAACATTTACCAGTAATCTATAAAAAGCTGCTCAGCTTAAACTTAGCAGACCCTAAGGAAGTCTCTCTGCCTAGAGATTTATTCTGCTTGTTCTACTATTGGCTCCTAAAGACCCCACATTTTTGTTTCTATTTCTTGTTTCTTGTCTTCATCACTTCAAAGTTTCTCAGCTTTGCTGCCTTTAACAGACTTTATCCTTTTTCTTCTCATCAAGCACAGCAACTTCTTCCATAAATCATCACTATCTTTTCTTAATGAAATGACCTGTTTCCTCACATGTGCTCACATTCTTCACCATCTTCTAAAAATTTACTTTGCAGTTTATAAATATGAGTTTTTCTTTACCTCAACTTCCAACCCACCACTAAACAGATACTTGATTATCAGGTTCCTTTCTCAACTTGAAGAGAACAGAGTACTTATGCCCACCAGATTTTAAGACACTATAACCAACACAAGTGGTTTTAGTACAAGGACAGACATATAAATCAACAGAACAGGGTCCAAAAACGAACCCACCCATGTACATCAACTGATTTATTATTATAATTATTCTTATTAAAGTATCATTGAGGGCACCTGGGTGGCTCAGTGGGGTAAGCCGCTGCCTTCGGCTCAGGTCATGATCTCAGGGTCCCGCATTGGGCTCTCTGCTCAGCAGGGAGCCTGCTTTCCTCTATCTCTCTCTCTCTCTGCCTGCCTCTCTGTCTACTTGTGATCTCTGTCAAATAAATAAATAAAATCTTAAAAAAAAAAAGTATCGTTGACATACAATGTTTTATTAGTTTCAGGTGTACAACATACTGATTCCACAATTCAATGTTACTCAATGCTCACCACAGTAAATACAGTTACCAGTAATAACATTACTACAATATTACTACTATATTTCCTATGCTATACTTTTCATTTCTATGACTTATTTATTTTGTAACTGGAATTCTATACCTCTTAATCCCTTTCACTTACTTCACTGATCAACTGATTTTTGATAAAGGTGCCACATTAGGAAAGACCATCCAAAAAATGATGCTAAAACAATTGGTTATCTATATCAGAAAAACATAAACAGTATCCCTTATCTCACATCATATACAAAAACCTGCAAAGTGAATTACAGAAAGTAAAAGCTAAAACTAGAAGACATCTAGAAGAAGTAAGAGAAAATCTTTGTAACATTTGGTTAAGCAAATATTTCCCAGATAGGACATGAAAAAAAAAATTGCAATTCATAAAAGAAAACAATTGGTAAGCTGGACTTTAACAAAATTAAAAACTTCTGCCCTTCAAAAGACACCACTAGGAGAATAAAAGGACAAGCGACGGACTGGAAGAAAAGTGGATGCAAAGAGGGTATCTTAAGAAGGACTTATATCTCAAGTCCTTTGTATTCCCAAAACTTAATTAATAAAAAAACCCCAATTTTTTTAAATGGGCAAAAGATCTGAACAGATACCTCAATAAGAAAATATATGATGCTAAAGAAGCACATGAAAAGATGCTCCAGATCATTAGTTATTTTAAAAAATCACAAATTAAAATTATACGGACGTATCACTACATACCTACCAGAACTAACCGTACCCAGCATTGCCAAAAATATGGAGCAACCAGAACTCTCACATACTGCTAATGGTAACGTAAAATGGTACGCCACTTTCAAAAACATTTTGACACTTTTTTTAAAAGTTAAACATAAACCTACCATACGATCCAATCATTTCATTCCCGAGTATTGACCCAAAATAAATCATATGTCCACACAAAGACATACATACAAATGTTCATTGCATTTTTACTCGTAAGAGCTAAAACCAAACTAATCCAAAAATTCACCAGCAGGTAAATATTGTTGCACATATATCGAATGGAACAAAAAAGTATTAACTATTGATGCATCAGTGACTCTCAAGGTAATTATGCTAAATGAAAGAAACTGGACAAAGAATACATACTGTACAGTTCCAGTTCTATACAGCTTGAGAAAATGCAAACATACATTCAGAGGCAGAAAAGCAGATCAGTTGATTCCTTGCAGAAAGTAACAAGAGGGAAGAATCACACAGCAACACCAGGAAACTTTTGAGAATGATGGATATATTGTGTAGTTAGGGTTTCTCAGCTAAGACATAAAAAGAAAAAAGAAATTGGAACCAAAAATTTCTAAACTTTTTTGCTCTAACAAAAAAACTGGGGGCACCTGGGTAGCTCAGTCATTAAGTGTCTGCCTTTGGCTCCAGTCAGACCCCCAATTCGGATACAGCCCCCGCATCTGGCTCCCTCTCCACTCCCCCTGCTTGTGTTCCCTCTTTCACTGTGTATCTCGCTGTCATATAAATAAATAAAATCTTTTTTTTTTAAGATTTTATTTATTTGACAGAGAGAAAGAGATCACAAGTAGGCAGAGAGGTAGTCAATAAGCACATGAAAAGAAGTACAACATCACTAGTCAACAGGGAAAGACAAATTAAAATCACAGTGATACCCATTAAAACGTTCAAATCAATCTGAAAACCAGCAATATCTTCCTTTATGAATTTAAACTCCATAGCTTTGTCTTGATATTAATAACAAAAATAACTACATTTGTGCTATAAGGAAAAGCATGAATGATTATCCCCATTTTATACGGCTTCCAATCCAGTGTTCCTCTGATTGCATTGCATGGGCTTCTTGGGATTTTATTTTTTAAATCATCTACAGGCCTACTTGAAATAAAGAAGCATTATCTTTTTCTCAGGCTCTACTAATTCGAAGTCTCATTGTCCCATAACCTCCAATTCTACTTTTATACATAGCTAATATATCACCTTCTAAGTTCCAAATATACGTAGGGAGATGGTAGAAAAGAGTGTTAACTGCAAAGAAAGCTGTTCCTATCCTTAAAAATCTCCATTCAGCACAACCTTCAACAGGGACCTGTCCATAAGCATCTACCCGTTAGGCTCTCAAGTAAGCATCAGTAGTATGGGGCAAAATAATCTTTCTGTTGTCCTTTTCTTTTGTTGTTTCTATGAGAATCTTGAATGTTAGTAAGGACATAATGGGTATGTATTATGTATCTGTCAAACTAAAAATAACTGGAACAAGAGTCCAATTCCAAATCCACAATTCCAAAAGGAAGGTGAGAATCAAGTCTCCTATGCACTACCCATATGACTACAAGGAAAGGGTCTGAATCCTAAAAAAATAAATCCTCTCTTAAAATCCTAACTCTTCTCACCAACACTGGGTACATGCTGCTTTTTATCAGAACTTCTGAATAGTTCACCATGCCCTTTCTCGGAGTTGTCTCCATTCCCAGGGCCTTGAAAGTCTTATCTCTACCAGCAATACAAGTACTACAACAAATTAAAGGATGAGAACCAGGGCTAACACCTGACCCAAGTTGTTCACATTGATTTTCTTCATTAGGAATTCAGAATTAGGACTGACATGGTTTGGGCTGGTCTCCTGAAGGAAGAAGCTACGAACCCAAGAAGTACAGGATGGCCATGTGTCAGAAAGGTAAGAAAGGTGGTTTGTAGAAATGAAGAAATAAATTATAATCAGAGAAAATCAAGAGGAGTATACTGCCTAGGTTCCTAAGAACCTATGTTCTATCCCCTCAAGAGATCCAGCCATCTCTCGGTTCTGTGAAATACCCCAGTATTCTCCACAAATAAATTCCTTTTCTGTTTTGTTTGATACATCCAGTGCTGGTTTCCTTTACTTGCAGCCAAGTAAAGCTTGACTAAAATAAGTTTACTAAATCAAATCGTAACACTTTTTTATTTTTCAGTATTATTTTATACCTTATACACTGCTGACAGGCACAGATTTATATTTAACTCCTCTTTTACTTTGCCAATACACCCGGTGATGCTTTCTATTCCCTATTACCTCATATTATTATTTCCCCCACATAAATGAACTCATGGCAACTCAAATTTCTCTACCATCTCCGCATAAAAAAAGCTGCTTCCTTGCATAGTTAAGATTTTTTCCAATTTTAGAGAACATATTTCAGAAGTAATCACTAGTTTTCTATCCCCTTTTTCCTGTTTCCAGCATTATTTCCCTTTTCTAATTATTTTCTATAGTATCCTCAATTAAGTGGAATATTTTTGACATCCCTCATTTTAAGAAAACACCTCAGGTTATGATGTCTACTGACAGTCAAGAAGAACTTCGTGATTAAGAGCATGGGCACTGAAGCAAGGCCTACATATAAACTCCAGCTCCATCCCTTTATTCACTGTATGTCCTTCAGCTAAGCTTAACTTTTGTACCTATTTCCTCATTTAAGAAATGAAGATAACAATGGTACCAAAGTTATGGAGCTATTGAAGGGATTTAATTAATATACTTTAAAATGTTTAAATAATGCCTGGTCTAGTAGTGAGAACACCATAAATGGTAGATATCAAAGTCAGTATTCAGTCACAAAAGTGATTTTTAATAACATGTCCTTAAGTCAGTGACTAGTCAACATTACTCTTCAATACCTAATATTCTGAAATGGAAGTGCTAGGGCATTTGGTCATCCAAGATCAAAAATTAAATTACATTAGGGTGCTCTAAGCCAGCACTGCCCAGTACTTTCTGCAACAATGGAAATGTATGCGTGATATACAGTATGATTGCCATTAGCCATGTGTGGCTACTGAGCACTTGTGGCTAGTGTGACTAAGAAACTGATCTTTTGTTTTTATTTTTAATTAATTTACATGAGGCTAATGGCAAATGTATCAGACAATAAAGTTTTACAAGATAAGTCAGAAAAGTTCAAAATATGTTCAGAAAAGTTTCTATAATTGTCAGAATTAAGAGGGTCTCTCATTACTCTTTATTTAATCAGAATATGCCACACCTAGAAATGCAAATTAATAGATTCTATCAATTCCCTCCAAAAGCTTGATAAACATGGTAACAATGATGAACTATGCCATGATAATGCAAAAGCTATTTTGCCACTGTGTGGGAGAGACCTAATAGCATAAAACTATGAATATAATAAACATGTAATATTCAACATCAGCAACATCCTTGGCCTGAAGGCCAGCTGCAAACCTGAACACTACTGGTAGATAATCCAGAATCTAAGAATTCAGAGGAAAGGGAAATAGAAGTGAGAAAACAAATCCCCATGCTCTTAAGCTGAGAGCAAAGGACAAAAATCTGTCCTCTTTTATTCCCTTTTGCTTTCTACCATTGAAAAAGAGAAAAGAGGAAAAAAATATGTCAGGTGACTTATGTATATACTTAATCCCATGAATCTTAACACACCAATGAGGTAAGCATTAACAATCCTATTGCTGCAAAACTGGAAAAAGTGAGTAACTTCCTAAGATCATATGGGTAATACATGGCAGAGATTTAAACCTGTATCCACCTAATTTTAAGATTACATACCAGAGCTGCCTTTACAATACCAAGGCTGTTACTCAAAACAAGGCAGCAAGAGGTCTTAAAATAAATCCACCCTTCTCTGATCATTCTAAATAGTGGGGTCATCAATATCAAGAAAGGAGAAATGAGGAAACAGATGGACAGGAATTTCATCTGGGACACTAACACATGAGCTTCTCTGGTGCTAAAACATCCTTATGTGTTTCCTAGTATACCCTAAACAGACAGACTAGATCAATAATAAAAGGTATCTTTAAGGGAGAAGCATAACAGGGTCACCAATGTGGCTCGTTCAGTTAAAACGCCAACTTGATTTTGGCTCGGTCATGGTATCAGGGTCATGGGACAGAGCCCCATGTTGGGCTCAGTGCTCAGTGGCGAATCTGCTTGAGGTTTCCCTCTCCCTCTGCCCCTCCCCCAGGGCACAGGCATGGGGGGGGGAGTGGTGCAGGCACACTCTAAAATAAATAAATTTACTAAATTTTTAAAGGGAGAAGCATAACAAAAAGGAAAAAGCAAGTGCAAAATGGGGTAAAAATAGAAAAACAACAACAAAAGGAAGAAATATCAGGTAGAAGGTAGTAAGTGTCACCAGAAACTACCTATAGTGCTACTGATAACCTCCAGTATCCCAGGATTTATATACATGTGAACCAAAATCAATCCTCTTAAAAATATCAGGCAATGTAGAAATGCAGAAAAGGCCTCATCTGAACAAATCTAAAGAAACATCAGATTTTACTTTGCTTTAATTAAACCAAATTGTAACAATCTATTGCTACAACATGTGAAAAAAGTAGGTTATATACACATGTATGTTTACTTATCAGTAGAAAACAAATGTTCAAAGAAAGTTTCTACTTTTATTGGTAAGCTTTTGCTCTTTCTGAATCTGTACATGGAAATAAACAAAATAGAGGTACCTCTCGGGATTCAAATCCATCTTACACAATCTCAGGAACCAAGCAGATTCTGCTAAATTTTTAAGATTTTCTTGTATGCTAGAAACCGTTATCACTCATTTACCTGAATTCTCATTATTATTCAAACAGAGGAACTGAAAAAAATTAAAGGATTCACTATTCACTATCTAGATTCTCACCATCCAAACTCAGGATATGAATGCAATAGATTCAGACTGCAAGGAATATCCATGAATCTTATAACAATTTTTAATATAAATTCACATGATTTACCAAATTGGGATTGTTTTTTCTTATAACAACATGTTAGTATTCTACTAAAACCACATAAACACTGGATGCAAAACTGTTCTTAAAAAACATCTTTTTATACCCTACTTAGTAGGTTGTTGGAACAAGTTACTAAGTCATTCATTGCCTCTCAACTCCAAACCCCCACTCCTACTTTCCCAATCTGCCTTAATGATGCTTAAAACTGGGACTCTGCAAACCACATCTGTGCTTTTGCCAGGTGGTTCCCTCTAAGACTCTGCCAAGAGGAAACATTTAAAGATGGACTGAAATCCTGAAGAAGGAAAAAGATACTGGTGCCTTCCTGTCTAGTCTTTGGGTGTCATAAGAGCATTACCCCAGCAAAAATTTCTCTCTCTGTCCCCACAACAGGAGATCCTCCTATAGTAGTAAGTGAATCCAGTTTATAGTTTTTTAGACTTGTAGAACTATCTTCATCTACCCCAGGGAAAGACACAAAGACCAGTCAATACCCATTCCTCATGGGTATGAGACTCATGGGTATGAGTCTCAAACCCATGGGACCCCTCTTTTGAGTTCAGACACCAGCACTAGCCATGTAGTGCCTTCTCCTCAAAGTCTGAGTTTTGGTTCTATATGACCCTTCCTCCTAAGTCTCTAGGTTTTCCCTTTGGTCTCTAAGCCCTTGGGGCTGGTTGATGCTTCTTGAAGTGTCTCCCTCCATGATACTTAAGTTTTATTGTTCTCCCTTCTGCTACCTCCTTAACGACTTAGTACGTAATTAATGATTCTGTTAAAATATCTCTGTTCAAACAAGTGGTGTGATTTCTGTCCCTTGACAGGGTCCTGATTAAAAAATTAAAAGTCTCATTATATAGAATATAGTATTGTTACAGTAAGTTCTGTTAAAATTCAATGCCACATATACCAACAAGCACAGAAAAAAAAGTGTCAATTAAAAGTAACTTGTTTAAAAGAGTATTATCTATCACTACAAAATCTTTTGCAATCCTTCTTTTAAAGAAAATATGGAGTGCCTTTTTCTAACTCACACATAATATCTACTGGCATAGAATTATATGATATAAAGACATTTATACTAACAAGCAAAGAAAAACAAAGTGTCAATTAAAAGCAACTTGTTTAGGGGCACCTGGGTGGCTCAGTGGGTTAAGCCGCTGCCTTCGGCTCAGGTCATGATCTCAGGGTCCTGGGATCGAGTCCCGCATTGGGCTCTCTGCTCAGCGGGGAGCCTGCTTTCCCCTCTCTCTCTCTCTCTCTCTCTGCCTGCCTCTCTGCCTACTTGTGATCTCTCTCTGTCAAATAAAAATAATAAAAATAAAAATTTAAAAGCAACTTGTTTAAAGAGTGTATCTTACTATCACTACAAAATCTTTTACAATCTTTTTTTTTTAAAGATTTTATTTATTTATTTGACAGAGAGAGATCACAAGTAGTCAGAGAGGCAGGCAGAGAAAGAGAGGGAAGCAGGCTCCCCGCTGAGCAGAGAGCCCGATGTGGGACTTGATCCCAGGACCCTGAGATCATGACCTGAGCCGAAGGCAGCGGCTTAACCCACTGAGCCACCCAGGCGCCCCAATCTTTTTTTTTTTTAAGATTTTTTATTTATTTATTTGACAGACAGAGATCACAAGTAGGCAGAGAGGCAGGCAGAGAGAGAGAGAGGAGGAAGCAGGCCCCCCGCCAAGCAGAGAGCCCGACGCGGGGCTCGATCCCAGGACCCTGGGATCATGACCTGAGCCGAAGGCAGAGGCTTTAACACACTGAGCCACCCAGGCACCCCTGCAATCATTCTTTTAAAGAAAATATGGGGTGACTTTTTTTTTAAGATTTTATTTATTTATTTGACAGAGAAAGATCACAAGTAGGCAGAGAGGTAGGCTGGGGGTTGGGGGAGCAGGCTCCCCACTGAGCAGAAAGCCTGATGTGGGGCTCAATCCCAGGACCCTAAGACCATGACCTGAGCCGAAGGCAGAGGCTTAACCCACTGAGGCACCCAGGCACCCCTGGGGTGCCTTTTTCTAATTCTACATAGTATCTACTGGTATAGAATTACATGATATAAAGACATTAACGACAGCTCTCTGTCTTACTAATACATAAAATACAACAAGTGCAATTTTAAAAATAATTCTAACATATTCAGATTAAATATCTAGTATCATCTACAAAAAAACAATACTTGTTTATTAGCCTAAATATTTAAGGGTGGAAGGGGATTTAATCCGATTTACTAACTCTCTTTCCTACCCAACAAATTTTTAAACGTCACATACTTCCATTTCACCCCCCACCTTCATTTACTCAAAAATGTTCACTCCCTCTTAACTATGCCTACAAATCCCTACCTGCCTACCCATTTCTCATTCCCAGCCACAAATTCAGTTCCCCACCAGTTCATATACTTCCTATTTTCAATCTAGCCATTTTGCGGACATACAGATATTGTAACACAAGATATAAAGGCAGTACATACAACAGAGGTATGGCAAACAAGCATTTGTCAGTGGGCTTAAGAGTTCTAGCTCTATTCCTATTTGGACAGTGTTGTTGGAGAGGCCATTTCTGGTTTGGGGAAGACTATGGGAAAGTAGACTAAAATTTATTGTGGTTTCAAGTAATCCAGGTTTCTCCCCCACCACCACCATCAAAAAAAATAGCCATTCTTTTCTCCTCTTCCTTATATCAAACTCAATGCTTGCTTCTAGTTAACCAAAAAAAAAAAAAAGGCAGTCACAAACAATGGTTTTCTACCCACACATCTAAGAATAGTAACTCTCTGCTTTATAAAGATGGACCATACAGAATATTACAGAACTAAAAGATGTATGTAAGAATACTAAATAACCTAACTCAGACACCACAGAGTACTAGTTAAATGCTAACTGTATAGCTTTATGCACAAAAAATTTTGATTCTAGAATAATACGCACAAGAATTATAAGTTACAAATTATCAAAGAAGTTATGGTTATCTCTTTTCTTTCATCATCCCTTCCAATTCTGTAACTTCTACCAAGCACAAAAGCTAGATATACATTATTCCTAACCCCATGTCACATATAAGCTTAAATCTAAACATACTCAAAGAAGTTTAAAATCTCAATGACTTTAGTATAGCATTATTTCAGCATATCCCAAAACTAAAAAATCTTTAAGGAAGTCTAATCAGTAGATGAAAGTCTGCAAAATGTCCCAATGTAACCATATCCAAAGATTTAAATATTAAAAAAAAAAAAAAAGGGTGGGGTAAAATGACTCTTCCCATCATACTGAGCAGTAATCACTATTAAGTCAATTAGCTCCACAGCAGCTTTAGAATTAAAGAAATAATGATAGTCTTTTTTTTTTTAAATAGGTTCTTTTCAGAGCTATATAGCTGTCCCTTGTTTGGAGTTAGGGACAGAGGATACATGGAGTCTAGCAAAGTAGAAAAGCCATCTCTCCATCTATTTCCATAATAAGCTGGAGACACATTCTCAGGGAAAGAAGTGCCATAATGACACAAAGTAAAAAGCTTTTCTACTGAGGACAAAAGATAACCAGCCTCTGCCTGCTAAAAGTATTTAAAAATGCATATTCATTTTTCTTCTCTGGCATTCTAGACAACCAGAATTGCTTTCAAGCATTACGATTCCTTGACTTCACATTCACGGCTCTAACAACTTTCTATCCCTCCTCGATCTTCTGCCCTCTAAAACTGCGTAATCCCAACTCTCTTCATCACTTACTCTGTTCTAGCCATATTGACTTTCTCATTGTTCCTCCAATACATAAGGCAAGTCTCCTGCCTTATCATTTCCTGGATTCCTTCTGCCTGGAATGTTCATAGTCCACAAACCCAAAATGGAAGAGTCCATTACTCTTTCAGGTTTTCAAATGTCACCATTTCAGTAAAGATTTCCTTGGCTAAAATAACATAAACCCCTGTGTTTCCCATTCCTCTTCTCTATTTTATTCTTCACCTTAGCCCTCATCACTGTCACTAACATACTTCTTGTGCTCCCTTTGGCACCATATAGACTAACAGATATCTCTTGTTTAATTGTCCCTTCACCAGAATGCAGCTCCATGATTATAGGATTTTTATCTGTTATGTTCACTGCTACAGTCCTGGCACTTAGAATAGTGCCTAACAACACATTAGGTGCTCAACATGCACCTAGCTGCAGCAGTTACATGTAATCAGTAGATACTGCCATCAACACTTCATGTTCTAGTCTGAAAGATTTCAATTAACAGATTAAATTTAAGTTATTTTCTCAAACCATGCCCTGGAAACTGCAACAATCCCTCACAGGCAATTGTGAGGATAGAACATGAAAGCCTAATAAGCAAGCAGAAAAGTCCTGTGTTTATCTGTTTTATTCACAGGATTTCATGTAAGATTTAATTTGTAGAGAAGATTTAGCAACTTCAAAAAAATCTAAGACTACTGGGCTGTATACAATTTAGTTCCTACTTTTTAAGCTTTACTTATTTACTGTAAATGAGGATAATCTAGGTATCATGTTTATATCATCATTTAGAAAGAGATAAAAACTAGCACCAAGTCTTATTTAATCTGCTACAAAAGCAGTAAAATTTACTGTGTATTTTCTAATTAAAACAAGTAAAGAGCAGAAAATTTTTAGAAAGAAATGAAGTACAAAAATTTTATTATTCCATATACAAGAACTAAGTGGAAATTAAAATCCAAATCCCATTACCACAAATTTCTCTGCAGGCAAAAATATCTCCCAATCCATCAAATCGCACCACCCAACAAAACAAACAGTATTTTATTATGAACCTCACCTTGAATAACTTTTAAAACGTTACACGTCCCAATAAAGAAAAAATAGCACTCACCTTAACGAAGTTACAGATGGACAAGCCTGTCCATACAAACCCATCTGGCCACAAAGAAAATCTGAAAAGTAAAGAAGAGTTAGTTATCAGAAGCTCGAAAGTAAGCTAAACTATAAATAAGATTCATTTCTAATTAAAACACTCTGAAAAGAAATAGAAGGCTAAAAGATTCACCACAATCTGAATCAAAAATGATATCAAACAGTAAGAGGAATTATACTGAAGACAGACATAACAGGAGGCATAGGAGAAATAGGTAACACTATAACTGTAATATCCAAAAGTGCTGAAAACTCATAAAATTTAACAAATTGTTATGCTTGTTATACAGAGAGTGTATCCCAACTACTTAGCAGAATCCTACTGATCCGGGAGAAGTGCCTAAAGGAGACAAAAGAGTTAGTATGCAGGTTCCCATTCCCACATAATTGTCCCCTACCTCACCTACTCTTCAATCAAAACAGTGCTACCTTTATTGATTTTATATACCAGAATTCACTAAGACTTCATGTGAAGAACAGTTCCATTGTTTAAAAGAAAGTTAAAAATAGCATTCAAACAGAAGGAATTTTGAATAAGAAGCTATAGCTTCAAATTCAACTATGACACTATGAGACCTTGAAGAATTTATGTAACCTCACTGAACCTCAAATTCTTCATCTGTAACTTGGCAATAAATACTGCCTATATAATTTTATTTACTCATTAGGGACAAATTGCAGGTTTGTTACTAGAATTAAATAAATCAATGAACAAATGTAAAATGGTCTATTAAGCACTAGTACCTGGCACAAGGATGACCCACAACTGTCTACACGTAACATGGATGAGAGAAGTTGGAATGGGCATAAGCACATATATATGCATATACTGTGCAAATGATGGAGACTGTACAACTAAAAAAAAACATGTTCATACTGAAGGGGATGGATCAGCTGCTAGTCCTGTTCCAGCTAACTGCTGCTAAGCAGGATTACACACCCAACATTCTAAGAACCAATTTTTCAGAAGAAGCAAGATACACAAAATTTTATTTGAAATCTCCTGATTTTTCTTTTCTAAATACTATGTGGACCAAACAAAACATCAGATTCTGTCCTAAGTTTATAAACTTTAATCTAGAAGCTGAATGAATTCTCAGAATCTAACTGTTCCTGCACGCACATGAGAGAGACAAGGCACTTCTACTTCTGCTAGAATGACAGAATAGATAGCTTAATCAACATGTCACTGTAAATTACAAACACTGGATAAAATCTCTTAGTCTTTATAAATTAATCAATAATCCTGAAGAAAAATAACATCCGATCGAGGCCAAAAACTAAATATAACAGAGAAACTAAATAAGTATGCAGGGTACTGAAACCAGCTTTCATTCACCTTCAAGGCATTTTGCCAAACCCTATGAATTTCAGCTTGGGCTCAAAAGACCAATGGGGCTCAAGGTTCAAAAGGCAAAGTCCAGGTGTTACCCAAGAGATAGCAAGGAAAAATGTTTCTTAACCTTGGCCACTGAGTGCCAACAAGGGGATGGGACAATGATTGCAGTAAAACAGTATCCCCCCAATATTCATAACCATAAGCTGACTCTCACCTAGATTACAGTTTTAAAAGATTCATACTTAGAATTCTGTTTACGGTAGTCCTAGAATGGTAGTATTCCCCACCCATCCTTGAGAAAGCAAATCAAGTCCTCTTTGATCTAGGCCTAGAATTATTCTCACTATCTGGTACCAAAATAAATAACTTCATGGGTGCCTGGGTGACTCAGTCAGTTACACATCTGCCTTCAGCTCAGGTCAAAATCCCAGGGTCCTGGGACTGAGCCCCATAGTGGGCTCCCTGCTTGTGGGGAGCCTGCTTACTCCTCTCCTTCCTGCTTATGCTCTCTCACGTGAGTGCTTTCTAATAAAAATCTTAAAAAATAAACTTTAAAAATAAAAATAAGTAAATTAATTAACAATCAAAAATCACAAAACCCAGAAGGAAACAAGGCACTCAGAGAAAGATATAGCTGAAACATCAGTTTGCAGAATCAAAACCTCAAAAAGATTTCCAGATATGGTGATTACTTAATTACTAGACACTTTACTGCTTTACTTTATGGGTGATTTAACTACTCCTATTTCAATTACCTGTATGAATCTCAAATTTGTGTCTCTAACAGGAATCAATCTCCAAACATAAATATCTAACATTCCATCTTGGAAAACCCAAATCTATCATTCCAAAACAAAATTCATCATCTTCTTTAATGTATTTACTATCATAAAATGACACAGTCCTTTTATCTAAGAATGGTCTTCTAGCCTAACTCCTTCCTTTGCCCTTGTTAAAATAGAACACTTCTTTCCAATCCTTGATTTCTATGAGGAATGACTTCTCTAAACACTCCTAGGCTCTTAGGCCACTCCTCATCAAAGTGGTAAGTAACTTGGTTACTGGGTAGAGCTAACTCAGGACCTACATCAGGACTCTACAGGCACTGATCTGGATGCACCTGCTCTGCTGACCCTGACAATCTACATATCAGGAGGGCTGGCCCAGGGTCTAGAGTGGAACGGTGGGGATAAGAGAATGTGGAGAGTGAGTTAGCCCATTTGACTTTTAAATCTAAATCACAATCTATATTCTACAATATCAGCTTCAGCAAAAACAAAGATAACTCCTCCAAAAGCTACCATATTATCCAGCAACTCAATCCTACACACACATGTGTCTGTGTATACATGTGTGTGTATGTGCATACCCAAGAGAATTTAAAACCTATGTTCACAAAAACTTGCACATAAATGTTCATAGCAGTAGGATTTATAAATGGCCAAAAAGTTGAATAAAATCAAATGTTAAACTTATGAATGGAGGGCCTTCTGGGTGGCTCAGTGGGTTAAAGCCTCTCTGCCTTCAGCTCAGGTCATGATCCTGGGGTCCTGAGATGAAGCCCTGAATCGGGCTCTCTGCTCAGTGAGGAGCCTGCTTCCCCCTCCCCCTCTGCCTGCTTCTCTGCCTACTTGTAATCTCTGTCAAATAAATAAATAAAATCTTAAAAAAAAAAAACCTTATGAATGAATACACAAAATGTGGCATATATACACACTATCCATAATATACAATATTATTATTTAGTCATAAAAAGGAATGAAGTCCTGTTACATGCTACACCATAGCTGAACCTTGAAAGCCTCATGCTAAGTGAAAGAAGTCAGACACAAATGACCAGATATTTGGAAAATTGATTAGTAGTAACCAAAAGATGGGGGGACAGGGAGTGATTTCTATGAGTTTTTTTCTGGAATGATTAAAGTGTTCTGGCACTAGATAGCAGTGACAGTTGTACAAAAACACTTACTAAGGGGCACCTGGGTGGCTCAGTGAACTGAGCATCCGACTCTTGGTTTCAGCTGTCATGATCTCCGTGTTGTGGGATCAAGCCCTACATTTGGCTCCACACTCAGCAGAGTGTGCTTGTCCCTCTCCCTCTGCTCTTCCCCCAACTTGTGCTCACTCTGTCTCACAAATAAACAAATAGTTTTTCTTTAAAGATTTTATTCACTTATCTCTTAGAGAAAATCAGTGAACAAGCACAAGCAGGGGGAATGGCAGACAGAGGGAGAAGCAGTCTCCCCGCCAAGCAAGGAACCCAGTCACAAGACTACACAATTCCATTTACATCAAATGTCCAAAACAGGCAAATTTATATTAGTAGTCAGACCATGGATTAATAGTTACATTAAATTAGATTAGTTTCTTAGAGTCTGAGGAATGGGGAAGTAAAGGGGACTGACTGGGTATGGATGGGGTTTCTTTCAGAGAGAGAAAAATGTTCTAAAATTAGACTGCAGTAATGGTTACACAACCCTCTGAATACATTAAAAAACATTAAATTTCACACTTAAAATAGGTGAACTGTACAGCATATGAATTCTATCTCAATAAAGCTTTAAGAAAAAAAAAAAAGAGCAAGTTTAGAGCTCCATCACACAAATGTTCTTGTTAAGTTCCTGCTTCTTCCCTCACTAGTGCCACAGGAGCCAGCCCCACCCCCAAACTGGACCAGGAAAGGGAGAGTAAAAGTAATGACTTCACCAGAAAGCAATGTTACTACAGCTGTATCTTCAAATCTATAACCCCCTGAACCATTAGTGGTTCAATAAAGTTTCTTTTCTGTTGAGTTCCACTATTTCCACCACCTATTAATTAAACATATTTAATAACGCTTGCGGGTCATTAAAAAAATTCTATATAAAATTCTACAGAAAAACATTCTACCAGTATCTACAAATCAACTACTTAGGTTATACCTCTCTCCTCCTAAAACAAAACCAAACCCAGGTTATTATCTAATAACGGAAGATGAAAAATGCATGCCAAGCAATCAGCTTTAGCTTTTTAAGACTGTTTTAACACTGAAGAGTCTAAACTAACTGCCTCTTTCCCCTTCATAGTTTAGGTCTGGTGTCAATCGAACAGGTGGTAAATGTGGGGGGAGAGGAGCTTCTTGGCCAAACATCACAGAGCTATAGATTCTTCCAAACCCCAAAACTTACTTCCTGCAATTTATATAAACAGATCACAGGCCACCCTCTTCAAACCAAATCATAACCTAAGCAAGTAACACAAGATTCTATTTCTAGGTCTGTCATTAACTCACTGGATAATCCTGAAGCTTCAGTCTCCCTACTTTGCTCAATAACTTAACCACAATTTCTGATACCAAAATCATATGATGTGGTCTAATAAAGAACTTTTTCCCAATTTATAGCTTAGTTTTTATGGAAAATCTGACAAAAATATGTGAAATTAAATCATATTATATGCTTATCACTTCTACTGAATTTACATGAAATAAGAAAAATTCAAAAGACTGTTCACTACAAAAATGCTGAACTCTTCTATTTTAAACTTTTAAAGGTATTCACTAAACAGAGAGAATAAGCCTTCAGAGGGCTGAAGGGTTTTGAGGCTTTAAATTTAAACTCAGTTATATTTAGAAAGCCAAGATGCCACCTCTCTGGATCCTGTATCTTTATCTTGGTCATTTGATTCATGTGCTTTGCCTGGTGTAATTCAAAGCAAGAGATCCTACAATATCCCTGAAAAGTAAACTGAACACATCAGAATGTACTGATTACCAGAGGAATGTCATGCTGTATTGCAAAAGACGGGAGGCTACAGTCTCCCACTGCTAGAGCTGCCCTGTTCCCAAAAATCCTGACTCAAGAGTCTAGGGTGAAACCTACAGAATCTGCTAAATAAAGTATCTCAGGTGATTCTGATACACAACTTAATTCAGGAACTACTGGTTTAGGACAAGGATAGCAGAAAGGTTTCATATCATTTACCAACTATGCTCAATAGGTAATAGCTACCTGAAGGGCTACACTGAGGAGATCACGTCTAAAAACAACCAGTAATTAGTAGTTTGCCATGGACAAAGTGATGGGGAAGTGGCCACATGCAAACCACGTTATCTGTCATCTGTGATTCAGACCACTAAATGGGCTTTTTTTTAAGGAGGCTTCTGAGGTAAGAGAAAAAAAGACTTAGATCTGGATTATTTACTTTTAACTGGCAAAAGCTTTGGCTGATTCTGAGAAGGTTGAAGGCAGCAAGAATAGGCCCACTGGCATACGTGCCAATACTCTCCATAAGTACTTATTAAGCTTCTTTCTCTCTCAAATAAATAAAATCTTTAAAAAGAAAGACAGACAGAAAGAAACAAAACAAAAGAGCACCTGGGTGGCCCAGTTGGTTAGGCATTCTCCTTCAGCTCAGATAATGATCCCAGGGTTCTGGGATAAGTCCCGGGCTCAAGTCTGCTTTTCCCTCTCCCTCTGCCCTCCCCCATGCTCACGCTCTCTCCCTCTCTCTCTCACTCTCTCTATTCGATAAAAAAAAAAATCTTTAAAAACAAACAGGGTGCCTGGGTGTTAAGCAACTGCCTTCAGCTCAGGTCATGATTCTGGAGTCCCTGGACAGAGTCCCACACATCCAGTTCCCAGCTTCGAGGGGAGTCTGCTTCTCCCTCTGACCTTCTCCCCTCTCATGCTCTCCCTCCCTCCCTTTCTCTTCCTCTCTCTCTCAAATAAATAAATAAAATCTTAAAAACAAACAAAAACCTTCCCAGTATTACACAGAAAAAGATAAGACTTCTCTCAAAATGTCAATAAATTGTTTGAAAAATGAAAATTCTGCACAATTGTATAAATTTGGTTTTTAAAAAAAGGGGGGGGGTGGTGCCTGGGTGGCTCAGTTGTTAAGTGTCTGCCATCTGCTCAGGTCACAGTCCCAGGGTCCTGGAATCGAGCCCCATATCAAGCCCTCTTCTCAGCAAGAAGCCTCCTTCTCCTTCTCCCTCTTCCCCTGCTGTGTTCTCTCCCTCTCTCTCTCTCACTTTCAAAAAAAAAAATAAATAAATCTTTAAAAGAAAAAAAAGGTTGTGCCTTGAGTTGCACATTAGGTAAAGGTGGGAGGTAGTGGGAAGACTGAGTACCAAGCAAAAACAGTATAATTTAGGTTGATTCAAGAGGGAATCAACTGGGGGTCTCATCAACACATGACTACAATAATGGGTTAAGATTCCCCTGGCAGCATTTTCGGGGGGGGGAGGGGCACAATGGGGGAACAATCAAGGCATGGACATGGGAAAGCAAAAAAATCTGCTTTGTATTATTTTGTATGCGTCTGTCTCTTAACATTGGACTACTGGCTCTTAGTGGGCCAGGTATGTCAAACTAACGGGGGGGGGGGGGGTGGCTCAGTACATTAAGCATCTGCCTTCTACTCAGGTCATGATCCCAGGGTCCTGGGATCAAGTGCTGCATCAGGCTCCCTGCTCAGCAAGGAGTCTGCTTGTCCCTCAGCCTCTTCTCCTCCTCCCTGGCTCATTCTCTCTTTCTCTCTCCCTCTCTCTCAAATAAGTAAAAAAATTTTAAAAAAATTTTTTTTAAATTTTAAAAATTAAATACTTAAACAAAGAGGGTTGAGGCATATGTGGCAAACAGCTTAATAATGGTCAAATCTGTGATGGGTATATGGGGATTCATTATATGTTATCTGCTTTTACAAATACTCAGCAGTGCACTTGCAGACTTTCCTGTTACTTGGTCAAGTCCAGCACCGTACAATTAATTCTTTTTCTTTTCTTTCTCTGATTTCAGGAAGCTTAAGAATGACTAGTATTTCTGAAGAAAACAGCCTAGACTCAATCAGATGAAAACCAGCATTCATTTGTTAGCTCTACTAATAAGAAATCTCTCTGAATCTATTCAAAGAACTTCTTGTAAATTAATATGAGAACTAAATATGAGCCAAGAGAGTGACTCAGCTGCTAAAAAGAAACAAAATACAATCTTAAACTTCACTAGAAGCATAGTACCCAGATCAAGGAGGGTAACAGCCCCATGCACTCTTTACTAGTTAGTTCACAACTGGAGTATTGAGCTCTGTTTCCAGCATCACATTTTAAAAACATTTACAAGCTAGAATGCTTGCAGGGAGAGATATCAGACTAGTGACAAGTTTAGAAGCCAAATGTCAAGTGCAGAATGTCTGAAAAAAGTAGGTGTGTTTAGTGTGGAGAAGAAAACATTTCCCAGCCTTCCCTGTCACCTCAACCATAGAGACCCCTGGTGTAGTACTTTCCAGAGGATTTCAAGAGTCATTAACAGGCATTCCATTGTCAGATAAATCTGAGATAAACACTTTTCTCTCTAACAGACTTATCAAAGGGTTCAATATCCTCAAGTGCTTTACCATTCTTCAGAAAAGATATTCAGTATTTCCCAAAAGGAACCATTTATTCATTCATTCAACAAAAATTCACCAAGCCCCAATTATTGGCCAAACATTCCTCCACGAGCTGGGGATACAATGAATATTTTAATATTCTGGAGGGTACTTTGTGAAACAGAGTATCCTCTGTTTCTTGCTACCCTTCTAACTTGCACTGTGCTCCCTATCTCTGGGTTTATTATGCTGCAGGCCTAGAAGGTCCACCACTAATCTTAATTCAATTATCTCCACAAAGCTTTCCTGATCATAAGCAAAACTTCCTTTTCAACAAGCTGGTGGCTCTTTCTCTGTATCAGCTCTCTGTGAACAGACTACTCCTCTTAATTACCTTCACATCTCTCATGATGCCCAGAACAGTGTCTTGCACACACAGGTGTTCTAGAAGTATTTGCTGAATGATAATCACTGAAATATTTGAAGGATTATCTTGATAAAGAACACAAACTGGGTCTCTACTGTTCCACAGAGGATGAAGAAAGATATGAACTTAAAGGAAATTTTACCTCAATTAGAGCTAATGACAGTCTATCTTATAGGTATCTGTGACTACGGGCGTTCTAAGAGTAGCCAAGTAAGTACGTATCAAGTGCTTTAGTGGGAAATCTCGCTGGCCTGAATGATTAACTCTTAAATTTAGGAACTACTGTACTTCTCACCATATCAGACAAAAGGAAACTTTCAAAACAATGTATTTGTAACAATATTAAAATTCTAGGGGAACCTGGGTGGCTCAGTCAGTTAAGCATCCAACTCTTGGTTTTGGTTCGGGCCATGATCTCACAGTGGTCACTGGACTGAGCCCCAAGTCGGCTCCCCACTCAGTGTGGAGTCTGCTTTAGAATCTTTCTCCCTTCCCTTCTACCCTTCCTGAGCACATGCTCGAGCTCTCAAAAAATCTTTCCAAAAAAGTTCTTAAAATTAAACATGAGGGGTGCCTGGGTGGCTCAGTGGGTTAAAGCCTCTGCCTTCGGCTCAGGTCATAATCCCAGGGTCCTGGGACTGAGCCCCGCATCAGGCTCTCTGCTCAACAGGGAGCCTGCTTCCTCCTCTCTCTCTCTCTGCCTGCCTCTCTGCCTACTTGTGATCTGTCTGTCAGATAAATAAATAAAATCTTTTAAAAATATATTAAACATGAAATATCCTTTCATTTACAACTACAGTAAATATATAATATGCCCGTTAATGTCTTTTAAGTGTTAAATATAGAGGATAAATAAAAAGAAGATGCAGTCTCTATCCTGAAAGAGTAAATACAAGGTTGCTCCCAAAAAAAATCTGAATGCTAGGTCATTTACCTCAATAAGAAATGTTCCTTAGATAAAGAAATTCTTTAGATAAATGATTTTGAATATTTTGCAGGCAGAGAATTAACTATGAAGCCATTAGCTTCTCTTAAAGCCATCTACTGACACCACTAAATACATTAAGTTCTTCAAAAAACAAAGCTAGCCACTCTGCCTTTTTAGTTAACCAGAAAACAGAAGAAATTCCAGAATACCTCTACATGCCACAGATTACCTCTGCAGTGTCTCTCCCAAACTAAAAGCTGTAGTCCTCGCTGGCAAGGACCCTGTCTTTCACTTGTGTCCCCGGCTTTTAGTACAGTGCCCAGGACACAGCAAATGGTGAATAAATGAGCAAACAAGTGAGAGAAATTAATGAGTCCAATGTCCCTGGATGAAAACTACCTTAAAAAACCACAAATAGGGTCACCTGGGTGACTCAGTGGGTTAAAGCCTCTGCCTTCGGCTCAGGTCATGATCCCAGGTCCTGGAATCGAGCCCCACATCAGGCTCTCTGTTCAGCAGGGAACCTGTTTCCCCCTCTCTCTCTGCCTGCCTCTCTGCCTACTAAATAAATAAAACCTTAAAAAAAAAAACAAAAACCACAAATGGTTTTTATTATTTGAAACCTGCCAATGATATGGCAGCATAAAAGTAGATCTTAAGTCTAGTTTTCTTTATAAACTGGTGTGCTATTTTTAGGTCACTTATTGATAAATAATTACTAAAGTAAACCTAAGGTCTTGGTTGCTTCTAGGGAACTAAAATTAATTCCTTAATCAGGAGAGCTAAATGACCAAATTCTAATGCAAAGAAAAATCCAAAACACTTATTACACACACAATTTGACCAATAGATTATAATGAAACAATTATCAAACTGATTTATTACTGTAACTGCCCAGAAAGCGAAATACTTTGATAGCACCAAGGATTTTTTTTTTTTAAGATTTTATTTACTTATTTATCAGAGAGAGTGAGAGAGTGAGTGAGCACAAGCAGGGAGAAGCAGAGAGGGGGAGAAGCAGGCTCCATGCTGAGCAAGGAGCCCGACGCAGGACTCAATCCCAGAACCCTGAGATCATGACCTAAGCCCAAGGCCCACGCTTAAGCAACTGAGCCATCCAAGCGTCCCAATACCAAGTGTTTAAACTGCTCTCCCAAAGTGTTATGATTCACATTTTTCTAAATTCTCATTCTAAATTTTCATACATGTTTAATTTTCCTGATTATAAAAATGGTATAAGCTCACTGTAGAGAACTCAGAAAACATAAAATGGGTTCAAAGGAGAAAATAAAGACTACCTACTATGATGCTTTCTTTCACAGTTTTTTTTCTATGCAGTTGTAACTTCTTTATATACTATCATTCTTCCTACCCACTGGGCAAGAAACAATAGACTCACACTATGACAGTAACCCTAGCTCCCTCAGTAGATTCGTGTTCCAGGCACATTTTCTTAAGAGTCTACATGTTATAGATGTGTACTTCCATAACATAAGACCGAATCTGCAATTTTCTAATTCTTAAAAGTATCCCTTCTGAGTCTGTCTCCTCCATGCCTCCAGAATTCTACAAAGGCAAAGAAAGCAGACTCAAGTAAAAATACATCCAATGACTGGAAATGAACCCAAATTTAACAAGGCAAGAAGTTGTTCTCAATAGTTTTATGTCCCTTAGTCTGATAGTATCACAAGTTCTGCTCCAAGCAGCCAAGGTCCTTTGGGGTCCATAGCCTTTAATTTCTACCTCAAAAATCCAAAGCATATTCTTCATAAAACCTTAGTCAGTTTCCTATAAAGAGTACAAGACCAGAAACAGAATGCACGATCTTGGTTCCTGTTTTGGTGCTACTGAACAACTTGAGTAATACTAAGTCTTAGCTTGTATCTCATTTTCTCCATTTGTCGGTAAGCATACTACTTGCCGCACCATGTCTATTACTGGGCTGTTGGGAGGTTCCAACACTGAACAGATGAGAGAAAATGCTTTTCAAAAAGTATTACCCAAATATAAGATGGTTATTTTCCCAAAACACACGTCCCCTATAATAAACAATATAAAACACGACTTCCCCACATAAACAAAATCCCTTTTCCAATGGTGATTACCATGTATACGCCTAGCGCGACAATACCATCAAGACCTCCTTACACAGGGTAGACAGGGAGAGCACGTTATAGATTAGCAGACCCAACCACACGAGCAGAAACTTGTGCTATATATTATTCATCTCCTACAATGACAGTTAACCTGCTCCTGACTACAGCATATTTGACTGTTGTGTCTATTTCCCAAAGTTCTACGGCCAAGCCACAGAAATTTTAGTCATTTTTGAACAAATTTAATAAGCACCCATGTACCCACCAACCAAAATCTAGGATCTTAACAGTAACTTATTTTTACCATATTGCACTCCCCTCAGTCCAATCTCTCTGTAAGCAGTATGAAATTATTAGTGAGTTCTTACAGTCTGCCCACTCCCCCCCATCCATTTCCCTCGCAAATCTGTGTCAACATTCAATAAGGACAGATCTCTACTTTAAGAAAAATTCCAAACCTGGAGTGCCTGGGTGACTCAGTCATTAGGCGTCTGCCCTGAGCTCAGGTCATGACCTCAGGGTCCTGGAATCAAGCCCCCCTGCTCAGCTGGCCTGCTTTTCCCTCTCTCGCTCTTGCTTTGTGTCAAACAAAAAAATATTTAAAAAAAAAAAATTCCAAGCCCAACTTCTGAGATCTCTAATAAGGTAACATCAGCACTGTATGATTCAGATCAATCTTATTTCCTTGGTATCACTATACCACTGGGCAGGACGCTGTCCAGTAGGTAAATTCCTTTACAGCTTTTAACTCTGTAATTCAGAAGAGTTTAGCTAAAAGTTTACTGGGTAGTCTCCTTCAAATATAGGATCATCCTGAAAAAATGGACCAACTGTTCTGTGACCCTCTCCCATGTGTGACCCAACTCTTCATGATCCTCTCTACATGTGAATGAAAAAACAGCCAAAGCTATGCTGCAGTTTGATGTTTCTGCCCCTCCCCCAAAAACCCACACGTTGAAATCCTAAACCCCAAATGATGGTATTAGGAAGTAGGTCTTTGGGAGGTGCTTAGATCATGATGATAGAGCCTTCATGAATGGGATTAGTCTCCCATAAAAGAGGCTCCAGAAGGCTCCCTTGCACCTTCCACATGCTAAGGTGCCAGCTGTAAGGCCTTCACCAAAAGGCAACAATGCTGGTGCCTTGTTCCTAGACTTTCCAGCCTCCACCAATTGTGAGCAATAAATTTTTGTTACTTCTAAGCTACCCATCTGTGGTATTTTGTTATAGCAGCCCAAATGAACTAAGAGAGCCAACATGCAAAGTTACAGAGACTCTCTCTGAAAACTCCCACGCAAGGATTTTCCCCACCCCTAAACTATTAGCATTCAATTCAGAAGAGAGACCTCTAAGATTATGTTCTGAGAACAGTTCCTCTTATTGCATTCCATAAGCATGAGTCCATTACAGACTACTTCACCCATTGATGATGGGAAGTAAGTCTGACAGGGCAGTGCCAATGTAGGTCTGATTATACCAAAACAAAATCACTTCAGATTTATGCTAAAATCTTAAAGCAACCAGAGTGGTTTAGTAACTATCAGAATCTATGCTTATTAAATGTGTCAAAGTAAGAGTTCTTATTGAATATGGTCCTAATTAAGTCATATTCTTATTTATCCTATATTTTATCTTGTTACAGGACAAAAGTTTGACACCATATATAAGTGCCACTTCTTTCCGTTTCAGAATAAAATTCTCAATTCTATAAGAAAGTAGTAACCATTTTGAAAGACATCACATTCTCAAGTTATCAGTTGGTATGTTAAGCAGAATAGAAACTGAAGGTACCTAACTACAAAAGGCTACTTAAAATAAATAGAATACCATTGTTATAAATATAAATACAACATCTGGTTCCATATAACAAAGCTATTTCCATATCCCAACAGATGGTCCACAGTAATAATGCTTTGCTGATCTGGTTATAACAAATTCTATTAAATCCAAAATCCTGTATAGCAGATGCCTTTTCCAATTTCAGTATAAGTCAATCTCTTTAACCAAAACACTGTGCTTTGGTTCTTGTTATTTGTGCACTAAAATCCAATTATGCCAATTAAGATGATCAAATCTTTTGACAGTTATAAAATGCCACTGTGGTGTTTTCTGAGTTTTCAAGTGAAGGAGGACAGTATCTCTACCTAGGACTGAAACACTAACTGTCGATAATGGAAAACAAAAATTCAGTTATAAGAAGGCTGAGGAGAGGTAAAAGTGAGCTTTGGCTATCTCAAGCCAAGGTTCCTGAACAGTGGCAATGTGGAAAGCTAAGTGCATAACAAAGCCAACAGTGAAAAGCACTGAAAACAATGCAATTTCTGAGTTGAAAGGCTATTAGGAAGGACAAACAAAAAGTTTACCTGGAAACAAACAACACGTATCTCTGTACAATGCTGATACCCAGTTCAGTTTTAAAATATGTGGACACAATGTCAACTTTAATTTTGCTATTTGCTTCCCAACACATTCAAAATCCAATCTTCATATCCTTGTCATGCCCTTACTTGAAATATTACCCTCTATTAACTCATAGCCCAGTAAGCAGTACAATGTAGTGATTAACAGCCACTGAGTTCTGAAAATAGACTACAGGCATTCAAATCCTGCCTCTTTCCATCCCTAGCTATAGAACCTCAGACAAGCTACTTAATCTCTCTGTGCCTGTTTCCTCTCTGTGTCTGTGAAATTGATAATAATAAAATCTACCTGTTCGAGTTGTTATGAGGAGTATATGAATAATGAATGTTAAATACTCAGAATACTTTTGGACCCATATTAAGGCTTCAGAAAATGCCACTATCATCACCACATAAATACTCATTGATGTTCTGAAGAAAAGGCAGGAATATGAAATCACTTATCTAAATCACAGAGCACAGAAGTAACAGAATCTGGTTAAAAATACACAAACACACACAAACACACACACATTCATTTTAAGTCCCGAAGATTAGACATTAAAAATTACTGATTCACTAAGGAGACTTCCCAGCCCCTCCAATTACCCAGAAATTCACATAGGAATCCTTTAACTTAGAACACTAGCAGGAAGTAGAAATAGCAATGAACATGGACTAAGGAGATCCAATAGCTCCATTACTGATTTAGATGTACAATCTTGGGCAAGTCACCTAACCTAAACTTCAAGTTGCTCATTTTAAAAAATGCTTTGCCCACATTACAGGACTGTTATGATACAAAATGAGATGATGTATGAGAAAATTTATGTAAACCATAAATACTACATGAATGTTCAAGGGCCACGTCTTACACATTTTTAATTCCCAAAGCCTAGCGGAATGCATAGCAGAGGTTACAATCTAAAAGAAAAGCCATAGGAGGAGTGAAATTCACAGGGTGAGGACTAAGATGAAGTAAGGGAAAGGCTTTTTACAAGAATAAGAAACCCAAATATCCAACTAATGAATGGGTAAATAAAAGGTAGTATGCTTCAGCAATAAAAAAGGATGAGATACTGATACAAACCTCAAGATGGATAACTCTTGCAACACTATGCTAAGACACAAAAGACCATATGGTATATGATTCCATTTATATGAAATATCCAGAACAGGGTATATTTTGGGGGGGATGATGAAATGACTAAATGTGATTGTGGTGATGGATGTACAACTTAATTTACTAAAAACTGTTGAACCATATACGTCAAATGAATGAACTATACAGTATGTAAATTATACCTCAAAAAAACTTTGAAAAAAGAGTAAGAGAAAAAGTTTGTGAGAACCATTAAAGTATAAAATTACTGGCTTTAGAATATATTTGTTCCTTTCTTACAGAAAAAAAAGTGAGTTTCCTGATATTTGAGTAGTTCTGACACGTAGACAAAAAAGACTGGTGGAAGAATTAGGAGAAAATACTTAAAATTACCACACCAGGGGTACCTGGGTGGTGCATTCGCTTAAGAGTCTGATTCTTGGTTTCAGCTCAAGTCGTGATCTCAGGTTGGGAGATGGAGGCTTGCATCAGTCTCCCTGCCTAGCAGAGTCTGCTTGAGACTTTCTCTCCCTCTCCATAACCCCTAAAATAAATAAATAAATCATTAAAAAAATTTTTTTTTAACCATCCCAGACCATAATGTCTCTACAGATCTTTCCATGGAGAACAAATGTGGTATCTATTCTTATCCTTCCTTTCAAAATTCTAGGTTAAAAATCACTTCCCAATCCTAGTCTTTCCATCATGATGATTATTTCTGAACTCCCAGACTACCTCAGATACTATCAACCCCAGTGCCTCTCCTATCCTTGGCTTCTATAATAGCACTGATACACTTCCTGGTTCTTCTCAGAATGTTTACCTGTTATTCTATAATGTCACCCCAAATTCCAAACCTCAAAGCTCTTTCACCATCATACTACTAACTTCCTATCACTCATCTACTCACCTGTTTTTTACTACAATCTACACAGCCCTGATCAGTGAAAAATCTACATTTTTATCTCTATTAATCCTATAACAATGTACTGATACTTCAATCGTACTCTAGTCAATTTTTCATTGTCTTCACTGAGGCTGGCAAGCAGCAGTGTGGCTCAACCAAAATAATTCCTATGCTATTTCTATGTGGCTTTGCAATGTGGGGTACATTTTTTTCTTCTGAATAGATCTGTTTTTCTAATTGTTTTGCTTACACTAGTCTTCATTTCCAGTCAAGCCAGCAAGGAGAAAAGCCGTCAGAACTGGCAGAAAACTAGCCTACTATAGAAAAACTGATTGAACCCTATCTAATGTTGCCCATAACCAATCTTAGCTCATTTCCCTTCACAATGATACTTTCCTAATTTCCTCTTATCAGTCATCCTCCCAGGACTCTAGGCTTTTATCTTTTAATGCTTTTTTGTTTTCTTCCCTTTTTCCACAATCATCACTAAGCTCAAATTAATCTTTACTCACACATACATCTTCTTACATATCCTATGCTTCTTCCTCAGAACAGTTCAATTTAAAGATTAATGCAAAAAGCTCAAAGATGAGACTGCCGGGGTTCAAATCCTCACTCTGCAGCTTACTCTCTGTGGGATTTGGGGCAAGTTACTTAACCTCTCTGTAACTCAGTTTCTTTATGGGAATAGTAAGAACTTGGTGGAGATTTTGAGATAAATACATGTAAAGAGCTTACAACAATGCCTGGCATGCAGGAGACACTCAATAAATATTAGCTATTATTTTATTCCCACAGTCATTACCTTATGCCGGACTCTGATCTTACTCATAAAATTCTCCAAGACCATTCTAGTCAGTCTCTTCACTCCAGAACACTCAGATAATACAAAAACCTTTGTCAGGGACTATATGCATTCTCTTACTCCCAGTCTTTAGAACCCAAAATGGTACCCCATCAAACTAAATAAACCCTACATCCTAGATAGGTCCTCCATCAACACCTACTCACCAATCCTGAATTCATTTATTACTATTCACCAATCTAGATTCTCTGTGCAGGTCAACCTACTTCCTGTATCTTTTTTTTTAAAGGATTTAATTTACTTGTCAGAGAGAAAGAGAGTACAAGCAGGGGAAACAGCAGGCAGCAAGAGAAGCAGGCTCCCTGCTAAGTAAGGAGGCCCCTGCAGGACTAAATCCCAGGACCCTGGGATCATGACCTGAGCTGAACGCAGACGCTTTACCACCTGAGCCAAGGTATCCCTTGCTATATCTTTTTATACGCTGTCACTTCTTTACCTCTGTAAATACTCCCTCACTCTCCTGGAATACATCTCGGCTCCTCTAAAAATGCCTATCTTTTGCAAATCTCGCTTACACCTTTCAGGTTGGCTGCACTGTCATCCCAACCAGGAGTATGATGTTGCTTGGTAATTTATGAATATGGATGTTATGTGTTGTTTCCCGGAAGAAGTTGAAGCATTTGTAGAGACCACATATTTTATTCCTTGTGTCTCTTCATACAGACTACTTCACACACAGCGCAGTATTATGCAAAAGTATACAAATGCTGACTGACTTACTGAAAAAATATGTTTCAGAATACATCAGAAAAACAGTCTCTATTTTCCACTGCCCCACCCATACTCAGCATGATGAAAACAGATAGAATCTGTACTTCAGTTTCTTTATTTTGCATGGGAGAATATATGAACAACCGTACCACACAAAAAGTATAAATATATATACACTCAAAGGGAACATACAATGCAAAAGACAAATCATTAAAAAGTGAGCATGCTAGCCAACTTGGAATCTAAAAAGTGACTTCAAAATAGTGAGATTTTATTTCACGCAAACTAATGAACCAAAATAAACATGTCCTGACCCCAGCCAACAAGTACCTCATAAAAGTATGAAAAGTTCCCAGTATCACAAAAACCAGTAACAAGATTCACCTCAACTCCAAGAGACACAAAAGGAAAACAAAAATTCTCAAGTTTACAATTTAGAAACAAACAAACAAACAAAAAACCCTTAAAAAATTCAATCACATCCATATATATGCCACCCAAACAGAAAAATGAAGGGAGTTACTGTTTTCCTTTAAATATTTGTTATGCTCTAGGAGGTATAAGGCTTCTCTCACTTGCTACTGCAGCCTGCTCCCTGTTAAGGGAGCAAGCAATCTGTGGTCACACAAGAGCTAAACACAGGAAGCTGGAAACCTTAACCTGGAACGGACATTAAGGAAAGAAACTACCCAAAACACGTTTCAAAACCAGCTTCGAAAAACAGAGTAGCGCAAAGATACTCAACAGAAAAAGAGGAAAAGTGAAATAAAAGAGCTCCCACAAAATAAGTGACTCAGTGAAACAAACTCTCTAGTACCGCGTTCCAAGTAAAGAGCCATGCATGCAATACTTCCATAACATGCACTCCTTTCTTTCACTGGGAGGCAAAATAGAAGAAAAAAAATACAGGTCAGGAAAAGACAAAAAAGATGCCCACCAGACGCTAACTCCCGGGCCGGCCCAACTCATTTCATTCAGGAATCCCACTAGAAGCAACAGAGACGTGAAACGCACAACACAGAAAAGAAAAACCTCTGCCAACCAAACACACGAAAAGTAGAACGGAGAAGTGAGAACTACACACCTCAGTGCATCGGCAGCTAGAGCACACTCTTTTGGATCAAACAACAGAGAAAAGAACGAGAACAGCTAAAAGCAGAGGAGGAACGATGTCTATGACACTAAGCCCTGCCATGTCCCCTGCTGTCTCAATTTCAGAGAGTACAACTCCTGCTTCTCCCCAGCTAACCAACAGTCGGCCTCAGCAAAGCAAACTGCCCCTAACACCTTCCACGCCACGGGAGGAAATCACAGAGGAAAAACCACCGCGTAAACCTCCCTCCTCACCAGCTGCAAAAAATGGAGGGGGGAGGGGGGGAGACACCCTACCACGTGGGCAGGATGCAACACACACAGGACAGCAACACGTCCGCATGGAACGGCTGCCTCTGCCCCAATGCCGGCAGAGGACACAGCGTCAGGGTGGGTGGGAATGGAGGCCCCTCGCGCGGGCCTCATCCCGAAGGGCTCCCCCGAGGCCGGAGGTACTGCCCGCCTCGCCGGCCGAAAAACACCCCAAGCTTGAAGGGAAGAAGCTGCATCGTGCCGAGGTAGGGGGCCAGCCCAGGCCAACGGGCAGGTCACGGAGAGGAGGAGCCCGCCGCTGTCCTCAGACTCGGCGCCCCCGGGAACCCCGTCTGACTCCCCCGGGGCCTGCCTGGGGGAGGGGCGGGAGGCGCGGAGCCACCGCTTCCCGGCTGAGGGGCAGCAGCAGCTGAGGAGAAACGCCGCGGGGGAGGGAGGGACCCAGCCCTCGCCGCCCGCCAGGCCCCAGCCGGGACGCGGGCCCCCTGCCCCGCCCGCCGCCCACCCCGCACCGCGGCCACGGCCGAGAAAGGAGAGGGCGTCTCGCGGAGGGCAGCCCCTGCCTCTGTCCCGGGAGATGCCCCAGCCCCGCCTCCTCGCCCGCCGCCCCGGCGGCGGGCACTCACCTCAGGCTGCGCAGGCCGGGACGGCCCGGCCGAGCCCCCGGCCGCTGCGTGCGTCTCCGCCTCCCGGGAAAGGTCCCAACGGCGCCTGGTGCGAGCGGCCGAGGCCCCGAGCAGCGCCGAAAGCGGCGGCGGCAGCGGGAGCAGCCAACATCCGGGGCCGCGCACCCGGAACTACTTCCCGACCCGCTCCCCTCCCGCCCCCGCCGTCGCCCCCGCCTCCCGCGACGTCGCTGCGCCACCAGCACCGCGTCGGCGGCGTCCCCTCCCCTTCGCGAACAAGGCCGCGGCGACGCGCGCGGGATCCCTCCGCTGGGACAAGTAGTGCCCTGGGACGCCGGGGTAGCTCCCTCAGCGCAACCTGTATTTTGGAGTTCCGAGCGATTTGGGGTCCCTGCGCCTCCGAGTGGCGGCTAGGAAGTGGGGACGGCGGGGACAACCCCGTAGTTGACAGCAGGGACCTTTGGCCTTGGACCCTGCCCACGGATTCATCAGGCCCCATGCCCGGGAGGAATGGCGCTTCGTGACCTTCCCCCACCCTCCGCCCCCTTGGTAGCGGCAAGCACCCCGGCCTCTCCGGGGAAACCAGACTCCTTTTCCAACTTTGCACAGAGCGGGTTCTACAGGCCCCAAATAAGGGCACCTTGGCCCTTCAGGACCTTCCTTTTAGAACTTTACAAGTCCCGGATTCTAGGCCCATCTGCCGAGGCTTGACCCTGTCCTATCCTTAGTTTCCTTCTTAAAACAGAGTAGCTGGGACTCTAAAGGCCCTTCTGATTCTAAAATAGTTGCCCAGGGGGCACCTGGGTGGCTCAGTGGGTTAAATCTCCTGCCTTCGACTCAGGTCATGGGATCAAGCCTGTCGGGCTCTCTGATAAGCAGGAAACCTGCTTCCCTTCCTCTCTCTCTGCCTGCCTCTCTGCCTACTTGTGATCTCTATCAAATAAATAAATAAAATATTTAAAATAGTTGTTCAGGTTATGGTCCTTCCTATCAACAGGTGGAACCTTTTGAAGAGTAGTTCGGAAGAACTGTGAACTTTGGAATTTCCTTCTACGTCAATCTTCACTGATTCTTTCTCTAAACTATTAGTACTGCTAATCTGCCCTGTAATTTCATACTTAATTACATTCAGACCTCTAATTTGCTATTGCTTCATTGGGTTAGTCGCATATATATAAGCAAGAACCAACCATACTTTTGAACTCAAAGTAGGTGTTCAATATTTGGATACTCAGATATTTGTTAGATGAATACTAGGTTGATTGGATGAAGAGAAAAGAAGAGGCCTGAACCAGTTGGCCCTGGGAACCTTTTTTGACATAGTCTGGTAGAGATCAGATAAAGATATCAGGTAGTTAAAGAACTGAGTACCCAGTTCCCAGTACAGATTGAACACCTGCCATTTGCTAAGCATTTATTCCTTTTCTGTTTTAAGACTCTAGCAAGAGGGGCACCTAGGTGGCTCAGTATTTGGTTAAAGCCTCTGCCTTCAGCTCAGGTCATGATCCCGGGGTCCTGGGATCAAGCCCCGCATCGGGCTCTCTGCTCAGCGGGTACCCTGCTTCCTTCTCTCTCTCTCTCTCTCTCTGCCTGCCTCTCTGCCTACTTGTGATCTCTGTCTGTCAAATAAATAAATAAAATCTTTTAAAAACGAAAAAAAAAAAGACTCTAGCAAGATTCTAGGGGCCCCTGGGTGGCTCAGTGGGTTAAAGCCTCTGCCTTTGGCTCAGGTCATGACCGCGGGTCCTGGGATCAAGTTCTACATCAGGCTCCGTGCTCAGCAGAGTCTGCTTCTCTTTTTCCCTCTGCCTCTCCTCTACTCAGGCACACGCATGCTCTGTCTCTCAAATAAATAAATAAAAATCTTAGAAAAAGCAAGATTCTGAAAATAAAAAGATTAATTTGTCCAACAAATATTTGCCAGTCACTACTAAGGTTGTTAGACACTACTTTAGTGCTTGGGATATATCAGCAAACAGTAGAAAGAAAGGAGAAAACATATCCTTCCCTTTTGGAGTTTTCATCTATTATGAGGGAAAAGGCGATTAACATAGCAAAATTATTGGGGCGCCTGGGTGGCTCAGTGGGTTAAGCCGCTGTCTTCTGCTCGAGTCATGATCTCAGGATCCTGGGATTGAGTCCCGCATCGGGCTCTCTGCTCAGCAGGGAGCCTGCTTCCTCCTTCTCTCTCTCTGCCTGCCTCTCAGCCTACTTGTAATCTCTGCCTGTCAAATAAATAAATAAAATCTTCTTAAAAAAATAGCAAAATTATTTAGTGTGTTAAAAGGTATTTGGTGTTATGAGGGAAAATAGAGTAGGGTAAGGCATATGAAGAAAACTGGAGGAGGGTGGAGCTTGAGATTTTTTTTTTTTTAACAACAGTTGTTTATTTACCAATAATGGGTTTATTTGTTCAACAAATATCAGCCAAACCATGCATTAGGTGCTGGGGCTTCCATGGAGAACAAGCCAAAGTTCTGAGCTGGTGGACTCCCCAGCTAGCAGAGACCACATGCCAGGTGCATTCCCGTGTCCCATGCAATGCTTTCGCAAGTCTGTGAGAAAGGACTCCTGTCCTCATCTTTGCAGCTAATGAAACAGTCTCGGGAGAGAAAAAACAGCCAGGATTCAAACCTGAGGTCTTCAGAGTCCAACCACCTCTCTGGCTTCACCTCAGCTGAGATGTTGTATTTTTCTGTTGCGTTATACCTCACCTCTTTCATCATGGAAACTCGTGCATTAATCTAAGTGAATGGCCTTAGGCTGGTATTGGGGCAAAAGGGAGGGAGAAAAGGAAAATATTTAGAGGAGAGGGAGGATTTATCAAAACATCTAGACAGGTGGAACAAAGTAATAGGGGTGGCAAAGAGGATTTAGGGGAAGAAAAATGAAGGTAGACTCAGAATCTTCCAGTTCTGGTTTCAGGGGCTGAGATTTTAAAGTCATCGGAGAGCCCAATCCCTCATGTGACTTTAATGAGAAACTCTAAGAGACGGTGAGGGAGGGAGCGGTGCCTTTGTCTGGGAGTGTCCCAGGCAAAAGGAAGAGCTAGTAGAAAGCCCTGGAGGCAAAAGCATTCCTGGAAGTGTTAGACATGGTGAAGAATCCTGGACACATAGAGCAGGGTGAGCAACTGAAACCGGAATGGGCTGATAAGGTCAGAATGGGGTCTTGAAGGCCATTGTAAGCATCTTGACTAAAATAAAACCACCACAGGACTCTGAACAGAGGAGCGATAGGCAGTTCTTGCATTCAAAGACCACTCTAGCTACGGTGCTAAGAGTAGAGTGCAGAGACAGCATTGCAAGTCAGAGGCTCCACTGTCCTGGTTCAAGACAAGAACTTGGACCAGGCTGATAGAGTGAGTAGGAAAAATAGGACACAGTCTCTATATTTTAACAACTCACAGTACAATGGGAAACAAATAGATTAGACAATCACAATACACTGATAACAGAAAGAGTATTCTGAAGAAGCAGCTACCATTGCTAGCTTTTCTGAGAGAGGGTAGAAGATGGGTCTTCTACCAATTGCCAAGAGAATTGGAAGTCTCTAGTTCTTTTTTGGGCCATTGGGTGAATCCTTGGTAATACGGCTAAAATTTGTCTTCTTCCCACCCCTTCAGATCTCAAAATCCATCATCATCTGAGTGGGGCTAGAGACAGAAGGGCTGTAAAGAGCAGTCTGGGTCACGCACTTCAGAATATGGGGAAAACTGAGATTATCCCCATTTGTCAGAGGAAGAACCTATGGCCCATAGTCACCAGGTTTTAACCTGAGGCCAGGATCGAGGTCATCAAAGTCCCAGACCAGAAGACTCTGAGTCACTTGATGGGGTCAGCCAGATGATGGGGTAAAGGAATAGAAAGACTTGTACCTGGATAGCTGCCAGAAAGGTGTTGGGGGCTTGGGGATCAGCAGCCCTTGAGAAGGAAAGAAACACAAGTCCCAGAATGTCAAAGATGGAAGAGCTCCCCCCACACCCTGACCCTTCCAGAAAAAGTTGTAATGACCATAGCAGCAGGGTGCTATGGTGGGCTTCTGGGACCTGGTAGGACTGGGGAGGAAAAACTTAAAGCTCAGACTGGGAAGGCAGACTTGGGTTCAAGCTCGTCTTCCATGGTTTACTTCTGTGTGCCTGTATCAAGCAGTTTAGTTTCACTTAGTCTCTATTTCTTGTCTGTTAAATGGAAACAAGAAGCATAGCTACATAGCAAAAAAAAAACCATGCACATGCTGCCATAAATAAAGACCCCCAGGGGTGCCTGGGTGGCGCAGCGGGTTGAGTATCTGACTTGATTTCCTCTCTGGTTCCCCCTGTCCTGAGCTGGTACCATCTTCCATCTTCCTTTGATCTTAAGGTCATGAGATCAAGCCCGGCAAAGCTCTGTGCTGAGCGTGGAGTCTGCTTGGGTTTCTCTCTCTCTCTCCCTCTGCCCCTTCTTCCCACCTTCTCAAATAAATAAATCTTTAAAAAATATAGTATTTATGGGCACCTGGGTGGCTCAGTGGGTTGGGCCGCTGCCTTCGGCTCGGGTCGTGATCTCAGGGTCCTGGGATCGAGTCCCGCATCGGGCTCTCTGCTCAGCGGGGAGCCTGCTTCCTCCTCTCTCTCTCTGCCTGCCTCTCTGCCTACTTGTGATCTCTCTGTGTCAAATAAATAAATAAAATCTTTAAAATATACATATATGCATTTAAAAAATAATAATTAATTAATTAATAGAAATAAAGGCCCCGAAAGGCATTATTACGGATGAGGTCAGCACAGAAGAGAGGAGTTCACACAGGTCACACAGGTGGGGTGGGGACAGGAAGCAGGAGGGCCCTCAAAGAGGAGATCAACTCAGGGGACAGAGCCTTAAGAGAAACAGATTGCTCAGAGTAGTGACATAGAGGTTTTATTGTTTTGTGTTGTTTGTAATCTTTTCCCAGCCTCACGTGGATTATAAATTTCTTGAAAGAAATACAGCCCTGAGCTGGGCTTCCAACTGCCCTACAAAAACCTTGATTCACCTGCCCAGGCTGTTCAACAGCAGAATGTTCAAAGATTCCTGTGACCCCCAGCCACTTAGACAAATGAGGCTTTACCTGATTCTTTTCTCTCTCTTCCTGTATTGTCAGAGGAAAGCAGAAAACGAGGAATAAATTTAAAATGAGCCAAGACCTACAAGAGGAAGATAGAAAAACATGAGAGAGTCCCTCCTATTATTTCCAGCCCTGGAGGATTCTTCCCAATTCCCTGGATATCTTTAGATAATACTTTATATTTCATGTATTGAATGAACAACAACAGCAAAGCCTATTTACAAAGGCCACTGTGAAGCTCTCAGCACCACACACGCTATTTTTTTTTTAAAGGTTTTATTTATTTGACTGACAGAGATCACAAGTAGGCAGAGAGGCAGGCAGAGAGAGGAGGAAACAGGCTCAATGCTGAGCAGAGAGCCCGATGCGCTCGACCCCAGGACCGTGGGATCATGACCCGAGCTGAAGGCAGAGGCTTTAACCCACTGAGCCACCCAGGCGCCCCCACACACGCTATTTTTAAAGACAGCACCTGGGAGTTGGGTGTTGGTCACTGTGCATACTTAACTAGCATTCACAAATCATTTACTCAGACCCTACTCTATACCTTGCTTTGGACTGAATACTAGAGAGTCAAAAAGGAATAAATAAATTCTCTATTTTCAATGTGCTCCTAGGCTTCTGGAGAAGCAGACATGTAAACAATTTCGATACAATTGGGTAGAGATGTGTACTTGTGCCATGGAAACAGCGAAGAAGCAAGGCTTAACTTGGATTAGATGGGGATGTGGGCACCCCCCCCAAAAAAAACCACACCCTTGACGTTAATGTTAAGACTAAGTCTGAATTAATGAGTAGGAGCTTGCCGTGTACAGACAGAAGCAAGGCTGGAGTGGAGGAAGAAAATCTGCGGTAGCAGAGGACAGTTTGCATAAAGTCAGAGGTCGGGTGAATACGAGAAAATTTGAGGCCATGGAAATGACAGTCGTGTGGGTGGTCATTAAACATGAGTGAGTGATAGCAATAACTAACTCATAAAACTGTACCATACCACTGTATGTAAACCATCTATCATTTGAATTCCTGTCCTCTAGGAGCTTGGTATTAACTTCAGATTATTCTATCAGTACAGCAGAAGAAAGGAGTAGCTTAGAATCTTTCTCCCCAGCAGAAGGCAGTAGTCAAAACTTATTCCAAGTTCTAACCATGCATTTGCTCAAGTACACTCATACCATCTATCTTCCCTGCGCTGTAACCCATGTCCTGAGCTGGTACCGTATTCCATCTTCCTTTGTAACTACCTTCTCAAACCTTCATTTGCCTCCACTCAGGATCAACCAAGCTAATTAAGAGCCAGAATGAAAGCCAGAATGAAAGACAGAAGGGCATCGAGACAGCTGAACAAATATTAACATATACATAGATTAAATAAAGTATTTACATTATGTGTAAGGAATGGTGTAGAAAAAATTTGGGTGGTGCTAGGAAGAGTGAGTCAGGAGATAGATGTTCAAATGGAGTGGGATTAGAGAAATCTCCTCTCTTCCAGTTAGCTAGCAGTATCTTTTGGAATGATTGAATGAAAAAACCTGGTTAGCAGGAAAAGAAAGCCAAGGTTTGCAGCTCAAAAGAGCCTGAAACTCTGGGTACAAACATGGTAGTTGAGAAACAATTGTTTGAGATGGGATTGGGAGGGAGGCAAACCATAAGAGACTCTTAATCTCACAAAACAAATTGAGGGTTGTGGGGGTAGGGAGAGGGTGGTTGGATTATGGACATTGGGGAGGGTATGTGCTATGGTGAGTGCTGTGAAGTGTGTAAGCCTGATGATTCACAGACCTGTACCCCTGGGGCTAATAATACGTTATATATTAATTAAAAAAAAAAGAAACAATTGTTTTATTTCAAGTTGACCTATTTCATGTGTAATGAGCTGAATAAGAATAATCAAGAAACCCTAGCATGGTGGGAGAGTGGCTAATAATTATTGAGTGTTCCTTGTGTTATTGGGAATATGATGACCCCTTTCATAGTTTTTAGTTTAATCCGTAGAGCAAAACTATGAGGTGGTCGTCCCCATTTCATTTATTTGTTTTTCTAAAGATTTTATTTTTTTTTTTTTGAGTAATGTCTACACCCAGTGTGGGGCTGGAACTCACAAACTCAAGATCAAGAGTCACATGCTCTACCTACTAAGCCAGCCAGATACCAGGTCATGCCCCTTTTAAAGAAGAAGAAATAGAGGCTCCGTAGTGAGAGTGGTAGTCAGGATTTGAACCCAGAACTTCTTGGCTCTAGGCTTATCTTCAAAGACCATCTAAACCATCAGTTCACATAGATATGAGAATTGTAAACTCCTGGGTGCTAGCCATTGCAAGAGTATATTACATCTAAGTATAACCTCAAGAAAGCTTTCAAACCTTGTTTCAAACCTTGTTAGAGGGGCACCTGGGTGGCTCAGTCAGTTAAACGTCTGCCCTCAGCTCAGGTCATGATTCTGGGGTCCTGGGATTGAGCAAGCCCCACATCAGTCTCCCTGCTTAGTGGGGTGTCTGCTTCTCCCTCTTCCCCACTCCCTGCTCATGCAGGTTCTCTCTCTCAAATACATAAATAAAATCTTTAAAATTAAAAAATTAAAAATCTTGTTAGAAACAGTTGGGGTTGGGACGTACACAGAAAGTCCCAAAGAATTCTCTTCATTTTTTTCTATAGACACACAGTGCAAATAGTTTTTGCTGCCTGAGGGGGCAAGGTAGCTGAGAATCTGTTTTGCAACTAAAAAAAGAGAGAGAGAGAGAGAGAGAGAGAGAGAAATCAAGAGAACAGTTGTAGACCATTTTATTGTTCCCAAACAATTTACTGTGCCTCTCACAGATAGATCCTGGATGGATCGTACTTCCCTCACTCCTTGGGCAGCAGGCTTGATTACGAGACTTGCATTAGCCCATGAAATGTGTGAGTGGATGTACGAGCCACCATCAGATGGAAGATTTAAGAGTCAGCGTGCTTCGCTATGATTTCCTTCCCTGCTGCCCCGATGACCAGCAGCATTCAGGATCAAGGCTAATGGAGATGTCTAATCCCAGAGTGAAGACAACATGGAGCAAAGCTACAGCTGACCTGGAAAAGACACAAAGCGTAAGGGAGAAAAACAACTTTGCTCATTGAGTCATTGAAATTTGGGAGTCACTACCATCGTATAACAGAGCCTATCCTGACTCATGTAGACTCCTGCTGAATTTTTTCCCTTTGGTGATCCAAATTTCTGCTGTCATCCCTAGGTATAAAAGACGGTTTGGGAAGGATGAGAAAATACAGCAAAGGGGGCACCTGGGTGTCTCATTTGGTTAAGGCCCTGCCTTCGGCTCTGTCATGATCCCAGGGTCCCGGGATTGGGCCCCATGTCAGGCTCTCTGGTCAGTGGGGAGACTGCTTCTTTCTCTCCCTTTGCACTGCCTCCTGTGTTTTCTCTCTGTCTCTCTGTCAAATAAAGAAAGAAAGAAAAAAGGAAAAGAAAACATAGGAAGTTGAATGATTGATGTAATGTGGTGAAAGGGTTTAAAATAAAAGATTTTTGGAGTGCCTGGGTGGCTCAGTTGGTTAAGTGTCTGACTCTTAGGTGTCTTGGCTCGGGTTATGATCTCGCAGTGGTGTGATCGAGCCCCCCATCAGGCTCTCCGCTCAGGGCAGAGTCTCTGTCAGATTCTCTCTCCCTCTCCCCTTTGCCTCCCCAAAATAAATAAATAAAATCTTTAAAATACAAGAGGGTTTTTTTTTTTTTTTTTTTTTTTTTTTTTTAGGTGATCTCTACACCCAACATAGGGCTCGAACTCACCAACCCAAGAAAATCAAGAATAGCATACTCCACTGGCTGAGCCAGCCAGGTGCCCCATAAAAGAGAAGATTTGAAACTCAATCTTTTTTTTTTTTTTTTTAAAGATTTTATTTATTTATTTGACAGAGAGAAATCACAAGTAGATGGAGAGGCAGGCAGAGAGAGAGCGAGGGAAGCAGGCTGCCCGCTGAGCAGAGAGCCCGATGCGGGACTCGATTCCAGGACCCTGAGATCATGACCTGAGCGGAAGGCAGTGGCTTAACCCACTGAGCCACCCAGGCGTCCCCAGTCTTTTTTTTTTTTTTTTAAAGACTTTGTTTATTTATTTGACAAACAGAGATCACAAGTAGCAGAGAGGCAGGCAGAGAGAGAGAGCAAGGAAGCAGGCTCTCACCGAGCAGAGAGCGAGACGTGGGACTCCATCCCAAGACCCTGAGATCATGACCCAAGCCGAAGGCAGAGGCCCAACCCACTGAGCCACCCAGGCGCCCCTTGAAACTCAGTCTTCCTCTATGGGCTTAGACAAGACTTTATAAGGATAAGATAGGTTCCAGTGACTATGTCATGTCCCACAGGAAGTTGCAAAGATTAAGATATGGTCTCTGTGCTTGAGATAAGGGCCATCCTCACATTCATTTTTTAATTTATTTTTATTTTTATTTTTTAAAGATTTTATTTTATTTATTTATTTGACAAGGAGAGAGAGAGATCACAAGCAGGTGGAGAGGCAGGCAAAGAGGGAGGAGGAAGCAGGCTCCCCGCTAAACAGAGAGCCCAGGACCCCGGGATCATGACCTGAGCCGAAGGCAGAGGCTTTAACCCACTGAGCCACCCAGGCGCCCCTAACATTCATTTTTTGAAACAATTTTTTTTAACTTAAATTCAATTAATTAACATATTATGTATTATTATTTTCAGAGGTAGAGTTCAGTGATTCATCAATCTTATATTGCATCACATGCCCTCCTTAATGCCCATCACCCAGTTACCCCATCCCCCCACCTTCCTCCCCTCTAGCACCCCTCAGTTTGTTACTGATTTCCTCTTGTTTTATTTTTCCCTCCTTTCCCTCATGATCTTCCATTTTGTTTCTTAAATTCCACGTAACAGGGGCACCTGGGTGGCTCAGTGGTTTAAAGCCTCTGCCTTCCACTCGGGTCATGATCCCAGGGTCCTGGGATTGAGCCCTGCATCAGGCTCTCTGCTCAGCAGGGAGCCTGCTTCCTCCTCTCTCTGTCTGCCTCTCTGCCTACTTGTGATCTCTGTCTGTCAAATAAATAAAATCTTTAAAAAAAATTCCACATAACAGTGAGATCATATGGTATTTTCCTTTCTCTGATTGACTTATTTCACTTAGCATAATGCCCTCTAGTTCCATCCATGTTGTTGCAAAATGACAAGATTTCATTCCTTTTTGATGGCTGAGTAGTATTTCATTATATATATATAATGAGAATATAAAAATGAATGAGAATTTTAAAATGAATGAGAATAGCCAAACTATGGAAACAGTATATATATATATATATATATATATATATATATATATATATACACCATATCTTCTTTGGACATATATATATATACCATATCTTCTTTGGACATCTGGACTGTTTCCATAGTGAAAATATGAAAACAGTCCATATATATATATATATACACACACACACACCATATCTTCTTTGGACATCTGGACTGTTTCCACAGTTTGGCTATTCTCATTCATTTTTAAACCTAGCACACTAGCAGGTGTGTGACACCAACAAAGCACTCAATATGTATATATAGTTTAATTTTCTATTTTTTTATTAACATATAATGTATTATTAGCCCCAGGGGTACAGGTCTGTGAATCGCCAGGCTTACATACTTCACAGCACTCACCATAGCACATACCTTCCCAATGTCCATAACCCAACCACCCTCTCCCTACACACTCAATATATTTTTATAAAATTTTGTTGAACTAATGCTATGGAATGATCTTGAATTATAATTCGTGTGTCTTAACTTTCCACAAAGGCTCTTCCTATGTTTTGTATTGCCCACTTGGGTTAAGGGATCTTGGAGGAGAAGACTATGGTAATATATTTTTTTCCAATTTTCCTGAGAAATAATTTACATACACCACTGTATAAATTTAAGGTGTATTGCATGATGGCTTGATTTATATATATTGTAAAATTATTACCACAATAAGTTCAGCTAACATTCATCTTCTCATACACATACAATAAAAAGAAAAGAAAAAAGAAAAAATTTCCTTGTGATGACAACTGTCAGGATTTATTCTTTTAACATCTTTCCTATATATCATACAGCAGTGTTAACTGTACTCATGTTGTATATTATTTATCTTATAATTAGAAGTTTGTACCTTTGGGCCACCTTCCTCCAATTCCCCCTCCCTCCACCCTCTGCCTCTGTTAGCAACAAGTCTGATCTTTCCCTGTGAGTTTTGTTTCATTTTTAGATTCCTTGTATAAGTGAGATCATACAGTTTTGTCTTTCTCAGTCTGTCTTATTTTACTTACCATAATGCCTTCAAGTTCCAGTCTTGTTTTTCCAAATGGTAGGATTTCCTTGTGTGTGTTTTTTTTTTAATGGGTGAATAATTTGCCATTGTATGTATAGGCAGCTTCTTTTTTGTTTTCTTTTCCTTACGTAAGCTCTACACTCAACATGGGGCTTGAACTCTTGACCCTGAGGTCAAGAGTCACATGCTCTATGGACTGAGCCAGCCAAGCACCCCCTATACCACAACTTCTCTACCCATACATCCATCAGTGGACAGTTAGGTTGTTTCCATGTCTTGGCTATTGTAAATAATGCGGCTATGAACATGGGATTGCAGGTATCTTTTGAATTAGTGTTTTTGTTTTCTTTGGATATATTCCCAGAAGTGTAATTGCTGGATCATATGGTAGTTCTATTTTTAGTTTTTTGAGGATTCTCCATACGGTTTTCCACCGTGGTTGTGCCAATTTCCAATCCCACCAATGGTGTGGAAGGGTTCCGTTTTCTTCATATCCATGCCAGCATTTGTCTCTTGCCTTTTTAATGATGGCCATTCTGACCGGTGTGAAGAGATATGTCATTTTGTTTCTAATTTGTATTTCCCAGATGACTAGTGATGTCAAGCATCTTTTCATATACCTATTGGCCTTTCATGTCTTCTTTGGAGAAATGGCTACTCAGGTCCTCTGCCCATTTTTTCACTTGGATTGTGGCTTTTGCTACTGACTTGTATGAGTTTTTTGTATATTTTGGATATTATCCCCTTATCAGATAGATGGTTTGCAAATATTTTTTCCCCCCACTCTGGAGGGTTTTTTTCACTTTGTTGATGGTTTCTTTTGCTGTGCAGAAATTTCTAGTTTGATGTAGTTTGATGTAGTTTGATATAGTTTATTTGTAGTTGGTGCTTTAGGCATCATATTTATGGTAATATTATTAGCAAATTTTTATATAATACCCCACAATTTATATGCATTTCATTTATTTGAAATGCCACAGAAATAAAAAATGTCTAGAACATTAACATCTGTGGGGCTGGAGCATTGTAGGCACTCAGTAAAGGCATGCAAACCTTCCTGAGTAAATTACAAAGAATAGAAAACCTTGAAGAGCGCCTGGGCGCCTGGGTGGCTCAATGGGTTAAGCCGCTGCCTTCGGCTCAGGTTATGATCTCAGCGTCCTGGGATCGAGTCCCGCATCGGGCTCTCTGCTCAGCGGGGAGCCTGCTTCCTCCTCTCTCTCTCTCTCTCTCTCTGCCTGCCTCTCCGACTACTTGTGATTTCTCTCTGTCAAATAAATAAATAAAATCTTAAAAAAAAAAAAAAAAAAAAAGAAAACCTTGAAGAGCCCAGGGGACTTGGCAATGAGAAATGTAGCTTAAAGTGCACTGTGGATCAATTCTTTAATGGGACCAGACTAAGAGACTATCCAGGTGAAGATCAAACTCAGGCAAACAAAGGTGCAGGGCCCTGAGGCATTTTCAAAGACAACAGAGCAGTAACTGAAAAACTTTTCTTAGAACATCTAGAAGCAAGCATTGAAAAAAGTCCTGAAAATGAATTAGGACTGCCCAAATCCAAATAGGATATACATCTAATTCTGAAGTATAAAGTATAACAGTGTATGAACATAATTAGAATATTCAAAGGGCTAATGCAAAGCAGAGAAATGAAGAGTTATCCAGGGAACCTACTTGGATTAACCAGAGCAGATTAACCAAATTGAATAACATGCAAAGAGATTCTTTCTTTCTCTCTCTTTCTTTCGTCTTCTCTTTCTTCCTCTCTTCCTTCCTTTCCTCCTTCCTTCCTTTTAGAGAGAGAGAGAAAGCAGGGAGGAGGGGCAGAGGGAGAGGGAGAGAGGGAATCCTAAGCAGGTTCCACACGGGCTTGATCTCACAACCCTGAGATCATGACCTGAACTGAAATCCAGAGTTGAACACTTAGCCCACTGAGCCACCCAGCTGCCCCAAGATTCTTTATTTTATTTTATTTTTTAAAAGATTTTATTTATTTATTTGACAGAGAGAGGGGTCAGAAGTAGGCGGAGCAGCAGGCAGAGAGAGAGAGGGAAGCAGGCTCTCCGCGAAGCAGAGAGCCTGACGTGGGGCTCCATCCCAGGACCCCGAGATCACGAACTGAGCCGAAGGCAGAGGCTCAACCCACTGAACCACCCAGACGCCCCTCTTTATTTTTCTTTTAACCAGGAGACTACATTGAGGTTTCTTTTGGTAAAAAAAAATAAAAAATAAAAAAATAACAGAAATCCTTGCAACTGAAATATTTAAATAATGTCTGGGATTTGCTTTTAAATACTCCAGGAAAAAAAATGTGTAGGAGATCTATGAAACGAGACTGGTAAAATGTTCATGTCTATAGATGTTCAGAGGAGGGAACAATGGCTCCCTGTCAGGCACAGGGAGTGGAAAAAGGAAGTAATAGTTTGCCTTACTAAATCACTATAATGATGCTAAGTTGGAGATCATTGTCCCCACTTTACAGGCAAAGAAAATTGAGGTCACATTCCTCATGAATGACAATGTAAGAACTTGAGCCTCAGTCTTATGACTTAGAAATATTTCCTTTTGCTAATATTCCACAGTGATTGTCTAAATATATTTTTGCAGATTCTGACATTTTACTGGAAATGGAGAAGAGTTGTTTTTTCTGTATAATGGAAACTTATTTATAATTCTCATATCTTTCACTTTTCATTATAAGTTCTCATCTCCACTTTTTCTTCTTCTTTTTTTTTTTTTTTTTAAGATTTTATTTATTTGTTTGACAGACAGAGATCACAAGTAGGCAGAGAGGCAGGCAGAGAGAGGGGGAAGCGGGACTGGATTCCAGGATCCTGGGATCACAACCTGAGCCGAAGGCAGAGGCTTTATCCCACTGAGCCACCCAGGCGCCCTTCCACTTTTTTTTTCATAAGTAATCTCTATACCCAACATGGGGCTCAAACTTGTGACCTCAAAATCAAAAGTCAGATGCTTTACTGAGCCAGCTGGGCAACCGCCTTATCTCCATGTTTGAGCAGCTATTTTGATTACAACCTGACTCGTGAAGTTGCTTGAATCTCATTTAATCTGAATTCATGATCTATCTCTGGTTGACTCCCACTATTCAGCACAGAATGAATATGGAATTTTTTTTAAAAAAATATTTTATTTACTTGAAGGAAAGAGAGAGAGCATGAGTGGTGGGGGGATTGGGAGGTGCACAGAGGGAGAGAGAGAAGCAGACTCCTGCTGTGGTGTGGGGCTCGATCCCAGGACTCCGGGATTAAGACCTGAGAGGAAAGCAGACACTTAACTGATGGAGACACCCAGGTGCCTGGAATGTTTGTGGGTTTTGGGGGGGGGGGCGGTGCAGTTTGCAATTCTCAAAGCAAGAGATGCCACAATGCCCATAAGCACATGCATATACACATAAACACAAAGTTTATGTTTACATACTGAAGTACAGTTTTTCCTTTTCAACAACTTAGCAGTTTGTCTGTGGCCTGCTGTGCCCACTTCCTCTACCCAATTGCTTTTTCTGACATGTTAAGTAGAGCCAAGCATAACTCTTCTAGCGGGGTTTGTTCCTGGCTACCCTGAAATACATTCGTCATCCTCCTGCCTGTACATTGCATCTGGATCTGAGCTGTTTCTAAAATGAAATTTACTAGAAAGGCTGCTGTGATGCCTCTCCACTGGTTCAGTAAACATTCATTGAATGCTGCTGACTCTAGATTGGGTCCTGTGCTCAGGGTTCAGAGTACAAAGATAAAAACAATAGCTAGGGGGCAGTACAGCATAATGGTGATTAAGTGACTAGTGGTAGTGATAAGTAAGCAGTAGTGATAAGAGAGTAGGGGCTCCCTTGCCTGGGGTGAAATCCCAGCCCTCCCACTCAGTAAGTAGCTCAGTGACTGTGGTTGGGCAAATTGCTTAATGGTTCTGTGCCTCAATTCCCTCATCTGTAAATGGGTATAATAATAGTACCGACTGCATAGCTTTGTTGTGAGTTTACCTGAAACAATGCCCTTGTAGAGAGTTTGATGTGGTGCTTAGATCTTAAGAAGTGTTGTAAATGTGAGCTCTTCCTATTCCCCTGTGGGGCTCGTAGAGGAAGGAGAGTGGAAGAAGAAAGTTGATCGGACTGGGGGTGGATTTTTAATTTTAAGTTCTTATTTAAATTCCAATTAGTTAACAAACACTGTAATATTATTTCAGGTGTACTGTAGAATGAGTTACCACTTCCATACATCACCCAGTGCTCATCTCAAGTGCACTCCTTAATCCCCATACCTATTTCCCCGCTTCCCCCTGCCCACCTCCCTTCTGGTAACCAGTTTGTTCACCACAGTCAAGAGTCTGTTTCTTGGTTTGCCTCTTTCACTTTTGCTTCCCCTTTGCTTGTTTGTTTCTTAAATTCTACATATGAGTGACATGGAACTGTGTTTGTCTTTCTCTGACCGACTCATTTCACTTAGCATAATACTCTCCAGCTCCATCCACGTTGTTGCAAATGACAAGATTTCATTCTTTTTTTTTTTAATTAATTAATTTATTTGACAGAGAGAGAGAGAGAGACAGCGAGAGAGGGAACACAAGCAAGGGGAGTGGGAGATGGAGAAGCAGGCTTCCCGCTGAGCAGGGAGCCTGATGCAGGGCTCGATCTCAGGACCCTGGGATCGTGACCTGAGCCGAAGGCAGAGGCTTTAACCCACTGAGCCACCCAGGTGCCCTGATTTTATTCTTTTTGATGGCTGAGTAATAGTCCATTGTATCTCTATACCACATCTTCTTTATCCATTTGCCAATCAATAAATATTTGGGTTGTCTCCAGAATTTTGGCTGTTGTAAATAATACTGCTATAAACATCAGGGTGCATATATCCCTTTGATTTAATATTTTTGTATTCTTTGGGTAAATACTCTGTAGTGCAATAGCTGGCTCATAGGGTAGCTCTATTTTTAACCTTTTGAGGAAACCCCATACTGTTTTCCAGAGTGGCTGCACCAGTTTACATTCCCATCAGCTGTACAAGAGGGTTCCCCTTTCTCCACATTCTTACCAACACCCGTTGTTTCTTGTGTTGTTAATTTTAGCCATCCTGACAGGTGTGAAGTGATATCTCATTGTAATTTTGATTTTCATTTGCCTGATGAGTGATGTTGAGCATTTTTTCACGAGTCTATAGACTATCTATATGTTGTCTTTGGAAAAATATCTATTCATGTCTTCTGCCCATTTTTTAATTGGATTATTCATTTGGGAGGTTTTGAATTTTATAAGTTCTTTATATATTTTGGATACTATCCCTTGATCAGGTTCATCATTTGCAAATATCTTCTCCCATTCTGTAGGTTGCCTTTTAGTTTTTTGACTGTTTCCTTCACTGTGCAGAAACTTTTTATTTTGATGAAGTCCCAATAGTTTATTTTTTATTTTGTTTCCCATGCCTCAGGAGACATATCTAGCGGGGTGCCTGGTCAGCTCAGTTGGTGGAGTGTGCAACTCTTGATCTCAGGGTTGTGAGTTCAAGCCCCACTTTGGGTGTAGAGATTACTTAAAAATAAAATCTTAAAAAAAAAAGAAAGGAGACCTATGTAGAAGGAAGTTGCTACAGCTGATATTAAAGAACTTACTGCCTGTGTTCTCTTCTAGGATTTTTATGGCTTCAGGCCTCATATTTAGGTCTTTAATCCATTTTGAATTTATTTTGGGGTATAGTGTAAGAAACTGATTAAAATGTCTGTACTACCCAAAGCAATCTATACATTTAATGCACACCCTATCAAAATACCAAAAGCATTTTTTTACAGAGCTAGAACAAACAATCCTAAAACTTGTGTGGAAGCACAGAATACCCCAAATAGCCAAACCTTCTAAGCCAAACCTTGGAAAAGAAAAATCTGGAAGCATCACAATTCCGGACTTCAAGTTATATTACAAAGCTGTAATGATCAAAATAGTCTGGAATCAGCACAAAAATAGACAGATCGATGGAACAGAATAGAAAACTCAGAAATGAACCCACAATTATATGGTCAATGAATCTCCGACAAAGCAGGAAAGACTATCCAATGAGAAAAAGAGTAGCTTTTCAACAAATAATGCCGGGAAACTGGACAGCAACATGGTGGTGGATGTTTTAAGAAAAGTATGTAGACACAGAAACATATGAGATCAGCCTTGAAGGAGTAGTTCAAGTTTGTTGGGGCAAGGGAGGCCAGAGGGTGATTTCAAGTGTAAAGGCCAGGCCCCAGTGCTCCAGGCTGTACATATTTGAAGGACCTTCCATCTCGTGAGCTCCATAGGAGTTAGGGGTATGGGTGCTCGATCAGATGAAACCTCTTTGGCTACCGTATCATAGGTCAACTCCTTCCTCTGCCTATTCCTCTTGACTTCACCTCCCCCAAAACTTCTTGCCCACAAACTCCCTATTAGAGTCTGTTTATTCAAAGAATTTAACCCACAACATCATGAATGATACTAATTGTGATTTGAAATAGAAAAAGTATTATCTGTGTGCACAGTGTAGAAACCTCACTATGGAGAGCTGGCTAGGGGAGATACACGTTAATGTATTAGTTAAACCAACATGATGCAGCGGTCCAACTCTAGTAAGGAATATTCCACACTTCTTTACATCGAAGCATCTTTGCTGTGCATACAGTCTTGTATAAATGGATTTGCTGTTTTTTTTTTTTAAGTTTTATTTATTTATTTATTTAGAGAGAGAAGGAGAGAGAGCAAAAGCGGGAGGGGCACAGAGAGAGAGAATGTGAAGCAGACTCCACCCTGAGCACGGAGCCCAACACAGGACTCAGTTTCACCACCCCGAGACTTCAACCTGAGCCAAAACCAAGAGGCAGATGCCCAACCAACTATACCACCCACACGCCCTTGGACTTAACTGTTTTAAATACAATTCCTTAATCTCTTCCAACTATTTTCTGCGGAAAATTTCAAACATATGCAAACGGACAAATAATACACTGATCCCTCCCCATCATCAAGTTTTTTTTTTTTTTTAAGATTTTATTTATTTATTTACAGACAGAGATCGCAAATAGGCAGAGAGGCAGGCAGAGAGAAAGAGAGGGGGAAGTAGGCTCCCTGCTGGGCAGAGAGCCCTATAGGCTCAATCCCAGGACCCTGAGATCATGACCTGAGCCGAAGGCAGAGGCTTTAACCCACTGAGCCACCCAGGCACCCCCATCATCCAGCTTCGACAGTAATCAAGTTGTAGCCAAACTTGTTTCCTCTGGATAGATCCCTACCCTCACCCTCACGTTGCCCCTTCTGTGTTATTTTAAAGCAAATTCCAGATACCATCCTTCATCAATACACATGTATTTTAAAACTGAATCTCCAAAAGATAAGAACTGTTATTTTAACACATCATACCATTATCTTACCTAAAAATCAATGGGAATTTCTGAAGTCAGAAAATAAACATATGAAGACATATATTAAGACGGATCTTTGGGGGGCGCCTGCGTGGCTCAGTGGGTTAAGCCGCTGCCTTCTGCTCGGGTCATGATCTCAGGATCCTGGGATTGAGTCCCACATCGGGCTCTCTGCTCAGCAGGGAGCCTGCTTCCCTCTCTCTCTCTCTGCCTGCCTCTCCATCTACTTGTGATTTCTCTCTGTCAAATAAATAAATAAAATCTTAAAAAAAAAAAAAAAGACGGATCTTTGGGATGTCTGGATGCCTCAGTTGGTTAAGTGTCTGCCTTCAGCGTAGGTCATGATCCTAAGGTCCTGGGATAGAGCCCCGCATCAGACTTCTTGCTCAGTGGGGAGCCTGCTTTTCCCTCTGCCTGCTGCTCTCCCTGCTTGTGCACACTCTCTGACAAATAAATAAATAAAATCTTAAAAAACAAAGAGAGATCTTTGATCCATCCTGTCCATGTTTAGCTTTCCAATCCCCCTATGAATTTCTTAAAATTATGTTTGTTTGAATCAAGGCTCAAGTAATATCCACATGAAAATCGGACGATCTGTCCCTTAAATCTTTTTAAATTTATAAGTTACTTCTGCTCTCTTTTTTTTCTTGCAATGTGTTTGTTGAAGAAACTACCCTATTTTTCCTATAGTGTTTCTCACCATCTGGATCTTGTTGATTGCCTCCCTGTGGTAGTTTTTTAAGCATGTGCTCTGCCCTCTGTGTTTCCTATAAATCAGGACTTGGGTCTAGAGGCTGAATCAGATATTCATGTGTGACTTTTTTTTTTTTTTTTCAGAACTACTTCATTGGTAGTAGATTCTCCTACCAAGGAGGCATAAAATAACTGGTTCTCTCTCCTCTCCTTTTTTTTTTTTTTAAAGATTTTATTTATTTAACAGAGAGAAATCACAAGTAGATGGAGAGGCAGACAGAGAGAGAGAGGGAAGCAGGCTCCCTGCCGAGCAGAGAGCCCAAAGTGGGACTCGATCCCAGGACCCTGAGATCATGACCTGAGCCGAAGGCAGCGGCTTAACCCACTGAGCCACCCAGGCGCCCACCCTCTCCTTTTTCTAATGAAAACTTAAAAGTGTTTTCTCCCAAGAAATTAAAATCAACGTAACTTGGACTTCAACGTCAGAACTGCGAAGGAGCTTTCCCTTTTCCACCACCATCTTGGTGTGCGTGGCTGACTGTTCCTTGCCATGTCTTCTCACAAGACTTTCTGAATCAAGTGATTCCTGGCCAAGAAACAAAAGCAGAATCGTCCCATTCCCCGGAGGATTCAGATGAAAAGTGGTAATGCAATCAGGTACAACCCCAGGAGGAGATGCTGGAGAAGAGCCAAGCTGGGTCTCTAAGGCATCAGACGTCATGAGATGACACACCTAACTGGCACATGTATTTAAGCTGCATGAAGATCTTGTGTTCTTATGCTATCACTCTGTAAACATCCCTCCAATAGACATGCTTTGTTTTGTGTTGTTTTTTTTTTTCTTAAGATTTTTAAAATTTATTTGATGGAGAGAGAGAGATCACAAGTAGAGAGAGAGAGAGATCACAAGTAGGCAGAGGCAGGCAGAGAGAGAAGGGGAAGCAGGCTCCCCGCTGAGCAGAGAGCCCGATGTGCGGCTCGATCCTAGGACCCTGAGCTCATGACCCGAGCTGAAGGCAGAGGCTAAACCCACTGAGCCACCCAGGCGCCCCCAATAGACATGTTTTTACCAGGGAAATGATTTTTCTGTTGCGATGCCTCTATACCAGTAGGTTGGTTCAGTAACAAATGTGAGACCTTTAGGCTGGGGGGAAAAACCAAAAAGTTAAAAGAATCGCAGCTGAGGTATAGTTGGGCCATCACAGGGCAACCGATCTTTAAGGACCCAGAAGACTAAATCTGGTCCTACTGTTATCCTATTGTCTTGTCATCATCGTCTCATCATTCATCAGGTATTACTAAGTGCTAAACACAGCATCCAAGACTGGGCTGGGTGTCATGTTATAATAATTAGAACTCTTTATTGAGTCGCTACTGCAGGCCAGCTACTTAGGTTATCTGTAATCATCACAACCACCCTGCAATGCAAGTGTTATTATCCCCATTTGAGAGAAGATAACTAAATTTCAAGAAGATAAAATGACTTTCCTAAGGCTGCACAATTGGCAAATGACAGAAGCAAAGGTGGTATGCAGGTCTGTCTGGCCCAAAGTTCTCCTTTTTTCCACTAACCCCCTCCAGTCCTCGGAAAACACACTGAATTATAAGAATGATCCCTGCCTTCAACAGGATTATATCTATGTAGGAGAAAAAGAGAAATTGCTAAAACGATTAAAGACTATCAGATAAGAAAACACTATATAGAACATGAACAATGAAAATGTGTGCAGTTTGCAAGCAGTGATTGCTATAAATGAACAGGAAGGAGGAGGGGGGCCATCAATGTTGATTGAAGTTCCTAGGGGAGGTTTCATCAAGCAATGCAGGAATTATTGCAAATACAAAAGCTTTACCAATGAGCAAAGGGTCCTTTGCACAAGCATCTTCTCCCTTGGGATCCATGTCACACTGACACAAAGATTTTGTCACCATGGCAACTGGTCATTGGACCAATGAAATAATCAGTTGTCATGGTAACATGATCTCCATCTTACTCCCACCAGGCACCTGTTCCAAATCATCACATCCTCCAACAACCTCATGCCACCTCAGTGCTCCTTTCTTTTTTCCCTAGTCACCTTGTTACCCCAGCCACCTATGTTTGAGCTCCTAAATTTATGGCTAGATATATTCATGAGACCATTAGAGCGAGAGCAGAGGAAAATGCCTTGTAGTATGGAGCTTCACTACAGACAGGGGAACCCTCTAAAATGAAAGAGTTGAATGAGCCAGAACAGTGAAGAAAAAGAGCGTGTGACGCTTGCCACCCTTCACCCCCCACATTTCCCTAAGTAAAATTCCTTCGGATTTTGAAACGTTGCACTTCCTGATTCTCCTCCTACTTCTGTCTATTCACTCACTGGGTCTTTTCCTTCTCCGATCTCCTATAAATGCAGATCTCTCTCAAGGCTCCATCCTTTGGGTCTGTTCTTTCTCTAAAGAGCACTGCACTGCCCAATGGAGTAGCCACCAACCATGTGATGGTTATAGAGCCCTTGAAATTAATTATAGATATACTGAAGTGAAATGTGCTCAAAGTATAAACTGCATACCAGATTTTATTGACTTCATACCAAAAAAAGAATATAGAATATCTCATTAATAATTTTTATAGTAACTATATGTTGAAATGATCATTTGGATATGTTGAGTACGACTAAATATGCTATCAAAATTTAATTTTATCTGTTCCTTTTTAATGTATTTAACATGGCTACTGAAAAATTTAAATTGCAAATGTGGCTCACATTCACGGTTTGTGTTATCTTTCTGTTGCGCAACACTGCTCTAAATTTTCTCTTTCCAGCCATCTCACCATCTCACCCATGCTTTAGGTATCAGGTGTCTCCTCTATCAGATGATTCTAGGATCCGAAATCCCAACCTCTTTTCTGAGATCCAAACCCACATTTCCAATGGCCGGAAATTCTGCTGGCCCTTTCACAAATAATCACCGGCTCCTTAGCTCTGCAAGAACAAAGCCAGAAGCTTTCCTTCAAAACCTGTTCTTTCTCCTAATTAACTTTATTAAAATTTGTGTTGTTTTCTTATTGCTGCTGTAATAAATTACCACAAACTTGGTGGCTTAAAATAACACTGATTTACCATCTTGAAGTTCTGTAGGTCTGAAGTCTGAAATGGGACCCACTGGGCTAAAATCAAGTTGTCTGCAGGCTGGATTTTCTTCTGGAGGCTCGAGGAGAGAATCCATTTCCTTACCTTTTCCAGCCTCTGGAGGCTTGCATCCTTCCTGGGCTCATCTTCAAAGCCAACAATGACAGGTAAGTCTTTCTCAGGCTGTATCCCTACGGCACTAACTCTCCCACTTCTTCTTTCACTTCGGAGCTCCCTAGTGATTACCCTGGGCCCATCAGGATTATCCAAGATAATCTCCCCATTTAGAGGTGAGGTGATTAGCAAATCTGTTTCCATATTCAATCTTAGTGTGTAACAGGACACATTCACCAGTTTCAGGGATTAGGGTGTGGACTTTTTTCATCTGAAAGGGCTGGGCAGAGAGGAACAATCTGTGTTCAAGGCTAACAAAAGAAATGGTAATCAGGGCAGATAGCTCTCACAGCTTTCAAGGCGACAGACTTTCAAGGGGGCAGGCATCAATGGTCATCGATGGTATGGAGACATCAGTGGTATGGACATCAGTGGTCTAACACCTTTCTTAGTTTACTGCATAGTCTATCTCCTCTAAGGTGCCTTTCCCGATCACTCCTTTTTCCCAGTTCCATCACCCGTCCATGACAGTTTTTGTACATCCTAAACATCTGTCTTACTCTTTCTGTATCATGATTATGTATGTAGGCACTTGGTCTTAACCCCTCTACTACGTTGAAAATATTTTGTGAACAGGAACTATTGGGGTTTTTGTTTTGTTTTTAAGTAAACTCTACATCCAACATGGGGCTTAAACTCACAACCCCAAGATCAAGAACCACACAGTCTACTGACTGAGGAGCCAGGCATCCCAGGAACCCTTCATCTTTGTGTTTCACCTGATGCCTCACGTGGTACTTAGTGTAGTTTCCCAAGGACGATTTCTTGAATTTAGTGGAAACAACTCATGTTGATTTGTAAAGCATGTGCTTTGTCACCAGAACCACTGATGTCCTTAAACTGTGAAACCTTTTTATTTCACTTTTTTTATTTTAAAGGATTTTATTTATTCATTTGAGAGAGAGAGCACGTGCAAGCAGCGGGAGCGGTAGGCAGAGAGAGAGAGGGAGAAGCAGCCTCCCTGCTGAGCAAGGAGCCTGGTGTCAGGCAGGATCCCAGGACTCTGGGATCATAACCTGAGCCGAAGGCAGACACTTAACTGAGTCACCCAGGCACCCAGTGAACACTTTCTAAATTGACTTCCACTTAAATGATCCTCTCCATTCTGTTTCAAAAGAACTATCTGGGGTCCCTGGGTGGCTCAGATGGTTAAGCATCTGCCTTTGGCTCAGATCATAATCTCCAGGTCCTGGGATCAAGGTCTATAACGGGCTCCTGGGTCAGCTCAGCGAGGATGATTCTTCTTCTCCCTCTCCCCCTGTCTCTCCCTTGCTCTCTCTCTGTCTCCCCATATCTCTCTGTCTCAAACGAATAAATATTAAAACAAAACAAAACAAAACAAAAAAACGAACCATCAGTGCACGGCACCTGGCTGGCTCAGTTCGTGGAGTATGTGACTCTTGGACTCAGAGTTATAAATTTGAGCCCCATGTTGAGTATAGAGATTACTTAAAATCTTTAGGGCATCTGGGTGGCTCAGTGGGTTAAAGCCTCTGCCTTCGGCTCAGGTCATGATCTCAGGGTCCTGGGATCGAGCCCCACATCGGGCTTTCTGCTTAGCAGGGAGCCTGCTTCCTCCTCTCTCTCTGCCTGCCTCTCTGCCTACTTGTGATCTCTATAAAGTAAATAAATAAAATCTTAAAAATAAAAAAATCTTTAGGGTGCCTGGGCGGCTCAGTCGTTAAGCGGCTGCCTTGGGCTCAGGTCATGATCCCAGGGTCCTGGGAAAGAGGCCCACATTGGGCTCCCTGCGCAGAGAGAAGCCTACTTCTTCCTCTTCTGCTCCCCCTGCCTGTGTTCCCTCTCTCTGTGTGTCTCTCTCTGTCAAATGCATAAATAAAATCTTTAAAAAAAAAAAAAGAACCTTTGCTTACAAGTGTAATCCTTGTAGGTAATGGGCTGCTGTGCACATGAATTTTATGCTTATCTAGGGTCAGCTGATTTCATAACCTGTTGATGCCAGATGTACTTAAATTATAAAATATAATTTAATTTAAAGTTATGTATAGCAATGTAATATGGATGTCAAAAGAAAGAGAATTGTTTCTATGAAGATTGAGTTGGTTATCCCAAAAACGGGAGGAAGTACAGCACCCTAAAATCTACTGATACAATGTGAACAGATTAAAGGAGAAAAGCTGACCATTCCAATTTAAAAAAAAAATCCACAAAATTTAACACTCATTAATGATTTCTAAAAATCTTTAAAGCAGAGACTGGAAAGCCATTGTCCTTATTTACAAATAATGTGATTGATTACATACAAAATCCCAAGATAATCCACAGTATAGAATCTATTAAAACTAATAAGGGAGTTTAGCAAATGTGCTGTATTCAGGATCAATAGGGAGGAATTAGTAGTCTTTCGACATCAGTAAATAATTAGAACTTGTGGTAAGAATAAAGATCCCATCTACAATAAGGACAAAAATAAGATTACCAGTAATTAATCTGACAAAACATATTACTGTGGAGAAAGTTACAAAATTGAAGAACACATGTACATATACACAGAAAGAGACATGTCATAAACATGTAAATTTAGATTTAATATAAAACAAGTAAATTCTTCCCAAATTAATTCATACATCCAATATAATTTTAAATAAAATCCAAATATGACTATTTATGAAACTAAACAGACTGGTCTTAAAATTCATATAGGAGAGAAAAAGGATAAGACAGTTTTGAAGATGACAGTTTTGAAGACCGTTGCACCAGGTATCAACTTATTTCCATGTTATAGTTAACTGGCTTAAGGATAGACACATTGGTGAATAGAAAAGAGACTCTGGAAAGAGGTCTAGGAATATATGCAGACTTGATATATTCAACAGTAGCATTACAATGGTGGGGGATGGGTGGGTGGAGAATGAGCTATTCAAGTATGAGAAAATTGGCTGTAAAGAATTCAGATAATATACCTGGATCCACTTGTTCCTGGAAGCCCCAGAAGCTATTGACATTTCTTCATCTAATACTTCTAGTTGTCTCACTCTCACCATAGAATGACAACTGGTTTTGGTGTGGACTCTTGTTCCCAACACCGCAGAAGACACATTGGTTCTGGTACGCAGGTCCCATCTTACCAGACTTATGGCAGATAGGTCTCTTCCATCACTGCCAGGCTCAGATAAAAGCGTCAAGCTCCATACAACAGCGCTGGACACTGGTTTACCCACTGGCTACACGGAGAAAATGTGTAACTCAACTCAGAAGTGAGTTAAATTCCAGTGGAGTAAGCTTCAACCATGAACGGGGAGGAGAAAAGAACACCCAGGCGATAAATTGTTTGCCCTTCTTCCTCTCTCTGACGGACTATTCTAAGGCATGGTGCACACACAGAACATGTCAGGAAGATGTCCTAGGGGACCAAGGCTGGATTTCCTGCAGATGCTATGGCCAGCGTGGCAACATATCAACTGATAGTTGGTTTTCTTTCTTCTACTTCCCATTTCCCTTCTTAACTCTTACTGCCATGGGATTGCTCCTCTCAATACTTTAGCAAGAGGGGGTGCCTGAGTTCTATTTTTCAGAGAACCTGGCATAAGACGGTTGTATATACAAAAAAAAAGAAAGCTAACTCCCTAGCCACCCCACACCATACAGAAAACCATATCAAAGTCGAATAAAGACCTAAAATTAGAAATAAAATGCTTTAAAACATTTTGAAAAGAATGTTGGGAGAAACTTTTTCTCAGAAAAAGCAAGTATTTCTTAAAATCTGAGAGGATAAACCATGACAGAAAAGACTGATGAATGTGATTACCTACAATTTAGAAACATTTATTCAACAAAAGATGACATGAACAGGGCCACCTGGCTGGCTCAGTTGGGAGGACTATGTGATTCTTGATCTCGGGGTTGTGAGTTCGAGCCCCATGTTGGATGCAGAGATTTATTTAAAAATCTTAAAAAAAAAAAAAAAGATGACATGGACAAAGATAAATTACAACCTGCAGTCTGAGAAAGGTATTTGCAATTCGTTTAATCGACGAGGCTACGTATCTGGAATTTAGCAAAAATTTTTACAAGTCGAAACTAAAAGAGGAGTGAGTGCCTGGGTGGCTCAGGTCATGATCCCAGGGTTGAGCTCAGCATTGAGCTCCCTACTCAGCGGGGAGTCTGCTTCTCTCTCTCCCACTCCCCCTGCTCATGCTCCCTCTCTCTTTCTCTCTCTCAAAAAATAAATAAATAAAATCTTAAAAAAAAAAAAAGAACAAAAAATAACAGAGAAATGAGCAAAGGACAGAAACAAGCAATTCCTAGACTTCTGGATGGCCAATAAATATATGAAAAGATAATGAACCTCATTACTGATTGGCCAAATTAAAATCACCTGCAATATCTATCTGGGAGAAAACTTGGAAGAATGATAGGATGAGTGTTGGGTATGAAGCAATGAAGTCTCACACACTGCTAGAGAGAGCATCAATGGCTACAACCATGTTAGAAAATAATTTGAGGGGCCCCTGGGTGGCTCAGTCCGTAAGCATCTGCCTTCGGCTCAGTATGATCCCAGCGGCCTGGGATCGAGCCCCACATTGGGCTCCCTGTTCAGGGGCAAGCCTGCTTCTCCCTCTCCCATTTCCCCTGCTTCTGCTCCCTCTCTCTCTGTGTCTCTCTCCATCAAAAAAATAAATAAAATCTTTTTTAAAAAAGAAAAAAGTAAAGAATTTGAGGATATACTTCTAAAGATATGCATGCCCTTTGACTCCCAGATTCCATTTCCATTATATTTTCTAGGCTACAGAAACTCCCACATATATCTACCAGGAGATTTATGAAGGAATGACTGCTGTAGTTTTGTTTGTAATGGGAAAAAAATGGACATAACTCAAATGTTCAACAAGAGAAAAAAACAAGTTTTGCTATATTGACAAAATCTTATAAATTGAATGCAGATGTACTCACTACAGCTCTGTATAGCAACAAGGATTAATCGCAAACAAATGATAATGAAAGAAAAAAATCAAGTTGCGGAATCGTGTGTGCTAGGTGACACCATTTACATGCAGATTCCAAATATATCAGACAAAGCCGTGTGCTTATTGGCACACATATGTAATACGTACAAGAACCCGTATGGAGTGGTGCCCGGGTGGCACAGTCGGTTGAGTGTCCAATTCTTAATTTCAGCTCAGGTGCTGATTTCAGGGCTGTGTCAGGCCTGAATCTGGGTCCACGCTCCGCGGGAAGTCTGCTATGGATTCTCTCTCTCCCTGTCCTTCCGCCCCTCCCCCTCTCAAGTAAGTGAACAAACAAACAAAACACATATGAGTAAGGTAAATGCTGAATTCAGGACAGTTGTCCTGGATGGGGAGGGCGGAATAGAAATGAAATCAGTGTGTAGGGCCTGCTGGAGGTTTCAACTCTATCTGTAATGTTTATTCCTTTTTGAAAACTCTGAAACAACTTTAGCAAAACAGTAGCATTCATACAGCTGAATGTGGGCACAGGTGTTCCTTCTGTTTTTCTCCTTGCATGTTTGCAACATTTCATTAGAGTTTTGTTTTTTTTTTCCCTAAACTAAGTGGAATGCTTTGAAAAGATCCAGTGAAAGCTGAGTCACGGAAAAACAGAAAAACAACAACAAAACTACCATTGAGACAAGCGTGGGCCAAACAATTGTAAAAAGTTGGGTAAATAATTCACAGCACAGTAATTTCAAGTCCTGCACACAGATTTCCTTATTACGTGTGTTGAAGTTCTTGCCCCACTATAAAGAAACCCAAAGTGGGGGCACCTGGCTGGTTTAGTTGGTGTAACATGCAACTCTGGACCTCAGGGTCCTGAGTTCAAGCCCCACGTTGGGCATGGAGCCTATTTAAAAAAAAAAAAAAAAAAAAAAAGGAAACAAAGAAACAGAAAAAAAAAAAAAAAAAAAAACCCAAAATGGAAATCATCAAAATGCATGTTGTGGGTGTAGGTTGCTCAAGAAGGATAATGCAGATCTCCAAACAGAGGACTCATTCTCAACCTTGCCTTACGTCAAACATTCATGAGTGAATATATCTAAATATGTTTGAAGTAAAAATGAAATATTTAAAGTAAGTATGGGTCCCATTTTGTGCTTTCTTTCTTTAACAGAATTATTCAATTTCTGGTACTGATCTGTTGGATAAAAAGACTTCCTCAGTAATCATTCTGGGTCTATTAACACATATTAAAGGCCTCCATGCTATGCATGGAATGAGGTACAGGTGACTCCCTGAAGGACTGAGTGAACTGAGGACCTGAGGGTACAAGCATCCTGGGCAGAAGATGAAATGGGAGCAAATTCAGCAAAACATGGCCAGGAAATAGAGCATGGATTTCTTCTCCTGGAAGGTGTTGGAGCAGGAAAGAAGTTGAAATAGGTTATGGTGAGATTAAAGAAAGAGGTACTTGAGTTTGTCTTAATTTCAAATTTAGCATACTGCAGTTTCAAAATTGAATGCATTTTATTCATCGCATATTAAGTTGTCAGCTCAGAGAGTGGTCATCTATAGTTTCTAAGCACTTCCGGAAAAGCCTATGCTGATGTCATTTCTAAAAACAACACAGTGGAGTTGGTGGGAATGCAATCTGATGCAACCACTCTGGAAAACAGCATGGAGGTTCCTCAAAATGTTGAAAATAGTACTAACCTATGACCCAGCAATTGCACTACTGGGTATTTACCCTAAAGATACAAACGTAGTGATCGGGTGCACGTGCACCCGAATGTTTACAGCAGCAATGTCTACAATAGACAAACTATGGAAAGAAACTAGATGTCCATTAACAGATGACTGGATAAAGAAGATGTGGTATATGTACACACACACACACACACACACACACACACACACACACACACACACAGGAATACTATGCAGCCATCAAAAACGAAATCTTGCCATTTGTGACGATGTGGATGGAAATAGAGGGTATCATGCTTAGCGAAATAAGTCAATCAGAGAAGGACAACAATCATATGATCTCCCTGATAGGAGGAAGTGGAGATGCAACATGGGGGGGGGGTTATGGCTGCTAGTACCCATATGTACTGCTAATTGTTAGTATAGGGGGTAGGAGAAGAATAATGAAGAATAAATAATGAAGAATAAATAAATAAATAATGAAGAAGAATAAATGAAACAAGATGGGATTGGGAGGGAGACAAACCATAAGTGACTCTTAATCACACAAAACAAACTGAGGGTTGCTGGGGGGAGGAGGGTTGGGAGAGGGGGGTGGGGTTGTGGACATTGGGGAGGGTATGTGCTATGGTGAGTGCTGTGAAGTGTGTAAACCTGGTGATTCACAGACCTGTACGCCTGGGGATAAAAATACATTATATGTTTATTAAAAATAAATAAATAAATAAAAAATTTATAAAAATAACACAGTGGAGAGGCACCTGGGTGGATCAGTCGTTAAGCGTCTGCCTTAGACTCAGGTCATCCCAGGGTCCTGGTTTTGAGCCCCACAATGGGTTCCCTGCTCAGCAGGAAGCCTGCTTCTCCCTCTCCCTCTCTCCCTGCTTGTGTCTCTCTTACAGTGTCTGTCTCTGTCAAATAAATACAATTTTAAAAATAAATAAATAAATAATAAAAATAACACAGTGGGATAGGAGTTATCTCTTTCAGCTTCTATAATAATTAATAAATTGCCATATTTATTTTTTAATAAATTTTGACACCAAAAAATGCACCTTTACTTTTTTTTCTTTAATTAATACACTCTTACAGGGTGCCTAGGTAGCTCAGTCAGTTACGAATCTGCCTTCAGCCCAGGTCATGATTCTGGGGTCCTGGAAGCAAGCTCCATGTGGGGTTCCCCACTCTCTCTTGCTGTTTCGCTCTCGCTCAAATAAAAAAAGATAAAATCTTAAAAAAAAAAAAAAAAGTAATGCACCTTTAAACAAAATAAAGACATTACAAATTAGGCCATGGTTTCTTTTACCACCATCCCAATGCTAGTTCCCTCTGTTCCCTCTCCCCACATACATTTTTTAATTTTTTTAAAGATTTTTTTATTTATTTGAGAGAGAGAGTGGGGGTGGGTGCAGAGGGGGAGAGAACCTCAAGTAGACTCCCCCATCGAGTGTGGAATGTGATGCAGGGCCCCACCTCACAACCCCGAGATCATGACCTGACCTGAAAATCAAGAGCCAGTTACCTAACAGACTGAGCCACCCACGTATAACCAAAGTAATACAGGTGCCCCTCTCCTTCCTCACACATAACGAAAGTTAAGACCTATGACTATGGCGCGAGATTGTTCAAGTTCAAATCTTTTGTATGGTTGGTTTGGGTTTGGGTTTTGATTTTTTTCTCTTAAAAAAAAAAAAAGAACCACTTTATTGATGTATGATTAACATGTAAAAAGAGATATAAATTTAATATATACGATTCAATGAGTTTGGAATTAAATATATGCCTGTGAAATCATTGCCACCGTCAAACTCATAGATGTTTCCATCCTCCCCCAAAGTTTTCTCTTCCTTCCTCTTTATTATTATTTTTGTTTGGTGTTAATAACATTTGACATAGCATCTACCCTCTTACCAAAAACATTCTTTTTAAAAGATTTTATTTATTTATTTGACACAGAGAGAGAGAGAGAGAGACGGCAAGAGAGGGAATACAAGCAGGGGGAGTGGGAGAGGGAGAAGCAGGCTCCCTACCCAGCAGGGAGCCTGATGCAGGGCTCGAACCCAGGACCCTGGGATCATGACCTGATCCAAAGGTAGATGATTAATGACTGAGCCACCCAGGTGCCCCCTCTTAGCAAAATTTAAGTGCAAAATACAATATGGTGGGGCACCTGGGTGGCTCAGGAGGTTAAGCAACCAATTCTTGGTGTGGTTCTCTGAGGTTCCCAGGACCCCATGATCTCTGGGTCCCCAGGACTGAGTCCCATATAGGGCTCCACGCTCAGGAAGTCTGCTTCTCTCCTTCTCCCTCTCCCTCTGTCCCTGTGCTCTCTCTCTCAAATCAATCAATCAGTCTTTAAAAAATAAAATAAAGGGGCACCTGGATGGCTCAGTAGGTTAAAGCCTCTGCCTTCAGCTCAGGCCCTAATCTCAGGGTCCTGGGATCAAGCCCCGCATCGGGCTCTCTGCTCAGCAGGGGGCCTGCTTCCTCCTCCCTCTCTGCCTGCCTCTCTGCCTACTTGTGATCTCTGTCTGTCAAATAAATTTTTAAAAAAATCTTTTTAAAAAATATTGCTAGCTATCGGCACTATGCTGTAGAACAGATTTTCAGAACTTGCATATCTTGCATAACTGAAACTTTGTGTTCTGTGACCATCACCTTCCAGTTTCCCTCTCCCCCCAGCCCTGCTAATCACCGGACTACTCTCTTCTTCTATAAGTTTGACTACTTTAGATTCTACATATGAGACATTATTTACAAATTCAAATCTTGATTCTGCAACTTACTCATGACTTGAAAAGTCATTTAACCTCTCTCAGCTTCAGTTCACCATCATGAAGAAGATAGTGGTATGTATCTTAGAGGGTCATTGTAAGGATTAAATGAGGAAAATCTTTCAAAGTGCTCACAGCAGTTTTTTTGTGTTGTTGTTGTTGTTGTTGTTTTGTAGAAAGCACTCAATAATATGCAATTATTGGTTATTATTTTCAGTTTTATAGGATCTCAGCCCTTACTCTTATGTTTTAAATATACACATTGCAGATAACATTGTTTTGTGTGAGGTTGTTTTTACTAAATGATATCATACCAACCCTATTAGTCAGCAACTTTGTTTTGTTACCAAGAATAAATCCTTGAAGTCATTCTCTGCACATAAAAATCAACCTTTTCTTTTAAATTGTGCATAGGCAGTCTACTTCCGATAAAACTTCAGACCTTTAAATTTTTTCCCAATTTGTCCTATGATGAGCAATGCTGCAATGAACATTTTTATATGAGCAGCTTGTCCACTTGTTTTTTTTTTTAAGATTTTATTTATTTGAGGGAGAGAAAGATTGCACAAGCAGAAGAGGAGCAGAAGGAGAGGGAGAAGCAGGCTTCCTGCTGAGCAAGGAGCCCCAGATAGGACTTGATTCTATAGACCCTGAGATCATGACCCAAGCCAAAGGCAGAGGCTTAACCAACTGAGCCACCCAGGTGCCTCTGTTTTGTTTTGTTTTGTTTTGAAGATTTTATTCGTGGCACCTGGGTGGCTCAGTCCTTAAGCATGTGCCTTTAGGGTCCTGGGATTAAGCCCGGAGTCAGGCTCCTTGCTCAGCCAGAAGCCTGCTTCTCCCTCTCCCACTGCCCCTCCTTGTGTTCCCTCTCTCACGCTCTCTCTCTCTCTCTCTGTCAAATAAATAAAATTTTTAAAAACAAATAAATAAAGTTGTTATTCATTTATTTGAGAAACAGAGAAAGTATAAACCAGAGAGGGGCAGTGGGAGAGATGGGAATGGGGAAGGAGAGAGGGACAAGCAGACTGCGTGATGACCGATGACTGGGGAGCCACAACTGAGGCTCCATTCCAGGACACTGAGATCATGACCTGAGCCAAAGGCAGATGCTTAACCAACTGAGCCACCCAGGTGCCCCCAGATTGTGCACTTGTAAGTGCTTCACTATGGTAGATGCTGAGAGGGGAAGCTCCCAGGTCATAGTATACACACATTTAAAATTTCAGGGAGGGCTGCCACTTGGCCTCCCAAGTAAGTGGCTGTGCCAATTTACATTCCTATCAGCAGTCTATGAGGATTAGGCATTTCAACTTTGTGAATGCTTTTCACATCCTTTCTAATACTTAATATTAACTATCTTAAATTCTGATCTAATAGGTGAATTTTTTTTTTTTTAAGGATAGGGCCCTAGTGGCAATCTAATTTTAATATCTTATATTTCTTTTTTTTTTTTAAGATTTTTTTATTTATTTCTTTATTTGACAGATGGAGATCACAAGTGGGCAGAGAGGCAGGCGGTGGGGGTTGGGGGGGAAGCAGGCTCCCTGCTCAGCAGGGAGCCCAATGTGGGGCTCTATCCCAGGACCCTGGGACAATGACCTGAGCCGAAGGCAGAGCCTTTAACCCACTGAGCCACCCAAGTGCCCCTAAGTGAAATTTTTTAAAAAAGATTTTGCTTTTAAATAATCTCTACACCCAACATGGGGCTCAAATTCACAACCCTGAGCTCATGCTCTTTTAATGCAGCCAGCTGGGTGCCCTTGAAATTTATTTTAAATTAAATTTCCCTGATTCCTGGGAGAATTGGTCAAATGTGTTTTAATATATATATTGGCCATTTGTGTTTTTCCATTTGTAAATTGTTGGTATCCTATTTTCTTGTTTGTTTATTAAGTATAGGAGTTCCTTATACACAATGAGTCTTAATTTCCTAATAAATATACTACAAATATTTTTTCTCAGTGTGCTGCCTTTAGCTTTACTTACAGTATCTATTGTTCTACAGAAGTTTTCAATAGTGATATAGTCAATGTATCACTTCTCTTTGAAGGTTTTTTTTCTTTTCTATTTGAATCTCCCTCACCAAGATTTTCCTTACTCCTAAGGCCAAGAACATTTTCTATATTTTTTTCTAATAATTTCATAGCTTTTTTTATATTTAGGTTTTTAATTAATCAAAAATGTATATTTTTTGTATGCCAGTCTGGCTCAGTTGGTAGGCATGCAACTCTTGATCTCAGGTTTGTGAGTTTAAGCCCCATGTTGGGTATAGAGATTACTTAAAAATAAAATCTTAGGGGCGCCTGGGTGGCTCAGTGGGTTAAAGCCTCTGCCTTTGGCTCAGGTCATGATCCCAGGGTCCTGGGATCGAGCCCCACTTCGGGCTCTCTGCTCAGCGGGGAGCCTGTTTCCTCCTCTCTCTGCCTGCCTCTCTGCCTACTTGTGATCTCTGTCAAATAAATAAATAAAATCTTTAAAAAAAAAAAGAAAAAAAATAAAATCTTAAAAATTTTTTTGATATTTAAAATAATTTAAATCTAATTTAATTTTAATTTTAATCTAATTTAAAATTAAAAATAAATTTAATTAAAATTTAATTAAAAATAAATAAAATGTATAAGTCAATGGTTTTTAATGTGTTCACAGAGTAGTACAATCATCATACAATTTGGGGAAATTGTCATCATGCCCAGAAGAAACCTCATCCCCTTTTCACTGCAATCCTTCTTCCAGTCCTAGACAACTATTAATCTACCTTCCGTCTCTATAGATTTGCCTATGCTGGACAGTTCATATAACTGGGATCATACATGTGTCCAACATACTTTGTGTCCAACTGCTTTTACTTAGCAGCATGTTTCAAGAGTCATCCAAGTTGTAGAATGTATCAGTATTTCATTCCTTTTTATAACCCCCAAATACCACATTTTATTTATCTATGCATCAGTTGATGGGCATTTGGGTTTTTTCCATTTTGGGGTTCTTATGAATACTGCCGCAATGAGCATCGCGGTCCCAGACAATCACTAATCTGCTACCCGTCACTGCAGGTTAGTATTCCCTTTTCTACACTATCATATCAATAAAATCATATAGTATGTGTTCTTTTGTCTCTGGCTTTTCTTGCTGAGCATAATGTTTGTAAGATTCATCTGTGTTATCGTACATATCACGAGTGCATACCTTTTATGGCTGATAAGCATTCCATTGTGTGGATACACCACCAAATTTTTAAATGTTGATGGGATCCCAATTTACCAATTTTTTAAAATTCTATGCATTTTGGATCTTACTCACAATGTGCCTTTAAAATTGATTCATTGGGGAAGCTTTCCGCGCTGGTCCTGATGAATCTCGGGCATTCACATGACTCTTAGATAATAAGAAGATCCCATGGTCACAATAAATGACAGTGTTACTTCAGGCATGGGAATGCCCAATTCCAGATAATAATCAAAATGCTAAACTTTATTAAAGGCAAAACTCCTCTCTTCTAACTTGGACTTTCTGCATGAACACTTACGACAGGACCTGAGGGAGGAAAGGAGGGGCACGGTTCTGCTCTCTTTTCCGGTCTAGGTTATCGCCTCCTTTTCCAGGTGGCTCTCTCAGGTTTGGAACAGTCAAGTAAGAACTTTCTCTCAGGTTTGGGAAAGAAACACTTTCATTAAATAGTTTCAAGTTCTTTGGGTCTGGCAAGTAGTCAAACCGGCCCTTTCCTTCTCGGCTGTGTTTCCAGGTTGTGCAGAGGTCCCCAGTAGATACCTTCTGTTGTGCTTGCCACAGTGCAGGCAATACCATTTTCTTCCATTGGCTTCTCCCACCTCAGCTCTTGTGGTGGCACTCTTCATCATGGCTCTGTCTTTTTTTTTTTTTTTTAAGGATTTTATTTATTTATTTGACAGACAGAGATCACAAGTAGGCAGAGAGGCAGGCAGAGAGAGAGAGAGAGGGAAGCAGGCTCCCTGCTGAGCAGACAGCCTGATGAAGGGCTCGATCCCAAGACCCTGAGATCGTGACCCGAGTCGAAGGCAGAGGCTTTAACCCACTAAGCCACCCAGGCGCCCCATCATGGCTTTTACTGTTGGTGTCCCATGACTCTTCAAAGCCATTCTCTTGGACAAGATTTAACAGGGGTTAAGCCAGCTCTCCTTCCAAAGAAATCTTCCACCCTGACTAACTCTTGGAACGCAGACCTCTTGACATAATCATTTCCTCTCCTCCCGGGTGGTCTGAACAGCCAGCCAGCCCATCTCCGCTCTTCCCATGTTGCAGACACGAGGCAGAAGACACTGACCTACTACCTGGAGGAGTTACAGATCAAGGTCTCCAGGTAGTCCCATTGAAATGGTTCCCTCCTGACTTGAGAAGGGGAAAGGATCTCCTAGCCCTCCCTGCTCCCTGAGAGAGGGAAAGAGAGATACAGCCTAGCTCTCTTCAGGAAAGTCCTCTTCACAAAGTTTTACAGCAACCTTTATACCCTGAGGGTGAGGGAGCTGAAAATGTGCAACTCATTTTTGACCATTTACTTTGAGACTCCTACAAGATGGCCTGCTGACAACTTTGTTATCTAACATCTACTGCCTTAGGGTTTCTGGCTGAAACTTCCAATTTAAAATCCTATTAACACTTGCATTTGTGAGCTAAATGCTACTTGAATGTGATGTATTATTCTTTTTACTGTCCTAATGGATTAAATTTGTCAGTGTTTTATTTAAGATTATGGAATCTCTGTTCATAAATGAAATTGACTATACTTGTGCTTTTTTGGTACCGACCTTGCAAGTATCATGCGGCAGGATAGAAATTTGCATACTGTGACTCAGATGTGAAAAAGAATACAATGTTCATTATTTTCTACAACTAATTCTGTCTTAAACTCAAGCCTCTACTTCTGCTAATAGCATGGGGAAAAAAACCTTTTAATTATGTTTATGTCTCTATGAGTTCAAATTGAATTTAGTCAATTCAGAATTATACTCCCTGCTGGCTGTTCTTCCCCCCTCATGACAGCAGAGGAGGAACCCCACACTATCCTGTGACCTTCCCTGATCCACTATTCAAGCCCGCTGAGGAAAAGCTGGTCCTACCTATCTTTTGCAGAACTGTTCTGATGTCTACTACTGAGATCCAGCATCTCTGTGTTCTGGACTTCCCTGTGCCAGGACTTTCCCCAGGCAGGGAAATAATCTAAATTATTAAGAAGGGAAAAATGCATCAGGAGGTATTTTCTAAACATTCTAACTAGCATCCTTGCATTTAAATCCAAGATATTTATGGTTCTTATGCTTTTGTTGCTAAATCAAGAATCCAATCACACAGAATAGTTCCCAATTAGACTGGTGGGGAAGCAAGCTGCCGATTTCCTCCAAGTGCTATCCGCAGCTCCTCAGAATCTTCTCATGAAACCTATGCTAATAACCCTTACTTCTAAAAGCCCTGCCAGGTGCCTTCCTTATATTATTTTTTTAAAAAGATTTTATTTATTGATTTGGCAGAGAGAGAGAGAGAGAGCACAATTAGGCAGAGCAGCAGGCAGAGGGAGAGAGAAAAGCAGGCTCCGCACTGAGCAGGACGCTCTGTGTGGGGCTCGATCCCAGAACCCTGGGATCATGACCTAAGCGGAAGGCAGCCGCTTAACCGACTGAGCATCGCAGGTGCCCCTTTATATTATTTTTAATTCTTGTTATATAACCCAGTGGAATACATAATGTCATTGGCATTTTATAGAAAAATAAATTGAGGCGTAGAAAGATGACCTGTATTCCTTAAGATACAGGCTAACTTGCTGTAACAAAGAGACAACAAAATACACAAGCTACAGGCTTATTTCGCTCACACAGAACACAACAGAGACAGGCAGAAAGTCCAGGGGGGTGGGCGTTTCTGCTTCCCTCAGTTATCCAGGCACCCCAGACCTTCTGTCTTGTTCCTCCACCATTGAATCACCCAGGGTTCTGTCCTCACCTATTTGGTAAAAGCTGGCTCGCCACCACACACGCACGCCCCAGCCTGTGGGAAGGAGGAAGAGAGGATGAAGGACAGGCAGTTCCTTTAAGGAGAGTCCACACAAAGCCTTCAGTGCGTGTCCTGCTGTCCAGAAAGAGCATAGTCCCACGGCCACAACTGACTGCTGGGGGGGCCAGCAGTGGCCACATGCCAAGGGGAAACTAGTGGCAGAGAGGTAGGGTGGGGAATCCATCACTAGAAGAAGTTCGGAATCATGGACACTGGGAATGGTTTAGGGCTCTCTACACAGGATCTAAATGATTGTTTCCTTCCAAATTCCAAGCAGCATGTGCAGAGCGGAAACTAGATTTCGCACTTAGCCTGCAGATAGGAGCCACCAATGAGATGCACACAAAAGTCACTGTGGGGGGCTTCCAGGAAAGCGTTTGTTGTCCTTCTGCCTTTTGTCCTTCCTGCTGGTTGGAAAGCAGATCCGGTGACTGGAGCTTCGAAAGCCATATTAGACCATGAGTGACCTAGAACGTGCTGAAATTGATGGCGGCATGCCAAAAGGAAGAACCTAGAAATGTAATGATCAGGGAGCCACCATCCCCATCCTGAACCACCTAACTCTGCACTTCCTTATTTTGAGGGAAAATCCAGCCTCTTTCACATTTCAGCGGCTTTATGACCTACAAGCAACCAAATATAATTCTTAACTAACTCAAATGTTTCAGTTAAGGAATGTATTCACAGTCATGCAGCTAGGAAGATGTTGACACTCAGATTTACTGAGCTCTAAAGCCCATTTATTGCCTGTCCTAGATTAAATTAGTCTTTTACAAGACAAAATGGTATGCTTTTGTTAAGATTCTGCAATGCAATGAAGAAATAGTGGTAGGGTCCATCATAATTTAGTGAAAGATATTTATCCTTTACATCTAGAGTCCTTGATGTGATGAGGCATTTGGTTAGCAAAATGATCCTCTGTTCGATGTATGGAACACACAGTTACAGAAGAGCTCCATGAGCTGTCGAACCAGGCATGATCTGTTATTCTTATCTCTGACTTTTTCTATTAATTTTAATTGGCTTCCTGTTCATTCCTTTTGTTGTGAGCTAACACGTGCTGACAGGCAAGTAGTAGGAGGCACCAGTGTTAAGGAAGATGAATGGGGAACATTTTTGAAATTTATAATAATCTATTCATCACTGTAACTTTTGTTCCTATTTGGAAAAAATCCAAATTATTTAACTTTAAGTCTAATACAGTGGGCACACCTTATGGGACACAGAGTTGGAGAGTCTCTGATTGACATAATTGACTGATGGGCCTTATACTGTCAGGATGGAAAAGCACAGAAAAGGAACAGGTTATGAGAGCCATTATGGCCCTGTGAACCTGGATAAAGGCTAGGAAATCAACTACCTGGACTATTTAACCCACATGTTCCAAACTGCTCCTAGGAATAATAGCACTAAAATTAGTGAGGAAAATTGTGCTCATTTTTATGGGCAAAATACCAGAAAGTTGACATAAGTTGCTTAAAAGGATTTATTAGAGAATTTTTTTATTATCTCCTTTTGAGAAAGGGAGAAATGATTGTCTGAGGCTGTCAAAATGTTTAGATTCAGAATGTCCTGTGTAGTATAAAGAAAATAGGTAAGACTGTGATTTGTCAGCAGATGTCACTTTTTCATCGTAGGGGTTTGTGGTAGATGGAATAACGGATGACTGACCAAAGATGTTCATGTTCTAACCCCTGGAACCTGCGAGTACGTTGCCTCCCATGGCAGAAGGGGTTTTGTAAGTGTGATTAAATGAAAGGTTTTAAAATAAGCATAGTTTAGGGGGGTAGGAAAGGAATAAATGAGACAAGATGGGATTGGGAGGGAGAGAAACCGTAAGAGACTCTTTATTTTTTTTTTTTTTAAGATTTTATCTATTTATTTGACAGACAGAGATCACAAGTAGGCAGAGAGGCAGGCAGAGAAAGAGGAAGGGAAGCAGGCTCCCTGCTGAGCAGAGAGCCCGACACAGGGCTCAATCCCAGGACTCTGGGATCTTGACCAGAGCCGAAGGCAGAGGCCCAACCCACTGAGCCACCCAGGTGCCCCCGTAAGAGACTCTTAATCTCACACAACAAACTGAGGGTTGTGGGGGGGGGTGTTGGATTATGGACATTGGGGAAGGTATGTGCTATGGTGAGTGCTGTGAAATGTGTAAAACTGGCGATCCACGGACCTGTACCCCTGGGACTAATAACGCATTATATGTTAATAAAAAAAATTAAAATTTTAAAAAATAAAAAAAAAATTACTATAAGAATAGTTTAAGGGGGCGCCTGGGTGGCTCAGTGGGTTAAGCCGCTGCCTTCGGCTCAGGTCATGATCCCGGGCTCCTGGGATCGAGCCCCACATCGGGCTCTCTGCTGGGCAGGGAGCCTGCTTCTTCCTCTCTCTCTTTCAGCCTGCCTCTCTGTCTACTTGTGATCTCTGTCTGTCAAATAAATAAATAAAATCTTAAAAAAAAAAAAAAAAAAGAATAGTTTAAGGGTTGTAGTGGTTGTTATTATGCCACTGTGGAGACCATGAAGCAAGGAATGTGGATTGCCCCTAGGAGCTAAAACAGGACAGGGACTGATTCTCCCTTGAGTTTTCAGAAGGAGTGAAGCCCTGTCAGCACTTGATTTTGACACCACATGGCCCATTTTTAGACTTAAGACCTCTAGGACTGTAAGATAATGAATTTGTGGTGTGCCTGGCTGGCTCAGTTGGCAAGGCATGTGACTCTTGACCTCAGGGTTGTGAGTTCGAGCCCCACACTGGGTGTAGAGATTACTTAAAAAATAATAATAATAATAATAATTTGTGTTATTTCAAGCCACAGAGTTCATGTTAAGTTTATGGTCATTTGTTACAGCAGCAACAGAAAATACTACATGTTACAGCTATATCTGGAAACTAATATAGGTGTCAAACTTTTCTTGGGGTTAAGCATGGTAAAATAGTTGAATCAAGAAATGGAGTCCATTCATTCTACTCCCAGCCTCCCTCAGCACTTTCTTTTTTTTGTTTTTTAAGATTTTATTTATTTATTTGATACGGATAGAGAGAGTACAAGCAGGGGGAGCAGAAGGCAGAGGGAGAAGGAGAAGCAGACTCCCTCCTGAGTGGGGAGCCTGATGTGGGACTCGATCCCAGGACCCTGAGATCATGACCTGACCCGAAGGCAGCTGCTCAACCAACTGAGCTAACCGGGTGCCCTTTTTTTGTTGTTGTTCTTTTATTTGTTTGTTTGTTTTTTTAAGGTATAAGTAAAAAGGACTACAAACTTTATTGATAAAGTCAGTAAAGGTAACATGTAGTATGTACAGATGGCACACGGTGTCAATTTCATTTGCAGTTATTCTAGTACTCCAAGGCATGTTTACAAGTTACACCTTTGCCACAGCCTTGGCTAAATCTTGAACTAGTGCAGAATTTAGCTGCGGTAGAGTGCCAGACTTTGTGTGCTTACATGTGGCATACTTGTTCTTGATGGTCATGTGCTTTGTAAGCCCACCATTCACCATGACTATCTTCTTCGCCAGGTGTTGTATAACACTTAGAAGGGACTCTTCAGGGTATAATAGATAATGCTGTAGAGTTGGTGTCCATTCACTGTTATCGAGAATTTTTAGTGCTAAGCGAAAAGCTCCTGCTGCCATCTGAGAAGGAGGAAAGTGCCCCATATCATGGCCCAACACAGTTAGCTCCATCAGGGATTTGGCCAAAGGATGTTGCTCAAAATCAACCTCTCCGAGCTTAGATGCAAGGGTAGGGGGTGGCCCAGACCAAAATTTAAAGATCTTAGAGTTTTCATTTCCATCTGTCTGATTTGGTGCTTAGTGTTAAGTGTTGTCAGTCACCAAGGCAAAGTCACCAGTTTCGGGAGGGTACATTTCTTCATACTTGCATGCAATAAACATGGCAGTGATACCAACCAGCTGCAGCATTTTCTTGGGCACAAGATTATTCTGCATGAACCGATCAGTAATGGAAACGGTCATGTACATGGTCTCCTGAAGGAACTTGAATTTCATCTGAACCTGTACTACCCAGTCAATAAGGAAAGCTCTCATGTTTTCAGTGACTTTGCGACCCGGTAGATATTGTGGTCTGATGGCTTGCTCTTCCTCAGGTTGTCTCAGATGAGCATAAATATCTTTCACATACTCGCTACAAAGGTTTGGATCAACTCCATCTTCGGCACTCACATCATTCACTGCAAGAACTACATCAGAGAACACCTGACACAGGTATTCTTTTTTTTTTTTTTAAGATTTTATTTATTTATTTGACAGAGAGAGAGAGATCACAAGTAGGCAGAGAGGCAGACAGAGAGAGAGCAGGAAGTAGGATCCCTGCCAAGCAGAGAGCCCATTGCGGGGCTCAATCCCAGGATCCTGGGATCATGACCTGAGCCTAAGGCAGAGATTTTAACCCACTGAGCCACCCAGGTGCCCTGGTATTCTTCTGCAGGGGCACATCCAGATGTTTCCATTGGGCTTGGAGAGGGAGTAGCAATCAAAATAAGCGCAGGCGAAGATTTTTCCTTCTTTAACGGGCTCAGGTTCTGGCACAGGCTCGGGTGCCTTCTCCAGAGATTTAGGTATTTTTTTTAGCAATAACTTTTCCAGGAACCAAAGTTTTTGCTTCCTTTTTCAGAGGCAATTTGGCCTGTGGTTGTTTGCGGACTTTGTTACCAATGTCTCCGAGGGCTGTTTTGGCCTCAGCCCGGGCTTGGAGGCTGCAGTCATGGCCAGAGGCATGCACTTTGGGCCTGCCGTGCTGATCTTCGCCGTATTTTCAGCATTAACTTTTGTGTTCCTGGTGACCAGGAGCACCATGGCTTCTTCTTCACCAGGCAGCAGCTCAGTGGGGAGAAGCATGTTATACCCGAGTTTTCACGTCCGAGAGACCACCAAGGAGTCAAAACCAATGCAATCAAACGAGGGTTTAGTCGACAAACTTAAGCTTGGGCCCAAGTGTACCCGACACAGCAAAGTAGGGACTTGGACCCCGAGCTTAGTTAAGGCAGGGGTATTTATGGGTTCCTGTTACTAAAGCAGGGTGGGGCTACCTGTTACTAAAGCAGGGTGGGGGTCCTTAGAACTAAAGTAAAGTAGGGGAAAGTTCAGCACTTGGGCACAGGGGTCTGAGATGGTTGCCAGAAGCTAAGATGGCTGTACTTATGCTAAGGCTAAACCTGAGGTGGGGTGGCCTTAGTTTTTCTCAGCCTCCACATTTCCCCCTCTCAGAGGAACCTAAGGAAGGACCCAATCATGGGTCCAGGCTGGTCTCAGCAACAAGGTCCAGTGGTTGGTATTGCTGTCTGAATACCATGAGCTGAACTGTACTGACTCCGTCTTTGACAAATGTAAGCAACATTAGTGGGGCAAGTGAGAACGATGCAGTCTTAGCTTTAGGGGATTATCCTTGTCTGGCTGGCTTTTCCATTCTGGGATGAAGTCTTTGAGAACGGCGTGTGGGTTAGCTGGCCAGATGTGGGTGTAGTGGACCCAGGGAGTAGTCCCGTTGACCTTGAGAGCGGTGGGAATGGTCAGGATTATGATACAGGGTACCTTCCAGTGTGGTTGAAGTGTCTGGTGTTGGTATCTCCGGACATACACCCAGTCACCCCGCTGATATCGATGGGGGTCTAGGGGTGGCCCAGTCTTGTAGAGGGCCCTCAGCTTAGGCCACACCTGTTCATGGGTTCCTTGTAACGTTTGGTGGGAGAAAAGGAGTTGGTGATCATCAAACTCAGCAAGCACCACAGATTTTAAATTGGGGATAATAGGTGGCGGAATACCGAACATGATCTCATAAGGGGTAAGTCCCATCTTATATGGGGAGATTCGCACCCTATATAGGGCAAAGGGGAGGAGAGTCACCCAATCCCCACCAGTCTCCAAGGCTAATTTAGTCAAGGTCTCTTTTAATGTTCTGTTCATCCTCTCTACCTGTCCTGAGCTTTGGGGCCTATATGCGCAATGCAATTTCCAATCTGCCCCAAGTACTAGTGCCACTCCCTGTGTTACCTTAGAGATGAATCCTGGGTCCATTGTCTGATCCAATCTTAACAGGAAAACCATACCTCAGTAAGATGTCTTCCGGCAGTTTCTTGGTCACGGTCTATGCAGTTTCATGGTTGGTGGGAAATGCCTCTGTCCATCCTGAAAAAGTATCTACAAATACCAGTAAATACCTGTATCCGTATTTTCCAGGTTTTATCTCGGTGAAGTCCACTTCCCAGTAGGCTCCGGGGCAGTCCCCCTGGAGCCGGGTGCCTGGGTTAGATCCATGGGCGGAGGCATTAGTTAACTGGCATGCGTGACAGCTTGCCACAATCTGTTCAATCTTTGATCAGGAATCTTTGATAGTGATCTTTGCATGTCGCACCGTCTTCCATTTTTTTTTGTTCCCATGTGTGTACTCCTGTGCATTTTGGATAGGAGTCACCGTCCCAGTTCCTCTGGTAGGATTATGCTGCTATCTGCAGCTCTCCACCAGACATGTAGGCATTATGTCCTGGGCAGACACCTAATCCATTGTAAGTCTGCATCAGCGTACTTGGGGCTGTCTGGCAAGCTCCGTGCTCCCGGATCGGGCAGTGTGGTCACTAAGACATGGTCCACTGAAAGAGTTGCCTCTTTTGCTTTTAAGTCGGCCAGCCTGTTTCCCTTGGCCACTGGCGTGTCTGCTTTTTGATGTCCTAGACAATGGATAATGGCCAGTGCCTTAGGCAGCCAGAGGGCCCTTAGGGGCTTGAGGATTTCTGCCTTGTTTTTAATAGTCTTTCCTTCCGCTGTTAAGAGCCCTTTTTCTCTATAAATGGCTCCGTGGATGTGGACTGTGGCAAAGGCATACCTGCTATCAGTATAGATGTTTATCTTTATCTGCTTGCCTGCTCCCATTGTTAGCGTCTTGATTAGCGCAATCAGTTCTGCACGTTGGGCAGAAGTCCCAGCCGCCAACGGTTCCGCCCAGACAGTCTCTGTCTTTGTGGTCACCTGTGCCCCCGCATACCTGATTCCTTCTAGGACAAAGCTGCTGCCATCTGTATACCAGGTGTCATCTGCATTCGGCAGTGGTTGGTCCTGGAGATCGGCTCTGACTCCATGCACCTGAGCCAGGATTTCTTGGCAGTCATCTGGCGGGGGTGAGGGGGTGTCCCTATCAGGATTAGGAAGCGGTGTCCCTGGGTTTAGGGCTGTTGGCGCCTGGAACAAAATTCTGGTAGGGTTCAAAGGCAAGCTCTGGTAATGGGTCAAGCGGGCATTGCTGATCCATTGGTCCAGGGGTTGTTTGAGTACCCCTTCAATGGCAGGTGGGGTAGTGATGTAGAGTTCCTGCCCCATAATCAGCTTATCTGCATCTTTAATCATGGGGGCCACTGCAGCAGTAATTTTTAAACATGGAGGCCATCCAGCGGCCATGGCACCTAATTTCTTTGACAGTTATGCCACCGGTCTCTTCCAGGGGCCCATGTATTGAATCAGGACTCCCTTTGCCACCCCTTCCTTTTCATCCACGTAAAGATGGAAGGGCTTAGTCAGATCAGGCAGCCCGAGTGCCGGGGCCGAAAGCAAGGCTTGTTTAAGGTCATTGAAGGCTTTGTCCATGGCCTCAGTCCATACAAAGTCCTATTTTTGTTTCATGGCCTCACAGAGGGGCTTAGCTATGTCAGTGAAAACTGGGATCCACAATCAGCAGAACCCAGCCAACCCTAGGAATTCACGTACCTGGCGGACGTTTCGAGGCTGTGGGATTCTCATGACGGTCTCCTTCCGTGCATCCGTTAACCATCTTTGTCCATCTTTTAATTTATACCCCAGGTAACTCACCTCCATTCTGCAGATCTGGGCCTTCTTAGCAGAAGCCTGGTATCCCAGAGTTGCTATCATTTGGAGCAAGTCCTTGGTGCATTGTAGACATGTTTCCTGGTCCTCTGCTGCCAACAGGATATCATCTACATATTGTAATAGAGTTGAATTAGGGTGTTTGGCACGGAATTCACCTAAGTCTTCATGCAGTGCCTTGTCGAAGATGGTGGGCTAATTCTTGAATCCTTGCAGTAGTCGAGTCCAGATGAGTTGGCCATTGATGCCCTTCTCCGGGTCGCCCATTCAAAAGCGAAGAGGTCTTGGCTCTTTGGGGCCAAGGGCAAGCTGAAAAAGGCATCCTTTAGGTCTAGCCCTGTATACCAAGTCTTGTCTGGGGTCAAGATGGAGAGGAGGGTGTAGGGGTTTGGGACCGTAGGGTGCATGTCCATCACCCATCGGTTAACTTCCCTCAAGTCCTGGACCAGTCTATAATCATTAGAGTGTGGCTTTCATACCGGCAGCAGGGGAGTGTTCCATGCCAACTGACAAGGCCACAGTTTGTTTGAGTCTAGCAGTCGCCGGATGTGTGGGGTGATCCCCGTCTATACTATGAAGGCATGGGGTATTGGCAGACTCTGACTGGTTCTGCTCCTGGCTTTAGTTCATTGTATATCGCTGGCTGATGATGGGCCAATCCCATTCCCCCGGTTTTTGCCCACGGTTGGGGAAACTCCTGCAACCAGGGGTCGATGTTGGTCATTGGTTCCAGGGGCGTTTGGTGAAGATGATATTCGTCCTCCAGGTTCAAGACAAGCACCTGGACCAGGTGTCCCTCTTTATCCAGAAACTTTGACCTTCAGGGTGGAACTAATTTGGGCTACCATCTTGGTGAATAGGTCCTGGCCTAACAGGGGGTAGGGGCACTCACGAATGACCATAAAGGAGTGTGTTACCTGGCCCACACAGAGATCCACTGTTCTTCGGGTAGTCCATGAATATTGTTTAGTGCCTGTGGCCCCCTGTACAGATGAGGTCTTATTTGCTAACTTCCCTTGAGGTTGTAGCAAGACAGAGTGCTGTGCCCATGTCTACTAGGAATTTAATTGGTTGCCCCTCCACTTTAAGTGTTACCCTGGGCTCGGGGAGGGGTGCCAAATCCCGACTCCCCTAGTCATCTAACTCTTCGACCTCCAAGATAGTAGTGGAGGCCTTTGGTCTTTTGTTGGGGGATTCCTTTAACCAGGGGCAGACCCTTGCCCAGATGCCTTCTTTCCTGCAATAAGCACACTGGTTTCTATTCAGTTTGGGGTGTTCTCAGTGGGGGCTGTCCCCCTTTCCTTCTCCTGAAGCCAGCTTCTTGAGACGTCTCTGTTTTTCATGTGGGTCATCCATGGTCATGGCCAGCCAGTAGGATCTTAGCCAGGTTCCGAGTCTGACGGTCACTTATCCTAGCATGTTGCTCCTCCGGTGTCTCTCTGTTATTGTAGACTCTGTGCCACCACTATCAGATCCTGTAGGCTCTTCTCTCCTAGTCTTTCTACCCTCTGTAATTTCCTTTTAATGTCCGGAGCGGCTTGGTTAACAAAAGCCCTAACTATGGCAGCTTTCGTATCTGGGGCCTTTGGATTCATAAGGGTGTACTGTCTGAACGCCTCTATGATCCTTTATAGGAATGCCGCTGGGCTCTCATCTTTACCCTGTTTTACATCATATACCTTGGCCAGATTGGTAGGCTTACATGCTGCAGCCTTGAGACCCGCCATTAGAGTCTGACGGTAGACCTGGAGCCTCTCCTTACCTTCTGCCCAGTTGTAGTCCCAAGTGGGGCGAGACAAGGGGAAAGCTGCATTTATGAGTTCGGAGTTCTGTGTTGGCTGTCTGTCGTCACCCAGGACGGACTTCCGGGCTTCCATCTGGATTCGCTCTTTCCTCAGTGGTAAAGAGAACCTGCAAGAGCTGCTGACCGTCATCCCAGGTGGGCTGATGGGTGAAAAGAACAGTATCCAAAAGACCAATCAGATCTTTTGGGTTATTGGAGAACTTTCCATTTTGAGTTCTCCAATTGTATAAATCACTAGTAGAGAATGGCCAATATAACATTGGCTGTCCCCCTGTTTCATTAGGGGGTCCCATGGCGCAGAGAGGAAGAAAAGTGGAATCGGCCGGTCCCAGGTTTGAGGCTGGGGCCACTCAATGGGTCCATCCACGTGTCCCTGCCGCCGGCCCATGCATGGGGGCCCCTCCATCTGGGGGGGGGGTGGCACTCCCTTGACAGCCCCTGATGCCTCTGCTGGAGGGGCAGATGGGGGGGTGGTGGCGGGGAGACCTGCTAGGGCGGCGGAAAAATCAGGTCCTCCATGGGAGTGTCCTGGAAGATCGGGTAAAGCGGAGTCTTTGGTTCGGACTCCGCTTTCTTATTGGACTTAGGAGTTGGTTTCCGCAGTGCCAGATCTCGGGTGTAGGTCCTGCTTCGGGAGGGAGAAAAGGTTTAAGCCAGGAGGGAGGATTCTCTATCATGTCTCGCCAGACCGTTTGTTTATTATTTGTTCAGGGTGGCCGTGTGGTTTTTCTCTGAAGGTGACGGCCTTAACCCATAGGATAATAGGCAGTTGAAAGGTTCCCTCCTGGGGCCATTTTACATTAAAAGCTGGCCACTCAGACATGCAGAAAGTCCGAAACTTTCCCTTTCGTCCGTCTGTGCTCAGATTATCCGAGAAGTGGTTAATCATCAGGGACAGAGGGGTAGTCTGTGTCTGTCCCATCACGCCTTCAGTCCACAACAAGGCACACACACTTACAACAATTAACAAGAACACACTCACACAGACAAACGGTCCGGCGCCGTCGCAAAGACAAAACTGAAAGGAAGTTAAGGGAGAATCCAACCGCAACGGCGGCCGGCTCTCCTCACAGATGAGGATCTTGTCCTCCAGGCGGGGGTAAGGGACGCCTCTTCCAAAACTTCCCATAAACTTAACAACTGGCACAACAGACAAAATTCCCATACATTTAACAAACAGCACAACTGACAACAAAAACAAGACGCCTGACCGCCTAGGGGGACTCAAACCCCCTGGCTGCCTTGGGGGACCACGAACCCCCTGGTGACTGCCTAGGGGGACTCTAACCCCCTGAAATGGTGGGGGACTCGAACCCCCTGCGGGGACAAGGGACATCTCCCAAGACCCCTAGTCGAAGGCCTGCCACGCATCCCCTTGAGCCAATGTCAACCCAGATACAAGTTGGAATTCCCATGGGTAAAAATGCAGATTGGAGCTCCCAAAGTATGCGTGCAAACAGATAAAAACGAGTCCACTCACCAGCTGGTGCAAGACTCTCCGGGTTGGGATCCTGGGAGTCTCCCAGGTCTCGGTGGAACCTCCGAATGTTATACCCGAGTTTTCGCGTCTGAGAGACCACCAAAGAGCCAACACTGATGCAATCACATGAGGGTTTATTCGACAAGCTTAAGCTTGGGCCCAAGTATACCCAACACAGCGGAGTAGGGACTTGGACCCCGAGCTTAGTTAAGGCAGGGGTATTTATGGGTTCCTGTTACTAAAGCAGGGTGGGGGTCTCTAGAACTAAAGCAGGGTGGAGGTCCTTAGAACTAAAGTAAAGTAGGGGAAAGTTCAGCCCTTGGGCACAGGGTTCTGAGATGGCTGCCAGAGCTAAGATGGCTATACTTATGCTAAGGCTAAACCTGAGGTGGGATGGCCTTAATTTTTCTCAGCCTCCACAAAGCAGAGCATGGGAGTCACCAACGAGCTGGGGACCTGAACCCAGCGCAGCTTGAAGGCTTCCTCAGCACGCCCTGTTGTTTGTTTTTAATTAAAGATCTTATCTATTTATTGGAGAGAGAGAGAGAGAGAGCACAGAGGGAGAAACAGACACCCCGATGAGCAGAGAACCTGATTTAGGGCTCCATCCCAGGACCCTGAGATCGAGACCTGAGCCAAAGGCACTTAACCACCTGAGCCACCCAGGTGCGCCATCCGTCACCAGTTTCAAATGAGTTCATCTTAGATACAAACATGCAAATCAGGAATGAACTCTAGCTCCTTGGATGAACCGGTTGATTCTACCTAGCACTGGGATAGGAAATATTCAAGATGAGCCTGAAGCATCTTTAAAAAAAAAAAAAAAGATTTATTTATTTTAGAGAGAGAGAGGGAGGAAGAATGCATGCACACAATTTCTCGAGTAGGGGGAAGGGCAGAGGGAGAGACTCTTCAGGCAGACTCCTGGAAGAGCGCAGAGCCCACACTGAGCTCAGTCTCACAACCCATGAGATCATGACCTCAGCCAAAACCAAGAGTCAGATGCTTAACCAACCGAGCCACCAGGCACCCTGAGCCTGAAGCATCTTGGTGCCAGAAAGTAATGAAGTGCTAACAGACAAAACAAAACAAAAAAACAGTAAGACCATGATGGAGACCCATCAAAGAGACACAGGAACCACCTGAAAGAGCTTCTAAAGGCCAAAGATAGAACAATTTAAGCAACAAAATAAACAAATTAGTGTTGGGTTATAACCCAATGCACAGAATAAATATCCATAGAATCCAATGTGATTCTCTCCTAAATTCTGAGCATGTGACCAGAAAAAAAAACTGCATTTCCATTTCTTTTGCAGATAGGAATAGCAGTGGAATATAAGAAGTCCCTAAGTGATACCAATGATTATTGAATAAACAGGTTAAAGAGGGAGAAGGGACAAATGTCCTGGGCAAAAAAAAATCCAGGTAATTTATGTAGATGTTCTGTCCTTCAGGAGGTAGAACTAAACTCCCCCTGAGTGTGCTGCACAGAGTAACAGCCTTCCAAAAAGTACAGTATGGAAAGGGAGGGTAAAGAGTAATTTTACAGTAGAAAACCTGACAAACACTATCTCAGGTGACCAAGGTCAGCATCAGTAGTTACAAGTCATATTGATAGTATATTCCCTTGATTTAATGTGATGAAAAGTGGCATCTGTTAAAAAGAAAACCACAGGGACACCTGGGTGGCTCAGTTGGTTAAATGTTGGCCTTCGACTCAGGTCATGATCCCAGGATCTTGGGATCAAGTTCACATCAGGCTCCTTGCTCGGTGGGGATCCTGCTTCTCCCTCTCCTGCTCCCCCTGCTTGTGTTCCCTCTCTAGCTCTCTCTCTCTCTTGAATAAGTATAAATCTTAAAAAAAAAAAAAATGGAAAAAAGAAAAAGAAAACCACATACCCCAAATGGTGTTACTTAGGCCAACTCACCAAACCGAGGCTTAATACCTAACCTAATTGCAATTTCAACCACCCCCCAGAAATGTAGTCTTAACAGGCAGTCAAGAATCTTCTGGGGTGCCTGGCTGACTCAGACAGTAGAGCATGAGACTCTTTGATCTTGAGATTGTGAGTGCAGGCCCCACGTTGGGCACAGAGCTTGCTTAAAATTTTTTTCTGATAAGCACCCTGAGATAATCTGTCATAACTCCTGGGCCTCTCCATCCTCCTCCCCCCGAAAGAAACCTGGAGGTAACATGCAAGATAAGACTACCTACTCTACCCTGAAGGAAAGTGACCTAACCCAAAACACTCTTTTGTTTTTTTGCTAATAACTTCCTTGTCCCACCCTCCTTCCTATAAAAATCTTCTCTTCTACAACTCCCTCACTCCTTCCAGCTCCTACTTGCTAGGTGGGATGCTGCCCAACTCCTGAATCAGTTAATAAAATGAATTAGATCATCAGATTTACCCAGTTGAAGTGTGTGTGTGTGTGTGTGTGTGTGTGTGTGTTTTCAACAAACCTTACCTCTGTGATCTTCCTCCCAAAAGGCAATAATCTGGCTGGCTCAGTTAGTAGAGCACATTACTCTTGATCTTGTGGTTGCAAATTTGAGCCCCATGTTGGATCCAGAGCTTACTTAAGAATAAAATCTTAAAAAACAAACAAAAAAACCCCCCAAAAACCTGATCAATTGTCCTGAAAACAGTGATGGTCACCAAGAACAAGGTAAGTCTGAAAAAGTGTCTCTTTTTTTTTTTAAAGAGATTGCGCTTGAGGGGTGGGGCGGGACATTGGGAGAGGGAGAGAGAGATTCTTAAGCAGACTCCATGCCCAGCACGGAGCCCGTCGTGGGACTCAGTCTCACAACCCTGAGATAATAACCTGAGCTGAAATCCCGAGTCACACCGACTGAGCCACCCAGGCATCCTTCTCCTATTCTTATAGACAACTTGGGACCCAAGCTGTGCTATAGGATCTGTGCAAAGTACAGATCATATCTTATGAACAGGAACAGGACCACAGATCAAGCAAGGCTGGGAGGTAACCAGTAACCTTTGGGCCACATTTGGGTACGTCTAGAATGGCTACAACAACACAATTCTTTATGCTGGTGTTAACCACTGGCCTGTTATGTTGTGTACAACCTCAGCCTCCATAGATACATGGAGAACTTGACTGTGTGAGTATGTCTTTTTGGACAGATTTCTCTAGGGAGATAAGAGATAAAAGGCAAAAAAAGCAAATCACAGATAATATTTAGATGTATCTTAATCTCACACCTAGACAGAAAGGAACCTTTAGTGAACCTGGGACTAAGTATTTTCCCACTACCATCTGTCATGGCCACTGTGCTCAGCCATCACACTCCTCCCAGGAAAACAAGGGCAGACTTTGTGGCTGTCTCTCTGGTCTTCAGCAACTTGGGCTTGTTTCCTCCTTGTAGTTGGCCCAGTTCAGTTCATTTACTCTTGGCTTCTGGTGTTTACCTATGAGTTTCTTGAATACCTAGTGACACTTCCAATGATACTATGGAATTATAATATTTTATTTTATTTTTTAAAGATGTTAAGTCAGGGGCGCCTTGGTGGCTCAGATGGTTAAGCATCTGCCTTCAGTTCGGGTCATGATTCTCCAAGTTCTGGGATCGAGCCCCATACTGTGCTCCCTGCTCAGCAGGAGTCTGCTTTTTCCTTTCCCTCTACCTCTGCTCATGTGCTCTCTCTCTCTCTCTCTCTCTCTCTGTATCTCTCTGTCTCCAAGGAATAAATAAAATCTTAAAAAAAAAAAAAAAGATGTTACATCATCTCTACACCCACTGCAGGGCTTAAACTCACAACATTGAGATCAAGAGCCCCGTACTCCAACGACTGAGCCAGCCAGGCATCCCTAAATATGCTATTATATAGTATTTTAGAGCTGGCTTTAGAGGTTATTAACTAACTAATTAAAAATTTTAAAATTAGTTATTTATTTAAAAGGAGAGCGAGCACAGGAGAGGACACAAGTAGGGGGAGTGGCAGGCAAAGGGAGAAGCAGGCTCTCTGCTGAGCAGGGAACCCAATGCAGGGCTCCATCCCAGGACCCTGGGATTATGACCTGAGCCCAAGGCAGGTGCTTACCCGACTGAGTCACCCAGGCTCCCCATTAATTAATTTTTCTAAAGATTTAGTTATTTATCTTAGAGGAGGATGGGCAGAGGGAGAGAGAGACTCCCTGCAGAGCCCAGAACCCAACATGGGGCTCCACCTTCATCCTGAGATCACAACCTGAGCCAAATGAAAAGTGGGACTCTTAGCCGACAGAGCCACCCAGGTGCCCCCAGAGGTTATCTAATTTAAATTAAGGGGTCTCGGGGCGCCTGGGTGGCTCAGTGGGTTAAGCCGCTGCCTTCGGCTCAGGTCATGATCTCAGGGTCCTGGGATCGAGTCCCGCATCGGGCTTTCTGCTCAGCAGGGAGCCTGCTTCCCTCTCTCTCTCTGCCTGCCTCTCTGTCTACTGTGATCTCTGTCAAATAAACAAATACAATCTTTAAAAAAAAAATTAAGGGGTCTCTAATTTAAATTTCTTCATCTTGCACATAAGGCTAGTGAGGGTGCAGTGACTTTTCTGACATCCCATTGCTGGCTACTCAGCAGTACTAGTGAGGTAGGACAAGAACTTGGGTCTCCTAATTTAGTGTATTTTTTTCCCTCCTCCTGGTGCTGCCTCCCATATATCCCACCCTTATCTGCTGTGTCTAGTACTCTCTCTTCTACTGAACATGACTAAATCATCTGATGCATTAGCTGGCATCAAGATTTAAAAAATAATACAACCTAAAGGCTGCCACAAGACACGACAAAATAAATACCGCACAGTGCGCTGCCCGCTTCCCAGGCAAGAAAGGACAGAGGCCATGACTCTTCGTTTTCCCAAGTAATGGGTCTGACTCTGGCCACTTTTGCTTTTCCCTGCGGGTTCAGTTCAGGAGGTATAGGACTGTTCTCTGCGGGCAGATCAGTTGGAAAAGGAATTATTCACAGCTGTGCCTCCCGTGCTGCCTGACTGCGAAGGAGCCTTCCCAGAAAAGAACTCGAGCCATAGCCACATTTTCTATGTCTGAGGGGCTCGGGGAAAGCAGGCGGGACTCCAGATTCCTAGGAGAGCTTTCTTCATGACAGGAAGGATGTGGGGTCAACAGCCACCTGCAGCATCAGGGCTCCAAGTCTGGTTAGTATGGTAGTTCGGGGACCAACGGGCAGCTATTCCCGACACTTGTCCAACGCAGCCAGTCGCCATCGGTGTCTTCCATATATTCTGGGGAGCCGGAGAGGGGCATGTTTAAGCTGCATGTCACGTGGAAAGGCCTACCTCGGTACGTGGGAGAGCCGACTCAATGTGAATGTGTGACTAGATGTGAACATGACTTACTCTGACGTGGTGGTGGTGGGTATCACCATGAGATGGTTCTCACGGTCTTTTCCTTAGGCTTTTCTTTTCTTTGTTTTTTAAGATTTAATTTATTTATTTGACAGAGAGAAAGTGCACAAGCAAGGGAACAGCAGAGGGAGAGGGAGAAGCAGACTCCCTACTGAGCAAGGAACTCCTTGTGGGGCTCAATCCCAGGACCCTGGGATCATGACCTGAGCCAAAGGCAGATGCTTAATCGACTGAACCACCCAGGCGCCCCTAGATTTTCTTTTCTTTCTTTTTTTTTTTTTTTTAAAGATTTTATTTATTTATTTATTTGACAGACAGAGATCACAAGTAGGCAGAAAGGCAGGCAGAGAGAGGGGAGGAAGCAGGCTCTCCGTGGAGCAGAGAGCCCGATGCGGGGCTCGATCCCAGAACCCTGGGATCATGACCTGAGCTGAAGGCAGAGGCTTTAACCTACTGAGCCACCCAGGCACCCCATAGATTTTATTTTCTATCTGGATAAGAAGTGTGCTTTTCTCAGAAAACATGGAACCCAAAATGCTTTATAATTTCCGCAGCTGATGTCTGTGTGCTTTTGACAACTCTTGTCATGTTCGGTTTTTCATGATTTTTCGCTCTGGCATGTTGGAAGGATGTATGAAGATGTTATGGCTGAATGACAGGGTCGGGTGGGCCTGTGATCCCTGCGGATCCTGTGACCCTCCCACCCCCATTATGTTTAAGAGAGTGGCGTCTCTCTGTTATGCTGACAAATGAGAGAGGGAGCTGTTCCTCTGCCTTTCAGAGGAAACCTTTGGAGCTGTGCTTGTGCTGGCCTAGGGGCAGTCACAGCTCCTGGGGGCAGGGCTCCATACCCTTGCAGAAATAGAAGCAGCACTTCTTCCTCCTGGGGAACACAGGTGGGTGGGTGGGTAGCTCAGCCGGAGTGAACTACATTTCGTGCTAGACTTTGGTCCCCATGTGTGCCCTCACCCGGTGCCCTTGTGCACTGAACAACTTAGACAATGGCGCATAACGGCACAGCCCCTTGAACTGGCCCCTGTCAAATCACCTGGGAAACTCACGGGCACATCTCCAAACAGAGTAGTGCGAGGAGGTCCCGGAAAGAAACACAACACAGGCATTGGCCTGAGCAGCAGAGTGTGGCCAACCACGGTCCAGCTAAGTGGTATCAGCATAAGGGATAAGCAGTCTGGGGAACCATGGAACAGGGATCCACACAGCAGGCAAGCAGCGATCAGTGTGGAACATTATGAGTAGAAACGTCGGAAGTATGAAGTGAAGCCTGGACTGTTTGGTGGGAACCCTTGAAATATTTACAGCGGATCCTCAAGTGTTCAAAAGAAGAGTGTGGTGGTATTTCTTGTTTTGTCTACCCTGTGGGAGTCTGGTGAGGCAGCCAAGGACCGCAACCCCACCTCATAGCCAGAGGACCTAGCCAACCAAGGAACCCCATGGCCTTAGCCACGATTAGCCCAGGGGTCAATCAAGTTCTTCTGGAGGATTGTTTTTTAATTAATTTATTAATTTTTAAAAAGATTTTATTCATTTATTTGACAGAGAGAAAGACAGCAAGAAAGGGAATACAAGCAGGGGAAGTGGGAGAGGGAGAAGCAGGCTTCCTGCCAAGCAGGGAACCGAAGGCAGACACTTAAGACTGAGCTACCCAGGCGCCCTGAGGATTGCTTTTTTATTGAGAGTCGAAGAAAAGTCATCTGGCTTTCCAGATAAAGGGCATTAAGAATGTGAATGGGGGCCATCTTCTCTGCAGTGTAGAGGAATCTCTTGTAGAGACTGGGGGGTCAATGTAAGAAAGAAGCAGGGCGAGAGTGAGAAAAAGGAAGGGAAAGGGATTGCAAGAGTGAGAAAGACCAACCCAGAAAATGTCTTTGTTTTAATCCCCTAGATCTAGCCATGACTGAAATCCACTCCTAGACTTCCAAAGGTTGTAAGCTGCCAGCACATTCCCTTTTTGCTTATGTTAGTTTAAATAGAATTTCTGTCATTTATAAATGAATGACTTCTAACAAATACAGGCAGGGACATTTGGAAGGGTTCTGAGCACCAGACCTATGCAGGTGAGACCTATCTCTAACTCTAAAGTGACCTTTTAGGGTTGGGAACCTTTAGTTCATTACAAATCAAACTGCCAATGCATCTTCCTCTCGAGAACACTAGGGTTACCTGCCTCTCTGTTCCCTGGACATTACCAAGGTCTTTGGATGATTCGACCAAATTCCTGACTTTTCATGGTTCAATCCCCTTGCTTCTAACCCAATGGTTTGGTATACAAAAGTGATGGTATACCAAAAACCCATCCATCTGAACAGGGAATTCTTCCTCACTGAACAGTCCCTAAAGTTCTACCAAAAGAGGGACATATTAATTATTAGGATTTTACTGGTAAATTCTTTTGTAAAATAAAACATGTTTGCAAAATGGGTAACCTGCTCAATACACTGGTTTTGCATACTCAGGCACGACAGAACTTTACCAGGATGACCAGTGATGAGGGGAAAGTGGCCAGAGCCCACTAAGAGCAGAACTGGGGAAAACCGACGTAACTGAAGGGTCATTTGTAAATGTCCTGAGATAAAAAATATGCCAGGACTGGTTCCAGCTGGTCATGGTATCAAAGAGGTACATAGCAGGTGAAGCCTAGCAACTGAAGGGTCTAATATCAATGGCAGGAAATGGCAGTTATACCCTGGTTCTAGGTTGGCAGTCAGCCCCTAGAAAGTAACAAGAACAGGTCCTGGGCTCCCCAGAAGGAGGGCAGAGAGCTAAAAGAGGATTAGGGTCTTAGGCCAGCAGGGGTTTCAGGCTAGTACTTTGTCCAAATGGGAAGAAGAAATGTCCACTTACCCAGCCTGGCCATTACAGATGAGAACCATAACTCAGTGGGTATGCCTGTGGGGGTCAGGCGATGGTGCAACTTACTTCATCCACCGGCAGGCAAAAGGAATTCAGCTCAGTTTAGGTAGTAAGGGTACAAATACGACTGAGACACAGCCTAATTGCTCTCAAATTGCTTATAATCTAGATGGAGAAAGAGCATAAAGAGATGATCTCAATTGTATGCAGATGCTGGGGGACTTTGATGAGTGCCAAAGGAGAGAAATGCATCATGTGTTATGGGAGCGCAAAGAAGGGTCACTGACCCTAAACAAAGGTTTAGGAAGACTTCCTGGAGAAGATGTTAGTTGAGCTGATTCTAGCCAGCATGGGAAAGTGAGAACAATTTACCACGATCAGTCATGGAGGTGGGACATGGAGAAGCACATTCAGGGCATTTCAAGAAACTGGGTATTACTTGAGTGGCAAGAATCTCCTGTGCCATGCTAAGATGTTTTTCCCACAAGGGGGTAGGGAGGTATGGTGGGAGCTATTAACCATGTTCATGTCTATTTCCCCTCTTCCTTCTAGTAATAGAAACCCTTCTCTCCCCACAATGAGTTTTAGCTGAAACATACATCCCCAGTTAGGAAGTACCGTGTCCAGCCTCCCTGGCACCAAGTTCTTGGGATGGAAGTTTGTGTGAATGGAATTTAGGAGTATAACATTCATGTTATAGCATTCAAGGGAAGCCACTCTTTCTCTACTTTCTTTTCCCTCTGTGTCTCCTTCCAGAGGTCTAGAACACAGATGTGGCCAAGAGAGCCAGCCTCAGATATGCCAACAATGACCACGCCCTGGGGTAGGTGGCACACTAAAGATGAAAGGAACCGAGATCCTGGGATGAACCCGTAAAGCAGAGCACCCTCCTCGTCCCAGACATCCCCTTTACTGGACTACTGAAGGAGAGAGAAATACATTTCTTATTGAGTCACCATCTTTGGGGTCTCTTACTACAGCATAGTGTGTACCCTAATGTAAGAGGGAAGGAAACATGGTGTTAGGTTTTCTAATAGAATTTCTGATTCAGTCAGTAACAGCTAAGGAGCTAGGAAAGGCTGAGAAAACCACCGTCTGTCTTTAATGATGAGAGCTGAATAAGGCTGGGGCTGGCGGACAGCGGGATAAGCAATCGTGCAGCCTTGTCGCAAGAGAGAGAGAGGGAAAGCCCCTTGAGAACTATGAACTTCTACCTGGCTCTGAGAGCCGAGTTCGTCCAGGACAGCCAGCAACCGGCAGTCAGCAAACTCCTGAACGTCTTCTTGGTACTCTGCCTTGCAAAGCTGTGTCCGCTGTCATCTTCAAAAGCTGACTCCAACAATCTTCGCCGGAAGACTTCATGGACAAACCCCACTTAGTCATTTTGTGTTAATGATGTTTGCAGAAGAAAAATATTATTTATAATTGCCTTCTATTTCCTGAAGAGGATGCGTCCTCTAATTGGAAGAATTTCTGTTTTGCTAAACACGGGTGATTTGTCAGGCACAGGTTTGGAAAGTAGAAGCTAGGATAAAAGGCATTTCTCTGTGTAATAAAGGGTTGAGGAATTTGCAGAGGGCTGGGGGGTGGCCGTGGTGAAGAGCAAGGCTGGAGGCTGATGAGGGGGTTGTGGGAGGGGATGGGAAGAGACCCCTGTGGCAGAAGCAGAGAGAAAGAGGTATGTCCTAGGGGGTCTTCAGTCCCTGCAGCCTACGTGATGTAAATCATGTCTCCCCTTCAGCAAATTCTGTCTTGTTGGTATGAGAGGGCATAAGGGGGTGGGTCTGAGTGAGAGGATGAGGGAAACGCTGACGTCTGGATTACACACAGCAAAGAGAAGAAACTAGAACACAAAAAGTGAGAGTCAAAGCCGGTGATTAACGGTTCTAGAATTTCAGATAACTTCTGTTAGTCATTAATTCTGTGATTTGCAATTATGTGCCCTGGACTGTCTTAATCTGTCTTACCATTCACCAGTAATGACCGAGTGCCCATTACTGTAACACTTACTCATTGCTAGCACATATTAATTGATTACGAAAATTCAGAAACGAAGAGCTTTCCTCTAGCTGAGGGCAGGGTGAATTGAAGAAAGGCAACATGACAGGAGTTGCATTTGAGCTGAGCCTTGAAGAGTGGATAAGAATTGGTCATGCAGAGGCTTTTCAGAGGAAGGGAACAGCATGGATAATCTGACCAAAGGCAAAATCACACATTTTTTTTTCAATACATATTTAGCAATGTCCACCGTGTGCCAGGCACTATGCAAGGTCCCAGGGATGTGAAGATGAATTTGGCTACATAGTCTTCTGTTATTATATCCTGCTATTTTTCTGTTCATTCTGTTACCGGTTTTCCACATCTATCATCTCTCTTTGGCCACATTTCTGCCAGGCCAGTTCTTTCAGTGTGTGATGCTTCTTTTGCTCCGTGGTGCATTTTAACCTTCCATTGATGACCATTTCTCTAATTTACTGAGGTCAATTGCATTTTGATCTTCTATATACTTGGCACATTCATCTGCTCGGGGTCATATGTAATATTTATGAAGACTATCACTTTCTTTCCATTGTCCAGACCCACATCTCAATACCCTTTTGTGCCAATATGTACTGAAGGTTAGAAGTAAGATGAGAAATATAGCCCCAGAATCCCGGGTTACAAGACCTAGTACACTTGACCCTTGAACAAAAGACTTGAACGGTATGCATCTATTTATACATGGATTTGTTTCAATAAATATAATATAGTACTATAAATGTATTTTCCTGCCCTTTAATTTTTTTAAGTTGCCTTGGACACAGGGTTTGAACTCACGACCCTGAAATCAAGAGTCAGATGCTCAACTGACTGAACCACCCAGGCATCCCTCCTTTTGATTTTCTTTTTTTTTTTTTAATTTTAATTTTTTTATTTTTTCCTTTTGATTTTCTTAATAACACTTTCTTTTCTCTGGCTTACTTTATTGTAAGAATATTGCAGAAAATACATAAAATATGCAAAATATCTGTTGTTTACATTATCAGTAAGACTTCTGGCCAATAGAAGGCTATTAGTAACATTTTTAGGGAGTCAAAAATTATACATGGACTTGTATTTGTGCAAGGGGTTGGCATCTCTAACTCTCATGTTACTCAAAGGCCAATTGTAAGGACACCTGGGTGGCTCAGTCGGTTAAGCGACTGCCTTCGGCTCAGGTTATTATCCCAGGGTAGTGGGATCAAGTCCCACACTGGGCTCCTTACTCAATGAGGAGCCTGCTTCTCCTCTGCCTGCTGCTCCCCCTGCTTGTGTTTTCTCTCTCTCTCTCTCTCTGACAAATAAACAAATAAAATCGCAAAACACACACACAAACACACACACACAGACACACACACACATAGGCCAACTGTACATCTGTAATTGACCACAGTTTTGTCAACTGAAATCGCAATGATGTCTCTTAATGACAGTCATCACTATTTTCAACAGATACCTGAGTACCTACTAGAGGTAGAAACAATGATACATGGCATCATGATGCATTGGCCCCAGTTCTTAAGAAGAGCCTTATAGTCTGGATGAGAAAGCAAATAGATGATGCCTAGTGCACTTTTCCATTCCTCTTCCTAACAAAGTAAGAGAGAACAGAATTGAGAATGTGGAACATAAGAGGGAATTCCCTTCTCTTCTGCCATGTCTTTTTTTTTTTTTAATTTTAAAAAAGATTTTATTTATTTATTTGACACAGAGAGAGAGAGATCATAAGTAGGCAGAGTGGCAGAGAGAGGGAGAGGGGGAAACAGGCTCCTTGCTGAGCAGAGAGCCTGATGTGGGGTTCAATCCCAGGAGCCTGAGACCATGACCTGAGCAGAAGGCAGAGACTTAACCCACTGAACCACCCAGGCGCCCCATGCCCTGTCTTCTTAATGGTTTCCCTTAGAAGGAAGAACTTGTTAATCGGATTGGTCAGAGCCCAGGATATCAATGAATACACGTTTTAGGTGGCTGGGGTTACTTTGGGTTGAGAGGTCACATGGCCATGTGTTGCCTTGCTCCCCATTTCCTGCTGAATAGGCCCAGCTCAGTCTCCAGCACATACTCAGAAGAGTAAATGTGGTCTGCTTCACAGATCTGATCATCTCCTCCCCTCTTTCTGCAGGCACGCCCATGCATCCTGGCCCCAAAATGTAGAAGGTGGAAGGGGAACAGGGAATTAGGAAGCAGCCCGAAACCTACGCCATGTCATTCAACCTCGTCTTCTGGCAGAGTTCTATTCTAGAGGTTACTGGGTGCTAGCTCAGGTATGAATAAAATGATCCTTTGGTTTCAATTCCAATTTCTTTCTCATGTATAGTCCCCTTGGGAACCCTAAGGAGAGGAGACAAGATAAGCAGAGCAGGGTTTGACGATTCCTGGTCCTTGAGTATGGCAGACTCTATTTTTGGTTATGGTGGTTCACAAATGTTTGCGGTCCTTCTCTGTGGATGTCAGAGTTGGCCCAGTGAACCTGTTATGACCAAGAAAATGTATCAGTTCCAGGGTTGCTGTCCTGGATGAACTCGGCTCTCAGAGCCAGGTAGAAGTTCATAGTTCTCAAGGGGCTTTCCCTCTCTCTGTTGCGACAAGGTATGAAGAGCCAGTGTGTCATTCACATGATCACTTTTCTTTCACGAGACCAACATTGTCCTGGATATGGGTCACTTGATAAGCCTGGGTCACAGCACGAAGACAAACTAGAATGTAGTCAAGCTGACTGGCCATAAACATGTAGGGTATTTCAAGAAAAAACAAAACAAAACACTTTCTTGTTATTAGTCACTTTGAGATCATTAGTTACCACAGCCTAACTTACTTGGCATGTTTACCCTATTACCATCTGTATTAAGCACTGTGGTTTGTTCTTCTAACATCTTTTCTCCCTTCGTTTCTCCTAGGAAAACTCTCATTTTGCCCAGGTTGTTCACCTAACTCTGCATGTGTTTGGGGGAAGGGATTCTAATTCCAAGCCACAGGGGCAAATCATAACTAATTTAAGCCTTTCATGATAGTTTCTTCCTTCTTGATGGCGACTGTGTTTAGACATGGGCATAAGAGACTGTGGGAAGTTGGCTTGAGGTCTTCCGAGACAGGTTTTCCATGGCAATAAAAAGGGGCACATGGGAAGAAACAGTCTCTCTACTTCTGCCAGACATTATGTGGATGGATGTGTTAGGTGGAATTGTGGCAACCATTCTGTAACTATGAGGGACACTAACCTAAGAATATCAGCGTGGAAAGATATAAAGAATCTGGGTCCCCTGATAGTGTTATTTAGCTGTTAAATGAACTAATCCTAAAGCTGACCTTCCTCTAAATTTCTTGCTATGTGAGATCATATATTTTCCTTATTAAGACAATAGAATCTGGAATGGAGGGAAAACTAATGAGTTTAGTATTAGGGATGTTGAGGTGATGGCAGGACAGCATCCTTTCACATTGCTGAAGCTCAAGAGATGTCAAAATCAAACTTGAATTTGGGAGTCATCTACGGGGAAATATTATATAACAACACATCTGGGAAGATAATCCTATACCCCAAACAGTATCTCCGTGCTTGAGGAATTTTGGTAGTATAACAAAACATTATACTTGGACAAGTGTAGCCATCTCCTAATTGGATATGCGCTGTCCCAGGTCCTCACCTGTCACCCATCCTGGGAAAGGAAGACCATAGGGGTGGTAGGAACCTGCTAGCAAGGGAGAGCAAATACACTGAGGAAGTAATGACACCACCTGGGTCCTCAGACCCTGCTCTCCTCAAGCCTGGATATGGACATGCATCTGCCTATGACTTACACGTTCTAATTTTGCATAGATGACTATGAACACGGATTATAAGAAACTTCTAAATTTACTTCTTTTTTTTTTTTTTAAGATTTTATTTATCTGAGAGAGAGTGAGAGAGACCATGAGAGGGGAGAAGGTCAGAGGGAGAAGCGGACTTCCTAAGCAGCTGGGATCCCGATGCGGGAGATCCTGGTACTCTGGGATCATGACCTGAGCCGAAGGTAGTTACCAGCCTTGGCCCAGCCAAGCCACCCAGGCACCCTAAATTTATTGACTCTTATCTAGCTTTTAGTATACAATTGTTCCAGCAAACTATGGTTCATCCTCTCATAGACATCCTACGGGTAATACTGGGAAAGCCCCATAGGGAACCCCAGGGTCAACAAAATGAACACCATTTTGTTCCTTGAAGTACCAAGGAAATAGTCAATGTAGCAGATGGAGTCTCTAGTGCCCAAGGTGATCCGTGGTTAGGAGATAGTTTTGGGGGCGCCTGGGAGGCTCAGTCAATTGAGTGCAGGGATCTTGATTTTGGTTCAGGTCACAATCTTTGGCTGGTGTTCCCTGCCCCCACCATGAGCTCCACACTCAGGTGGAGTCTGCTTGAGATTCTTTCCCTCTCCCTCTGCCCCTCCCTTCACTCATGCACTGGCGCGCTCTCTCTCTCTAAGATAAATAAATAAAATCTTTAAAAAAAAAGATTTTAAAAAATCTGATACAGAGAAAGAGACAGCACAGCAGGGGGAGCTGCAGGGGAAGATGGAGAAGCAAACACCCCGCTGAGCAGGGAGACTGATGTGGGGCTGGTTCCCAGGACCCCGAGATCATGATCTGAGCTGAAAGCAGATAGTTAACTGACCCAGGCACTCAGACACCCTTAAATTAAATAAATAAAATCTTTTTTTTTTTTTTTAAAGATTTTTTCTTTATTTATCTGACAGAGATCACAAGTAGGCAGAGAGGCAGGCAGAGAGAGAGGAGGAAGCAGGCTACCTGCAGAGCAGAAAGCCCGACGCGGGGCTGGATCCCAGGACCCTGGGATCATGACCTGAGCCGAAGGCAGAGGCTTAACCCACTGAGCCACCCAGGTGCCCCAAATAAATAAAATCTTAAAAAAAAAAAAGAAGATAGATTTGGAAGATACTAATCTATAGGGCACTAGTTTATTGATACTTTAAGAAAATATATGGGGATACTTAAAGAATTAATTTTTGAAATGCCGTTTAGATATAACTTTTCCAAAGGCATATCCAGTGGGTAAACGCACATATCTGCCTAATACTTACAGTGAAACCTATACTTTACCTGAGACATCTTAAAATGGGTTTTTAAGTTGTCACTGCTGGGCCTGCATTGAAATTACTCTTGCTTCCCTAAGCACCCCCCCCCCCCCAAATACATTTTCATGAGCTGGAAGAGCAAATGCAATCTTAAAGATGGCTAACTTCAGTCTTGCAGTTATTTAGAAAGGATCTGGCTTCAAACATTGTTTGCAGGCAGAATTTCTAATTGGCTAGGACCAAGGACGGTATTTAAAGATGACTCAGTGGTACGGCCCGGGGCGGGGGATGATGGGGAAAGACCAGGCAGTGGTCTCTCTAAAAGAAGTCTTAGACCCGTTTTCATCATATTGAGGTTCTGAGGCCCAGAGCCGCCGCAAACTAGGAGGTGCTGTCCAGTGTAAGAATATCTGAGACCCCGAGAAATGCACCTTCAAATGATCCGATTGGAGGCGGCTAAAACCCAACTCCCCTCAACCCCCACCCCCAGCTCCAGGCCAGGATTTCCGCCAAGAATTCCAAAGCCACGGTCCAACTGGGGGCCTAGCCGGGTGACCTTCGCCAGGCTCCAGAATTCCCCTTGGGACGTCCCCGAGGCCCTGTTCCGGACTCTGCCGGGGCTCACCGGTGCCCTCGGCCCCGGATTCTCACGACCGCCTTCGGGACGCATCCCGCAGCGCATCGTTAGTCCGGGAGTCAGGGCATCCTTTCCGCCCCGCGGGACACCGCCCCGGCCCCTCCCGCTCCCGCCGCCCCACCCAGGCCGGCAGCGCCACGCCCACCGGGGGGGTCCCGGGCGGGACCGGGGATGCCCTCCCGCGGCTGCACCACCCCCAGCCGGCGGCCCGAGGGCTTCCCGAGGCCCGGAGCCCCGCCCGCCGCCCCTCCCCCGGCCGCCGCAGGCCCCGGGCCCCGCCGCCCCTCCCCGGGCGCCGCCCGCCGAGGCCGCCTCTGCAGCTGGCCGCGCGGCCGGCCCGCGCCCGCCGCCGCGCGCTGATTGGCTGACGGGTGCCGGCGGCGGCGCTGAGTGGCCGGGCAGATTCGCTGGGTCAGGGCTGCAGAGGCGCCTGGCGCACCGGCGGGAGCGGAGCCGCGGCGCGCGCTCGCCCCGGACGCCGGCCGGCCGGCCGCCAGCCAGCCTGAGCGAGCGGCCCGGGGCGTCGAGGGGGCCCGCGCGGCGCGCCAGGCGCCGCCGCCCTGGCCGCCATGTGCTCCCAGCTCTGGTTCCTGACGGACCGGCGCATCCGCGAGGACTACCCGCAGGTGCAGATCCTGCGCGCCCTCCGGCAGCGCTGCTCCGAGCAGGACGTGCGCTTCCGGGCGGTGCTCATGGACCAGATCGCCGTCACCGTCGTCGGCGGCCACCTCGGTGAGCGAGGCGGGCCCCGGGAGGGCGGGGAGGCGCGTCGGGGTCCCCGGGAGTCGGCCGGTGGGCGCGCGCACCCGGGCTTCCTCCAGCCAAGTCTCCTTCGGGTCCCCCAGACCAGCAGCCCTCCCCCGCAAGCCCTCCTTGGGTTAGAGAAAGCCCCTAACCTTGAGGGCTGCCTTTGACAACCACCGTCCGCCCTGAGGCCAAGATTTGAGAACGGGATTCCGCGTACTTAGGGGACTTTGTTTTGGGAGGAACTCGAATTCGCCTGAAGCTGCATGGAGGTCCGAGGAAAATCAAGCTGCAAACCCCGTATTTGCAAATTCTGCTCGCATTCGTGCCCTGTCAGGATAGCTTTATAGAAACCCTCACCACATTTATGAATTGCCATTACAGTGAATGTTTTAAAAAGTTTTTCAGGAGTGTGTAAGCATGAGTAATGCACTATAGAATTATCATTCCCAAACTAGGAGCCTACATAGAGGGAGAAATTTACGACTGGAGTCCCTTCTTGAGTGTGTAAGTGGGAGAGTAGACCGTTGATGGGTTTTTAAAAACTCATCCTCCTTCCTAAAAGTGTTGAATTCTGATTCCAGAAAAGCCAAGATTTCAGGTCCAGACCATTCTGGCCTCATATTTCTCCACTGCTGTGTCCAAGAGACATTTTTGGGTAAGACGTGGTTATCCTCTCTGACCCTGACCTCAAAAGGTTAACTATGTGTTTTAGATATTCTTAATTATTTTTTAATACAAGCAGTCTCCTCCTGGAACCTTTGGTTTAGGAACCCCCACTAACCTGCAGTTTGAGTGGCTTCAGCCTCTACTCTGGAAGTAACCCAGCTACTTCACTGGCGATCAGATGTGGGACTGGGGGCGGGGGGAATTTGGGCCCAGTTCAGAGTGCGTTTTTAACTATACCTGGTTAAATAAGATTATAATTTGTTACTCTTCTTTAGCAGAGGAAAGGGATTCCTTTCCCTTTCTGAACAGGTGACTTAAAGGAGTTTCGAATATGTCCTGTGTATAAGGTATCTGTTCTAGGTGTTTTATCCATAAATTTATCTAAACCCTTCATAAGTAATATCAGACTGTATAGCCCCCCTGATAAATATACTACAAGCTTTAGGTGTCATACGTTTAGTCTAAAACAGTGTGTCATCTATAAGGGGTACTGTCTGTTGAGTCTTGATTTGCTAAAACTTACAGTTAGTTAATGTAGAACTGGATTCCAGAACAAGCAGTTTGCAAATCTGGTTTCTTAGCACAGCTTTGCTGCTAACAAGTATCTTGGCTTTGCCTTGAGGAGGTCACTTAATGTCTTTGAATCTCAGGTTTCTTGTTTATATAAAACTAAGGGTTAAGGTGGTTCTAGCTCTAAAATTGTTCAGTGGAATTATGTTATCTTTTACTGATCTAGATCTAGGATATACATCTTTCTACCCCCAGCGTTAGTTTGTTTCCTCTTCATTTTATTGATTTATTTTGCAGTGTGTAAAGATGCCTTTTTTGAGGTACAGCAGTTGAAGTTCCACATCATATTTCTGTTGTAGACCCATCTGGCATTCTGTGAAGGAGTAGGGAAATTCTCTCTGTTTTGTGTCTAAAACCCCATTTGAGGAGCGCCTGGTTGGCTCAGTTGGTAGAACATGTAGCTCTTGATCTTGGGGGGTTGTGAGTTTGAGTACTATGTTGGGCATGGAGGTTACTTTTTAAAAAATTTTAAAAAACAAACCATTTTAAAGAATTGGTCCTAGAGAAAGAAAATTGTTTTCTTTTTCAGCAGGAAAACCCTTTAAACCTTTTATTTAGTGTCTTAAATTTTACAGGAATTCATGTGTGAATGTATCTTCGTCTCTTTGCAAACCAGAAGTTACTTCTTTCTAAACTACGAGAAAATATAGTCGCTGGAGTAACTGCAGGCAGGCATTTTTTGAAGGAGTTTTAATCTTTTGTTAATTCAGAGATACCCAGACACAATTCATGACACGTAAAACAAACCTATCAGATCACTCTTTCTGCCATCCAAAGCAGTGATGAGATTTATTTGTCATGGGGGTGGGTTAATTGAAGCCCAAGGGGTAAGCTCTGTGCAAAGAGTGAGCTCCTTTGCTTGTTGCTGTAATCATGAAGCCCAAGGGGTAAGCTCTGTGCAAAGAGTGAGCTCCTTGCTCAGTGCTGTAATCATGACTCGAACAGGGTCTTTCAGTAATAGGCACTCAGTGAATATTTTTTTGAGTGAATAAAGGTATGCGCTCTATTTTCCAGTATCTTCTATCGTCAGACTACAGAAAAGCCTTGGCAATTTGCTGAGCCAAGTATTCCTCTGGAGTAAACTCTAGAACTTACTGGCTTTGAAATGCAGAAATAGTTACTGATATTAATGACATTTCCCATTTGCAAATTATTGAGGGTGAGAGCTGGGAAAGCCTTTAAGATCATCCATCCTGACCCTTTCGTTTTACTAATGAAGGACCCGACGCTCAAAGATACTCAGTGCCATCCAGCTGGTTAGCAGCTAACTACAGTTCAAGACCCAATCTAATTCCCGTCTCTGGATACAGAATAAGCATGTGCGAGGGCATTTGCAGCCCATGGTACCTTTTTCCGTGGATGTGGAATTGAACTGAGTTGAATTACCCTGAGGCTAGACAGTGACTTTGCAAAGTGATTTTATGGGCGCCTGGGTGGCTCAGTGGGTTAAGCCGCTGCCTTCGGCTCAGGTCATGATCTCAGGGTCCTGGGATCGAGTCCCGCATCGGGTTCTCTGCTCCGCGGGGAGCCTGCTTCCTCCTCTCTCTCTCTCTGTGCCTGCCTCTCTGCCTACTTGTGATCTCTCTGTGTCAAATGAATAAATAAAAATCTTTAAAAAAATTAAAAAAAAAAAGCAAAGTGATTTTAAAATTTAGGAAATTAGGGGCGCCTGGGTGGCTCAGTGGGTTAAGCCTCTGCCTTCAGCTCAGGTAATGATCCCAGGGTCCTGGGATGGAGCCCCACATTGGGCTCTCTGCTCAGCGGGGAGCCTGCTTCCCCCCCCTCCCCCGTCTGCCTCTCTGCCTACTTGTGATCTCTGTCAAGTAAATAAATAAAATCTTTAAAAAAAAAATTTAGGAAGTTAAGGCACCCCCTTTACCAAGTCTCCTTCTCGAGATTAGTGCAAGGGGGTCCATGCAGGAGTCCCTTTGGGACAGTCGGAGCAGGATATCAGCCAATTACTTAAATTCTTTCCTAAGCTTCCCTCTGTGGAGGCTAGTAGGACCCCAATCCAGAAACGAAAATTTCAGGTTCTGTCTGGAAATAGGATTCATACAAGAGATGGAAAGTTTGGGATTTAAAGATTGCAGTTATTTAAACAAGGTAATACGAGTAAGCTGAAGATGTCATGCACATGCAAGGTTTGTGGTGAGTGATGTTGCTGCCCCAGTGTAGGTTTGCATGGGATGAGTGGGAATGGCCGCTGGGAAGAGTTAATGACCTTCGCGCGGCTGAAGCAGTCCTGCAGGGAACGCTTTCCCTTCACCTTCTGCAGGACGTGGCATAATGAGAGCCATGCCCATCTCCATTCCTTCTTGGAAACCACAAGTGGTTCATTCGTTCAACGGATATCTCTTAATTACTCTACCGTGGGCTAGTGTGGTGGTGCGTATGTCACCCAAATACATAGTCAGAGTCAAAGCAAAATACGCATGGTGTTTATCATGGACCAGGCAGAGGTCGGGGTTCTTTCTACAGATTAACTCTATAAACATCAGTAAGGTATCTGGCACGTAGTACTGGCTGGCAGGACCAGTACTCAGGAATCGCAGGCTCAGCAAACTTGGTTTCCTCCCTTCCACTCCACCCCATCCGTGCACCGCCTGCCCTGACTTCACCCGAATCCCCGCGGTGCCCATCGGTCCGCTCCCTCTCCCTCACCTGGCACGCTTGCATTCATTCCTCCTTCCGCTCAGCTCACATCTCTCATCTCTCTGAGGTCTTTCTTGAGCTCCCTCCCCTCCCCTCAGGCAATCCCTTTCCCATCTGCTGCCAAGTAACGTTGTTGAAAATCGCATCCATCATATTTTATTGTAATTTATCTATTTACGAAGTTTATAGTCTCTCTCTTTCGCCCTCTCTCCTTCCCTCCCTCAACGCCTGGGAATCCCCCAGATGCGTGCTCCATAACTGGTACCCAGTAGGCCTCCAGTTAATGTTTGGATGGTTGAGTGAAGGGCCTGAGAGGCTAATTTGAAGCATAGGGGACTTTTGCCGTAATTAGGTTCTGTTTGGGAAATCATGTTTGGATGTGTGAATGTTGTTGTGATGAGCCGTTCTCTGAGGGCACAGTCACCCGTGCAAATTAAGTTCTTTGACCACCCACGGGCCTTTACAACGAAAATTTCTGGTCTCAGGAAACAAGTATAGTCACAAACTCAGGGACAGGCATCAAGACCGGAAAAATGCGTCTGACCTGGAAATGAGGGTGTGTAACAGTTTGTCTCTGAGGAGCAGAATGATTCAGCATTCCTTGCCTTCCTTTCCGAGCTGAAACCTTGGTGGCCATATGGCGATTTCTAGGTCAGGTTCTTTTTTAAGTAAATTTTTATTTACTTATTTAAGATTTATTTATTTATTTTGGGGGGGTGGGCGCCTGTGAGTAGGGGGAGGGGCAGAGGGAGAGAGTCCTTTCAAGCAGATACCCTGCTGAGCACGGAGCCCTTCGTTGGGGGTTCAGACCCTGGGAGATCATGACCCTATCTGAAACCAAGAGTCAGACACCCAACCGATTGAACCCCCAGGTGCCCCTAGGTCAGGTTCTTTAAATTAAGGTGTCTGGGATACTTTTCCTTGGTTCCTTGTAGTAATCAGGTGAGTAAGATTGAAATATTTGGGTGGGGGGAATCCTAACTGAATTGGAGGAAAAGGTCATATTGCAGACTTCCAGAAGACAACAGAGGCCTCGTGGAGAAGGGAAGGACTCCCGTTGCTATGTAAGCAGGCACTAGCAGACAAGGATACCATGCTAACCTAGGGCACAGAGGTCGATCTTTGACCTCGCTCTCTGCCAAAGGCCTGTGCCTGACACCCTGTAATCTGAATAAACCACCATACAGGACTAGTGGATGAGTCAGAGAGCGGATGCAGGCACCTACCGTGTACTGTTTCTAAGCGGATGTGAGTACTGAATGGATAGTCTTTACCCTGAGCGTCCTCGTTTATATCCATGGGCCAATCTCAAGGACTGAATGAAGGTGGATCGGATGTGTAGTTTATGATTCCTTTTTTTTTTTTACTTTTTTTTAAAGATTTTATTTATTTACTTGACAGAGAGAGATCACAAGTAGGCAGAGAGGCAGGCAAAGAGAGGGGAGGGGGAGAAGCAGGCTCCCCGCTGAGCAGAGAGCCCGATTTGGGGCTCGATCCCAGGACCCTGAGATCATGAACTGAGCTGAAGGCAGAGGCTTTAACCCACTGAACCACCCAGACACCCCTCGTTTATGATTCTTACAGTAGTTTTTAGGGATACCTCATAAATTGTGTCGGAAGGAGTTCTAGAGCCAGTAGACTGGGATCCTGAGTAGATCTCAAAGCCTTACTTACAGATTTCTGGACCACCTCTTGCCGCTACCATTGCACTTCCACCAAATTGGTTAGGCTTGCCTGGTGGGAGAGGTGGAGCCATCATCAGAGATGTCCGTGTCCTGCCCATCCATCTACACCTCGTCCTTGGCCCTCCCCTTAGCAGGGAGTCCAGTGACATCCCAGTAGGACACTGCTAGCTCACTGCACTCCACCCCCTTCTCCAGGGGCTAAGTGTGCCACCTTGCCCACTTCACTGAGAAACTTCACCTTATTATTTTAACACAAACCTACAGCGTGGTCTGAAGTTTTCCATCTATTTCTATTTGATCCTTCATTATCAAAAAGTTACTCAAGAACCTCCCCACACACACCAAGAGAAAGTGATAAATTTAAGTTACTTTGCATTGAGGAACTAACAAGAATAATGGTTCTTTATTTCTGCAACTCTGTTATTAATGCTCCAATATCTTTTATGTGCCTTGATCTTCACAACCATCCTACTTGTTCCACAGCTGTTGCCTGCCCATCTGTGCCAGGCACTGTGCAAGGTACTGGAGGTAGAATGAAGAGGACAAACACAACCTCCACCCTCATGGTTAAGATTTCCTTCACTCATTTGGTCAGCAAATACCTGCTGATTACCTGCTGTGTGTAATGTATCATTCTAGATACTAGAAACTGACACCCAGAGAGACCGGGTGCCTCTCCAGGAAATTACAGTCTAGATGGGAGAGAGAGGATATAAACAAGATAAGTCAAATATATAGTATGTTGGTGAAAAGGGCTAAGGAGGAAAAAGCAGGGAAGGGGAATGGAAGGATAGGATGTTTCTGGAGGTAGAGGAGGGGATGCAGTTTTGGATAGGGGGGCTGGGGTGATCCTTAGCTAGGAGCTGATGTTCAAGTAAAGACCTGAAGGAGGTGAGGAAGCAAGCCATTTAGGTGCCTGGGATTAGGGGCGCCCGGGTGGCTCAGTAAGTTAAGTGTCTGCCTTCAGCTCAGGTCAGGATCGTGAGGTCCTGGCATTGGGCCCCACTTCAGGCTCCCTGCTCAGGGGAGAGCCTGCTTCTCCCTCTGCCTCTGTCCCTGCCCCCACTTCTGCTCGCTTCCTCTTCTCTCTGTCTCAAATAAATAAAATCTTTTAAAAAATTGATATCTGGGATTAGAATAGTATAGGAAAGAGGGAGCGACAAACCAGCCTGTGGCCAGAGCGGAGTGAACCACCAAGGGCAAGTATTAGGAGAGAAGGTCAGAAAAGTGGAGGATAGGGGAAAAAGTGCCAATGTATAGGGCCTTGTGGGTCATGGAAGGATTTTTATTTTTTATTTGTTTAAGTAGGCCCCATGCCTAGTGTGGACCCCAACACGGGGCTTGAACTTACTACCCCAAGATCAAGACCTGAGCTGAGGTCAAGAGTTGGACACTTAGCCGACTGAGCCACCAGGTGCCCTGGTCATGGAAGGACTTTGTATTTTACTCTGGATGTGCTGGGAATCTGTTGAAGGGTTTTGAGCAGAGGGAGGACATCATCTCCCTTATGGTCACATTATCATTTTGATCACAGTGTTGAGAATGGACAGATGGTAGTGAGGGCAGAGGCAGGGAGATCACTGAGGTCATTGCTACAATTCAGGTCTGGAGAGATGATAATTGTTGGATTAGAATGATTTCAGGGGAGGAGGTGCATAGTGGCTGGATTTTGGATAGACTTTGAAGACGAAGTTGTCAGGACTTGCCTGACATCAGATGTTGGATGTTCAGGAGGACTCCAGTGTGTCTGTCCTGAGCAGCTAGAAGAATAATGTGCCATTTACGCATATGGAAAGGGTATAGGAGTAGGTTTGGATAGGTGGTGAGGATAAGGATTGAGTCCAAGATGCCCGTGAGACATCCAAGTGGGAAATGTCATGTAGGCAGTTTCATCTTGCTGGGGATATAGAGCAAGCCCTGGCCTGAAGATATCCAAAGTAAAAGCATCTGCAGACACCTGGCAAGGGAATGACTCCAGATAGAAAAGAGAAGAGGTCCAGGGACTGAGCAGCCGGCGAAGAATCCTCAGTATATGGGATGAAGAAATCCAGGAGTGAGTGGCATCTTGGAAGCCAAGTGCAGAAAGTAGTCAAAGAGGGAAGACGTGATCAGACGGTGTCAGGTTTTGCTGGTTGATCAAGTCAGATGAGGGGTGAGAATGGACGACTGGATTTAGCAATGTGGTCTTAGCATCGGGTGTCCCTGAGAAGTCTCATGACGTAATGGAAACCAGGGAATACACACGGTTATAAAGAGTCTTGTAAAGGGAAGGCGAGAAATGCATTGATAGCCAGCTGGAAGCTGAATTGTGTTTCTCCCCCCAATTTTCTCTCTCACTCTGCCTTCTGAGGTTACAGCAAGAAGGCAGCTGTCTGCAAGCCAGGAGCAGGGCCCTCACCAGAACCCAGTCATGCCAGCACCCTATCAGACTTCCAGTCCCTAGAACCAGGAGAAATAAATGTCTCTCTTTTTTTTTTTTTTTTTAAGATTTTATTTATTTATTTGACGGAGAGAGATCACAAGTAGGCAGAGAGGCAGGCAGAGAGAGAGAGAGAGAGAGATGAGGAAGCAGGCTGCCTGCTGAGCAGAGAGCCCGATGTGGGACTCGATCCCAGGACCCTGAGATCATGACCTGAGCCAAAGGCAGTGGCTTAACCCACTGAGCCACCCAGGCACCCAAAATAAATGTCTCTTGCTCAAGCCACCCAGTCTGTGGTATTTTGTTACAGCAGCCTGAGATGATTCAGACCTTGCTCAGACGGGAGATGGGTTTGGGAAGTTTTTCTCGAAGACGAGAGAAATAACAGCATGTTGTATGCTTGCGTGAGTGATCCAATGGTGACAAATTGATGATGCAGGGGAAAGAGGTGAATCGTCCAAGCACTGTTTGAAGTGAGTGAGAGGGGTTGGGATCTATTGCATATTTTCAAGGAATTAACCTGAGCTAGGAGCAAGGGCACTTCAGCTGTTCTAAGAGAGAAGGTAACCTATAAGACCCAGGTGCGGGCAGGTAGGCAGATGTGCTTGTGGGAGCTTGTAGAGAAGTTCCTTTCTGATTGCTTCAGTTTCTCTCCTCGCAGTAGGAAGAGGGAGAAGGAGAAGGAGGGAGGAAGTAGCAGGATGAAAAGTGAAATCGTTGTCTTGGGTCAGGGAGAACGAATGGACTGGGGAAATAGGGTGCTTGCCAGGCGGCAGGAAGGATGCCCTTGAGACCAGTCAGCAGGTCTGTGTGTTGTTTTCTCCGTATTCCATTGCGCAGGAGGGCACACGAGGTAGGCTGAGTTGGATCGGTCTAACCAGGGACATGGTTTAGCCAAGCAAGGAACAGGTACAGGATCTGAGGACGTACCGTCGGTTTGCAGATGCATGCTATGGTGTCCAAATGTGGATTTGAAATAGGTTAAGAGGGGAAGTGAGGGACAGTGCAAAGGCGGGGACCCATGCACGGTAGTTCCTGGAATCAAAGATAGTAAGCCAGAAAGGGAGGAGACAGTGACTAGAATTATGATGAGTGCATGAAGTCTGGAATCACCCAGAGTCGTGGCTGAGGCTGGGTGGTGGATAGCATCCTTGGAGGAAATGAGGTCAGGAAAGGGACCTGGGCATTGGAAGAATTTTGCCCAGAGATATATCTCTCTCTCTATATATACACACACACACACACATATTTATGATTTTATTTATTTATTTGACGGAGAGAGAGAGACGTCGAGAGAGGGAGCAGAAGCAGGGGGAGTGGGAGAGGGAGAAGCAGGTTTCCTGCTGAGCCCAGAGCCTTATGGGGGGCTCGATCCCAGGACCCTGGGATCATGACCTGAGCCGAAGGCAGAGGCTTAACGACTGAGCCACCCAGGCGCCCCTGCCCAGGGATGTTGAAATCACCACCAGCTGTGACAGCATGGGGGGCCCCTGAGTCAGGAGCTAAAGCTCCAGGGATGGAGGTGGGTGGCTGGGGTTCCTGATGACTTGCACAAGGAGAGTGATGACAGCCCGGCCCAGAGTTTTAGGGGAGGGAGAGGAGGATAGCCTGGAAGCCACGGTGAAGAGCAAGGAGCATCTCTCCCACTGGCAGGCTCAGGAATCCCAGCGGCCAGGGAGAGAGAACAACCACAACTGGGAAGGGACACTGGGGAAGCATCGTTACTGGGGAGAGCCGGGGGTCAGCTGCACTCAGGAGAAGAAGGCAAAGGGAACACTCACCAGAAAGGTCAAGGATAGGGGATTTGCTGCCCCTTGCATCCCAGAGGGGAGTGCAAAGGGGAGAAGGAGTGGAAGTAGGGAGCAGAAAAGACAATGTCAGAGCCAGGTGGGGTTTAGCATCTAGCGAAATGAGGCTGCCTTGGAGACTGGAGTCTTGGGTGATCGATACATGAAAGGGATAAGGGGTTTGCTGACCTTTGTCTTCATGGTTGCAAGGAAGCTGGTGTTGGTAGGATGGGGGGGTGGGATGGGGATTGGGCGACAGTTGCCAAGTTCTGGGACTCTTCCATTTGACAGAAGAGGAAACTGATCCCCGGAGAGGCGTGTGTCTTGCCAGGTTGTTAAATGATAATAAGGAATTAAGTCAAGTCTCTGACTTGGAGGCCAGTGCTTTGTCCATTTCCCCATAATTGGCTTTCACCTCAAATCAGCCCAACCTCTTGCAGTGCCTTTATAAATACATGCGCCCTGAGATATCCCTCAGCTCAGGGCTTTGAAGATGCCAGGCCTTGACTGTGGATTTCTTTCCGAAAGGTAGACGTTATGCATTTATTTGTTTTACATATTTCTTCTGAGCCCAGAGGAACCATGAGTCAATATCTCCTTTCTGAAACTTTCCGTGGTTCTCTCTCAGAGATTATCCTGAACTGCTCCCTCCTCCTCTGCCATCCCCGTACCCTGATTCAGACGCCTGTCAGACCACTTCTCATAATGTGTTAGAATCAGTCGCCCCCTCTCCCCACCCCCTGCCCAAACCAGACTGCTAACTGCCGAACACCCAGGTGCTCTGCACAGGTAAACAGCATTCATCACAGTTGTGTGTGGTCTTTCTTCTTCAATTCCAGGGATCACCCCTCCAGCCCCATGCCCAGCCTTCAAGATGGCGCCTGTTCCTCAGCTGTCGTGGCCCTTCCATGTCCCTGTTGCCCTTACCATTTGGTGGCCCTGGGGCCCACATAGGCATGGCAAGCGGGAGGGGCCAGGAAATTACTACCACGCCGCTGGAGCAGCTTTCAACCAAAGACAGTGGGTGTATAAAAATTACCGGTGGCCGGCTTCCTCTCCCCTAGGGTGGGATGGCTGAGACGTGTGCCCTAAACCATTGCTTGTTGTCGTGAGTAAGCCCCAGTTGCCAAGGGGGTCCCTCACTGGACAACACCTCCTGTCTTGGCCACATCATCTCTTCCACCCCCCACCTGGGTTTGCTGAAATTACCACTCTAATAATAAACTTCCTGCACTTGTCTCGGGGAGTGCTTCTGGCGTACCCCCTGAACTGACCCTGGACTTGGCCCGGAGTAGGAGCTAGATAAATATTTGCTGAGCAGATGTGTTGAGCGATGGACTGAATGCATCTTTAGGTTGTGTCTGTGTGTCCATAAGAAGACAAGTTCCTCGTAGGCACAGATCACCTCGCTCATCCTGGTATCCCTGCTTAATAGTGTGTCTGACTCAGCCCAACAGTTCAATAAAGGTTGAAGTGAATTAAATGACCTGAAAACAGCAGTTGGTGGGGAACAAAAGGGGCCACGTAGTGACTGTGGGTTTTAATGAGGTGGAGATAAGATTTCTTTGGGCAGTGAAACAAAGAGCTTTAAAAGGAAGGAGGAGTGGTGATAGCATGTACTCCCTAAAAATAAAAATAACTTCCTTAGGAGAAAGTGGGGGTAGGGGGTGGAAGGCAACCAGGGAAAACCTGGAGCATCCCTGAGACGCGAGCCGGATCGTGTTTCAAATGGCACATCTTCACAGTGTGACGAGGTAATGCTGAGCTGTCCTTGCCTTATCCACTTACTCTGTTTATACTCTCGCCTCCTTTCTGACAACTTGCAGAGTGTCCCTGCCAGCCACTGTCGCACGGTCCTGTGAGAATAGAGGGGTTCTAAATGCTGCCAGGAGTGCGGTTCTTGCTGGCTGTCTTGCCATCATGTCCTGTACTTTTCTTACTTCTTTCTTTCTTTTTTTTTTTTTTTAAATATTTTATTTATTGATTTGACAGAGAGAGATCACAAGTAGATGGAGAGGCAGGCAGAGAGAGAGAGAGAGGGAAGCAGGCCCCTGCACTCCTGACAGCATTTAGAACCCCTCTATTCTCACAGGACTGTGCAACAGTGGCTGGCAGGGACACTCTGCAAGTTGTCAGAAAGGAGGCGAGAGTATAAACCTGCTGAGCAGAGAACCCGATGCAGGACTCGATCCCAGGACCCTGAGACCATGACCTGAGCCGAAGGCAGCGGCTTAACCCACTGAGCCACCCAGGCGCCCGGTGTCTTTCTTTTTTTAAAAAATATTTTATTTATTTATTTGATAGGTAGAGATCACAAGTAGGCAGAGAGGCAAGTAGAGGCAGAGGGGGAAGCAGGCTCCCTGCTGAGCAGAGAGCCCAAAGCAGGGCTCGATCCTGGGACCCCGAGATCATGACCTGAGCTGAAGGCAGAGGCTTAGTTCACTGAGCCACCCATGTGCCCCTGATTTTCTTATTTCTTCTGCTTGCTCTGTACATGAAGGTTTTTTCCTAGTGCACTAGAAACTGGTTTGCTTTTGAAGTTTTCTCTTGTGAAGCAGGGGTTGTGTGTGCGTGTGTGTGCCTGTGTGTGTGCGTGTGTAGGCACAGGGGCTAGGAGGACAGTGACCCCTCATGCCTCAGTTCCTCGTTAGCATGGAGACTTGCAGAGTCAGATCTGTTGCAAGGATCCATATGACAAGAAATCTTTAATTTATTTATTTACCTAATTTAAAAAAAAAAAGATTGAGTGGAGAGAGAGAGCAGAGCAGGGAGGACAGAGGAAGAGGAAGAGAGAAACTCTAAGCAGACTCGGAGCAGAGTGCAGAGCCTGATGCAGGGCTCAGTCTCCCAACCCTGAGATCACAACTTGAGCCGAAACCAAGAGTTGGGGGCTTCACCAACTGCGTCTCCCCAGTGTCCCTAATTTTTTTTTTTTAAAGTAATCTCTATACCCAGTGTGGGCCTTAAACTCACAACTCTGAGATCAAGAGCCACATGCTCTACTGACTGAACCAGTCAGGTGCCCTGCGAAATTTTTCATTTAAATGAGGTAAGAGGTGTGAAAGGTCTCAGTAGAGTACCGAAAACACAACAGGTGCTCCATAAAAATTCTCAGCCAGTTTCCGATCTGAGTGTCTGCCCTGTGGACTGTCCGTATATTTTCTGTTTCCTTCTATGGGTATGAAGGATTGAGGATGGTTCTTAATTTTTAGAGCTCTACTCTCTAAGAGAGAGTTGCTTCTTTCTAAAGCTATTTCTTGGTATTACAGAGTACATTTGTTTGCTGTTGTATGTACAATGTGAAAGTCTAGTTTTGTAGAATTAATTTAATCTGATATATGAGTTAGAAAAGAACAGGCCCAGTTCTTTGAGAAAAGTCCCATTTTTCCAGGGGGCTTGGGTGGCTCATTCATTAAGTGTCTGCCTTTGGCCCAGGTCATAGTCCCAGGGTCCTGGGTTCACGCACTGTGTTGGACTCCCTGCTCGGCAGGAAGCCTGCTTCTCCCTCTCTCATTTCCCCTGCTTGGGTTTCTTCTCTCTCTGTCTCCCTCTGTCAAATAAATAAATAAATAATCTTAAATTTTTCTATCTTGTTTTTAATGTAGTAAATTATTTCCAAATATAAATAACAGTTCAAAAGAACATGAGAATATAATGAACCATGAAAGTAGATTATTCTTTTTAGAAGTAATATGGAAAAAATATTGTTGTGGCTTCAAATGGTTGATTTCAACTGGATTGGCCATTGGTTCCTGTACTAATTAGTTTATGGTCTGATATTTTTCATTGTCTTACTGACCTGTTTTGGGACAGAGTGATATAGTTAAAAAAAAAAAAAAGTGGTTTGAGGCAAAATAGTATATTTCAAGCCCAGCCTAGGAGTCTGGGAGACCCCAAATAATATTCCAGAAACAGCTCTGCTCCCTTCCTCTTGCCCTGTTCCCCACAACAAGGTGATGCCTACTGGGCACTAGTCACATGAGATCCCTTGTTCTCTGAGGCCATGAGCCTCTCATTGCTGAGCGCTTTCCCTACAAGCAGCCGCAGCCAAGCAGAGCCCTGCCCGCCCGCATGGCCTGCATCAGCTCTTCACTCCCTTGGCTTAAGGCCTGTAGACGGCAGTGAAAATGTTAAGGACTCCGGGAAAGGTGACACATTTAAGCCACATCCTGTATTAAGTTCGTCAGGTCCTTTCCTGAGAGCAGATAGGGATGGGACGAGGGGGAGCCATTACTAAGTGGCTCAAGGTCTCAGAACTCAGCAGCAGGTTTGCCAAGAGCCAACCTCACACCCAAGTTGTCCTTGGCCATGGCTGTGTGGATCCGCAGTTCATGTGGGTGCCACGGAGGAGTGGCTGCTTCTTGTCCCCTACTTCTAGAAGTGGTGATGTCCCTAGGAGTAGGTGGCAAAGAGAACGGGGATGAACGGGGCAAGCAAAGATACCCACGGCAGGGATGCCGGCACCGTGAACACGGGCAGAGGAGGACTGTGCAGATCTGTTCCTGGGCCTGGCCCGGCCCTCAGCTCAGAGCTGGAAGCCGGCATGGTCAGAGCCCACACCTGTCTGGTTGGTGTAGAGCCTCTTTGGCCCCTCTTTAACCCATTCCATTCTTCATTTATTGAAGGCTTCAGTTGGAATGAGCCAGGCCCAAAGATTTACCTTTGGAGGAGAGAGATGAAGTTCTGGTAAGATTTCCTAGGTGTCTGTGAACCTGCTTGGGGCTGAGCTGTCTCCGTCCACCTGTGGCTGGTATTTCCTGAAGCGACTGAATTCTTCTCTTCCCATTTAGAAGTTTAACTGTTGGTCTGTGGCCTCATGTTGGGACTTGAAAGCCACACGTTTCTGCTGCTTCTCATTTCTCTAGGTCACTTTTCTGTTGCAAAGCCATCTTTCTCATCAGGTGGTGCAAGCCTCCCCAAGCTGTTCCCCACCCCCACCCCTCTCCCCTGCTCGGTGGAGTGTGTGTGCCGTGGTGACGCGAGCCCCCGACGTGTGGACGGCTCTGGAGAGTTTCCAGAGCAGATTTGCACATATCCCTGCATCCCTTGATGTCGTCCTGGGCTGTTGCTTCTGCCCTGAGTGTTTACTCACCGTTCTCACCCACTGGAATACTTTTCTTTCATTCTCTGCCTATCAGTTTTGAGGATGCTAATACAGGGTTTGCTTTTTTTTTCCTTTTATATTCTTTTCCCCGTGTGCTGTCAGTGGCAAAGGAACAAACCCGTACACGTGATGCTGTTTTCCGATGGCAAAGTGAAGATGACCTCAATGCTCTCCATAAGTCATCCCTGAGAGTTACGTTCCAGTCCCTTGGGCTCACACTGTCCGCAGAAGTTCTGGAAACAGCGTATCTTAATGATAACACCTGCCCCCTTGGGTTGAATTGACCCGGAACATCTAGAATGGGAGGAAAGTGTGCAAGTTACATCCGTAGAGTAGTTTTGTGATTCTGGTTTCTTTCTTTGCTTCCTTTTGTTTTGTTTTGCTTCCTGTTTTTGTATGGACATGATTCATCACCCCAACCCGTGGAGAAATAGTAACTTTTCCTCTGTATCTTTGTGTTCTCGGAATTTGGTTGCGTAGCCCATTGCTTACGGAGTAGAAGACGCTGAGCTTAAAGCCTATCTATAAGATGGTTCTGACACTGTTTAAAAGGTTTTCTTTAGAGCCTTTTAAAGACTTCTTTAAGGTTCCCTGAGTCCAGCCAAATCATCCCCTGAACTCACTTCTCATTGCCCTTCCCATCCCATTTCTGGTCTCCATGGTTCCAGATCTGTCTCCCTGTGGCTTCTGGACAGTTCAGCAAACATCAGGTACCTGTTGTGCCCCCGGCACTGTTCTGGGGGCTGGAGACGCAGAAGCGAACTGACAGAGAAAACCATACTCATGGATAGCTGTGTCTCTTGGGGTCAGAGAAGACAAGCCAAGTAAGTCTTCTGCATGGAAGCCCTTCAGACACTTGAAGACTGAACTCCCGGTCCTCCAGGTCTTCACTTCAAGCTCGTGCTCCCAGTTTACCAGTGAAATACAGCTCAGGTCCTTTCGCCACAGGCACCGGATGCACCACTGGATGCATTCTACTTTTGATTGATTGCGAATTGATTTTTAATAGATTGATTTTTTTTTTTTTTTGGAAGATTTTTGTTGTGGTTATAAAGGCAATATGCACTCGGAGATGTTTTGGAAACTACAGATAAGTATAAAACAGGAAATCACCTGTCATCCCGTTACCCTTTGTTAAAATACTGGTCTATTTCCTTTTAGTCTTTTCTAACTTGTATTTGTCATTTTGTGTCCTTTTTTTTTTCTACTTATCATTGGCATTTTTGCACTCATTATATTCATAGAAATCATTCAAGTGGTTACATAATTTTCCAGACCAATTTTTATCTTTTTTTTTTTTTTTTTTTAAAGTAGAACCTCTGTGCCCAGCGTGGGGCCGGTACTCAGGACCCCGAGATCAAGAGTCTCCTGCTCTACTGACTGAGCCAGCCAGGCGCCCCTCCAGACAGACTTTTAAAGGTTAAGTCTAGTAAGGAGCCCATAAGTGAACTACTCTGCTTCCTTTTCCTGACATCTCCAGCCTCCTGACCCACTACCCTCTGAGTAATACTTGGGCTCCGTGGAAGAAAGGTGCAGGACTCTTACCTATTTCCTGTGGATTCTTCTGACTTGGATTATTGTCGATACGCTGCTTTTCCTTCTTCCCCCTGTTCATTCTTTTGTGTTTCTTCATGATCGTGCTCTGCCCGTCTGTGGGGAGTGTGGCATTGACCGTGGCTTTCTCGTTACAGCAGGATTTCCAGGGCCACCTTCAAGGCTGTCTTCTGCTAGGTTCAGTCTTAAGGAGTCGGCTGGAAGCAGTTCTCCTGGCGGGACTGGCCGGTGGCCAGCACGGAGCTCACTCTTGTCCTTCGATTGCAGGCCTGCAGCTGAACCAGAAGGCGCTCACCACTTTCCCCGACGTGGTGCTCGTGCGGGTGCCCACCCCCTCGGTGCAGTCGGACAGTGACATCACAGTCCTGCGCCACCTGGAGAAGCTGGGCTGCCGCCTGGTCAACCGCCCGCAGAGCATTTTGAACTGCGTCAACAAGTTCTGGACGTTCCAGGAGCTGGCTGGCCACGGGGTTCCCATGCCAGACACCTTCTCGTACGGTGCGTGTCCTTGGGATTGGAGCAGACCTTCCCAAACCATCCTGCCTCTCTGTCTTTTCTCTCCCCGAAAGCCCTCTAGGGTCTTGTTGATTTACAGCGGGTCGGGATTCAGCGTCTCAAGTCCTTAACATGGTTGCTCCCTCTGTCTTTGAACTCACCGAGGCTGTGCGTCTGTGGGGTACGCACCATGTGCCCGGTGCCATGCGAGGTGCTGGGCTAGGGCGGTAAGTGACAGTGTCCTGCCCTGGAGGCGCTCCCCGCTCATCAGAGCCTGGGGTTGGGGGTGGTCAGTGAACAAATAGGCAGTGTCAGGACAGTAAGTGCCATGATGCGTTAGTGCAAGTTGGTACGGGATATACAGACCGTGTATATCATATATACCATATATATCGCTTCTCAGCCTTTTGTGTGGGATATATGCAGCTTCGGAGACATTGAGGGAGGCTTATTCAGAGAGAATAGCAAAGCTCAGCTGAAGTTATCCCGGGGAAGCAGCGGGGGTAGGGGGGTAACCCAAGCAGAGAGCGGAATGTAGATCAACCTAGAGTCAAGTGAGAATGTGACTGATGGGTGGTATTTTGAGTAGTTTGTAGATAGATGGGAGATGGAGCCGAGATGTAAGAGGAGCTTATATGGTATATGAAGTAGATAGGGCAAATCCAGAGACTTCCAGGGTGGTGGCCTGATCAGAGTGCAGGATATCGCTTTGGCTGCCCAACAAGGAAGGAATCAGACGGGGTGGAGTGGAGACAAGGTATGTGGCGGCAGGCTTTTTAAGCTGTCCAAGTGAGCCATGATAGTCTTAACTGGCAGGGGGTTCACAGTCAGGATGAAGATAAGAGATCCAGGAATTACAAAGGAGATCGCAGTAACAGGACGTGAAGACTGGCCAGATCTTAGGGTGTAGAAGGAATCCAGAGTGACTCCAGTTTCTGGTTTGGGCAGCCAGAGGGGAAAGCAGTCAGTCACTGAGACCAGAGACACAGGAGAGGAGAAGCAGGTTGGTGGGCAGGGCGTGAGGGGTTATCCGGCAGAGATGATTTCAGTTTGGGGCATGTTCTTTTTGAGGCATCTATAGGATAAGCAAGGAAGACTGTTCCTTAGGCAGCGGATGAGTGGATCTGGAGCTCCTGAGAGAGGGGTGGCCTAGGGAAATGGTTTTGGAAATGTTCATGATGTTAAGTGAAGTCGTCGAGAATAGATGAGATTGCTCAAGAGAATATACAGAATGAAGAGAAGGCTTAACTGGACACCTTTTCATGGCGAGTTTTATGTACATTTTACCACAGTAAAAACGAAAACTCAGTGAGAGGGTTCAAGAGGGAACCCTGGAGAGAGTGGGTCAAGGAAGAGGAAGGTATACAGGAGACCAAGCAGGAGCAGCTGGAGAGGTGAAGAGGGAAAGGAGAGATGACAGATGCCAATGGAAAGAACATTCCGGGGAGGATCGTATAATTCAAAGTGTTGTCTGGTTCTGAAAGGACAAGGAACATAAGCGCTGGGATGTGTGTTGGATTTAGCCACAGGGGCTCAGCGAATACAGCTGCAGTTTAGTGATGGGGAGACGGCCCAGACTGTCAAGGGCGAGGGGATGAATGAGAAGTGAGAAAATGCAAACCTGTTTGAGTAACTTGATGGTAGGGATGGTAGGGATACAAGCTTGTGGTTAAGGGATGAGGCAGGGGCAAGGAATAGGGATTTTGTTTGTTGAAGATGGGAGAGAATGGGGCATGTTTAAAATGGCAATGGGTGGGGCACGTGGGTGGCTGAGACGTGCGGCATCTGCCTTCGGCTCGGGTCATGATCTTGCAGTCCTGCGATCGAGCCCTGCATCAGGCTCCCTACTCAGCGGGGAGCCTGCTTCTCCCTCTCCCATTCCCCCTGCTTGTGTTCCCTTTCTTGCTGTGTCTCTCTTTGTCAAATAAATAAATAAAATCTTTAAAATAGATAGGTAGATAGATAGATAATCGCTTCTCAGCCTTTTGGCTAAGATCAAGTGTAGATAGATAGGCAATTAAAATGGTGATGGAGGGAGGGGAGCTGGATGGCACAGTCGGTTAAGCATCCGACTTTTGGTTTCAGCTCAGGTCATGATCTCAGGGTCATGAGATCAAGCCCCATGTCAGGCTCCATGCTCAGTGTGTAGTTTGGTTGAGCCTCTCTCCCTCTGCCCCTCCTGCTCATGCTCTCTCTCACAAATACATCTTTAAAAATAAATAAAATGGTGATGAAACTGGGAACTGGGAGGTTGAAGACCCATCAGAGAGAGCACACTTAACGATACAAGATCCTCAGGAAGGTGAGAGGAAAAGGGGTTTAGAGCACAGGTGCAGGGACAACCTTGGATAAGAAAGAAGACCCCTCCTTCACTGTTCTATAGGGAAGGGAAAAAGGATAGCTGGAGATCAGGAAGCTGGGAGTGCCCTTTTCCTTTTTAAAGATTTATTTATGGGGCACCTGGGCAGCTCAGGTGGTTAAGCGTCTGTCTTCAGGTCATGATCCCAGGGTCCTGGGATTGAGCCCTGCTTCGGGCTCTCTGCTCGGCGGGAGGCCTGCTTCCTCTCTCATGCCCCTTGCTTGTGTTCCCTCTCTCACTGCCTCACTCTGTCAGATAAATAAATAAAATCTTCAAAATATATGTAACGATTTATTTATTTATTTAAGAGAGAGTAGGGGGAGGGGCAGAGGGAGAGCATCTCCAGCAGCCTCCCTGCTGAGTGTGAGTGCAAGATCTCAGGGCCCATGAGATCCGGGCCTGAGACACTTAGTTGACTGAGCCACCCGGGCGCCCTAGGAGCTCCCTTCTGATCATGTGTACTCTTTGTGCAGATGCCCCTGATGATGGACACAGCCACATTGTGGTTGTGTGTCCGTCATTAACACTGCTGAACCGCAGCCATTTTACTGGGGAAAATTCCTGCCCTGCCTGTAGGGCTGGTAGGAGGCTTACATGAGCTAGAGCGGGTGAGGCCTTTGTCACAGTCACGTACTTGATCAGTGTTGTTTTAAAGAAAACAATCTCTCTACTCCCACGGATGTTACAGGTGCAAAGTCCATGTCTATTGGATGGCATGGGTCTGAGTTGCTTTCATCAGAGGAACCTGAGGCCCTCAAAGAGTTCGCACAGAGGGGCCGCGCCGGGCGGAAATCAGCCTGACCTTCCCTGACTTTCCCCTTCTCTTGGCAGGTGGGCACGAAGACTTTTCAAAGATGATCGATGAAGCTGAGCCCCTGGGCTACCCGGTCGTGGTGAAGAGCACTCGAGGACACCGGGGTCAGTGCCGCGCCTCCCGGCCTCCCTTGGGGCCACTCTCCTGCTGGCCTCATCAGACGCGGCCCAGCGCTACTTAGAGAAGTGAAGTGCCCCCTCACGGGGCTCGCGGTGTCATCTGTCCCCTATCCCCTCCTCGCTGCCCCCACTGTCCTTGCTACCTCAGACCCTTCTAGTTCACTCCCTGGACTCCTGACTTGACTCTGAGTGGTCTCCCTAGTCCCGGTGTCAGTGTGTCCTCTTTTCTTAGGGAGTCATTTCTCTGAGACATCTGTTTGCCTCACTCCCTCACTAAAAAGCCCTTCTAAGAGCCTTTTTGCCTCTTGGACAAGGTCTGTGTTCGTTGCCATCGCCCTGAGGCCCGGTAGCTTCATCCTTCCTGTGCAGCCTGCATCAGCCTTTGCCACGTGCCCTCTCCGTCGTCCACTGTCGACTACTTCGCTAGCTGGACCACCTATTGTCTTTAAACCTCTGCCCTCTTCCCTCTGCTGGCAGTGGCGTCTTCCTCTGGCCTCTAGTGAACCTCTGCTCCCACATAAGGGCCTGCTGGCCTCCCCCTCCACTGTTGTTTCTTTCCCCTCCACGTGCCTGGTCCTCTTCTCTCCCCACCAGCTCTGCCTTTGTGTTTCTGTGGTGCTTGGTCCACGGCTCTAGCACGGCACTGCCCGTTACGACAGTTCCAAGTGCATACGCATCTCCCCCTGGCTGGCAGGGTGCTGCTCAGGGGCGGGAATCCGGTCCGGGGCCTCTTGGTCCCCGGGACGTGCTGCAGAACTTGGTGCAGAGCAGGGACTGGTGACGGAGAGGAGCTCGCATGCAGCAGGAAGCTCTCCCGCAGCCTGGGAGCAGGTCCCCCCCACCGCCCGATGCGACTTCCACGCTCAGGGCATCTGCAGTGAGGGGAGGCCCCCAAAACAGACACGTGATGAGCAGTTCCTGTGCCGTAGGGATGGGGCAGTGAGATGAACTAGACTCAGTCCCTGCTCTCAGGGAGCTGCAGTGTGCAGGGAGTAGAGACGGTCACGTCACAGGGTGATCACCTCCCTGGCAGGCTGGTCCAGCACCTGCTTGCGCTGGACAGAGGCCACGTGGCGGGGAAGGCCTCCCTGGAGGAGGAGGAGACTGAAGTTGGAGAGTGGAATTCAGACTGGAGGAAGTGAGTAAGAGAGCGTATGGAGGCAGGTGTGAGCAAAGTCACCCGTGGGAGCCAAAGGGTCCCGTTGAGGAGAAAGGAATGAGTTTCGGGGGCAGGGGGGGCCCTTAATGCTATTCAGTAGATATGCTACAGTGCTCAAGTTCAATGTCTAGTTTTTTTTTATTGTGCTAAAATATACATAATTGAGAATTCAACTAATGTTTATTGAGTGCCCACAGAGTGCCAGGCCCTGTTGTAGGCCCTGGGGATACAGATAGGAACAAAACAAAAACTGTCCTCAAGGAGCTCCCATTGTAGAAGGGTAAAACAGACAATAAATGGAAATTAAATAAAATACATGGTATTTTCAAACATTAAATATTGAGGTGTGGGGCGCCTGGGTGGCTCAGTCAGTTAAGCATCTGACTCTTGATTTCGGCTCAGGTCATGATCTCAGGGTCATGACATTGAGTCCTGCGTCAGGCTCTGTGCTGAGTGTGGAGCCTGCTTAAGATTCTCTCTTTCCTTCTCTCCCTCTGCCCCTCTCACTCCCACTTGATTGCTCGCTCTCTCTCAAAATATAAAAATAAAAAAAAATTAAAAATTGAGATGTAATTCACATAACAAACAGTTCACCATTTTTAAGTGTACAATTTAGTGGATTTTAGTATATTCACTATCGTGTCCAATCATAGCCATTATCTAATTTCAGAATATTTTCATCCCCCCGAACCCCTGAACCTAATAGGGGCCAGTCGCACTTGCCTCCCCTGGACCCTGGCAACCACTCATCTACTTTGTGTTTCTATGGATTTGCCTATTTTGAACATTTCTTATCAGAGAATCATCCAGTATGTGACCTTTTGTGTCTGGCTCCTTCTGCTTAGCATGGTTTTCATGGGTCATTCATGTCGTGGTGTAGATCAGTCCTTCATTCCTTCTTATCCCTCCCTAATAACCTGTTGTATGGTTTGCCCACATTTGTTTATGGGCTCGTGAGCTGGTGGACATCTGAGGTTTTTCCATTGTGGCTTTATCAATAATGCTGCTGTAAACACATATTTTCCTTTCTCTTGGGTATCTATCTAAGCCTGGAATTGTGGGATCCGACGGTAACCTTATGATTAACCTCAGAGGAACTGCTGCACTGTTTTCTACGATGGTTATGTCATTTTAGGGCCCACCAGCAGTATATGAGGGTTCTGATTTCTCATCATTCTTAGTAATCCTTGTTTTATTCATTCACTCCTTTATTTATGATTGGGGTTTTTTTGGAATACTGAATAAAACTTTTTTTTTTAAGATTTTATTTATTTATTTGAGACACACAGAGCACAAATAGGGAGGCGGAGCAGAGGGAGAGGGAGAAGCAGGCTCCCTGCTGAGCAAGGAGCCCGGTGTGGGGCTCACTCCCAGGACCCTGAGGTCCTGACCTGAGCTAAAGGCAGCCACTTAAGTGACTGAGCCACCCAGGATGCCCCTGTATATATTTGAGCATTTATAGCCTGAAAAGTGGGCAGACCTAACTCTTAGAATATACATATATGAATGTCCTCTTTGCCTTGACAAATTAAGCAAATAGTCACTATACTTCTACCATAAAAGCAAGCCACAAGCCAAAATACATGTTTCCCAAGCATTAGTAACGTAGGGGCCCACTTCATTTATTGATTTTTAAATGAATTTTTAAAATCTTTTTTGAGATCTGATTGATTACAGTATAATGACTGAATGTATACATTGCAGAATGGTCAGCACAGTAAGTCTAGGTAACATCCATCATGTACAGAATCTTTTTCTTATGATAAGAATTTTTAGCAACTTGCGCATTTGTGTTTTGTTTTAATTCTCACCATCCCAGTGAGTGGAAGGAGGCATCTGACTGTGGTTTTGCTTTCTGTTTCCCTAATGAGTAGTGATGTCAAGCATCTTTTCATGTGGTTATTAGGCATTTGTAGATCTTTGGACAACTGTGTATTCAGATCCTTTGCCCACTTTTCAGTTGGGTTATTGGCGTTCTGATTGCTGAGGTTTATTTGTTTTTCTGTTTAAAGATTTATTTATTTATTGGGGGGGAGGGGCAGAGGGGAGAGAGAGAGTGGATTCCACGCTGAGTGCAGAGCCCAGCTCAGGGCTCAGTCTCATAACTCTGAGATCAGAGTCTGAGCCAAAGCCTGGAAGAGCTGGATGGTCAACCAACTGCACCACCCAGGGGCCCCTTTTTTATTGCTGAGTTTTGTTTTTTTTTTTTAAGATTTTATTTATTTATTTGACAGAGAGAGAAATCACAAGTAGGCAGAGCAGCAGCAGAGAGAGAGGTGGAAGCAGGCTCCCTGCTCAGCAGAGAGCCCGATGCGGGGCTTGATCCCAGGACCCTAGGATCATGACCTGAACCGAAGGCAGAGGCTTAACCCACTGAGCCACCCAGGCACCTCTATTGCTGAGTTTTTAAGAGTTCATAACATAACGGACATAATTTGAACCTGTTTCTTCCCCACCATGTGTTGTCTTTTTACTTTCTTGATAGTGTCCTTGGATGTGGAGAAGGTTTTGATTTCAATGGAGTTCAGTTCATCTGGATTTTTTCTTTGGTGGCTTGTGCATTTAGTTGTCATTTTGTGGCTACCTAATCCAAGATCACACAGATTGATACTTAGGTTTCCCTGTGAGCGTTTTATAGTTTTAGCTCCTACTTCGGGTCTTTGATCCCTTTGAAGCTAATTTTGGTATATGGTGAGAGGCAGGGGTCCAGCTTCCTTCGTTTACATGTGGATATCCAGTTTTCCCGGTATTATTTGTTAAAGACAATTCTTTCCTTGATGGGATGCTTTTATAACTCTTGACAAAAAGCCCCTGACCTCTGTGTGAGGTTCTCCTCTGGGCTCTCGGTTCTATTCCGTTGATCCATGTGTCTGCCCTCCTATGCCAGGCCACACTGTCTTCATGACTGTAACTTTGCAGTATGTTTTGCAGTTGGGAAGTTGGACTCCAGCTTTGTCCTTTTACTCTTTTTTTTCAAGATTGTGTTGGATATTTGGGATCCTTGCCTTTCCGTGTGAATTTGGCAGTATAATGTAAAATCTGCTTGTCAACTTCTGCAAAAAAGGAAGTCAGACTTTTGGTGGGGACTGTGTCAGATCTGTAGATAGTCAGTGTTGCTGTCTTAACAATTTTAAGTCCTCTGGTCCCTGAACAAGGGGCTTCTTTCCATTTGTTTAGTTCTTTAATTCTCTCAGAAATGTTTTTTGTTTTTTTCTTTTTTTTAAGAAGCATCTTTTTTTTTTTTAAAGATTTTATTTATTTATTTATTTGACACAGAGAGAAAGATCGAGAGATCACAAGTAGGCAGAGAAGCAGGCAGAGAGAGAGGGGGAAGCAGGCTCCCCGCTGAGCAGAGAGCCCCATGCAGGACTCCATCCCAGGACCCTGAGATCATGACCTGAGCCAAAGGCAGAGGCTTAACCCACTGAGCCACCCAGGTGCCCCATCTCAGAAATGTTTTATAGTTTTCAGTGATAAGTCTTGTTCTTCTTCGGTTAAATTTATTCCTAATGTTTTTGTTCCTTTTTGATACGCTGGTAAATGGGATTGTGTTCTTAATTTCGTTTTCAGGTTGTTCATCACTAGTGTAACATGTCGTATCTTAGGGGAAATGGACGGGGAGTAGACAAACGATAGCAGTAGTTAGACCCTAGTATATGGAAATAAATCTAAAGAAAGCAGTGGAATGGTACAGCTCTGCCCCTGAGAAAATTACTAATCTTGTAGACTTTTATTTCCCTCTACTGTAAAACAAAAATAACTGTCCTGTCCTAATGGCTTCTTAGGGCTAGTATGAGGTGTAAATGAAATAATGAAATAATGAAAAAACAATGTGTTTGGCTCAGGGTGGATGATTAATCTTGGTCCTCTTTCCCACCCTCTCCTCCCTTTTCCTCTGTGCCTGAAAACTATAGCTCCTTTATTAATTTTTTTGAAGATTTTATTTATTTATTTGGCACAGAGAGAGAGCGAGCACAAGCAGGGGGAGCAGCAGGCTCCCAGCCTGAGGGAGAGAGGGAAGAAGGCTCCCAGCTGAGCAAGGAGCCTGGTGCAGGACTCGATCCCAGGACCCTGGGATTATGACTTAAGCTGAAGGCAGCTGCCTAACCAACTGAGCCACCCAGGCGTCCCACTAAAGCTCCTTTAGTAACTGCAGACTAAACCTGCCACCTGTCAGGAACCAAGGAACCAAGTTCCTGTATCAAGCCCCCATCTCTGTGAAAATCCTACCTAATGTCCAGGGAACCCTCAGGGCCCATACTTGAATCCCAGCCATGTGTGGTCTGATGCCAGATCTCCTGGTGCCAAGTGTGCAGTGATGGAGACATGTGTTGGAGGTTACTTCTCAGTCTTCTGTACCACTAGGGGCTGATACCCATCACTCTTGTTATTCAGACTTCAGAAGGGTCCTACTCCTTTTAGTGTGGTGACACAAATCTTAGGAAAACCCTCTCTTTGTTCCATAACAGGAAGGCACAGACTGGGTGTGCTCATGTCGGATTTGCAGAGCAAACCTCTGAGGAAGTCCTGCTCCGATCTGTCAGTTAATATGCAAATGGGAAAGCAGATGTTAAGTAATGACAAAAGCACTGGTGATTCGAGCAGAAAAGAAAGGATTTGGAGTCAAGCAGGAATTCTTTCTCCAGATAGCAATAGAAGTATAGATCATTCCATTTAGAATTCAACAGGTATAGCCAGATAGTTTTCTTACGCTTTAGAGGAGGAGGGGGTCCGTCGGGGCTCCCTCTTTGAACTCCCATAGTGTTGGCATAGATCTCTGTTAATGCTCTATCATGCTGTATCAGAGTTCCCTTTTGTGGGTCTCTCTCTGCCTAGCCTTAGAATTCCTCTAAGTGTGTTTAGTTAATTATGTTCTGTAAACATGGATTGACACCTGCTTTGTACTTCGAGCCCAGTGTGAGGTTTGGCGGATTAACAAAGTGGGTTAGAGACGGACTCTGCCTCTTCAGCATCCTGGAGTGATAGGAGATGCTTTTGGAACTGAGCTGACTAGATCCTCGGGATTTTATTTTATTTTATGTGGCCTCGCCTCTGTGTTTCTGGAATAACCTCATTATTCCATCCTGGAAAAAAAAGGGTTGTGGTGAGGGGAGAGGGGGACGTGAGTAAAACCAAGAGAACACAAGGTTCGGCGGCCATTTGGTAAGAACCAAGAGTCTGGTCAGGGAAACAGAAGAGGCCGAGGGAAGGCAGGTTCAGAAAGAACCGACAGCTGTGTGGGACAGGGAGACGGGAGGGCAAGGACTCCCCTCGAAGCCTTCTCTGACTACTCCTCTTGCTCTTTATATTTCTTCTTAAAGGAAAAGCTGTTTTTCTTGCCAGAGATAAACATCACCTCTCGGACATCTGCCATCTGATCCGCCATGACGTGCCCTACCTGTTCCAGAAGTATGTGAAGGAGTCACACGGCAAAGACATCCGGGTGGTGGTGGTAGGGGGCCGGGTGATAGGCTCCATGCTTCGCTGCTCCACTGATGGACGGATGCAGAGCAACTGCTCCCTCGGTAAGGGACAAAAGTTCTCGGTCCATTTCCTCACTACGGATTTTTCCTTAGGGTATTTGCACCGGTTCAGTACATGTGGATCGAGCCCTTCTATCTTGTCAAACCCTCTGCTAGGCTCTGGGATCACAGATAAGGATTAGAAACAAGCCCTGTCCTGTCACAGCAAGCAGCCCAGGAAGGGGACAGATGCGTGTAGGTGCTGTGACAGAGGTCAGGCCTAGGTATCAGAGCACTGAGATGGAACCCTCTCTGGTAGGGGTTGGAACTCAGCAGTTGGGTTTCACCCAGGGAGTGACATGAGGATCCATGTTCGAGAAAAACCGACAGGCGGGTAGAGGAGGGACTGAAGGCAGAGACAAGGCGGAGGAGTTTGGAAGATTTTTACAGTTGCTCGGGCAGGAGGTAACGACCGTCTGCACTGAGGCAGTGGCAGAAGGCAGAGCGCATTCTGCTTTTGCATTGTCATCAAGGATTGGGTTTTCCTTATATGTTTGATACAGTGAGAAAGCTACAGTTTATGTTTGGATCGAAAGCATAACCCCATCTCATGAACCTGTTGTTTATCTTGTTTTCTGTCGCGGTGAATGGAGACATTGCAGGAGGGATGTAAATTCTTGTTCCCATCACAGAAAGCTTCCGTCATCCTCACTGAAGGAATGTGTCTGTGGGTAATACGATGATACGATAAAACACATGCCCAGGGTTAGATCCTAACTGGCCCTGTGGGTGTACCAAGGTAGTGAGTAACAGAGGCTGAGACGCAGTTCGGTCCTTCCTTCACGAATACTGGTCGAGAGCAGTCGCCACCAATAGACTCCATGAGAGTGCACTTAACAGAGGGAGTCCCTGCCCTGGGACAGCTGCGGCTCCACAGAGGACAAGACCCGAAAGCAGGTCATTGCAAGACACCGTGATGTAGTGTCGTGATGGGGGCAGATGCCACGCTCAGGCTGGCACAGTGCTGAGTACCCAACATCTCCTTTTCGTGTGTGGTACCACCCCATGGAACCTGGTGTTTTATGTTGTCTTTTTTTTTAGTCACCATATAATATGCATTCTTTAACAAGGTAGGAACCAGATGGTTTTGCCATTTATCCTTGTTGCTTTTCCTGGTGAGCTAGTCTGAAACTCTTTTATAGACTTTTCCTTATGCATTTGAACAGGTGGGGAAGGGACCTGTTAAGGTGAAGGCATTAGTTGTTGGACCTTAGAATATAGGTCTTAAGTCCTTCCAAGGAGACTATTGAACCTGAGGTTAGCTCTGTTGTAGGTGAGGGCAGCCAGACTCTCTGTCTTTGGCACAGGATTTTGTCTCACAAGCCTTTCCATCCCCCTCTTCCTAAAACATAATGTTAATTTTTTTTCAGATTTTTTTTTTTTTAGAGGTGGGGGGGAGGGGCTGAGGGAGAGAGAGAGAATATCCCAGGCAGATTCCATGCTGAGTGTGGAGCCCGACATGGGGCTTAGTCCCATGACCCAGAGATCCTGACCTGAGCTGAATTCAAGAGTCAGATGCTTTACTGACTGAGCCACCTAGGCGCCCCAACATAATGTTAATTTTGCTTTTTCTGTACAAAAGGAATCCATTTTCACATAGAAAATTTGGAGAACATGGCAAAGTCCAGTGAAAAAAATACTTATTAATCCCACCCTTTAAAGACAGGCGTTGTTAACTTTTGTGTATTGTTCTTTCCGGCAAGATCTTTTGCACAGTTGTGGTCATGCTGTGAGTCTTAAATCCTTCCAAGTATTTTTCCATGGGATCACCAGTGCTCTACGAGCATTATTATTCATGATTTTAAAATATGCTGCTTTCCTCTGTTGCGAGAGATTTGTGGTTTTTCATTTACTTACTAACAAATGTTTAGTGAGTACCTATTATGTCTCAGGATTTTGATTTTCCAGTATTTTAAATAACCCTGCCATCAACATCTTGGTGCATAAAGCTTTTTTCCATTACATAAGATTATTTCCTTAGTGGTAGGTCAGAGGAAATAAACATTTTAAAAACTCTTAGATAAGAAATGGCCCTATTGTTTTCCCAAAGGGCGTCCTGATTTCCAAGCAGATCTTCCGTGAGTAATAAGAATGGCTGTCTCCCTGCCCTCTCTCCGAATGGCCCCATCCCTTCTTTGAAGGGTCATCGTGTCCCTGGTGTTTGACGTCACCACTATGTCGCTGTGCTTTCCCCACAGGCGGTGTGGGTGTCATGTGCCCACTGACAGAGCAAGGCAAGCAGCTGGCTATTCAGGTGTCCAACATCCTGGGCATGGACTTCTGTGGCATCGATCTCCTCATCATGGACGACGGCTCCTTTGTGGTGTGTGAGGCGAACGCCAACGTCGGCTTCCTAGCCTTCGACCAGGCGTGCAATTTAGATGTGGGTGGCATCATCGCAGACTACACCATGTCCTTGCTGCCCAATAGGCAGACTGGCAAGATGGCCGTCCTCCCGGGACTGTCCAGTCCCAGGGAGAAGAAAGAGCCAGATGGCTGCGCTTCAGCTCAGGGAGTTGCAGAGAGCGTCTACGCCATAAACAATGGGTCTACCTCTAGTGAGAGTGAGCCTGAACTGGGAGAGATCCGGGATTCCTCAGTGAGCACAACGGGGGCCCCGCCCCCCATGCTGCCCGAAGCCGGCTACAACATTAACAACAGGATTGCTTCCGAATTAAAACTTAAGTGAATTCCTGCTTTTTGGCAGCATTTAAACCAAATCCTACTGCTTCCTTATAGTTTTGAGTGAATAAAATCTGGACTAATGTGATTTCATTTGCACAGAAACTAGAAAATCCCATCTGGGCACTCAGCATTCTTTCTAACGATGATTTAAGCAAACGGCTTAGCTTTGTGGTTTTTACAGAGACTAATACAAAAACACTCACCAAGAGCAACATCCCGAGCGGTCGGCTGGAGACCAGGGTCTGCCGCGAGCACTTGGATGCTACGGCTGCCTCTGAAGGCGCTGACTGTGCTGCTGCCTCTGGCTGTTACCAGCAGAGCCCAGGAACTCAGAACAGGTCCCGGAAGCCGCTGCACTCAGGAGCCACCACCCGGTGGAGGGGGGCTGTGGAAGAGACGCAACGCGACTGCACTAATGAGCTCTTCACCAAGTGTGTGTGTGTGTGATGCTTGAAGGATACGCAGTTCAGTCTCTGCTCCCCGTCAAATCACCATCTTGGCCATATTTCTCTGACACTCAGGATATGGTGTTTTAGGGAGCTTCCTCATTAGCATTTTCGATGAAGCACTTTGTAGAAAGTTTGAGAGCGAGCGTTATCTGACATCACCGGTTGGCAGATCTCCTGCTGCGGAACTGGGGCTTTCTACAAATTGCTTTGCCACGCTGAACTTACAGACCCTGCTTCAACTAATGCCAGCCCCAGCAGCCTCTTGCACCTTTGCTGCCTTTGGCCTCAGCTGGAAATGCACTTCAATGAGCTAGTGGCCACACACTTTATTTCTTACACGTGCACTAGAATCGAATGCCATGAACTTTCTTGTCAGTGGACTCTGTTCATTTGTCATCCAGAAGCCGGTGGGTTTTTAATCACAGAAAGCTACTGGAAGATAATCATTTCCCCTTCTCTGCTAAACTTTGTGTACTGCTTAGCTCTAGAAGGTTTCCTTGAATGTACTGGTGTAGTGGGCCTGTTGGGTGGATAGAGCCATTGGAAACACATTCTAATCGCCTTGACATTCTAGTCCCGGCCAAGTTCCCGAGACCTGTCTTTCCCCACTTTTTCCAAACCGGGGAGACTCAGGAATTACTCACTGCACCTTCAGCGGGAGGGCAGTTGGATAATGTAGGCGGGACACCAAGTGCTTTTCATTTTAACTGTTTAAGCAGTAGATAATGATCCTTCCCTTGGGTGACATCGTGGAGATGGAGTTTTCCATTTCTGCCTATGTGAAGTATGAGAATGAGCAAGACTCCCTTTTCAGCCAAATACACTAAAATGTAAGCACTCAAGAGTTACCATAATCCTTGTCATTTCCTTAGGAGACTATACTCTTGAGCTGTGATGTTGCATGTGCCCAGGACTGATAGAAGTCCTCTTTGGAATTATCTCTGAGGTCTTGCAAGGCAAGAGGCCTCACAGTCTTATAATCAGACTTCAGTTCTCACACCACCCCTCCCCAGAGGTGGTCCCAAACTCTGTCATCCTTTTTATTTTTCAGACTTACCTTCTAATACTCTTTGGCTATTAAAAAAAAAAAAAAATCATCCCTCAAAAAATAAGTCTACCCATAAAGGATAACAATGAGAAAGCGTACAAGTGGACAGTTTCCAAGGAAGGCTCTAGAGATAGTCACGGACTAAACATCGTCCATCTTCCCCAGGTGACTAGTTTGAAGGCAGCAGCACCCATTTGGGTGTATGAATTCCTGTATTTACTCTGCTGTAAGTATAAAATGTGTATAAAGTCAAAACTACTAACATTTTTTTTCACAACACATTTAAATAGAAATTGGCTTTTTAAATACTGTGGCTAAAAGCACATCTCACCAAGTAACACTTAGACAATTGAACAACGTTCGGCTCCATGTCCTGGAGATACCACCCTACACAATTGTAGTTCAGACGCTCCAACATAGGGTGCATGCCACTCAGTTGTAACTCTAGTAACGTGTCTTGTACAGTTGACAAATAATAATACTTCACTTTTATGCAGGTTAAGACATTTACCTTACCTCTACCACTCAGGGTGGGTTTAGAAGGATAGTTCTAGGTCTGTTCTTGTTGGAATTGTCCGAACACTTTCTGTGTAAACATCTGAACCAAGTGATGACCTTCTGGAAGCTGCATTCACTCATTCCCACTGTTCAGTGTAAGCCCAGTCTCCCCACTTGATCTAAAAGAACGCTAGAAGGCCCTGTCCCGAGTGGAGCACTGAGAGGGTGCTTCCGGATTGGCTTCCGGATTGTCAAAGGGGGCCCATCTTCCAACTGCTAGTGACATCTATATAGTCATTGCCACCATTGCTTGAAATCTAGCCCAGCCCGGAAGCAGAGAGAGCTAGATCACACCTGGATCACAGCTCCCGCTTCCCCACACACCCGTGTCCCCCTGGATTTCCCAGACCGGCCATGGGCCCTGTGAGCCTTGGTCATGGGTCTAGGCCACACTCATTCCAGCTGTCTGCAAGTCCTGCTGCTGGACGGAACATGGGACACAGAGCCAGTTCCTGGTTCTGGCTCTCCCCTTAAAGAGCTGACAACCTTGCACAATCTAGGAGGCTCTGCCTCCCATTTTTCCTCTTCTAATAGGGCAGATGGCTGTTTACCTCTTAAGGGTGCTTTGAGCTTGAAGTGAGTTGATCGATGAGACTGTGCACCATGCGGGAGGTAGTAGAAGAATACCTCCCACATCTGGTTTTGTAAGTTTCTCATCATCCCTCTTCTGAGGGAGTCAAGGGCCATGAGTTCTTGGCATCAGCACAGTAAACAGTGGTAGGGAGGCCTGAAAAAAGGATGTAGCTTCTCAGAGAGCTTTACCACCTGGAAGGAGTAAGGCTCTCAGTGTATCCACATAGCCTTCTGGATGTATCTGAACCTGAACCTGAAACTCCTGACTCTCCTATACCAATTAACAGTCTTCCTTAATGTAACATAAATTCCAGTGTCTGTATACGGTCTTCCCATTACCTGATAGTAGCATCTTGAAACTGGTCAAAACTTGAATGCCAATAGCTCCATCACTCAGAATATATATGATTCTGCACTTGGGAAAAACGTCTTCATGCTGTCTGTCTGATTGCTGCGGGGTACGGTTTTTCGAGAATGTGGGTCTGGGGCTTTAGGTCTTTAAAACCTGATAAAACAGTGAAAGTGGATTATAAGCTCTTAACCACCACCATGGCAGACTCCTTGCTCCCAGCTAACAGGAGTCGGTGACAACTGCAGATGGGGCGAGGAGGAAAGGGAAGGAGACAGGTCTTGGGGTAGTTTTGTGACATTTCAGGGGAAGAAATAAGAAATTGGAATCGTTTGAAATTCCGGGGAGAAGGAAGAAAAAATGTCTCTTCTGAGGGTTTAAACGAAAGAATGATGCACGCGTCTTCATTAGAGGAAGGGTTCCTTGAAACTATAAAGAAAATGAACGACACGGATTCTCATTAGCTTTGGGGAAGTGGGAGAGACATGCCTTGGCTCATCCTTAAGTCCTGACGAATGCTGGCCCTGATGCAAGTCCAGGGAGATGGAGGTGACTTACTGGGGGCTCCAGGGTCCCCCAGGTAACAGCTGGTCCTTCTGCAGAAAACCGTGGGCAGGCAGGCCTGGAGCCGCAGTGCCCTCAGGTGGGTCTGAGGAACCATGGCCGAGTGAACCTGAAACCAGCAGAACAGGGCACCTCAGCTGAATGCTTCCCTTTGCCCACGCAACTGAGGCTTCTCTTTGCTTTCGGTCTCTGCAGATGTCTAGGGATGAGCCCTGACAACAGTCATCTTTGTCACCGTCCCTGAAACTCGTGTCCTTCCGTCTGCTGCTACAGGCTAATAGCAAGCCTCGTGCTGTTTATGACTTTCTCTGCGACTCGAGATCAAATCATGACTTTAAAATGCTTTTACCTGGAAGGCAGCCTCCCTACCGCCCCCCCCCCCAACTCAGGAATATGTTGTTGGATTCGTTCCCGAAAACCATATTATGCTTCCACTCCAAGTCTCTGGCCAGACCCTGCAGCCCTCCCTTCCAAAACACACAGCTGAGTGCAACTTTGGTCCTTCAAGCTTTTCAGCTTCCTTTTCCTGGTGTGGTTCCCATGCCGACATGTGGCACTCTCCTGGGCCCTGTGCTGGTGTCCCCACCCTGTCTGGTAGTCTCACTGCGCCATTTGGTGTTCGCTGTGGCTCCGAGGCAACACGGAGAACGTCACCCAACAAGTCAGAATTTTTTTTTTTTTTAAGATTTTATTTATTTGGGATAGATGGAGAGAGAGCGTGGGCAGCGGGGTGGGGCAGAGGGATAGAGAGAAGCAGACTCCCCACTGAGCAGGGACCCTGGGATCATGACCTGAGCCCAAGGCACACGCTTAACCGACTGAACCACCCAGGTGCCCCATCAAGCCAGATTCGAGGACACAGGAGTAACAGCACTCTGGACACCAGTTCAGTCCCCATTTTATAGATGGAGGATCTGAATCCTAGAGGCCAAGGTCACTTAACTAGTCCGCAGTAGTGCTGGGATGCGGGCAGTCCCGTTTCCCATTCTGGTTTAGCAAACTGCCCGAGGTGGCTGTGTTCTTCCATGGTGCTTATCACTTGCCGTCATCTGGGACTCACCCTCGGCCCTTTCTCCTGCTGAGCCTCTCTGGATCCACATGGTGGTGATGGGCTGGCTCTGTAGGCTTCATCTCTTGGATGGCTTTCAGTGAGAGCCCTGGAGGCGTATATGAGATTTCCAGGGTGCAAGCTGGCAGATGGCCGGGCCTTCAGACCCGCCAAGACCGTTTAGCCCCAGCTCACTCGATCTGTACTCAGTGAGGGGGGAAGGCCCCCGCCGAGCTGGCTGAAGGCTCCTGTGGCTGGTGTTTCCTCACTGCGGAATGTCTTGGATGTGTGGAGGCCTCTGTGGGCTTCTGCGGAGGTCAATGGCTTCAAGGCCCCAAACTTCTCCCACTGGGCACTCCAGCAGGGGGTCCTGATTGAGGCCCATGTTCCAGCGGCCGTGAGCCACAAAGTCCAAAGTGTCTTCCCACTTAGTTCCGCAGCATGTTCACCTGCGGCCAGCCACTAGGCCAGATTCTTCCCTCCTGTAGCCCATACGTCAGCCGGGGCCCACGGAGCCCCTGAGATCCAGGCACGTCTGATAACTGGGCCTTTGGATGTCTGTGATCTCCAAGGCGCTGACACTTGGGGAGCCACAGCGGACGCCAGACGTCTGCTACCTCAGTTTAAGCCATGACGGGGTGTCCTCCCCGCAGTCCATCAATGACACGAAGCTCAGTTCTCTCCCATTTCCACACACCACGAAATTCAAATGCACCCGTGTGTGTGGGCACGTGTGTTGCAGTGATGTGGAAGGAGAGAGAAATTACGGAAATGCAGACACGGAACCCCCTTTGTAAAGTGTTCTTTGGATACACCACCGAGGAGCCCATCACCTCGCACCCCACTTGTCTCCCTGCTTGGGACAAACCAAATCCACTGGTGTTCTCCTTTGTAGCAGCATGGCCAGTCCTTTCCTAGCTTGAGTCCTGCCAATGCCCTTACCTTCAAGATTTCCCCTTCCCCAAAGGGTGGCTTATTAAAAGCATTTTCCTAAACAAAGATGGCTCCCTTAAGAGGCACTCCAGCATCATCTCTCAGGGTGATACATTTTTGACTCGCACTACGTTACCCAGGCACAGCAGCAACTAGAGTCCCCGCCGCCAGGGTCTTCACGCTCCTTGGCAGGCAACACGGGCTAACGTCAATTAATGCCAGTTTGAGTTAGACAGCCCTGGTGCCAATCCTGACTCCATAACCTATAGCTCGTGTGATCTCGGGAGAGGCCCTTGATCTTGCCAAACCTTCCTTTCTCTACCTACAAATGTGATAACACACACTCGTGAACATGAAGCATTGAGCCACATGCCTAGCTTTTTCCGCAGCTTCTTTCCCGCTGTCAGCAATCACAAGCAGCTCCCGCCCGTGACCGTGGCTCCGTGCCAAGGGAGGAGAGCCAGCAGACAGCAGCTTTATGGCTGGTGGGGGAGGAGAGCTGGCTGCTGCTGCTTCACGCCGTGGTCCCGGCTTCACCATTGGAAGTTTCCGTCTGCCCTTGAGATCCGAGGATGCTATAGTGTGAGATCTAGATGGTGCATTTGGCTTAATGTTGTATTTGAAGGAAAGGCTGCCTCGGACAACTGGGAGGCTGGGAAGCTGGCAAACAGCCTGACCTTGGGTGATTTAGCACCTGGTTTCTTGGGCTTTTCCCGTATGAGGTTTGCTGGCTTTGATTGGATGGAAGGAGGAGGTGCCAGGGACTTGCATGAAATCTGTCAAACAGAGGCCAGGGCTGTGCAGGGAGCTCCGATGGCCCAACAGCACCATCTGGACTTGGCAGGGCTAAGAGCCCTGAGATCAGGTGGAAGTCGCCAATATTCCCGCTGTCCTGCGGCTGTCCTGCAGGAGGCTGTCCTGCAGGAGGCTCCCGGAATCTCCTGTCTGGAAAGAATGTTCATCTCCTGTAAGGGGAGCTGGGGAAGCAACAGAGATGTCTGTGAAGACAGGATTCGGCAGTCTCCCCTGGAAGGGGAGCCCCTGTGCCAGCGGGGTGCTGGAGCCCACTCGCACTGGCCCAGGAGAGGGGATCGTGAGTTTAGTGAGCTGGCTCTTAAACACAGCCATCATTAAAAAAAAAAAAAAAAAGAAGAAGAAGAAGAAGAAGAAAAGAAAGAAAAAGAAATGATATCAACCTACAATGAAAGCATATTACAAAAAATAAAATAAAAACAGAGGCATTAAATACTCAATGCTCATCACTTCCCAATTATTTTACTCCATTTTACTATTATCCCTGCTGTTGAGGTTATGCTGTCGTATCCTTGAGGCAGAAACGCCCTGCAATGAAGGGATGAAGGGCGTGCTGCTGCGCGTCTCTGCCAAGGCCACCATTCGGTGACATCACATTGGAGGCTTGACATCAGCCCTGGTGGGATATCTACCCCCCAGACATGGGCAGATGCCCCATATCAAGTTTCTGCCACCAGCGGGCTGGTTGTGAAACATTTACCAGCACCCAGCTGCTTCCTGGTGGCCGAGAGAGACATGGAACCACACGAGTATTGAAACACCCCGTTCTGGGGAGGTTGGCCTGGGTGATGGATTTCTTGAAGCAGGTGTCCTGGTAGAATGTGCAAAACTGGCCCAAGAAAAAGGCTTGAAAACGCTACTTCTCTGCCTGTTTCGTCTTGCCTCTGTTTTCCATGTGTGTTTCGTTTGCGCCTACACTTCTGGAGTGATTTGCAAGTTCTGTTTCACTATGGACTCAGTTTCCCTCCAGGAAAGTGATTTGTCATTTTCCCTGTGTAACCGGCCAAGTGGAAATGGGTTACAAGGAATATATCTTTTTTTTTTAATATTTATTTATTTATTTGACAGAGAGACAGCAAGAGAGGAAACACAAGCTGGGGGAGTGGGAGAGGGAGAGGGAGAGGGAGAAGCAGGCTTCCCAGGGAGCCTGATGCGGGGCTCGATTCCAGGACTCTGGGATCATGACCTAAGCCGAAGGCAGACACTTAATGACAGAGCCACCCAGGCAATCCAATAAGGAAAGAAGGAATATATCTTAAATAGGCACTGAGAGAGCTCATTTCCAAGTGGTTTCTACAGCAGCAACAGTGTTAACTTTTCCAAGAGAGAAGAAATCATTTATAAATCATTTGTTTTGCTGTCTTTGCTTTTTATTAAAATGATTACTGTGGAACAAGATGCTTTGTTTGCCTTTGTTCCCCAAACTCTGTGCCTCTTGGTTATTCTTTTGAAGCAAGAGCCACATGCTGAAGCGACATTTTATTATTTTCATATCATAAAGTGAGGGAAAAGCTTCACAGAAACTCCGTCCTATTCACTCGCACACCAGCTGCACTCTGAAAAACCATAATTTTCCTTTCAAACGCAGAACGGCGTCTGAATTGTAATATTGCCAGCGCTCAACTGTCAAGATGACGGAGGAAAATACGAATGCAGATGGTATGAGCTTGTCCCCGGCCTGCTCCATGCTCTTGCCCGGGCTGACATTTGAATTGAGATTTGAAAAGCAAGTGAGAGCTGGAAGCCATTAGCAATGGCCATGTGGCGCCTTACGGGCCCCAGGGGACAGAAGGAATCTGTGGACCCACCTGAAGAAGGCTCCCGGGTCAGGCCGAGTCACCCCCTGGGACCTGTGTTTGCATGACACTTCGCACGTCTTCCTGGGAACAGTGACAAGACCTTTTATCAACACACTCTGGTCAGCACCAGGCCTGAGGCCCTTGAACAAAGGCTGTTCCCCAATTTGTGAGGGTCGGGGAATCTAGCCTGAGGGAAGAGATTGGCAGGAATAATGCTTGATGGCTGTAGCGATGATCTGGGGGACACTACCGTCATACCACTCATATGCTCTTTAACCTAAACCCTGGGGAATGTGCCCTATATATCTCCTTTTATTCTTTTTATTTTATTTTATTTTATTTTATTATTTTTTAAAGATTTTAATTTATCTCACAGAGAGAGAGAGAGCACAAGCAGCGGGGAGTGGCAGAAGGAGAAGGAGAAGCAGGCTCCCCGCTGAGCAGGGAGCCCCTTGTGGGAATCGATCCCAGGACCCTGGGATCATGACCTGGGCTAAGAGTAGACGCTTAACCGACTGAGCCACCCAGGCGCCCCTATTTTCATTTTAAATGAAAATCAAAGGACACAAAAGTAGAGGAAATAGTTTAGTAAACCACCCAGATTTTAAATTACCAAGATTTTCTATTTTTACTACATCTACTCATTTATTTTCTTTAGGCATTTAAAAAATCCCACACACCACATCTCTTTCTCCTCTGCAGTCTCCAAGAGCATGCTTCTCCTCTTCCTCCTCCTCCTCCTCCTCCCCCTCCTCCTCCTCCACCTCCTCATCCTTCTTCTTCTTTTTTTGAGTAGGTTCCACACCTAACATGGAGCCCAATGCAGGGCTTGAACTCACAACCCTGAGCTCAAGATCTGAGCTGAGATCAAGGGTCCCCAGCCTGTCTCTCTTTTTAAAAAGGGGACATTTCCATATGCCTTTACCACATCTAAAAAAAGCTAACACTAATCCCTTGATACCATCTACTTGCCATCTATGTCAAATTCCCCTGATCCTTTCACAAAGAACCCCCATTCGGCTCCCTGTAGACCATGGTATTGGATGCAGCAGGAGGAACAGGGAAAGGGTGGTGACTGAATAGCCAAACTATGGAAAGAAACTAGATGTCCATCAACAGATAATGGATAAAGAAGATGTGGTGTATATATATATACAATGGAATACTATGCAGCCATCAAAAGAAATGAAATCTTGCCATTTGCGATGACGTGGATGGAACTAGAGGGTATCATGCTTAGCGAAATAAGTCAATCAGAAAAAGACAACTATCATATGATCTCCCTGATATGATGAAGGGGAGATGCAATGTAGGGGGCTTGGGGGATAGGAAAAGAATAAATGAAACAAGATGGGATCGGGAGGGAGACAAACCATAAGAGACTCTTAATGTCACAAAACAAACTGAGGGGGCCAGGGGGAGGGGGGTAGGGAGACGGTGGTGGGGTTATGGACATTGGGGAGGGTATGTGCTAGGGTTAGTGCTGAGAAGAATGTAAACCTGGCGATTCACAGACCTGTACCCCTGGGGCTAATAATACATTATATGTTAATAAAAAATAAAAAATTTTAAAAAAAGAAAAGAAAAGAAAGAGTGGTGACTGGTTCCTGGCCCTCCTGACTCTGGTTCCGACAGAAACCATGCACACAGTGGAGAAATCACTGGAGCTGGCTCCAGACACCTTCCCAAGCCGTTGGATCTTGGGGTTTCCTCTCCTCAAGGACAAGCCCAGGAAGCCCTTCCCCTATTGCTCAGGATCCTGGGGTCTTCCCCTGAGACTCACCCGGCCCTTGAGCCACTGGAGGCGCCTGGCCATTTCGGGATGGCCCGCTCCACAGCTTCTCCTATGCTGTGTCCTTTCCCCGCAGGGGTTTCCTAAATCAGGGAAGAGGCATCTCCCAAGAGTTCCCTCTTCTACCGTCTCGGGGAATCCAGCTCTTCAGATCTCCCAAAGAGCCTGGGCCTCTTTGTGTGTTAGAGAATTTTGGCTGCATTCCTCCTGGGATACATGACGGAACATCTGAGCATCAGCACGTCCCGTCCGCTCTGAGGGCACACCCCTGACCAGAGACACGGGCGGCTGATGCCCCCTCCTGCTCGGGGATTTTCTTTGGCTACAAAGAACGTGAAGACAGTTGGTGAAATCTGGAATAAGATGTGTGTTTTACTATCTGATGGTGTCATATCCATGTTAATTCCCTGATTTTGATGATTGTATTGATGAGCATGTCCTTGTTTTTAGAAAATGAACATTCAGGTTTGGTGTATCAGGTAAAGGGGTAACAGGGTATCAGGTCTGCAAATTACTTTCCAATGGTTTGGAAAACAGTGAATATAGAGAGAGGGAAAATGATAAAGCAAATGAGATAAAATGTTAACATTTGGGGAATCCGGGTAAAAGGTACGAGGGGATTTTTTTGCATGCACAGTCTGGAGAAATCTGAAATTATGTCAGCCTCCTCTGCTGGGTTTGTTCCATTAATCCTTCGGTTTGGGGGCATTTCCTTGTCTCTCTTCTCTTCCGTAGGTGATTTCTACTTCCCTGGTATTCACTACCATCTGCGTCATACTCTCAAATTTCTCTCTTGAACCTCAGTTTCTTAATGTCACACTGCACACCCTTTTCATCTCTCCTGCAATGTCTCACCAGTTCCTCAAACTCGCCTTGTCCCAGTCTGACCCTCTCAAATTCCAGGGCTCCTCGCCGGAGGGCGCGATGCCGACGGCTTGCTCAAACCAGAACAAAGTAAACTGAGACTCCGGTATTCACTTTGGGCTGCTGTTTTCCCCAACCCCCCATGTACACTTTGGTTTCTTGTGGGGAAACCTGACTCTCGAACTGGGAATAGCCTTTTGTCATTGCCTCGTTCATTAAGATGTTCTAGGGGATCTACAATCCTTACAAAGGTGTGCAAGCAAAGCACAACAATTTTATGATCTATAATCCCAGGTTCATAACCTGGTTTCAGTAGTAACCCTGTCCATATGCTTTTTTTTTTTTTTTTAAGGTTTTATTTATTTATTTATTTGACACAGAGAGAAAGATCACAAGTAGGCAGAGAAGCAGGCAGAGAGGGGGTGAAGCAGGCGTGGAGCTTGGTCCCAGGACCCTGAGATCATGACCTGAGCCGAAGACAGAGGCTTAACCCAATGAGCCACCCAGGTACCCCTGTCCATATGCTTTTAAAGACTGCTAGTATTTATTTAAACATTTGTTACTTACCAAAACTGTATGTTTGTGTAGGCATATATTAAACTCTATTAAAATATTTATCTCCATCACATTGCCATCAATATTGATGAAAACCAGAAAAGACATAAGTTTTCTATTGGACAAACTGATGACATGGTCTGTCATTCAAGTAATCATTCAAAGTATTTACTTTGTTAAACGTTTATTTTTCATGATCTGTTATTCTTTTTTTTTTTTTTTAATTTTATTTATTTGTCAGAGAGAGAGAGAGAGAGAGCAAGAGCAGAGGCAGAGGCAGAGGGAGAGGGAGAAACACTCCCTGCTGAGCAGGGAGCCTGATGCAGGACTCCATCCCAGTTCCCTGGATCATGACCTGAGCCTAAGGCAGCCACTTAACCAACTGAGCCACCCAGGCGCCCCTCTAGTGCACCATTTTAATTTATTTGTCACTTTGTAACTATTTTGCAGAGTAATTTTCTTGGTGATTGCTCTAGGAACTACGATGGACATTTAAATCACAATCTACCTCACATTAATGTTAACTTAATTCTAGCAGAATGGGAAAACTTTGGTCTAATATACCTGTATCTCCCACACCCTTCTGTGGCAAAGACCTGGATGGCTTCTGGTAAACATAAACTGTTTGTGGTTTAATTCCAAGTACCATATTAATGAGCTGAGAGCACATTACTCGAAGTCATACAAAGTCATAGGAAGTCAAGTACAAAGGTCATGATAAAGATCACTTTTACTGATTTCTATGCCTAAAGTATTACAGTTCCTCACATATTCTGTGCAAGAATAAAAATATGGCTATGTGGGCAGGCCCAGGGGAAAAGGGCAGGGAGGTTGGTGTGAGCAAGTCGTGATACTTCAAAGCAGTTGTGCAAACTGGTATATTTTAGACGTTCAGTAGCCCCTTGAACAGTCCCCTGGTGCTGAGATCATGGGTCACTAATTAATGGGATGAGCTTCCTCAGCTGAGATAAGACTCAGTAACTCTTCAATGGCGTCCTGTTCATGGACACTGAGATTCTGTTCTTTGGCCAGACTGAAGGCTCTCGTGGCATATTCTCGTGCCTGGAATAGAATCACAGTTACAAAAAGAAATTGTCATAGGAAAGCTTTACATGGGGAAGCCCCATCTCTGCTCAACCCAGAAACACAGGAAAGGACCCCTCCACTTCTCACACCAGCCACTGAGCTCTTGTTGGAAATTTGGGACCACCCCCCAGGTCCTTACAGCTAGCCACACATGTGCCGGCTGGGGCATGGGGGACCAGAAAAACCCACCTGGCTTGACAAACGAAGTAAAAATTAGTACACCTTCTTAGCAAAGTGAGACCTCTGTAGGGTCTTCATCGGGACCCTCTGAAGCAACTCTGGGAGACCATGTGATAAGGGCCATCCTGGGGCCATCCTGGGGGCATGTGGTCCAGAGTTTTCACTGGGACGGAGGTCTCACAGGATATCCTGGGACAGCCTCTGGGCTGGTTCTTCTTTCCCTCCTTCCTTCACCCTCTCTTCCTTCCTTCCTTCCAATAAATATTTGTTTATTTGTTTTATTTAAAGATTTTATTCACTTATTTGACAGAAAGAGAGAGCACACAAGCAGGGGGAGCAGCACTCCCCACAAGGAGCAGGGAGCCCGATGCAGGACTCGGTCTCAGGATCCCAGGGTCATGACTCGAGCTGGAGTCAGACGCTTAACTGACTGGGCCACCCAGGCACCTCCTAATAAATATTTATTACATGGCTACTATGTTCCGGGTACTGTGATCACAGGTCGAAATTCCCGCCCTCGTGGAACTTCCGACACAGTGTGGGAAGAAGCAATAAACAATACAAGCAAGTAAAACACCATCGTATCTTCAATAGGGATACATGTTAAATACAAAAATAAAGTAGAAAAGGGGGCTGGGAAGCACCAGTGGCGTTAGTGGGGTTTTGTAACTTTCAATGCGGGCCCAGGGAAAGCTTCGAGGAAAAGACAGCTGAGTAAAGACCTAAAGGAAGTGAGGTGTCAACCTTGATATGTCCCTATTCTCTAAGGACCTCTTGTAGATTGAACATCTTTCACACATGCCTTGGGGTGAGGACTTCCTTGAGTTCATGTGGAAAAGTGAACCCTGAACTGGAGGAAACAGGTTTTGTCCAGTATAAGCTTTGAAAGTCAATGGAAATGTTTCCCTGTTCCCTAAGCACTCTTACCCCATCCCAGATGGTACCCTGGTCTTCGCTATAACACTCAATTATAACCCGCGGGCTGTGAACTCCTCTAGGTCTTGGCATACAGTAGGTGCTTAGTAAAGTTTGCTGAAGACAGGGAGAGAGGGAGGGAGGGAGGGGGAAAGGGAATCCTAGATTTTCCATGACACTCACACAGAAAGGCCTCCTCCAGCCAGGCCTCCCTCTCTGTCTCTCTCTTTGCCTGCTTTTCTTTTTCTTTGAAGCGCTATTCACTATCTGAAATTATATTATGCATTGTCCCTTGTTTCTTGTGACTTCCCCTCCTCCAAAAGAAATTGGGCAAACAATTCTGTGTGCCTCAGTTTCCTTATCTGTAAAGTGGGAATAATACAATACCTACTTCAGGAAGTTGGCCTGACAATTACATAAGATAGTGCATGGGAAGTACTTAGGCTAGTGATGGGCATGTCCCTAGGAAAGAAGACAATGCAGTTTCCATGACGCAGGTGGGATTCAACAAATGAGAAACATCTCGAGTATCCAGGCTGCTTTAAAATGACAGCTTACTCAGAGGGCAAAAGCCCATGCAACTGGGCAAAACAGAGCCAAATTCAACTAGAGGAATTTCTACCTCCATTTTCGACAGGATGCTTTTCTGGGAACACTTGCCTTTGAAGAATTCATCATCAGGTAGTAAAGCATGAACAGGGTTTTTAGAACAAAGACCGTTTTTTGGGGGGCTGTGTCAGATGTAGATTCTCGAATGTTCCAGATTGAAGTCAGGATCTGAATGGCTTCTGCTTCCTGGGCTTCATCTGCAATGGAAAAGAAGGAAGTTGGAATGAAGAAGCAGGCCTTGGGGGGCTGTGGAGTCTCCTCTGAAGGATGAGCATGTAACTGACAAAGCACAGCAGGTTCCTCACCACGTGTGAGTAGGAAGCCCGGCAGTTCCAGCAGCTCTACAAAACCTGCTCACCCCCACAGGTCTCAGGGTTGCTACGGTTTGTCTCTTTTAGAGTCCCAAACTCTTGATTTCTTAGGCCTCCAATGCAGGAAGCTGTCACAGCGGGATTCTTTGGGTCTCACTCAGCTTCAGCTGGAGAGCAAGAGCCCCCAGGACTGGGGCAGCCAGTGACTTAATCCTCTCCCAAACCCAAGGGTGCTTGAGCATCTGGGCCTTTCTGCTTCACCCCCCCCCAAGTGAGTCCACTTATTCTTCCTCTGAGCATCTTCAGGTCCTACTCTCATGATCCTTTATTGACTTATGAGTTATTTGGGGCAGGTGCTTATAAGCACTCTTTAGATACTATGCTTAGAGAAGAAGACAGAAAGGACATATACCATAATGCTAAGGTTGGCTGGCTGCCTTTGGATGTCTATGATTTCCAAGTTTTCTGCTTTAACACATACAACTTTAAAACATTTATTTATTTATTTGAGAGAGTGAGCACAAGCGACGGCAGGAGAAGCAGGCTGCCCATCAAGCAGGGAGCCCGAGGCGGGGCTTGATCCCAGGACCCTGGGGTCATGACCTGAGCCGAAGGCAGATGCTTAACTGACTGAGCCACCCAGGTGCCTCTAACATAAGCCACTTTTATAATGAGAGAAAACTCAACAAATTTGTTCATTTTTTAAAATCTTAGCTCAAAACCTCTCCTGCAAGAAGTCTTCCCTCTTCAACACCATCCAACTGTACTCATCTCTTCCTTCTGGGACTCAGCTTATAATATAATGGTAGGAATTTCCTTTTATTTCACCTAGGTTCCATTCCATCAACCATACTGCATGTGTCTTTTGAGCAGATACTAGGTCCTCTGTCCCTTTTTACTAGCTCAGAGGGAATGATGCTGTGCGGCACCCATCCTTTGCTGAGCCTGGGGACACAGACAGGGATGACACCCAGCTCCGCCACTGAGAAGCTCACTGTCCAGTAAAGGAAGAGGAGAAGGCACCAGAACAAATGAGTAGTGTGACTTCTCCAGAGAGTTTACGCTGGCTTATGTGCCTTGGAGGGATAACACATCAGAAGTAGAGGTGTGGCAGAAATCACGGGGTCTCTGGTGGGTCTTTCTCTCTCCACATCTGTCCCCCCCCAGAAAGGCTGTGTGTGGTGCCAGGGATCTGAATTTTTCCCAACACTGGTGGAATCTCTTTGACTCCTCCCGTCTCTGTGGCCTCATCAGCAAAATACAGAAGATGGCACGGATGTGCTCCACGACAGGGACAGTGGCTCTTCCTCATGGGGACAATGCCTGTGGATTAGGAAGGATGAAGTCACTGCTCTGCTTTCCAGGGAGAGCTGCCACTTACCCAGGCCAGTGTCGGTCTCAAATCGTTTGCCCAGTAAGTCTATCTGCTGGATGCGAACCCGTGAGAGCACTTGGTAGCGATCGTTCAAGTATTTACTCCAGATCTCAGAGACCTGTTGGGAGAGCAGGCCAGATCTGAGCCTAGACTATTTTGCTTGTGGAGATACAGGAAGAAAGGAAAGTGGAATATATCATGTATCAGACTGTGTGATCTTGGGCAAGTCATTTCATCTCTCTGAGCCTCAAGTTTCTCATGAATGGTCTGACACCAGTCGTAACTTAGAAGGCCAAAGTACCAAGGCTCTGTTCCCATATTCCCCAGCTCACCTTGGTGTACAAGGTGTCTGCCAGATCCAACTTTTTAAGGCCATAGAAGATATTAGCCAGGTGGAAGTAGCCCCCTGAGGTCCTAATGTCCTCTGTTCCAAATGCACAACTGGCAAAATAAATCTATAGAGAAGGAAGAAGAGGCACTTTAGTTCTCCTGGGAAGTCATACATCTGATAAAGAACTTGTACACCTAGACTTTGTAATGAACTTTTACAACAGCCCAATTAAAACTAAAAAAATGGGCAAAGGCTCTGAATTGACATGTCTTCAGAAAGACCAATGGCTAATAACACATGAAGTGAGGCTTAACATTATTAGTCATTAAAGAAATACAAAATAAAATCACAATGAGATACCACTTCACACCCACCACGATGGCTCAAAGAGGCAGAAAACAAGTGTGGGCGAGGACGGGGAGGAAACAGAGCCCTCACACAGCGCTGGGGAGACTAGAAAATGATACAGCCTCTGTGAAAAGCAGTTTGGCAGTTCTCAAAAATCAGAAAGTTAAATGGTGAGTTACCATATGACCCAGCAGTTCCATTCTTAGACTACACCCAAGAGAAATGAAGGCATGTGTCCACACAAAGACTCAGACACAAATGTTTAGAGCAGCGGTATTAATAACACCCAAACAGTGGGGACATCCCCAGTGTTCATCAAGTGATAAATGGCTACACAAATTGTGTATTTCCAGATGATAAATACTACGCAGCAATAGAAGGAATGAAGCGTTGATAGGACAACAGACGAGTCTCAAAGTAATTACGCGAAGTGAGAGAAATCAAATGGAAAGACCACATGTCATTCTGTTTACATTAAATGTCCAGAAAAGGAAAATATATAGAGACAAAGTGGTTGCCTGGGGTGAAGGGGGGTGGTCAGAATGAGAAATGAACTGCAGAGGGGTTGTGAGGGGCTTCGGGGGTGATGAGAATGAGAGTGTTCTAGAACTGGGTTGTGCTGATGGTTGCCCAACTCTGTGAGTCTTCTCCGAATCATTCATTTGTACACTTAGAGTGAGTGAATTTTATCGTATGTATCCATTAGGAAATGATTTTTTTTTTAAAGTTAGCCTGAAGAATCTGAGCTTGATCCATTTCTTAACTGTGTGGCCTAACCCAAGACAGAATCTGCATCTCTGCTTAATTTATTATAAGTGAGAGTGCAGAGAAAACACAAATGAAGACGTGTATTAGTCAGTCTTCTAGGTGGAAATAGATGGCACCCTCAAAGCACTTAAAGCACTTCCAGATGACGGTTTAATGAAAGGATTATTTCAAGAGACATACAGAGGTTAAGGAACCAAAAAGAGCTAGTGAAACACCAGGTCTATCAACAGAAGAGACGATTACTGTCCCGACTCCTGAAAAAGGAAGGGAGAAATCGGGTCACCAGAGCCCCACAAGAGCGAGAGCTATGGGAGAAAGCCACCTGCCAGGAGCTGTGGCTATGGAGGAATACTGCCCCTGCCAGAACTGGGATGGAGCAGAAAGGCAGCAGAGAGAGTAGATTCCCAACCTCTATCTCTTCCCAACAACTACTCCCCTGCCATGCCTCTCACTCTCTAAATCCAACAGAAGCCAGAAGGCAATGGGTTCTGGGTTGTGTAGTCCATAGAGGTCAGACTCCCAGGGCACAGCAGAGGAGTGAATGGATTTGGGGTAAAGGGATATGGAGACTAACCAGCACAAGAATGTTTCCAGTGGATTTATGGACATTGTGCAGTGGAGGCAACCCGGGGGAGGGCTGCCCAGTGGAGAGGCTAAACAGAGAACCAGCTGGTGCTAAGACTGAATTCTGACCCTAACCTCATCCAGATTTCAGGCTCAGGAACTTTTCTCTCTGGTCATATTGTCCACCACTGAAATCCTTATAGAAACCTCCATTAAATTTTGGAGGAACTGCTCCATCATCACCTTCATCATCATCTTATCTAACGTTTGTACATAGTTTTACAGTTTATAAAGAACGTTCATATACAAACAGCTGGTTTAAATTGAACAACCACACTCTGACATAGAAACATTGATATTATGTGTAAAACTGATAGCAAATTTCTGCATATACAGTGCTCTATTATTAGTCTCTTCAATGACCCAATGAGACATACGCTATTGAATGATTTCTGTCTATGCTTGATGAAAGAGGTAAAATAATTTGTCCAACAGTATGTTCAAGAGTAGAAGTAAAGCCCTTCTCTTAACAACTGTGCTCTTCTACCTTTATTGTACTCAGAACAATCGACCTTGGAGAAGTGACGTGACCTGGCCAAGGATGCACAGCCAGGAAGTGGAAAGGTTAGAACTCAGGTTGTTAGAACTGTGCTCTTGGGACTACCTCAGCAGTCAGCTGTCAACAGAAAGTTTTAGAGAAATGCTCAAATAGAAAAACAAACAGGGGCACCTGGGTGGCTTAGTCGGTTAAGCGTCGGCCTTAGGCTCAGGTCATGATCCCGGAGTCCCAGGATCGAGCCCCTCCTGGTGCTCCCTGCTCAGCGGGGAGTCTGCTTCCCCTCTCCCTCCGCCCCTCTCCCCAGACTCATGCTCTTTCTCTCTCTCTCTCAAATCAATAAATAAAATCTTAAAAAAAAAAAAAAGTTCAAAACTAAGCATAGCTGTTCCCAGAAACATTCAGATGTTATAATTTAGCTTGTTTACATCATTGGCCAGATGATAACGGGCTTCTTCATAGTTTTCTTTAGCTATATAGAGAAGTCCCAGGTTCCGATGCAGTAAAGAGTGGGTGGCAGAACAACATTCAGTTGATTTGAGGACTGTCCACTGGGCTTGGGATAGATACTCCTCAGCTTGGACAATGTGGCCCAGACCTGCCCAAAAGAAGTAAAGAAGGTTACAATTCATATTCCGGCCAGAGGACACAGGATGAAATGTGAGTCAGCACCCATTCACTCCCTTGTTCACTGACTCAAACATTTATTGACACACAAGAACCTCGCCATGACAGCCAAAAAATAGAAACAACCTAAATGCTCATCAGCTGATTAGTAGATACACAAAATGTGGTCGATCCATACCCATGAGTGGAATATTACGAGGCACAGAAAGGAATGAAATACAGACATATAGAACAACAGGGTAAACCTTGAAGACATTTCATGAAAAGGAAGAAGCCAGGCACAAATGGTCACATATTGTACAATTCCATTGATAGGAAATCCGTAGAGAGAAAATAACGGCCCTGGGACTGTGGGGAGGAAGAATGGAGTGTGAATACTAATATGGGTATGGGGGGCCATTCGGGGGTAAATAAATGTTCAGTAATTAGATGTAGTGATGGTTACACAATCTTGTGAATATACTAAAACCACAAGATTGTACTTTAAAAAAAAAAAAAAAGATTTTATTTATTTATTTGACAGACAGAGATCACAAGCAGGCAGAGAGGCAGGCAGAGAGAGAGGAGGAAGCAGGCTCCCCGCTGAGCAGAGAGCCTGATGTGAGGCTCGATCCCAGGACCCTGGGATCATGACCTGAGCTGAAGGTTGAGGCTTTAACCCACTGAACCACCCAGATGCCCCAAGATTATACTTTTTAAAAGAGTGGATTTTATGTATGTGAACTGTATCTCAGTTAAAAGTACATGTATCACTTATACTTAATATCTTTTATGTGCCAGGCCTTGTGTTGAGAGATGAGGATTCCAAGATGAATCAAAGGCATTGCCCTTATAGCTGGGTTTAGGGAATGCATGGGTGAAAATATATTTATAACATAGCAGACGTGCAGTAATAGTAGCATCATAAGGTTTCGAGGTGGTAGAGAGTAGGAGGTGTTTAATTCTATGGATGGGCTGGAGAGGGGCAATGGAATGGGGTGAGGTGAGGCCAGTGCTATGGACTGAATGTTGTAGCCCCCAAAACACATACTTGAAGCCCTGATCCCCAAAGTGATGGTATTTGGATGTGGGGTGTAATTTGGTCATGAGAGTGGATTCATGAGCTGTAGTGATGGTTATACAATGAATGGGATTAGTGCTATAGAAGAAGAGATACAAGAGGGGTGACCCCTCTCTCTGCCATATGAGGATAAGTGCGAAAGTGGCTGTCTCCAAGTCCAGAAGGGGGCCCTCACCAGACACCGAATCTGCTGATACCTTGATCTTAGACTTTCAGGCTCCAGAACCGTGAGAAATAACCGTTTCTTGTTTAAGCCCCCAGTCTGTGGTATTCATTATAGCAGCTGAACTGAGACCAGAAAATCTGAGCTGAATTTTGTGGGTTTTTTTTTTTTAAGATTTTATTTATTTATTGGACAGAGAGAGATCACAGGAGGCAGAGAGGCAGACAGAGAGAGAGAGGGTGGGAAGCCGGCTCCCTGATGAGCAGAGAGCCCGATGCAGGGTTCGATTCCAGGACCCTGGGATCATGACCTGAGCCAAAGGCAGACGCTTAACCCACTGAACCACCCAGGTGCCCCTGAGCTGAGTTTTGAGGATGAATAGAAGTTTTCCCGACAGATAAGGGAGGGCGGGCATGCGGGCAGAGGTAACACAGATGCAGAACCATGGAGATATGCAAGAGCGGGCTGTGTTTGGAGAACCACGATGCTGAAGCACAAAGTGTGAGGGGTCAAGTGGCAGGAAACGAGGCTGAAGAGGTAGTCCGGGGACAGGTGACAGAAGGCTGGAGGGCTTAGTGAGTTGTGCCAAGGAGCGGGATGCATGTGGGTAAGAACTGGAGGATTTTCAGGAAGGGGGAGGGAATTGGATTTCGATTTAGAAGGATCCCCAGGATCCCCATGGCTCAGTTGGAGGTATGAGAGGGGAGGACGTAGAGTGAAAGACTTGCTAGAGGACTTTTGAAAGAGTTCAGGCAAGGACTGGTAAGAGCCTGAACTAAGGCAGTGAGTGAAGATGGGGCCGATACAGAAGAGACATTTAGGGGCTAGAATGGACAACACATGGTTCCCAAGTAAAAGGCACCTTTATTTCTAATATTCAAATACTGCTGACACTTAAAACTGTTGTTTGGTTGTAAAGATGCATAACAGTTTCCTGCCTCCCTGCTTGCCTCCTTGGGAGGCTGTAAGAGCTGGACAGGTCGCTACTCCGCCAGCCTTCTGCATCGCAGGAGGTATGCTCTGGGTGCGAGGTATTTCCTGTGGGGGGTGCCAGGAAAGGTCAGGAGAGGAGGACACAGAGCCCTCATAAGTCAATCTTGGTTCTGCGTGTCCTCCCTCCCAGGCCTGGCTCACATGCAGACATCACTTACCCGAGCTGCAATCACAGGTCACGGAATTAAAGGAGGAGAGCTGAAGAAGCAATCGAAGGGAGGAAAGAAGCAAGTTCCCATGACTGAGGTTCCAACTAAAATGGGAAAATACTAGATTAGAAGCAAGAGGCGGAGGCCGAGGATCCTGGCTCATGCGACCATGACAAGTCACATCTTCCATCTGGATTTTCTATATAATATAAGAGCTTCGGACCGAGCAAATGACTCTCAGCAAAGGTTATGTAGGTGGGGAGAAAACTGGCAGGGGGCGCCGACATGTAGTGGAAACGTCTCACCTTCATCGTGCATTTCCCCTTCAAGAAGGCATGCCAAAGAAGGAAGGCCCCAAGGCCAAGCTGAACCAGCAACTGCACAAGCATCCCAAAGGAACAGACATACTTGGGAGAAAAAAAACCTTGAGGCCCTAAAGCCAGAGAGTGGGTATAGTGAGGCAGGAGGAATGTGCTGCTCCCAGCAGGCCGGAACTTAGACTGGTCAGTGAGTGGGTAAGTTTAGGTGTGACTTTCCTACACAGCTTGCCTGGACAGGTGTAGGGATGGAGTGGGGGGACTAGGTATACAAAGTTGCCAAAGGAAGGGAGACTGTCCTAAAGGGTCCCGTTACTGGCGTTAGCGTATGGAAGAGAAAGAGAAAGGATAGCCAGTTAAGGAGTAAGGGCTCTTGTCTGCAGGGCGAGACAACAGGCCTACCCTGGGCTAGCCGCTGATCTGAGAGACGTGAAGGCGGAAGATTTCAGAAGGCTTGATGAGGAAAGCAAAGGAGCACAGCACAAAGCAGTCAGAGATAATTATCTAATTATCCGTGAGGCTGGGAGGCACCCAGGGGAAGGAGGGGGAATTCGCATTTGCTGAGGGCCCGCTGTTTGCTGTAGGCACACTATGCTAGGCCATTTGCGTCTGTGATCTAAGTCTGCCAACAACCCTGTGAGATGAATATCTGAGGAGGAATGTACAGAGGAGGAAACTTCATTCATTTGTCCAACCACGCATTCCTCTAATTTAGAATCTCTACCACTTCGCTAGATGCATACTAGTGAGCAAAACAGACTTGATCTCTGACCACAAGGAGCATATAATAAAGGGAAATAAATACAATAATACTGAGCCTGGGTGGCTCAGTCAGTTAAGCCTCTGCCCTAAGCTCAGGCTATGATCCCAGGGTCCTGGCATCGAGTCCCACATCGGGCTTCTTGCTCCGTGGGGAGCCTGCTTCCTCCCTCTCCCACTGACTGCTGCTCCCCCTGCTTGTGCTCTCTTTCTGTCAAATAAATAAATAAAAGCTTAAAAAAATAAACAAAGAAAAATAAAGTGCAAGGAAGGAAAGGAACAGAATACAGTCATCCAAAAAAGCAGGAAGAAACCTACTTTGATTGGATGATTAGAGAACACCTCTCTGAGAAGGGGATATTTAAGTAGATACCTGATGATTGGAAAGAAGCCAGCTATACATAACAGAGGAAAAAGCATTCCAGGCAGAAGGAAGAGCACTTAGTAAGAAGAGTTTGATAGTAAGAAGAGTTTGTCACCCAACCAGTAAAGAAAGGGCTGGAGGGGTCCCTGGGTGGCTCAGTTGGCGAAGCATCTGACCTTTGATTTCAGCTCAGGTCATGATCTCAGGATTGTGAGATAGAGCCTTCTGGTGGGCTCTGCGCTCAGTAGGAAGTCCACTCGGAGATTATCTCTCTCGGCCTCTCCCCGCACTTGTGGGTGTGCTTTGGTGCGTGCACTCATGCTCTCTCTCTAAACTAAGTAAATAAGTTAAAAAAAAAAAAAAAGAGTTGGAATTTGAACCCAGATTCCCTGGTTCCAAAATCCTGACTGGAGTGGGGGAAGATGAGTAAGGCGGCTCTTTTATGTTTGTTTGTTTAAAGATTTTATTTATTTACTTAATTGACACAGAGACAGCGAGAGAGGGAACATAAGCAGGGGGAGTGGGAGAGGGAGAAGCAGGCTTCCCACTGAGCAGGGAGCCCCGGGTAGGGCTCGATTCCAGGACCCTGAGATCATGACCTGAGCCAAAGGCAGATGTTGAATGACTGAGCCACGAGTAAGGCAGTTCTTTGAAGTGTTACTGAAAATAGCATCTCTAGTTGATTAAAATTCCAAAGTTTTACCAAAAAAGAGAGAGAGAGAGAGAGAAGAGAGGAAAGGAAGGGAAAAGAAGGGAAGGGAAAGAGGGGAAAAAAAAGAAAAGAAGAGAAGAGAAAGGAAAAGAAAAAGAAAAAAAAGGAAAGAAAAAAGAAAAGAAAAGAAAAGGCTAAATACCTCTTATTTTTTTCCACTCCAGTCTGCAGGAATCTCTTAGATGAGGAAGAGCCATGTGCACAACGAATGTGATTTATTTAGACTTTCAAAAAGGTTGGCAAGGTTCTCAATGACTGGGGGAGGTATAATGAGAACTTCATTTAGACGGGGCTTTCCAGCTTGCAAAGCACTCTCATGTTCATTACACACAAACTCATTTAATCCTCAAAACAATTCTGTGAAGGGGACTCAGATTCACCAAATGCTTTCACAGTGCCCACCAGATGTCAGGTTTTATGAGAAGAGTTTCTGAGCACCTCCTCTGTGCTAAGAGCTATTCTGGGTGTGAAGTCACTCTGATGAGTAAGAACAGGGACAGTTCCAGCTCTCCCTGAGCTTATAGTCTAGTGGGAAAGAGAGACTTTAATTAAGGAATCTCATTCGTGGATGTAGAATAATGAGTAGTCGTATTTTGGGTTTTTAAAAAGATTTTATTTAATTTTAGAGAGAGCTCACGTGCAAGATAAGGGAGGGGCAGAGGGCGTTGGAGTGGGGAAGAATTTCAAGCTGATTCCCTGCTGAGTGCAGAGCCTGATGTAGGGCTCAGTCTCATGACCTCTAGATCATGACCTGAACCGAAACTAAGAGTTGGATGCCTAACCGACTGAGCCACCCAGGTGCCTCTGGATATAGAATTATTATTGAAATAAGCGCCCACAAGAGAGAAAGAGGTTTTTAAGGGGGGGTACTTAAAAAGAAACCTGGTCCAGTCTGGGGGCTTGAGAGGCTTCCAGACAAGGGGGTGGTAATTCTTGAGCTAAGGTCTGAAGGATGAATAGGAGTTATTTAGGTGGAGGGGGGTGGAGGAGAAGTGGGGAGCGTGGCTCAAGAAGAGCCTTCCAGAACAGGAAGAGAGAAGGCCAGTGTAACCAGAAGGGAGAGAAGATGTAAGATGAGGTGACAAGACTCTTGAAGGCCGGACCAAGCTGCACCCCATTGGCTGCTTAGGGAATCTGGTTTTTCTTTGGTAGAGGGATTTGACCCACATTTTGTGTAGAGGCCAGACTGGAAGGAGGCCAAAGAGGCGAAGAGTCCAGTTAACAGGCAATAATCCAGATAAGAATGATAAGACTCAGGCCAGGGTGAACTTTTCCAAAATCCCACAGCTAGTCAGTGTCAGAAATACATAGAACCTAGGCTGTATTTCCTTGCCCGGTGCTCTTCCTAGTAGTTTTGGTGGAGGGCAGTCTGAAACAGGGGGCCAGACTGAAGTGGGGTGAGGGCGGCATTCTTGCGGTTATGTGGCCTGGTATGGGAGAGTCAGAGCCCAAGCCAGTGAGGAGGGGATCCATGCAGAAGAGGCAGCCCTGAATGAGGAGTCAGAGCTCATGGAAAGAGAGAAGGGCATCTGCAAGGGGAAAAAGTAGGCTCGGGGATGGGAGATTGGTTCATAGGGGAACTGATGAAACATATAAATACATTAATGAAAAAGGAAGCCAGCATGCTCACCGTCAGAGAACTACAGCTATAGAACGGGAGGAAATCAGACCGAACCCTGTGGTGGTGTTGGACTGAATTTAGAAGTACTGGTATGTCATATCTCTGTCTGTATAGAGAGAGATTAAGTGAAGATGAATTTAGATGTAATGTGTGTATACATTATTACATTTATACAAATTCCCTCTGTCCCCCAAGAAGGTACAGGAGCAACCTGACCCTAATACATATGTCTAGTGCACAACTCTTGCTTTCTGAATTCCATTTCTCACTTTAAAAAAAAAAAAAAATCAAGGCTCCTTGGAGGTATGTTCCAGAAGGCAGGCAGGTGATCGAAGAACAATGGGGATGTGTCAAGGAAACACGGAAGCCAGTCTGAATGGGCTGCTACTTGCCAAATGCAGGAATAGCCTAAGCATTAAATTAAAGATAGTAACAGATTATTGATCCATTGACTAGACTAGGGAACCAAGAGTTCATACTGATATAAATGCATAAATGAATATACTGAAAATCTGATGGAATGGCATACTCACAGTTTCAGACTTCCCTGCCCATAAAATACTTATTAGTTGAAAAAGGAGAAAAGGTAAACAAAGAAGAAGCCTGGCAGATATCACCTTAATAAACTAACTTAACTGGGTGCCATCAGGAATGGGACAAACTGAAAACATGTGCCAGCTTGCAGGATGGGGTGCGAACAACACAGACAGAGCCTGTCTTCTGACACTCTTGCCAAAGGGACATCGCTTGAGTCCAGCCATGAGGAGACTCAGAGAAACCCAGATTGAGGGACGTTTTATAGAACACTTGGCCTTTAATCTTATAAGTGTCAGAGTCATACAGGTTAAGGAGCGATTGAGAAACTATTCCAGAATGAAGGAGACGAAAAACACACGGCAACAAAATGAAAAGCGTGATTTTGAACTGTAACCTTCTGTTCTCAAGGTGTGATTGGGACGACTGGCAACGCGTGAATGGGGTTGGCTTAGTAGATGATGGAAGACCATAGTAGATGATGGTTGTACAGTGGATACATGGAGAATGTCTAGGAAATGCATCAGGCAAGCAACTTACTCTCACGTAGCTCAAGAGGTTCTGTGTACTGCATTTCCAAAGTTTTGCTTTTTAAAAGTTTGCTTTTTAAAAAATAGAGTGGCTATGAAGATGGAAAAAGTGGTTGGAAAGTAACTAAGATGCTGCAGGTCTCAAAAATGTTAATTCCCCTCCAAGATGTTAACTCTCTTCTTGTAGCAACCGCCATGTGGGATGGAGCTCTGCCGAGTCTGCGTTCCCACTCTCATCCACGGCATGAGAAATACAGTTCTTTTTCCCTCTCCCTCCACAGGAGCAGGTTTCTATAATCCCGTTTGAACCATGTGAGCCTGACACAAAGGTAAAGGTAAACAGTCAACACAACTCTCTCTTCTAGGAATTTAACACTGGAAATCAGATACTAATTATTTCTTCTACCTTCCTTGAACCTGGAGAACATGAAAATTCCATGGAAATTCAGCTACATCTGATATTTTAGGGTAGCTGTCTTCCGTGGTGGGCATAGGGCAGAAAAACCTGGTCTACAGAGAGGGTAAATAAAGCAGATGCAGAGATAGAAGCTGGGACAAGACGCAAGGACCGAGAGAGAGAGAGAGAGAGACTGTTACACCATTCTGGTTCTAAGACCTCCTGAAGCCTCCATCCCCCTGGAACACTCCAGTGTCCTAATAAATGTCCTCCTTTTCCTTAGGTCAGCTAGAGTGGAGTTCGGTCAGTAGTAGCCAAAAGTTGACATCTGCTGCCCCAACTTGTGCCAAACTTTACGGCAACACTGCTCTTTTATAAAAGGCTATCTTGGAGCCACTACCAAGTCTGTACCCTTTGGCCACTGACTGATCCCCATAGAGTACTCCTTAAGGGACCGGGGTTGGGGTGGGGGGTCCCCAGGTCAATTCACTTACCAAGGCTTGCCTCGGCCAACAGCAGGTAAGCAGGGACAAGCTCTACGGAACTCAGGCCATGCACATTCATGCGGAAGCGAAGTGAGTGCAAAGCTGCGGGAACAGCAGCTGCATGTTTTCCTTCAAAGAGGTATTTCTGGGCTACGGTGTAGCAGAATTCAATCAAATGCTTCTGTGGAAGAAAAAACTAGACCATCTGAGACCGTGTAAAGCAAAAAGGCGCTGGTGGGCACAGGTACACTTGGGCTAGGGCCACAATCTCATGAGCTGATTAAGGGCACCTAGTTAACCTGCTTGTACTAAGGTGGACATAAGACCCCAAATAGGTGAAATAAAAAGGGAAACCTGGGTTGTGAGCTCCTCGAGGTCCAGGAATAAATGTCTTTTCACTTTGGCTCATTGATCAGCATAAATGAGAGCTCAGTATAAAGTTATTAAATAAATATTATTCTTGTGTTTGTAATAAAATTGTAGTTTAGCAAAACTATCATATCTCCAGATATTCTAAAACTTTCTGACTTTCTATTTGAGTTATAATTTTGAGAGAAACTTCTCTTTCTTTCTGGAATTATCTTGCTTTCCAAGTATCAGAAAGAATGTCGACTCTGCATTGCTTCAAAGCCTTTCTCAAAAAAACAAAAAAAAAATTTTAAAAAGATTTTATTTATTTATTTGACAGAGAGAGATCACAAGAAGGCAAAGAGGCAGGTGTGGGTGGCTGGCGGGGGGCGGGGAAGCAGGCTCCATGCTAAGCAGAGAGCCAGATGTGGGGCTTGATCCTAGGACCCTGAGATCATGACCTGAGTTGAAGGCAGAGAGGCTTTAACCCACTGAGCTACCCAGGCGCCCATAATAGAAGTTTTTAAATCTCCTTTACGAATTCATCAGTGTATTCATACACCATTTTTTTTTTTTTTTTTTACCTCCTACGCTCTTATCAACATACTTGTCATATATGGACGTTATGGCCGAAACTCGTATGTGGAAGCCCTCATACTTCAACCCTTATTACCTGAGAATGTGAATTTGGAGAGGGAGACTTACAGAGGTGATTAAGTTAAAATGAGACCATTAGGATGGCCCCTGATCCAATTTGGAAGAAATTCAGACACCAGGGATGCACCTGTCCTCAGGAAACCAAACCTGCTGACACCTACCCTTGACCTTGGACTTCGACATTCCTGTCCTTTAAGCCATTGTGTGGAGTAACGCCATTTGTTACAGCAGCCCTCGGAACTTAATACAGTAGGTATTCAGTAACTACGTGGAGAACAACTGACTGAGGACATAAAGGCATAAAACCAAGTCTCTGTCCTCAAAGAGGTTCTGGTTTGGTGATCCCGATGAGGGACACCCTTTGTCTGGGGCAGACCCTGAGCTCAGCCTGTCCCAGCCCTACAGGACCCACCTGCCGCTGCTGCAGCTGCTGGAGGCCGTGCCGCCGCTCCTCCTCTGAGTTGTAGAAGGGCATGGAAGTGCGCAGCGGAATCAGCAGCTGACATATCTTCTCATGGATGCTGTTCCAGTCTGCTCTTTGATGAACCACACCACTGACAATGAAAACACGGACTTCGTTATCTTTCCCTTTGGCCTGGCCTGAGATTCTAGCAGCCTACTGGCCTTGCCCTAAAAACTAGAAAAGGCAGGCCAACACCTAACAGGCAGGGAACCCAAAGCCCTTTCTGACTCAAATCTCTCCTTTTACATGTGGTTCTGTGGTGGTGTAACGACTAGTGGGGGTGGGAAGCCGCTGTCTCTTCAGGCACAGGTCACACTGAAGTTACAAAGGCACGTGGTGACGCTGTGGGTGATCTCCTCTTCCGCTTCGTTAATAACCTTGTTCTAAGGCCATTTTCAGACTCTCTGGCCATCACAGCTGATGGAACTGAGGGTCTTTTTCTTGGGGAAGGGAAGGGAATTTCCATTTGCTGAGACTCTAGAGATGTTCTCCAGGAACGAGTGCCGCTGTGTGGTGTGGCTCCAGAGAGCACCACTGACACTGTCTCCTCTGCTCCAGGGGGCACCCTCACAGGAACACACTAGGAATGATCCCCAATCCCAGCGGGGCAGCAGGGCAGCTTTCGCTAGTAACTACTCAACTTTTTGAGAACAAAACAAAAGCTATTCTTTCAAAGATAAGGGAGCAGAGGAGTGGAGAGCTCAAGTTGTTACTGTAAGCCTGTACTCCGGAGCCAGCTAATTTTTAGCTCTCCAGAGGGAAGCACGGTGACAGCTTGGTAGAGAGCTTTTCTGAGTTTTACATACAGATTTAGTATTTTTAAATATGTTATTGGACAGGACCTCAGTCCTACAGAGAATCCACTCCCACTCCTTAAATACCTGCCGCTATGACTGATTCCCACATCTATTACCCGATCCTGACCCTTTCTCCAATTACTTTTTTACACTTTTAAATCAATACCTAACTCAAATACCATAGAAAATTCACCATTTCAAAATATAATTTAAATTTAGTGGTTTTGAATACATTCACAAGGTTGTAAAAGCATCACCCTAACTCCAGAACAATGTCATCACTCAAAAAAGAAACTCCATTTGCTCTAGCTGGTTCTTTCTTTTCTCCACCCACTGGTGCTCAGAAGCCACAGATGTACTTTCTCTATGTATTTGCCTGTTCGGGACATTACTATTAATGGAAACAGACAACATGTGAACTTCTGTGTCTGGTTTCTTACCTTAGCATAATGTTCTCAAAGTTCCTCCCATTTTATCACATATATAAGTATTACATTCTTTTGTACGGCTGAGTAAATATTCCACTGTACGGCTGTACGTTCACCCACTCATCAGTTGGGGGGTATTTGAGTTGTTTCTATTTTTGGCTATTCTGACTAATGTCGCTATGAACATTTGTGTATAAATTTTTGTGTGAACACGCTTTCAGTTCTCTTGAGTATATACCTAAGAATGGAATTGTTGGGTCATATAGTAACTCTATGTTTAACTTTTTGAGGACTGCCAAACTGTTTTCTACAGAGGCTGTACCATTCTACAGCACAGCAGCAATACAAGAGGGGTTCACTTTTTCTGTATCTTTGCCAGCACTTGTTATTCTCGTTTTTCACTAAAGCCATTTTAGTGCGTGTGAAGTGGTTTCTCATTGTGGTTTTATTTTGTATTTCCTTAATAACTAATAACTTTCAGCACCATTTCATGTGCTTATTGGCCATTTGTATATCTTCTTTGAGAACTGTTTATTCAAATCTTCTGTCCATGTTTAAACTGGGTCTTTTTTCTTCTTATTGTTGAATTTTAAGAGTCTTTTACATATTCTAGATATAAAATCCTTATCCGGTATATGATTTGTATTTTCTCCCATTCTGTGGGATGTCTCTTCACTTTCTTGATAATGTTCTCTGATGCACAGAAGTTTTAAATTTTGGTGGAGTCCAACTAATCTATTTTCTTTGGATCCTTGTGATTTTGGTATCATAGCTAAACTGTTGCCTAATCCCAAATCACACAGATTTCCAACTATGTTCCCTTCTGAAAGTTTTGCTTTTAGCTCTTGCATTTAGCCCTTTCTATGGTGAAAGGGAGGAGTCCAAATTCATTCTTTTGCATGTGGCTATGCAGTTATCCCACCATCATCCAGAAGGGACCCTTCTTTTACCAGTTGAATGGTCTTGGTACCCTTGTTGAACATCTAGTCACCATAAATATACAAGCATATTTCTGGACTCTCAGTTCTAGTCCATTCATCTATACGTCTATCCTTATGCCACTACCACAGTCTTCATTAGTGCCTCTTTGCAGTAACACTTGAAATTGAAAAGTATCAGTACTCTAGCTTTGTTCTTTTATTTTTTAAAAAAGATTTTATCTATTTTTTTGACAGAGAGAGATCACAAGTAGGCTGAGAGGCAGGCAGAGAGAGAGGAGGAAGCAGGCTCCCCACTGAGCAGAGAGCCTGGTGTGGGTCTTGATCCCAGGACCCTGAGATCATGACCTGAGCTGAAGGCAATGGCTTAACCAACCACTGAGCCACCCAGGCGTCCCAGCTTTGTTCTTTTAAAAGACTTTTTAGCTCTTCTGTGTATTTTGTCTTTTCATTTAAATTTTAGGATCAGTGTGTCCATTTATACAAAAAAGAGTTTTCATAGGAATTGCATTGAATCAATAGATCAATTTGAAGTGTTATTATCTTACTATTAAGTCTTCTAAACTATGAATATAGAATATCTTTCCATTTATGTAGGTCTTGCCCTTCTTTGGTTAAATTTATTTTTTTTTTTGATGCTATTGTAAATGGAATGGCTTTCCTAATTTCATTTTCAGATTGTTCACTGTTAGCATGTATAAATATAACTGAGTTTTGCACATTGATCTTGAATTCTGTAACCTTGCTGAATTCATTTATTAGCTCTAATAGTTCGTTGTGCTTTTTTCACAGGTTCTTTAAGGATTTCCCTACAGAAGATCATGTCATCAGCAAAATAGAAGTACTTTTACTCCTTCTTTCCCAAGCTGGATGTCTTTTATTTCACTGTCTTGCCTAATTCCCCCAACTAGATTTTTAGAAGTATTGAATAGAAGTGATGAAAGCAAAATTCTTGTCTCATTCCTGATTTTAGGGGGGAAAACTTTGTCTTTGATCACGAATTATGTTAGTTTTGTATTACTCTCTAGGTTATTCATAGATACCTCTTACCAAGTTATGAAAGTTCCTTTCTATCCCTAATTTGTTTTTAGCACAAAGGGTACTGGAGTTTATCAAATGCTTTTTCTGTATCTATTGAGATTATTATGCGATTTTTATCTTCTGTTAAGATGAAGTCTTAAATTGGTATTAGTATGTTCAGCCAACCTTGAATTCCTGGGAGAAACGCCACTTGGTCATGAAGTATAATCCTTTTTACATGCTGTTGGATTTGGCTTGCTAGTATCTTGTTGAGGACTTTTTGCATCCATATTCATGAGGGATATTGATCTGTAGTTTTCTTTTCTTGTGATGTTTTTGTCTGGTCTGGTATAACACTGGCCTTATATAAAATGAGTTGGGGATTTTTTCTTCCTCTTCTATTTTTTTGGAAGACTTTTTGAAGGAATGGTAATAAATCTTTTTTTTTTTAAGATTTTATTTATTTATTTGACAGATAGAGATCACAAATAGGCAGGCAGAGAGAGAGGGAAGCAGGCCTCCCGCAGAGCAGAGCCCAATGTGGGGCTCCATCCCAGGACCCTGGGATCATGACCTGAGCCGAAGGCAGAGGCTTTAACCCACTGAGCCATCCAGGCACCCCGGTAATAAATCTTTTTAAAGTATTTGATAGAATTCACCACTGAAGTCATTTGGTCCTGGGCTTTTCTCTGTGGGAAGTTCTTGATTGCTAGCTACTCTTTAATATCTGAGATCTACTCAGACACTCTTTTTCTCCTGAGTCAGTTTTGTAGTTTGTGTCATATTAGGAATATATTTCATCTAGGTTTTCTAATTTGTTGGCATACAACTGTACATAGTATTCTCTTATAATCTTTTATTTCTGCAAAGTTGCTAGCAATGTCCCTACTTTCATTTCTGAATAATAGTAATTTGGGTGTTCTGTTCTTGGTCAATCTAGCTAAAGGTTTGTCAATTTTGTTAAGCTTTGGTTTTGTTGATCCTCTATTGCTTTTCTATCCTCTATTGCACTTATCTCTGCTCTAATCTTTTATATTTTCCTCCTTCCACTAGCTTTGTGTTGAGTTTGCTTTTCTTCCACTAGTTTCTTAGAGTGGAAGGCTAGGTTTGAGATCTTCCTTCTTTTATAATGTATGTGTTATAGCTAGAAATTTCCTTCCGAGTGCTGCTTTCACTGCATGCTGTATGTTTTAATATTTGTGTTTTTGTTCTCATTTCATCTCAAAAGCATTTTCGAATTTCCCTTGTAATTTCCTTTTTTGCCTACTGGTTGTTTAAAACAGTTATTTCCATGTATTCATAAATTCCTCACATTTCCTTGTTATTGATTAATGTCATTCCACTGTGGTTCCAGAACATACTTTGTATAATTTCAGTCCTTATAAATTTACTGAGACTTGCTTTACGGTCTAACACATGGTCTATCCTGGAGAATGTTCCATATGTGCTCGAGAAGAATGTATGTTCTGCTGTTGGTGGTGGTGTCTTATAGACATCTATTAGGTTTAGTTGGTTTATAGTGTTGTTGAAGCCTCGTATCGCCTTTCTAATCTGTTCATTATTGACAGTGGAAAACTGGAAAAAGTTGAGGTGTTCAACTATTATTTATTTCTCCCTTCAATCTGACAGTCATTACTTCATGCATTTTGAGATTCTGTTGCCAGATACATAAATCATGAGTTTTTGCATTTCTTTTGCCTACTGTATATTTTTACTCAAATGTGCTTAAGTTAACTGTTTGATTCCAATTATACATATTCTAAAACTGGTAACAATAACCGAGCACAGGGTCAGCAAAGTTTTTCTGTTAAGGGCCTAATACTAAATATTTTAGGCTTTGAGAACTACATGGTATCTGTTGCAAAAATTCAACTCTTTTGTTGTAGCAGAAAAGCAGTCATAGACAACATATACTTCTGTTCAAGCACTCTCTCTCCTTCCTTATTCTGGGACAACAGAAATGGAATAAAGTGTGTGCATGTATATGTGTGTGTATATATAAATATAACATATATGTATATACATATATAAGTAAATATATTTTTATAAATATAATAGCATAATAAATATATTTTACATATATATATTTTAAACAAACAAGCAGGGAAGAGGGTCAGAGAGAGACGAAGAAGCAGACTCTCTGTTGAGCAGGGAGCCTGACATGGGGCTTGATCCCAGGACCCTGACATCACGACCTGAGCTGAATTTCAGGCAGACACTTAACTGACTGAGCCACCCAGTCGTCACTGACGTATTTTTTTCATAAACTGCAGCTGCTATCACAGAAATGATAGCACTTCCATCCCGGGCTGTTCCTACTTTTTATCCTCAAATCAGTATCTACCCTTAGGAAGGCCATCCGTCCAAACTCCCAACACATTTCCTTTGTCTTCACAGCATTTTTGACTCTCTAAAATGATCTTTCCTTTTTGTGAATTTGTTTACTTATCTATCTTCCGCATGGGTATGTTAGATCTTTAAGGGGTACAGATCACCAAGTATTCCTCCAGTAACTTCGGCTGCTAGAACAATACATAGCGCACAGTAGATGGTCAACAAAACCTCAGGTAGCCAATGGGTCAATGGGAGAAGAGGCAGACAGAGAAATCTGTCCCGAAACCGCCTTGGGAGCTGCCCGGCAGAGCCGGTGCTACGGCTCAAGCAAGGCACCCAGGTGACACATTTCAGGGCCTACCAGTAGTAAGTAACCGTGCAGGCCGTGCACACCCGCTCGGCCGGGGCTTCGCACACCTCGCAGCAGAGCCGGCGCCCCTTGGGCACCGCCAGCGGGTAGATGATGTCCATCTTGCAGCCAGCAGTGTCGGTCTCCAGGACGGTTGCCCGGCGAGGACACGCTGGACGCCGGCGTCACGTGACCGCCATCGGGCTGCCTCGTTCCCAGGATTTCAAGCGCAGGGGGGAGGGGCGTGGCTCCACTGACATCTAGAGTGCATATGTGGGGTTAAACAACAACAACAAACAAACAAACCAAAACATAAAATTCCTCCCCGTAAGTCCCGAGGTTAAATGGCCGCACAGTCGGACTCCAGTGGAATCTAAGTCCTGAAAGGCCGATACGGCGGCCGATGAGAGGCAAAAATGGCCAGTTCTCTATCCGAGGAGGAAACGAACATGAGGGAAGGTGGCCCTCCAGACGCCCGCCCAGCGGACAGCTCTTCAGTCAGCTCAAGGTCACCTCTGGGAGGCCGTGGGGCAGAAACTGCGCACAACCCCACAGCAGAGGAAGCCGGCGCCGGCGCACGGCGTGAGGGGAAGCCCGCCCCCTCCCTAGTGCGGCTGCGCGGGGCCCGGGATTCGGGCAGGGCCGCGGCGCCGCGGGCAGCGGAGCGTGCGCGAGTGCGGGCGCGCCCCGGGACTGATGGCGGAAGTGGACCTGGTCGCCGAGTTTCCCAAACCTGCGAATGCTGCGCGCTATGCCGAGGTTATGGGTCGCTTCGTCGCCCGGCTGGGTGCGCAGGGCCGGCGAGTGGTGTTGATCACGTCCGGCGGCACCAAAGTTCCCCTGGAAGCCCGGCCAGTGCGCTTTCTGGACAACTTCAGCAGCGGGCGGCGCGGCGCTATCTCGGCCGAGGCCTTTCTGTCCGCGGGTTACGGGGTCTTGTTTCTCCACCGCGCTCGTTCCGCCTTCCCCTTTGCCCACCGCTTCCCGCCCCAGACCTGGCTGTCGGCGCTGCGGCCCTGCGGCGCAGCCCCTTCGGGCTTGCTGAGCCTGGAGGCCGAGGAGAATGCACTTCCGGGCTTCGCGGCAGCTCTGCGGAGCTACCAAGAGGCTGCGGCGGCCGGCACCTTCCTGGCCGTGGAGTTCACCACTTTGGCGGACTATTTGCATCTGCTGCAGGCTGCGGCCCAGGCGCTCAATCCGCTGGGTGCGTGCGTTTATAGGAGTTCAGGGTTTCCTGCAGGCAGAGCCTTTTTCCCCAGACACTTTCCCCCCAGACACTTTTGCCCTCACCTTTTCATTACCCGCAGTCTAACGGCCGGGCTGCCTGAGTTGAAAGGAGCTGATCCCATATCCCACTCCGATTTATTACACCCTGTGCTTCTCTCTGCAGGCTCTTCTGCGATGTTTTACCTGGCTGCGGCCGTGTCAGATTTCTATGTTCCTGTCTCAGAAATGCCTGAACACAAGATCCAGTCATCTAGGGGCCCACTGCAGGTGATGGGCGCTTCTCTTCCAGAGATCCGATCCCCTATAATCAGTCTTGGGTTAATTTCCTCTTGATCTGGAGATGGCCTTTCTGCATTCCATATGTGATAGGCCCTAGGGATACAGATGAATAAGACACCGCCCTCCCTCAAGAACCTCACAATCTAGTGAGGGAGCTGGATACAGACATAATTACAGTACAGAGTGATAAATGCTCTAGTAGAGGTACGTACAAAGTGAAGTCAGAGTATGGGGTGAGTGAATCTTGGGGAAGTCAAGGAAGGCTTCTTGGAGGAGATGACATAAACTGGGTTTTAAAAAGATGTACTGAGAGTATAGCAAACAAAGTAGGGAAGGTCATTCCAGAAATAGTACAAATTGGAATTTGGAAATGAACAGTGTGCTGTGAAATAAGTTGTTCGATAAGGTTAGAGAGCAGGGAGAGAGGGGCACAAGGTGGGTGGGCAGACCGAGGAGAGCTTATTTCGTAGAAGATTTTGTATTCCTTCTTAAGTAGCTTGGACTTCATCCTGTGGAGCTAAGGAAAACAAGTAGGCGAATGAGATAAACTTTTTGTTTGAAAAGAATATTCTAGCATCAGTATGAAAGGTGAATTAGAGAGTAGTGGTTGCAGGTTAGGTGACGATTGCTGTAGTTTAAGCAAAGGGTATGGAGTGGCTAGTGGTGTGGTTGAGATCTTGAGGTGATCTGGCATACTGGAACCTGAGACAATTCTTAATCATTTATGTTCAAGCAGAATTTAAATAGGAGAAACTACCTGTGAGACACTTGCTGACTTTGTAGGACACTTCATTTGTTCATTTCTGCAACAGATACTTATTCAGTGCCTACTATATGCCAAGTACTGTAGTAGGACCTGGAGATAAAGCAGTGTTAAGAAACATACTGTGCCCTTAGTTGCATACACTCTTCAGAGACCGTAAATATGTCAGATGCATATTATGTTAGGTAGTGAAAAATAGTAAGCAGAAAAATTAAGTGGGGAATGGGAATATAATCCCTCTCACTGCTTGCTAACTTTCTGAAATCCTGATATTATCAGAGTAATTTCACACTTTGAAAATTTTGGGAGATTTAATTTATCCTGTATTTTTAAAAAAGATTTATTTATTTATTTATTTGACAGAGATATCACAAGTAGGCAGAGAGGCTGGCAGAGAGAGAGGTGGATGCAGGCTCCCCACTGAGATCCCAATGGTGGTGGGGGGGGGTGGATCCCAGTACCCTGAGATCATGACCGGAGCTGAAGACAGGGTTAACCCACTGAGCCACCCAGGTGCCCCTCTCCTGTGTATTTTAGTTCTTTCTTGAAAGAACACAAACCAACTCAGCATTCTTAGATGGTATCAAGAATGGTATAGTAGGAATTTTGATCAAGTGAAAATAAAATCAGTTCTCTTTCTTCAGTGCTAAGATATGTTATGAGTGACAGTTTTTAAATGGAGTCCAGTAGCCATTCTACTGGTACAAGGAATGTTTTAGGTTAAGAGATTTAAAAACCCAGCATTATACTTCTGCCAAAGTTAATTTGCATTATGGATTTGTGTGAATCGATTAGTTTATTTGAGTCTTTGGCTTAAAATAAGGGGGATACTTAAGAAAATATAATGCTGTTTTTCAGAGCTCAGTTAATGGTGATGAGGGTAGTAGGGCAAGGTTAATTCATAAGACATGATTTGTCTCAGAATTTGTATGAAGCCTTGGAATTAGGTATCCTTATTACGGAGGATTATCCTTCGCTTACAGAACCAAGGCTTCTAAGCTAAGCATTTAAAATGCTCTGAAAAGTTTGACAATAAAAAATCCCACTTAAATTTGACATCGCTAGAAATCTGAGTCCCTGCTTCCTTAGTTTCCCATGAGACTGACCTACTAGATATTGACCTTTGTTTGCTTATTAAGCTTTTCTTTTTCCAATACAGATAACAATGAAGATGGTGCCAAAAATGCTTTCTCCTTTGGTTAAAGACTGGGCTCCCAAAGCATTTATAATTTCCTTTAAGTTGGAGACTGACCCTTCCATCGTAATTGATCGTGCACGGAATGCTTTGGAAGTTTATCGACATCAAGTGGTGGTGGCCAATAGCCTTGAGTCACGACACTCCTCTGTGGTTATTTTAACGAAAGACTCCGAAACCAAGATATTGCTATCAGAGGAAGAAGTAGAAAAAGGCATAGACATAGAAGAGAAGATAGTGAGTGATCTTCAGTCTCGACACACAGCTTTTATACATGACAACTGAAGTTAAAAGCCTTTGTAGGATCAAAAATTGTTCAGTGGGAAAAAAATTGTTCAGTGAATCAGGGCGTATATTCTAAGTGGTAAAAATAAGTACTTTGCTTTCATGAAGACAAAATATGAAGGGAAAGAAACAGTGAGTGGTATGCAGGTGAAGGTAGTTTGGTATTTGTCTATTAAAGGTCATTTCATACACAATAAGAATGAAAACAAAAACAAAGCAATTATGACCAAACCACCTGACACACTTACCTGATTATCACCTGGATTTTGAAAATGAACACGAGCTGTTTGTCACCTTTAGAAAAAGAGCTTATTGGGAATTATATTCCCCAGCGTGTACATGTGAGGCCTGAATATCAACCTTCTTCATACTATGAGAAGGATTATGGATGCATGAATGGCCATGCCTTAAAGATCAAATATTTCTTGATGCCTACTATGTGGTAGGCCCTGAGGATTATGAGGATTAAAACGATGAATAAATATGTCTGGGAAATGGGTGTATGAAAAATAAAGTGCAATAAAGCGTGTGCCCAAAAGCCAACATGATGGAAATGATGTTTTGGGGAATTTATCGAAGGGGAGTACAAGAGAAGGACACTTCCCTTAAAATAGGTTACCTTTAGAATGATGAGCTTCTCATACATTTACTTTTTGCTCCTTTTCTTAGGTTGACTCTCTATTTGAGTTAACAGTTTACCTTTCAAATATTTTATAATTGTGCTTAATGGAAACTTGGCTTCTACCTGGGGCAAGGAAGGGGACTAGTTGTGATTTCTGCCCTGAGGGAAGCTTTACTATATGGTAAGGAGTAGAGGCTTTGGAGCCATCTCAGCCAAGCTGGGCCTTTTGAGCTGTATCACCTATTAGTTTTGTAAGCTCAGACTCATGACTTAATCTCAAGTTATTCATTTATGAAATAGAGATAATAAGCCTCTCTGCTGAATGGTGCCCTTTGTTGTGAGGCTTAAGTAAAACAGTGAAGATACAGCATTAGTCATCTGGTGTCTGGCATGTAAATTTTTTAGCTGCACATAAATTTTTCTCAGCAAGGCAGTATTCTGATGGTGCCTTGCATGATCCCTGAATTCTTGAGTTTTCAAAGCTTCTGTTACTGTCCTGGGCTTTGGGTTGGGAGTGCACGAGAAATGTGGCTCAGAAAAATCCCCTAAATGATCTGTAGGATGGTCCAGAGTGCATGTTGAGAAACTACCATCAATAAATAGGTAGAAGTGGTAAATACACTTCACGTATTTGATTTAAAATGCAATTAGCAATATTTCATGGAGTTGGGAAGAGTAACCCAATGTGATGGCAGTGGTGCAATAAATTGCAGTTGAAAAGATTTGAGCAGAGGTGCAAAGATGCATTGAAATATGTCACTAAATCAAGAAATGTGACTTACAAGCAGAGGGAAAATAACTGCAGCAATCAGCACTGTTCTGGAAGCAGCAGTCCCATGGAACAAAAATTTTAACTTAGGGTCCAATTAGCAAAATCTCAAAGACAACAGGCTCTGTCAGAGTAGCTTCGGTACTGAAGGGATAAGAAGGAAAGACTGATTTTCTTCCTTAACATCTGTAGCTTCATGTGGATGATGACTGTCATCCTGTTTGAATGTCCAATGAGGGTAAATGGAGTGAAAACTAGAAGTGATGTTGGTTTCTACCATCTATTACTTCCCTTGGGAACCATTTCCTATCCTGTATTGTTAGGCTTAAACAAACACCTTTTTCCTACATGGAATTATTTAAAGTGTTTTCCAATTCAGTTTAATTTCCATTTGGAGCACTTAAACAGTATTACACATGTTAAAATTCCAGGAGGTTTTTTGTTTGTTCGTTTTTTTTTTTTAAGATTTTATTTATTTATTTGACAGACAGAGATCACAAGGAGGCAGAGAAGCAGGCAGAGAGAGAGAGAGGAGGAAGCAGGCTCCCCACTCAGCAGAGAGCCCGATGCGGGGCTCGATCCCAGGACCCTGGGATCATGACCTGAGCCAAAGGCAGAGGCTTTAACCCACCGAGCCACTCAGGCGCCCCTGTTTTTTCGTTTTAAACAGCAAGGAGAGGAGCGTGCAGAGAAAGAGTGAAAGGGAATGCGAATCAATGAGAGCAAATGGGAAAGCACTTGATCTGGATTGGAGGACCAAGAATTGTTTCCCTGAGGAAGTGACACTTGATCCGGTAAGTAGGAGTTAAGTGGACTGGAAGTGGTGAGTATTTTAGATCAGAGAAAACACACTTGTAAGGTGGAAATGGTTGAAGTACTTCCATAAAGTAAGGGGTGAGATCTGTCCAGATAACTGGCAAAGCTTTGGAAAGGGTCCTATGTGGAACTAAAATAAGACTGAAATGCGGGTACCTAGTTAAGATATCAGCAAAGCAAGGACCCCCCAAAATGGGTCAAATCAAGCTTTGGTGAACTAACCAGAATCTTGCAATTAAGAGCATTCAAATGAACATGTTATATACCAAGCCTCTCTTCAGTTGTCAATTTGAAATTTTATTTTGCACAACATAGGTGGAGGACCGGTTCACTTAAACTGAATTTTCAGTGTTTAGGACTTCTAAAGGGCTTCTGTCTTTGGGACAATTCTAGTCAAATCCAATTTCTTCATTTTTATAACAATAAAGCCAGATCCGAAAAATGTGATTTGTCTTAGGCGCCCCAGGTAGTGACAGATCTAGGCTTAAAATTCACAACTCCTAACCCTCTCCCTTTTAAGAATGAAGTTACTTCTAGATAAATAGAACCAAGGTTATTAAGCCGGGTCTCCACTTAAGGCCTGGCGGGAAGCTATTTGAGAGTTGTAAATGTCTGGGACAAAACGTAACTTCAAAGTAGGAAAAGTGCTTCTATGTTGTTACCGTGGTTACTGCAAAGCCAATGGAATGAGGCGTACTTTCGTTTCTGTCTAAAAGCCCCGCCCCACGACCCGACGGCCAATGGTGTGCACTGTCTCCACAGGAAGAGCATCCCTTGAGCCAATGGTGCGCGTCGTTTCTATAGTTCCCGCCGGAAGGACGCCTCGGCGTCTCTGCGGCAAGAGCGGTTGCTATGACGCCCGGGCGTGGGTAAGCACCTGCCGCTGGCCGCTGAGCAGCTGTGGAGCCCAGTGAGCCGGGACCCTCGCGGCACTCTACGAAAGTGTCCTGCCTGGTTCCTGAGATTCCCGCGGTTCTGCCTTAGCCCCGAGGAGGAAGGCGCCTTCTCTGCGTTCTTTTTCTGCATTCCAGGTCTTTCCCGCTTCTCTCGCTAGTGTGACCCGAAACAGGAGAAGAGCCTCTCCTGGCTCTGCCTTTATAGTGGCGGGCCGGAGTGATTCTGCTTGAAGAAGGGACCCAGCCGCCACAGGCCTTTAGAATTAGGCCGTCTGCCCTTTTTAGAGAGGGCTTGGAACCCGTCGGTTAAGTGGGCGCCCCTTTTCTCACCGCCCCGGCGAAGACTCAGCCCTGCACAGACCACGGCGCCTGGTGGGCCTGGCCCGTGCCGAGTCCTCCGAGCTACGGCTTCCCCTGGTCGTAGGCTTGTGAACAAAGAACTGCCGTTTTCCGCTTATTCGCCCTATGTTCATCATGCAGAACCTTAAATGCCGATGAAGCTCTGGAGAGGCCTTTTGTATCTTCAGCATCGGACGTCATCAAGTCAGTTACCTTCTGCCTTTCAAGCTACGATCTCATCCGCTTCTCTCATCACCCTCAGCACCAGTTTTCTCATCCTGCTCATTCCACAGCCATTTTCACCCTTTCTTGTCCATGCTGCACATCACTGAATGTCCATTCGTCTCCACCACCTCTGCCATCTGTAGACCACCTCCCTCTGATTTCCTACTACAATGCTTTGGGTAGCTAAGTATTCCACATTCTTCAGCTCTGGAATCCTTTGGAAGATTTTCTTTGTTTCTCTGCACTGCGGCCAGCTTCCTGTCTTGGTTAAACTAACTAACACGGAGAAGCGCGCTTTGGTAAATACAAACAGTGAATTCCTTACAAGCCTAGTGTGTTTTGAAACTGAGGGGGAAAAAATCAAAATGCGTTTTTAGGCCCATTCCACGCTCATATAAAGAAAGATTGTTCCTTGCTCAAGTGAATACTCTGTTAGATTTACATGATGTATTTATGCATGTGAAAAGATCATTCAGAATGATCATGCAACCGGATTTCAACTTTAAGCCCATATGAATGCAGTGCCTTGATACCATCAAATTTTCTGGAGAGGAGATGCTTAAAATAGTTCTTGTGCCTTCTCTTCATGTCAGTTCCTTTTCTTTTCTTTCTTTCTTTCTTTTTTTAAAGATTTATTTATTCATTTTAGAGAGTACACATATGTATGGGGGAGGGGGCAGAGAGAGTGGGAGAAACAATGACACTCACTGAGTGGGAGGATGGGGATCCCCAGGGACCATGAGATCAAGACCTGAGAGGAAATCAAGAGTTGGCTGCCCAACCCACTGAGCCACCCAGGTGCCCCTTCATGTCAGTTTCTTAATGGGAAAACATTCTTTATGACCTGAGCCAAGAAACAGAAACAATGAGGAGGAATGATTGAAAATAAATATTTTTGGCAACGAAGCAGGCTTAATAGTCCTAAAAAGACTGGAACATAGAACTTTAAAAAAATAGAATGAGATTCATTTAGAGCCAGTGCAGTTTTCTTTTAGTTGAAAAACTTTAATTTGTCTTAACGTTTGTGTTCCTCGTTGAGTCTCACTATTTCTTTTTCAGTATTCAGGTTTAAGTGTAAACGTATTTTGAAGACATATACTTTTTGCAGGTACTTTGGGGGCTTCAGCTTTCTCTTCTATAATGGATTGGAGAAGAAAAAAAAAGTTCTAGGGATACCTGGGTAGCACAGTCGGTTAGGCGGGTCTCCCACTCCCTCTGCCCCCTCTCCCATACATATGTGTACTCTTGATTTTGGCTGAGGTCATGATCTCAGGATGGTGAGATCAAGCTCCAAGATCAGTGTGGTATCTGCTTGAGATTCTCTCTCTCCCTCTCCCTCTGCTCCTCCCAATGCTCACACTCTAAATTAATTAATTAATTAATTAATTAATTCTTTTAAAAAAGAGAAAAAGTTCTGAAACTTTATCCATTTTTCACATTTAATGGATAAATTCTAACTTTTGAAAAGCACAGGGTTAGGTGCTGTATTTTAAGGATCTTACCTTTCCCCTTCCAGTATGTATTTACTGAATAAACATCATTAGGGAGCACGGAAAAGTAACTTTTTAAGAACTTTCCTCTCACCCTAGGACAGTGGCTCTAAACCCAGGGGGCGATCTTGTTCCCCATGAGACATTTGGCAAAGGATGGAGATATTTCCGGTTGTCACAGCTGGGGATATGTTAACTGGCATCTACTTGGCAGAGTACATCTTGCTATGCACAGAACATCTCCCAACAATAAGAATGATCCAGCCCAAATGTCAGTGACACTGAGGTTAAGAAACCCTATCCCAACATATCAAGTTCATTTTCTGTTCTGGGTCAGCCCCTGCTAACAAGTGTACATTTTACATAGCTGTAATGCTAGTATACATTTTTGCCTTTCTTTTCCTCTTTATTTTGTATTTTAAGCATTTAAACATTGCTACATTGTTTTCAGTTTTTTGAAAAGTATTTTTCTCCTCATTTTACTTGGGAATTGAGAAGGAAAAAACTGTGTATAACATGTATCATATTTAAGATGCCTAGAATTTTAAAATTATATTTGTGTAGAAAGGAGAAAGATGGTTAAGGTGAACAGCCTGTCTGGGTATATCAGTTTTTGTGGCCATGCTATTTACTTTTGTTCCTTAATGTCACTGTAAGAACGTGAGATCCAAAACTTATCTTTTCCTCAGAGCCGGAAGATGTGCTCTAGCACGAGATATGGTCCTGACTCCTTCATTGTACTTTGAGGGCACCTGTAAGGGAAATAAGAACAAGAAACAATGACTCTGTGCCCATTCTCCTTACCCTCTTTCCATTTAAAATTCTTTGTCTCTGTCTTAGTTTGTTTTGACAACTTTACCAACTCATTCTTTACATCTGGAAGTTGGGGTGGGGTGGGGGACAAAAACTTTTTAAGATAGTTAATGAACATTTATTCAGTATCTAGTCTGGAGAGAATAGTTTGTGTGTGTGCTTTGTTATGTGGGTTATTTTATGCGCAGTTTAGATGTTAGAGCATTTATAATTCAAATAATGGATTTTTTAAAAAGATTTTATTTGAGAGAGAGAGAGAGTGAGCACGAGTCATGGGGAGAGGCAGAGGGAGAGGGAGAGGAAGAAGCAGATTCCCTGCTCAGCGGGGAAATCGTCGGAGACTCAAAGATTGCTTCTCTCATGATAGTATATTATCTCTGGCAGTTTGCCTCTACCCCATGTATCCAGGATGGCTGCTCAAGCTTCAGCGATCTTATGTGTATGTATTCCAGCCAGTAGGATGGAAGCAGTAGTGAGGAAGAGTGATCCCATTCCTTTCAGGGCACTTCCTAGAGGTGGCGCACAATTCCATTTACAACCCCATTGGTGAGAACTTAGGCCACAGAGCTGTATCTTCCAGTAAGGCAGGCGGCTGTATGATCATTCAAGAAACCAGTTATCTTATGCTGCGGGAAAAGGGAAGAATAAATATTGGGGGACAACTGGCAGTCTTTTCCACTAGCACATGTGTTTGTTGTAATTTCAGTGTGTTTCTGTTTCTTCCCATTTTTTTTTTTCCTAGATAGAGCTGGAGCTTAGCAAAGATGGATTATTATTTAACCCTAACAACCCCATGAGGTAGGCATTGTTATTAATCCATTTTATTGGGGGGTAGATAAAAGTTTAAAGAAGTTAGGTGACTTGCTTAGTCACAAAGCTATAAAGTGGCAGGGCCAGGGTTTGAACCAAGGTATATCAGACTCCTATATCCGTGCTGTTAATCACCATGATGGTGAGAAAGGCAGAGAGCCAAAGTCAGGATTCTTAGGAATGGCAGCATCTCAAGGGGCTGTGGAAGAAGAGGAGCCCAGGAAGAACGGAGAGAAGAAAAGGCCAAAGAGGTAAGAGTAAAAACAGGAGAAGTGGTAAGTGATATTTTGAGTATAGTGGTAAGAACAGAAGTCAAAATGCAGTTGAGGAGGAGAGGGGAAGACAATTTGGAAGGAGGACAGTAGCTTCAGAGAAATGTGGTGGGGTCAAAGGAGGGTAATTTTTGTATCTTTATTTTTAAGACCAAAAACATCCCTTATTTTTGAGAGAGAAAGGGTGAGAGCCTGTGTGGGGAGGGGCAGAGAGAGAGGGAGAGGGAATCTTTTTTTTTTTTTTTTAAGATTTTTATTTATTTATTTGACAGACAGATCACAAGTAGGTAGAGAGGCAGAGAGAGAGGAGGAAGCAGGCCCTCCGCTGAGCAGAGAGCCCAACATAGGGCTTGATCCCAGGACCCTGGGATCATGACCGGAGCCGAAGGCAGAGGCTTTAACCCACTGAGCCACCCAGGTGCCCCGGGAGAGAGAATCTTAATTAGGCTCTACACCCATCATGGAGCCTGACTCAGGGCTCGATCTCATGACCCTGAGATCATGACCTGAGCTGAAATCAGGAGTTTGACACTTAACCAACTGAGCCAAGCTGGCAGCCCAAGGCCAGAAGCATCTTGAGTGAAGGGCAAGAGATCAGTAGTGAGGGAGATGATGAGTATAAAGAAAAGAAAAAACTTCCTTGAAGAACCAGTATGGGATGGGAACTCGAACACAGGTGAAGAGATTTGCTTTGATCAGGAGGATGGAAGTCTCCTCTACTGAGCAGAGAAAGAGAACAAGGTCTCTCAAGATAAAAGCTAATACCTCGGTATAGAAGCTGACAGAGTTTTATGATGACTTTAGTTTCACTAGTGCTGTGGGAGACAAGGTCATCTGCCAAAAGAGGGGAGAGGCGAGAGTGGTTGGAGATTGATGGGAGAGAAGGAAGTTCTGAATAGTTGCCGAGTGAAATGGTAGCAGAATCTGGTAAAGAATGCATGGACTGATCTAGCAAGACAGAAGCTTGGCTCAGGTTGCAGACCATGAATTTGTAGTGCCTCCAGTCTGCTCGCTTGTTTTATATTTCTCTACCAGCCCTCAGCAAACTAAAATAGATAAAGAACAGTTAAATGGTCAAACTTTTCCAGGGCTGGGATTTTCAGAGAAGATGGTTCGAGGGGCAAGATAACTGGTGATATTGATGACAGATTGCAGTGATCAGCTGTTGGCTCCAAGCTTGAGGGGAAAGGCCAAAAGTAACTGGTAGTTTGAGAGATGTAATGGTGGAGGGACTGAGGTCTCACTGTCATTGTAGAATAAGCACAGCTTAAGAGAACAATCACTTCACCCCCATCAGTATGGCTTTGTTATATATATAAAACAAATATAAAAAGTATTAGCAAAGATATGACAAAGCATTGTGTGGTGGGAACATAAAATGGTGCAGCTGGTTTGGAAAACAGTAGGGCAGCTCCTCAAAGATTTGTTAAACAGAGTTATAGGACAGCAACAGACAGCAATCTAGTTTAGGCATATACCCCAAACAACTGAAAGCAGGGGCTTAAACAGATACCTGTAACCCGTGCTCACAACAGTGTTCATTCACACCAGCTGAAAAGTAGAAATAGCTCAACTGTCCATGAATCAGTGAATGAATAAACAAAATGTGATACAAACACACACACACACACACACACACACACTCACACATGCACCCATCCACACACTGGAATCGTATTCAGCCTTTAAAAGGGAGAAGGAAAATACGAGTGGGGACCAGATGATGGAAGTGAGGAGCACAAGAATAATGTTAGCTGTAAGTCATGAGGCAAACACATGGGGTACTAAGATTCAGACCTGAATCCTTTTTTCTCTCAGTGTGAGGTTCAGATGATAAATAGAATTCTATATATTGTCCACTTAAACTGCTGATGTGAAAATAACACTGAAAAACTTAGCAAGAAAGGAGAAAAATAATACAAATAATGAAGAAAGCAAAACAGTATAGTTTGTGTGGACTATCTGCAGTACAGTAATAATTATGCAGATCACTACAATTCGGTCAGATTAACTTCATTAAAAGTTGTATCTGGGGGTGCCTGGGTGGTTCAGTCGGTTAAGTGTCTGCCTTCAGCTCAGGTCACAATCCTGGAGTCCTGGGATCGAGCTCCGAGTTGTGCTCCCTGCTCAGTGAGGAGTCTGCTTACTCCCCCACCCCCCTGTTCCTCTCCCTGCTTGTGCTGTCTCTCTCAAATAAATAATCAAAATCTTGTAAAAAAAAAAAAAAAGCTATGTTTGATTATAACAGCAAGTCCTAGTCACAGCTAGAGATTCTAGTAACAGAAACACAAATAAAACTTCAATCAGAAATTTATCTTTCACCTAGCATTAAAGTGTGAGCTCTTTTGTAGCTTAAAGAACTTATTGATGACAGGCTTATATCAAGAAGTTCTGGAAGAGAACTGAATGATTTGAAAGTCACCAGAAATTTTAAGCTATGTTCAGTGAGTACAGTAATCCCTTGATAGAACAGAATCCGTGAGCTCTCTAGTTTCCAGAGGAGTCCTTTTTTCTCTCAAATTCAACTGAGGGGAAAAAAAGCTTCTTTGGAATTTATAACTTTTCAAGGGGCCCTTGGGCAATTTTCTGATTACTAAATTGCAAACTTCAAAACTGGGCATACAGAAAAGCTTGTATTTTTAAAAAAATACACATTTGCATTATATATAATGTCATCAATTCTTATTTTATTTTATTTTTTTTTAAAGATTTTATTTATTTATTCGACAGAGAGAGATCACAGATAGATAGAGAGGCAGGCAGAGAGAGAGAGGGAAGCAGGCTCCCCACTGAGCAGAGAGCCCGATGCGGGACTCGATCCCAGGACCCCGAGATCATGACCTGAGCCGAAGGCAGCGGCTTAACCCACTGAGCCACCCAGGCGCCCCATCATTTCTTATTTTAGAAGATGTTATGAAGCTGTTTGAAATTTTAATTTTCTTTGTGTTATTGGATATTCATGTAAATGTCCATCCTAACCGGATAAGATCTCCATTAATTAACAGGAGAGCTAAACTACTTTGTACAGAGTCTAACTGTAGGTATACATGCGTGTCAGCTTTCTTGCGTGCTCAGTTGTGTGTGTGTGTGTGTGTGTGTGTGTGTTATATGCATGTATGTACATACACATACGCTATCTCTTTCACCAATGGAGAAGTTCAGATAGAATATGTATTTCACCATCTTGAGAAAGAAGGGGTTGAATCTCTTGTTGCTACGGAAGAACCACTCTATTTTATTTGGTGCTTATTTCAGAACAGTGAAGACAGGCTGAGCACTGCTACCAGAAATTTAGAAGAACTTACAGCGAAGCACATGGAAGAAATGAAAGAAGTAAGAGCTAATAACATAAAGTTTTAAGATACTGTGGTTTTGTTCATTGTCCTTCATTAAACCGACATGTTAAAAACCAACATCTGAATATTACTGTGTAGTTTGCAAAAGGACTTGCATGTACTTTTTTTCCCTAAAATGTTCCAGTAGTCTGTATCCATTTCCTGTAGAGATGTACAAGATGTTACCAAGAGATGACTGGTTGGACATCCAAAGAGGTCTGCTCAAGGTGTTTTTCATTATCTTTGTAAATTCATCCTGTTTCAATAACCCACCCTTTAGCTGACTCTCTTGCTTGTCGCTTGCGGGCTTAGAAACCTGATTAGTCAGTGGATCTGTTTCTCAAAGGTGACCTTATATTAACTACACTCACAGAGATGTTTGTGAAAAAAATAGATACCAGCTTACTAGTGGGCAAAAAGAAATGTAATTGCCACAAGAACCAGACATGCATGTCCTGTGGCTGATGGATTCTTTCTCTACAGGTACACTGCATTACAGATGTTTACTTGCGGAACAAGTATTCTAATTTTTTTTTAACGTAACAGTATTCATTGTTTTTGCACCACACCAAGTGCTCCATGCAATGCGTGCCCTCCATAATACCCACCACCTGGCTCCCCCAACCTCCCACCCCCTGCCCCTTCAAAACCCTCAGGTTGTTTTTCAGAGTCCATAGTCTCCCATTGTTCACCTCCCCTTCCAATTTCCCTCAACTGCCTTCTCCTCTCCATCTCCCCATGACCTCCATGTTATTTGTTATGCTCCACAAAAAAGGGAAACCATATGATAATTGACTCTTTCTGCTTGACTTATTTCACTCAGCATAATCTCTTCCAGTCCTGTCCATGTTGCTACAAAAGTTGGGTTATTCATCCTTTCTGATGGAGGCATAATACTCCATAGTATATATATGGACCACATCTTCCTTATCCATTCATCTGTTGAAGGGCCTCTTGGTTCTAATTTATATAGCACTGACTGAGACGGCCTGATTTCCACAATAGGTCTCTCTATACCTGCCTTTATTTCTGGACCTTTTATAGATTAGAACGTGGCAGGGTATCTAGCTAGCCCTTAGAGGAGTAAATAATGACATCTTTTGACTTTCTTATCACTCTTTTGGTGTTTCCAATACTGGTTAACCCACTTTTTTTTACATGTTCTTTCTTTAAATGAGTTAAGAAATTCTCTCAAGTTGCTTAGAAATCATTCTGTTGTGTTTCAGCTTCTCAGCTCAGATAGGCAACTTACTGATTTTTAAATTTAACTTTTAGAGGACAGTGTGATTTCCAAACTCTTAAAAAAGAATGCAGCTCCTTTAGATCAGAAGCAGGACAACGTAATAAACCATGAACTTTAACATTAGGCAAATGGGTGTGAAAAATTGCCTTTAGTACTGTCTTTCTGTGTAGCCTTGGGCAAGTTAGTTAACTTCTTTGAACTTGACATTCCTCATAGGTAAAATGTGGATGATTACCTCTTCAAAGAGATGTGTGAGGTTTACACAGGTTAAGGTCCATAAAACATTTCACGCACATGTGCTTGACTCCTAGCAGGTATTCCATCAATTATAGCTGTTTATTATTAGAAATAGGTGCTATTGTTCCTGCCATTTTGAAGAGAAAGAAAGTGAAGATTAGCAGGAAATTATGAACTTGGGTGGCAGTGCATAGTTACCTCTGCTATATACCATTCAGCTCTTTGTTCATTTTATGAGGGGTTGTGCAATAGATTTCAACACAATTCAGCAAAACGCAATTACTTTGTTAGCCTACTTTTTTTTTTTTTAAATTTATTTATTTGACAGAGAGAGGTCACAAGCAAGCAGAGAGTAGGCAGAGAGAGAGGGGGGAAGCAGGCTCCCTGCTGGGCAGAGAGTCTGATTCGGGGCTCAATCCCAGGACCCTGTGATCATGACCTGAGCGGAAGGCAGAGGCTTAACCCACTGAGCCACCCAGGCACCCCATGTTAGTCTACTTTTAAGCAATTTCCAGATAGGTAAGAGCTTAGCCTCTGGGTCTGGCCCTGCTGAGTGTGAAGTCTAGTCCTTCTCCTTATTTTCTGCATGACAATGCAAATCTCTTAGCCTCTTAACAGCCTGCTTCTTCCCCTATAAAGTGGGAAGCTAACAGTCTCAGAGGATTGTGGTGAAAAATGAAATGTTTGATGTCCTTAATACAGTGCCTGGGGCATTGAGCTAGCTTTTAATCTATTATTATGAGCCACATAAAAGTGCCTTTTATGAAGTTACCATATTAACCAAAAGCTATTTTTAAAAATACCCTGTATTTTAGTACAATCTTCTATTAACATTTCAGACATCTTAATCATCATTGTTAGCACAGGACGGTAAACAATTATTGTGGAGATTTTTCTCTGTTCGTGGGTATCATGCTATATTGCCTACACAGTAGATAAGGAGACTTGATTTGAAACCTGGCAAGTTAATGGAAAAAAAAATTAGATATTGTGACTGTCCCAGAAATTTGTAGAGCTGTGTCATCATATCTATGGGTAACAGTGTCTGATAAAATGAAACGGCTGGAAGGAAGTTTAGGGAGGGAGACTCACACTTAAGGAAAGCCAAGTTTTCTGTTTATTTCTTATAGACCGGATCGTATGGTGATCTCTCAATGATTCTTTCACTTCATAGATTTGATATGGGTTACTGTGTGAATCATGGACTAAGAGTAAGAAAATGTATTGTTTTCTTGTAGGTGGAAAAGTATGCAAACCATGTCCATAACTTAACAGAGGAAAGAGAAGCATCTTCTCACAGATGTGAAGAGGAAAACAAAGAGCTTAGAAATGTGGTTAAAGAGCTCCAACCGAGACAGGGTATTTTTCCTTTTTGTTAACAGTGTGAAGCTTATTTTTTTTTTCTACTTATAGAAAGAATATGTGACAATTATAGAAATGTATAAAAGTAAAAGGAAGGGGGAAAATTATAATTTTCCACTCCAAGAAAAGTACTTATCCTGTTTGAGTGTATTTTCTGCCTGGTCTTTTTAAACTATCGTTCTGAAATAGTTGGGAATGTTTGTGAGAGAGGACAAGATGGTTATTTCCTCCAATGTCTATTCTAGCACTTAACACACTGTCACAGTGACCTGTGTCAGCTCCATTGGGGCAGAGATCATGCCCTGGTCTTAGTGGTTTCTGTGTTTCCCACAGCACCTGCCTTGTAAAGTGCCTAGCATATTAAGGACTCAGGAAATTATTTATTAAGTACTACAAAGCTGCAAGTGAGAACATGGATAGGACCCCTTTAGAATATTCTAATATTCTGCTAATGGAAGTTTTTCCTTTATTTTGGATATCAGGTAGAAAGGTTAAGTTAAGCATAGGACCTCTATTTCATATGTACTGCACTCTTGTTTCATTGATTTTCCGGTCTTGTTTTCCATTGAATATGTGGAGTTTTCTTCTGCTGCTTTAAAAGTTTGTATTCTATTTTTGTCTGTATGGTAGTTGCATTTTTAAGAGCTTTCAAATTTCTTCTGGCATTCTTAGTTATTCTCAGCAAGAGGGTTGTTCAGGGCCCTAATCTGCCATTCTGTGAGAAATGGAAGATACTGTGTGTCCTGCTGCCAGTATAAATTAGTTTATGAAGGATTGGTAAATAGGGGAATTATGTCATTTTATTGTTATTTATTTATTTATTTATTTTTGAAGACCCTTAAAAAAACACATTTATTTATTTATTTATTTGACACACACACACACACACACACACACACGCACACACACACAATGAGAGAGGGAACACAAGCAAGGGGAATGAAAGAGGGAGAAGCAGGCCTCCTGCAGAGCAGGGAGTGCAACACAAAGCTCCATCCCAGGATCCTGGGATCAGGACCTGGACCAAAGGCAGATGCTTAAGGACTGAGCCACCTAGGCTCCCCTGAATTATGTCCTTTTAATGCAGAAGTTCATATACAGCGTACCCCAGCATGTTAATGATTTGAGCTAATCAGCAAGGCTTGGAGTTTATACATGAAGTTAATTTGTCCCACGTTCTTCTCTGGGACTCGATTTGGCCACATGTTTCTCCTGGGAAGTGCTTATTGCAAAGGTAGCCCTAATCTTTGTGCATTTGGCTTTGTTTCCATAACTCCGCAGACTCAGCTCTTTGAGCTTGCCTTTATAGCAAGCCTGAGTTTTTAAAAAAAGACAAAAGTCCTATATTTACTATAGTATTTATTTTTTTAGGAATTTGATGTATCTCTTTAAGTGTACCAGTGTAATTATTAGGATTGCCAGTGTTTTTTATAGCACTCTAGTTACACAATGACAGAGATTTAGAATTGTCTGTAGCAATCTAGTTTTTCAATAAGCTTTAGTACTTTTAGTGAGCAGTTTGCAAAATACAGGTTTATTTTAGGAGCATAAAACTTAATCACTTGAGAAATGCTTATGTAATTAAACAATATTTTTTGAAGGTAGAAATAATACGATTTTGTAATGAATTTAATGTTGGGTGGGAGAAAAGGGGAGAAATCATTGGTGACCCAAGACTTTCTGGCCTGAGCAGTTGGAATATTAGAGTTACAACTACTTAGGTTGGGGAGGCTATGGGAAGACATTTGGGAAAGACAGTAAAGAACTTGCTTTTGGACATGTACCTTTTGATGCATATATTAGACATCCCAGTGGAAATGTCAAGTACACAATGTTGTATGTTTGGAAGGTACTGCATGCTAGAGCAGTGAATCGAATCTGAGAGTCATCAGTAAATAGCCAACACTTAAAGCCTTGGGATGATAGGCGATTACCTGGGGAATGAAAAGAAGACTGGGCCCTGGGCATTTCTATGTTTAGAGAGGTTGGAAAGGTGAGAAATTGGCCAAGAAGTCTGAGCAGGAGTGGCACGCATGACAGGAGGAAAACCAACAGTGTGTGGTGTCCCAGAGAGACATGATGAAAGCATGTTGTCTTTGAGATAAGTGGGAGTGGAAGTGGGAATGGGATCCAGCACACAAGGGGAGAGTGTGGCCTTAGGAGCAAGGATGGTTTGTTAAATCTCACAAGAGGGAAGAGTATGTGGGAATTGCAGATCTGGTAAGGAGAGTTTGTGGAAGCTGGAGTGCTGCTTTTTTCTCAGTGAAATAAGAAGTGGGGTATTCAGCTGAGAATGAGGGGGAAGGAGGTGCTGGAGACTTGAGGAGAGAGAGGAATCAAATAATAGTCTAGATCGCTGGAAAATGAAAGAGAGAATTTCAGGGACCCGTGGGAGGATTGGCGGACAATAAGGACCCACTTAGGTGAGTAGACACGAATTTAGGTGAAAGCAATCAACACTGGCTGTGCAGTTTTCTCCAGCTACACTTTGCTTCTGGAGTGAGGGGCAGGAGAGGTGAAGGGTTCGTTTACGGGCTGGAGTTCTGTCAGCCAAGTATAATGGCAGGAAAGAGGGGCAAGGGAATTGTGTATGTTTTCAAGGAGGGGGGTGATTATGATGGTGAATTGCTTAGATGAATCTAAGAAAGTAAATGGGAACGGGACTGGGATAAGGAACATTGAAAAGTGTTTAAAGTTAGTGGATTGTAGTTGTCAGTATAGTCAAAAACTTGTTGACATCTAGCACTAGACGAAGCATATGGGAAATGGTGATTGGAGACTGGGATGCTTGAAATTGAGACTGGGGAGTTGCTGCTAACTGCAAGGTCTAGAGAATTACTGTGGAGTAGGGACTGAGATGGGGTGGAGGACTCAGTCTTTGGAAGTTAGTTGGTGAGACTGCGAAGCCAGGGCACTAGAATAATCTACCTGAATTTTGAAATCACCAAGAATTTTGGCAGGACTAGTTAAGTAACCTTCACAAATTGGTTGGCTTGTTGGTGCCTATATCCTTGTCTCATAAAGGGTAATCATGTTTCCTACCTCAGTGAATTGTTGCACAGATTAGATGACATAAATTTATCTTAAGTGCTTGGTATAATACCTAGTACATAGTAAGCATTCAATAAAACAACAATATTTAAAGTTATATAACATTAAGAATAGTTACTGCTTTTGAGAACCCTTTTCCACTACTTTTTTGGTTATTTTTTTTCTGAAAGTTTGCAGATGCCCTGAAGGGATGGGCAGAAGAGTGGTAGTAGCAATATAGCTGATTTTTAAAAAACTAACTTGCTATTTCATTAAGAACACATTTAACATTTTATAACACCAGTTATTTGCCGGCATTTCTTTTAACAGCTTTGTTTCTGTTATTTCTTCCTAACAGAAGTGCGAATAAAAGAGATTGAAGAAATGTTGTATAAAGAGGGCTTATCTGAAATAGCTCTGAGCAGCCCCAGTGAACAGATTATATACTTATTGGTAGAAAGAAGTACACTCTTGAGGAAACTGGAAACTGGGGACCCCAAACCAGAGTCACAAAGATGTATGACCAGTAACCTACAGAAAGGACTTGCCCAGGTATTCTGAAATTAACTAGGTAATTGAATAAGAGTCAGGCCATTTTTTTTTATTTGTTTGTTTGTTTGTTTCCTTAATCATTCATTAAATTACTAGGAAGCCAGTTTTTTTTTTAAAAGATTTTATTTATTTATTTGACAGACAGAGATCACAAGTAGGCAGAGAGGCAGGCAGAGAGAGAGGGGGAGGCAGGTTCCCTACTGAGCAGAGAGCTCGATGCAGGGTTCGATCCCAGGACCCTGGGATCATGACCTGAGCTGAAGGCAGAGGCTTAACCCACTGAGCCACCCAAGCGCCCCTAGGAAGCCAGTTTTAATAGTGCTTCAGTAAGTTGGTATTTTTTTTTTTTACAGATTTACTTATTTATTTGAGAGAGAGAGAGAACATGTCCAAGTGAGTGGGGGAGGGGCAGAGAGAGAGGGAGAGAATTCTGAAGCAAACACCCTGCATGCCCTGGAGCCAGATGTGGGGCTCCATCTAAGGGTCCTGACCTGAACCCAAACCAAGAGCTGTCCACTCAACCGACTTTGCCAAGGCCCCCCAAGTATATAGGTTTCATTTTTGGACGGACTTCTCTGCCACTTGTTCTTGGTATGAACTTGAGCAAGTTAGTTAACTTTTGTGAGTGTTGATTTTCTCATCTATAAAATCTGGGACTGACTCAACTACTCCACAAGGCTATCATGAAAATGAAATAACATATAGGCTCTTGAATAGTACCTCACACATTAATTAGCATTCTTGTGGGGGTTTTTTTCCTCAGAAAAAAATCTGTAGTACAGAAATCTGTAGTAAAAGGTGAAAAATTTATGCTATCTGAAGAGAAACCAGCTTATTAATTAGCATTATTGTTACCGTTTATTGAGAACTTTCCATGTGCCAGGCTCGGTGCCAGCGAATGTAGAAACACAGTCAAGTTAGACATGATTTGGACTTGCAAGCTTACAAGCTAATGGAGGAAAGAAAAAAGCCAGTGGTTACAGTTCAGTGTGTAAAGTCCCATGATAAAAGAAGGCATAGAAGGTTCGAGAAACTCAGAGGAGGGTTTGAGTCAGATGTAATGGGTCAGGGAACTGAAAAGCCTTCCAGAGGAGATGTTGAGTAGTATTTTGAAAACTGAGTATGTGTTAGCTAGATGAAGAAGCTGGGAAAGGCATTCCTGGCAGAGGAAACAGTATATATCACAGACTGGTTCATGTGAGTGAATGCTGAGAAATGTGGCTGGAGATATTTTCAGGAACCACATCATGGTGAGATTCATATGCTAAGCTAAAGTTTGGACTCAGCACCCAGCAATGTTCCTGAACCATACTAGGGGCAGAAACACTTTCTTTTTTTTTTTTTAAGATTTTATTTTTCAGTAATCTCTAAACCCAGCATGGAGCTTGAACCTACAACCCCAAGATCAAGAGTTGCTGGCTACAAACCTACTGAGGCAGCCAGGTGCCCTAAGGCATAAAAACATTTGATGAACTTTGTTATAGAAGGTCTGGAGAGTCACACTAAATAATTTTAAGAGGAAAGAGTAACATTCTGGTTCATGTTATTACAAAATCTGGGATTTTGGTTTTTGGTTGTATTGAATCAGTTTAAGAGGAATTTACTATCAGGACTCCTATGTGGCTAAGTAGGTTGGGTGTCTGCCTTTGGCTCGGGTCATGATCCCAGGGTGCTGGGATCGAGTCTCAAATGGGGCTCTTTTCTCAGTGGGGAGCCTGCTTCTTCCTCTGCCTGCTGTTCCCTCTTCTTGTGCTCTCTCTCTCTGACAAATAAATAAATAAAATCTTAAAAAAAAAAAAAAAAAACCAGAGGAGGGGCACCTGGGTGGTTCAGTGTGTTGGGCCTCTGCCTTCGGCTTGGGTCACGATCTCAGCATCCTGGGAACGAGCCCGCATTGGGCTCTTTGCTCAGTGGGGAGCCTGCCTCTCCCCATTCCCCTCTGCCTGCCTCTCTGCCTACCTCTGATCTCTCTCTTTCTGTCAAATAAACAAATAAAATCTTAAAAAAAAAAAAAGAGGAATTTGCTATCTTAAAATATTGATGTGATCTGTGATCATAGAATATCCATGTATTTTTTCATGTATATAAGTAAAGTTTTATGATTTTTCCCACAAAATCTTACACGTGTTGTTAACATTTATTTCTAGGTATTTCATATTTTTGGATGCTATTAAGCTATCTTTTTAAAAAGGAATTAATTTTCTAACTATCTATTGCTGGTATTTAAAAGTATAATTATTTTATATACTGACCAACACTTAACATTGTTGCTAAAACTTCCTATTAATTTTACATATTTATTTATAAAATAAATAAATAATAAACAAATATTTTAAATTTATTTTTGCTCTTTATTTTTATTTATTTATTTTTTTAAGTAGGCTCCACACCGAATGTGGGGCTTAAACTCATAACCCTGAGATCAAGAGTCATGTGTTCTACTGACTGAGCCAAACAGGCACCCCTCTTATTCATTCTGAAAATTTTTTTGAAGATTTAAAATATTTTCTACCTATACAATGATATTGTCTGAGAATAATGATACTTTTGTTTCTTCCTTTTCAGTCCTTATTCCTTTTAGTTCTTTTTTTTTTAAAGATTTTATTTATTTGACAGACAGAGCTCACAAGTAGGCAGAGGGAGAGGAGGAAGCAGGCTCCCCGAGGAGCAGAGAGCCCGATGTGGGGCTCAATCCCAGGACCCTGGGACCATGACCCGAGCTGAAGACAGAGGCTTAACCCACTGAGCCACCCAGGCACCCCCCTTTTAGTTCTTTTTCTTGCCTTATATTGGCTAGGCTCTTTACTGTTATCTTGAAGTTAGTATTATTATTAGTAGTATCTAGCTTTATCATTTTGTTATTAATATTGGAGAAAACATTTAGTGATTTACTATTATGTATGATGTTTGCTGAAGGTTTTGTTTCAAATGGTAGTGTTTACTTATTATCTATTATTTACCCTCTTATTCCTAGTTTGCTAAGAGCTTTTATTAGGAACCAGTGGTGAATTTATAAACTGTTTTTTGTAGCCATTGATTATGAAATAATTTAGAACTTGAATCTGTTAATGAGAGAATTTCATTGATTTATTTTTCTAATGTCCAACCTGTTGTTGCAATGCTGGGACAAATCCAACTTGTTCATGATATGTTATCCTTTCTAGATATTGTAAGATTATTTTTGATAAAATTTTGTTTATGATTTTTAATCTACATTTATGAATGAGAAGATTGCCCTGTGATTTTTCTTTCCCCTGTTATCTTTGTTGGGCTTCTTTTTTTTTTTTTTTAAGATTTTATTTATTTATTTGACAGACAGAGATCACAAGTAGGCAGAGAGACAGGCAAAGAGAGGAGGAAACAGGCTCTCTGCAGAGCAGAGAGCCCAATGCAGGGCTCCATCCCAGGACCCTGGGACCATGACCTGAGCCAAAGGCAGAGGCTTTAACCCATTGAGCCACCCAGGCACCCCTGTTGGGTTTTAATCTCAAGGTTTGGCTAGCCAGTGTTAGCCAATCATTTTTCATTATTGCCTCTATAATGACATTTTTAGATAATTTTTCCCAATCACTCCCCCATGAAATTTTAATACTACTGTAGAGTTCTGTGTACTGTAGGCATATCATGCTTTGCACATAAAAAGAATAAGATTTTTTTGTCCCCATAGGAACCAATTTTCATTGGTTGTGATATTGGGTGTGATATTATCTCATTGAAAATGCATTGCCTAAGCTCATAAAATGGATTGGACTGTGCTTTTTTTTTTTCGCTTTTTAAAAAAAATTTAAATGACATTTATGAAGATTGACTGATGTACGTTTTATTTCTCTCATTATTTATTTAGGAGAAATTTGAGCAAATTCACCAGCCTCTGCAAAGAGAACATGAGAAATATCAGGTACCTGTGCGGCAGCCTGGAAAATCTCTGAGTGAGGTAAAAAAAAAAAAAAAGAAAAGAAAAGAAAAAAAAAAGAATCCTTTGATTAGTAATAGGAGCTAATTACATATTAGCTTTTTAAAAAATATAAACATATAATGTATTATTAGCCCCTGGGTACAGGTTTGTGAATCGCCAGGTTTACACACTTCACAGCACTCACCATAGCACATACCCTCCCCAATGTCCATAACCCCACCCCACCCTCTCCCAACCCCCATCTAACACATTAGTTTTTAACAAGTATTTTGTTTGAATATATTAAAATATAAATCCATGCTGTGAAGATTATAGAATTGTACATAAATGTATAAATATATCACAAAGATTTGGGAAGAAAAAATAAATAGCTGATTTTTAAAAAAATGTATAAAAATTTAAAATCAGTGTGTGTTACATCCTTTGAAAAATCACTTTGGGATAATCCTTCCCAAATATGTTTGGAGTCCTTTATTTTGGATAGTCCTTTAATATATATAGCATATTATTTTAAGTATAACCAATTCTCCTTATGGAATTAAATTTTTTGCTCTGGGGAAATGTTATTAAGTGCTAAATCCAACAAATAAAGTATATGCTCGGAATTTAATCACAGGAAGTAACCCAAGATAAATGTATAGGGATAAAACTGTATATCATAGTATTATTTTAGATAGCAAAAATTGGAAACTACCAAATGTTTAAGTGATTATATAAATCATGTGACACCCATTACAGAACATTATAGCCTTTAAAAATTATCATTACAAAATCTGTACAATTTTTGTGGGAATGTTTCTCATATAATGTTAAATGAAAAAGAGAAGTACAGAGATTGGGATTATGACTATGTGAAAATGTTACAAATAAAAAATACTGCAAGGATATATACTGATGTGCTAGAAGTTTTGTTTTGTTATGCAGATGGTATTTTGGTTGTCTTCTTATCTTTTAGAAATATTTGTAAGATAATTATGTAAATTAATACATATTTGGGGGATCAAAAGCAAGATATAATTGAGACTGAATTTCTTAACTTTTAAAATGCTTTGAAAATAATTGCAGAAAAGGAGCCGTAAACATGATTTGAGTGTGTGCATACCTTGACATTAAATGAAATATTCCATGTGAAAGCATTTTGTAAACTGTATTTAGTGAAACATACACATGAAGAGTTTTTTCTCTTTTTCACCAGATGATACTCACTTTTATGATAAAATTTCTATTTTTTATAATCACATAACCGTAAACTCTTAGATATATTAGGTTGAACTATAAGAAGTTGTATGTTTATAGGTAAAAAAATCAAATGTCACCAATATTCATGATTTCACTTAATAAAAGAAATACATACAAATGAAATATTGTTTGCTGTTTTTCTTTGTTAGCTTTCAAATGCTTGTGGGAAATAGTGCAGTGTTATAAGAGTACATTTAATTTTTGTTTTATTACTAACAACGCTTTTATTTCAGTCCCGTAATGAAGACCTGGAAAAAGATAAAACGTCACAATACTGCCTGGAGAGAAATGGAGACGAAGCAGCAGAGAAGTTAGGGATGGCCCAGAAAGAGATCCAAAGGCTCACTGATGAGCTACAGGAGAAGAAGAAAGAACAGGGGAAATTAGGTAAGCTATGGTTGCAGAGGAACTGTTTTGATGATGGTTTTAAATGTAATTGACCTTTTCTCAGGGTGGAACATGAGTACATTGAGGGAAAAAAATCTGAAACACATAAAGTTTGATAAAAGCTTCTTTTTGTACAGTGTCCAGAAATTTCTACTGAAGCATAAGCATAATATACCTACCCAAACATGCACAACTCCTGAGTGCACATCATGGGGTGCAAGGTGCTCCCAGCATTCCAGAGCCCCCTTTGTTTCTTCTCGCTAGGTCTACACCCTCTCCCACCCAGAAGGAACCATTATTCTGACTTTTCACACTCTTTTGGAGTTTTGACTGCAGGCAATATGCATTCTTAAATTTAATTTTTCTTTCTTTTTTTTTTTTTAAGGTTTTATTTATTTGACAGAGACAGACACAGCGACAGAGGGAACACAAGCAGGGGGAGTGGGAGAGGGAAAGGAGGCTTCCTGCTGAGCAGGGAGCCCAATGCGGGGCTCCATCCCAGGACGCTGGGATAATGACCCGAACCAAAGGCAGATGCTTAATGACTGAGCCACCCAGGTGCCCCTAGTTTGCTTCTCTTGTTCAATCTTACGTTGGTGAGACTGGCTCATGCTGTTGCATATAGCAGCACTTTGTTGACTTATGCTGGTTGTATAATAGTCCGCTGAATGAACACACTACCATTCACTTTATCTGGCCGTTCTACTGTTGATGGACATTTGGGTTGCTTCCAGCTGTGCTCTCTTATGAATAGTGCTGCTAGGAATATTCTTGGACTTACCAACACATTTCTGATTGTGATAGACTTAATGATCCTAATGATTGGATCAAAGCGTTATGTGCATATTCTACTTTGGTAGATAACTGTTACACTGTCTTCCAAATAGTTGTATCAATTTAAGCTCGCTTCAGTTGTATACTGAATCTCAGTTGTTACTGAGATTTTGGTTGCTCCACATTCTTTGTCAGTATTTGGCATCGTCAGTTTTATTAACTTGGCCTTTTCCGGTAAGTGTATGGTATTTAGTGATGGCTCTCATTTGCATTTCCCTGATGGCTGATGAACTGAAAACCCTGTCATCATTTCTTGTTACTCTTGTCGTTGCTCATTTGGATACACTATTTTATGAAGTACCTGCTTAAGTCTCCTGTACTTTTTCTATTGGGTTGTATCTTTTATTAATTTGTAAAAATTCTTTATATACTCCTGGAGCACCTGGCTGGCTCAGTCTGTAGAGCATGTGACTCTTGATCTTAGGATCATGAGTTCGAGCCCCACATTGGGCATAGATATTACTTAGTTAAAAACAAAAAAACCAAAAAAACCAAAAAAACAAAACTTTTAAAATTCTTTATATATTATGGATATGAGCCTTCTGTTGGTTATAAATGTTGTGTTGGGGGGGCTTGCCATAAAGAAATGCTAATATTTATCAAGTTGGGTTTATCAGAGTTATTCTGTAGGGCTTCTGGGTTTTCATGTATAAAAACCTTTTCTATATCACTACAAGGTTTTTGAAAGTGTTCATCTCTATAGTGTTTTATTGTGCTTTTATGGTTTCCTTGTTTATATTTAAATCTTTCCTTTATCAATAATTTATTTTAGAATAAAGTTTAAACTTTAAAAATTATCCCCTTTCTATATTTATAATTTACAGTGATTAAGAAATTGCCCAATTTTCAAATGCAGTATATAGGTTACTATATCTTTAAAGTATTAAATGTTAAAACAGTAATGATTCTGCCAAATTGACATGGATTTAAAAACAATATCAGAAGGGTTGAGATTTTGTTAAGAATGTGTTTTAGACAGTGAACACAAATGAAATTTTTGGAATATGGAATTGTTCTATATCCTGATAAGTTTGTCAAAATTCACTGAACTTTCACCTAAAAGGGTGAATTTTACGGTATGTAAGCTATACACCCTATTTTAAAAAAAGAAAAGAAATTTGGCTATGTGAGTATGATGAGAAGCAGTCTCTGCTCCTTGTAGTACAGAAGGCGAAAGGAAAACCAGGACCCCCAATCCCCTTAGTTACATTTGGACACAACAGACCACCATCACATGGCCCCCTCTTCCATGGTCAGTCTGGTAGCTCCTAAACTACTAACTGAAAACTGTCTCTGCAGTAAGTATACTGGGGCACTGTTGGGAAGCTAAATTAGCAAGTCCTTTAAAAAACACATGTAGGGGCGCCTGGGTGGTTCAGTGGGTTAAGCCGCTGCCTTCAGCTCAGGTCATGATCTCGGGGTCCTGGGATTGAGTTCTGCATTAGGCTCTCTGCTCAGCAGGGAGCCTGCTTCCTCCTCTCTCTCTGCCTGCCTCTCTGCCTACTTGTGATCTCTCTCTGTCAAATAAATAAATAAAAATCTTTAAAAAAATTAAAAAATAAAATAAAAAACACATGTACTATTAAAAAATAAAATAAAATAAAATATATTAGTCCGATGTATGCCCTATGTATAACTTCTTGAGTCATCAGTTTATAAGTCAGAATGTATTTCTGGGTAACTGTGTTTACCATTAGCCTACTTCTTTCAATAAACTGACTCTTTTATTAATTAATTAATTTATTTTTAAAGATTTTATTTATTTGAAAGAGAGAGCCGGAGCAAGGGGGAGGGGCAGAGGGAGAAGGCAAAGCAAACTCCCCACTGAGCAGGGAGCCTGATGTGGGGCTGGACCCCAGACCCTGAGATCATGACCTGAGCTAAAGGCAGATGCTTAACCGACTGAGCCACTCACGTGCCCCCCAAATGACTTTTTTTGGATGAAGTTATCCAGTTTATTTTCTAGCTCGCTCTGTATCATATCCAAAAAATTTGGATGGGAATTAAAAATTTTGGATAATGACAAAGATTTTTTTTAAGAATAAAAAAGAATTCATGTCGGGACACCTGGGTGGCTCAGTTGGTTAAGCAGCTGCCTTCGGCTCAGGTCATAATCCCAGTGTCCTGGGATCGAGTCCCACATCGGGCTCCTTGCTCCGCAGGGAGCCTACTTCTCCCTCTGACTCTGCCTTCCACTCTGTCTGCCTGTGCTCGCTCTCGCTCGCTCTCTCTCTGACAAATAAATAAATAAAATCTTAAAAAATAAAAAAAGAATTCACGTCAAATATTTAGAGTATTCGTCAATAAATTGAAAGAAAAAGATTTTTTTTTAATTTAAAGGAATTATTAACCAATTATGTGTGGCTTTTACTGGACACTGATTCAAACACATTTGTAACATTTGTGAAATAATTGGAAATGTGGATATGTACTGGATATATAAAAAATTGTTAAATTTCCTGAACCACACGTGGCGTTTAGGTTTAAAAAGAGTTCTTTGGGGCGCCTGGGTGGCTCAGTCATTAAGCATCTGCCTTCCGCTCAGGTCGTGATCCCAGGGTCCTGGGATAGAGCCCCATGTCTGGCTCCTTGCTCAGCAGGGAGTCTGCTTCTCCCTCTCCCACTCCTCCTGCTTGTGTTCCCTCTCTCACTGTGTCTCTCTCTGTCAAATAAATAAATAAAATCTTTAAAAATAAATAAATAAAAAGAGTTCTTGTCTTGCAATTTAACTATAAAGTAAAATAATGAACAGTATTTAAAAAGAATTCTTATCTTTTAGAGATATATAGTGAAATCTTTATAGATGAGTGATATGGCTTCTGGGATTTGCTTTTTAAAGGCCTTTACATCATACCCACACAAAAATTAACTCAAAATAAACTACAAAGCTAAATATAAGAGTTAAAACTATGAGCCTCTTGGAAGAAAACAGTAAACCTTCATGATCTTGGATTAGGCAATGGTATATTAATTCAGTGCCAAAAGCAAACATGGTAAGAAATCCAAGATCATCTCTAAGAGTCCCACTTGGTGTAGACATAACTTTTCCCAGTTATTCAGTCAAATACAATATAGATGCTCCTGTGAAAAGCCTTTACAGATGTGGTTAAGGTCCCAAATCAGTTGCCTTTAAGAAAGAGAGATTATCCTGGATGAGACTGACCTGATCAGATGAGCCTTTAAAAGGGGTTAGTTTTTTTCCTGGTGAAAGATATTCAAAGTGTGAAAAGGGTTCAATATGAGGGAAATTCTCTTTTGCTGACTTTGATGATGGAGGAGACCATGTGGCCAAGAATGTTGGTTGCTTCTAAGAGCTCAGAGAGCTTCCTGGCTAACAGTAGCAAGGAGATGGAAACTTCAGTCCTAAAACCGTGGGACCAAATTCAGCCCGTAACCTGAATGAGCTTGGAGATGGATTCTTTCCCGAAGCTTCAGAGAGGAACACACCTACCTCATACCTTGATTTTAGCCTCATAAGACTCTTAGAGAACTCAGCCATACCATTTCTGGATTTCTGATCTACAAAACTGTTGGCTGAAAGATGGATATCGTTTTAAGTCACTAAATTTGTGATGATTTGCTATACAGCATTAAAAAACCATTTAAGTATGTAATATTTAAGTATGTAAATGAAACAAGATTGGCTATAGCTTGACAATTGTTAAAAGCTGGATGATAGATATAGGTATTTCCATAACTGGTCATAACTTCTTAATCTACTTTTATATATGTTTGAAATTTTCCATAATAAAAAAGTTCCCTCCAAAATTATTGAGGGTAACCACTAAAGGAATAGACTTAAAAAGTAAAACTGTCAAACAATAGAGAGGTCTCAGAAACTTACAGCCAACACAGTTTTAGAAATATTAGTAGTTTAAGAGTCATGATAGAGAGCTATGATTTTCAAATATCTGCATAAACATGGCAGGAGAAGCTAACTTGGCAACATGAGTTGATGTTGTTGGTGGTCTCTGATATATCAGAATTTGGTATGTGATATATTTGGCTGTATGTTTTATTGTAAAAAGAGGTTTTTTGGGGCGCCTGGGTGGCTCAGTGGGTTGGGCCGCTGCCTTCGGCTCGGGTCGTGATCTCAGGGTCCTGGGATCGAGTCCCGCGTCGGGCTCTTGCTCAGCGGGGAGCCTGCTTCCTCCTCTCTCTCTCTGCCTGCCTCTCTGCCTACTTGTCATCTCTCTCTGTCAAATAAATAAATAAAATCTTAAAAAAAAAAAAAAAGAGGTTTGTTTTTTTTTTTTAAGTGGAAATCTAATCAAATGTTTGCAGAACTTCTCTATTACTTCCTCGGTAATTTAAGCTTCCATAAAAAATTTATTCTGTAAAATAAATTCTGAACTCTCTAAGGCCTTTCTGGTTTGGCCCTTGCCTATCTATCCAGCTTCATATCCCACATTTCCCATAACCCTTGGCACTGTAGGCCCAAGCAATATTAGACTACATGTTCCTAGAGCACTCAGTGTTCTCTCCTACCCTCTCTCCTCCACATACGCTTTCCCTCTTTCTAGAACACCCCTCCACCAGCTATCATTCTACTCCCTCTCCTTCCATAGATGAACACATCACGAAGCCATAGTTTTAGTAAAACAGCACTATTCTCACATCTCTGGCACAGTGTATTCAAACAGACTTGAGTGCAGGTCCCAGCTTTACCATTTACTAGTTGTGTGACACTGAGCAAGTTGCTTACTTTTCTGAGCCTTCCCTTATCTATAAAATGGGGGTGCTAATATTTACTTCGAAGATTTATTATAATATTAATATATCTGAGACTAATAGCTGATGCTGTTGATAACAGTGGCAGGTATAGTATTGTTATGGTCAGAAATATAATTTTAGTTGAATCTGGTAGATTAGGCTGTGATTTACTCCAAAGAATTGAGTGCCTTGGGAATAATAACGAAACATGCACAATTGTGCCAATGTATTTACTTTGTGATAGGAATAATCTCTTATAAGGTTCATGTTAGTCTTTTATTTCTGGGAGGTTCTTCATCCTGACATAGAAAACCCACCAAATATATCACTGGTAATGACTAGATCCCAGAAGGCAAAGTGATAAAACCTGGATTAAAGAACCCAAATCCAATTGACTCCAGTGTCCCATGCTCTTGCCCTGTACCATTCTGCCATCTTCACATAATTCTTAAATAGTATCAAAAGGTATTTCCTGAAATTTTGTTGTCTTGATATTTCTAGCAACTACTGATAAAATTCTTTTTAAAAAAAAGATTTATTTTATTTTGCTTAGAGAGAGCACATGTATGGGGCAGGGGAGGGGCAGAGGGAGAGGAAGAGAGAGAATATCAAGTAGACTCCTTGTTGAATGCAGAGCCCGATGTGGAGCTTGATCTCATGACCCTGAGATCATGACCTGTGCCAAAATCAAGAGTTGGATGCTGAGCATTACTGGTAAAATTCTAAGTATTACTAATTGCAAAAATTAATTTTAAGTATTTCTGAGTGTTGGGGAACCTGGGTAGCTCAGTGGGTTAAAGCCTCTGCCTTTGGCTCAAGTCATGATCCCAGGGTCCTGGGATCAAGCCCTGCATCGGGCTCTCTGTTAAGCAGGGAGCCTGCTTTCTCCTCTCTCTCTCTGCCTGCCTCTCTGCCTACTTGTGATCTCTGTCTGTCAAATAAACAAATAAAATCTAAAAAAAAAAAAGTGTTTCTCAGTGCAATTAAAGCTGATAGTACCATGCTTAAAACGTTGAGTTGCTCCTATTGATTATAGTGGTCCACGCTCTTCAACATGGATTCTAATTAGGGAAACAGTAATATTATGAGATCACATAATCAGGAATAATGATGGGGTGCAGTTGGAGCGCTAAGAGGACGAGTCTGGAAAAGTTTCCTGGAGGTGACATTTATGTAGAAACTCAAAAGACAATCAGCAGAAAGGGAGTGTTCCAAAAAAAGAGAATAATTTTAAATGTGATCATCACACTAACCATTTGCTCCTCACAGAAATATTTTCTTGTTTCTTTAGATTCTGCACTTCAGAAGGCTCAGCTAGAAATTGAGAAACTGAAAGAAAATTTGACAAAGCTGAAAGAAAAAGGTGAGCTGTGCATGTTTGCAGATATATTTAATATACATTAATAGCATAAATTTATTGTACATGTTTTTACATAGTATCTTCTCTAATAATAATAAAGCCTATTGCCACTGTTATTACTTATTTCTACTACTATAACTACTACTACCACTTGCTGCTTACTGAGTAACAGATGCCTTATATATATGAACTCTAATCCTCACAACAATTCCAAGTAGTGAGTATTATTATTTCCATTTCATAGACAAAGAAGCTGAGTTATGGCAAGGTTAAGTGAGTTATCCAATAGCTACATTAAGTATTAATGAATTAAGTAATGTAGAGCTGGTATTTGAACCCATAGATATCTGACTGCAAAACCTGCGGTCAATAGTACATATTTTACCACTGAGATCAAGACACTTTATGATGAATTCAACAATACCTCACACATACTTGTTTACCTGGAAACCAATAGGCTTCGAATCCATGATGAATTAGTTAATCTGACATAGTTTGACTATGTAAAAACGCTACTAGCTATAAATAATACAATGAGATTTGAGTGTTACAGTGGTAGCAACTACAAAAATAATTAAAAACATGTCACCCATTTTATTTATTTACTTATTTATTATGTTATGTTAGTTACCATACAGTACTTCATTAGTTTTTGATGTAGTGTTCCATGATTCGTTGTTTGAGTATAACACCCAGTGCTCACCGCAATATGTGCTCTCTTTAATACCCATCACCAGGCTCACCCATCCCCCTCCCAGCTCCCCTCTGAAACCCTCAGTTTGTTTCCTGGCATCCATAACATATTACTCATTTTAAATAATTCTAAAACTAGGTTTACCCAGTGCTTTATAATAAGAAATATATATTTGGTCTTTGTTCCTCTTTTTAAAAATTTTTTATTTTAATTCAATTAATTAACACATAATGTTTTATTGGTTTCAGAGGTATAGGTCTGTGACTCATCAGTCTTATATAATACCTAGTGCTCACTACATCACATGCCCTCCTTAATGTCCATCACCCAGTAATCCCATGCCCCCTCTCCCCTCCCCTTCAACAATCCTCAGTTTGTTTCCTATGATTAAGAGTCTCTTACAGTTTGTCTCCCTCTCTAGTCTCGTGTTGTTTTATTTTTTCTTCTCTTCCCCTGTGATTGTCTATTTTGTTTCTTAAATTCCACATACCAGTGAGATCATATGATAATTGTCTTTCTCTGATTGGCTTATTTCACTTAGCATAATACCTTCTAGTTCCATCCACATCATTGCAAATGGCAAGATTTTATTTTTTTGATGGCTGGGTAATATTCCAGTGTGTGTGTGAGTGTGTGTGTGTGTGTGCATGCGTGTGTGTGTTTGTACACCACATCTTCTTTATCTATTCATCTGTCATTGTTGGCCCCGTTTCTGCCACCAAGCTTCTAAAACCCTTGAAATTTCCTGGGATGGGAATGATAAAAAGTGTCTTTTGTTATGTTAATGGGGACTGTTGGAAAACCTCTAGGTTATCAGAGGCTAGAAGGGGACAGTGGCTAGAGATTGAGTTCAGCCACCAGTGGCCAGTGATTTCATCACTCATGCCTATGAATGAAGCCTTTATAAAAACCCCAAAGGACAGAGTCTGGAGAGCTTCTGGGTTGGTGACCACATGGAGATTTGGGAAGAGTGGTATGCACAGAGAGGATATGGAAACTCCTCACCCTTTTATTTATACCTTGCCCCATGCCTCTCTCCCATCTGGCTATTCTTGAGTTATATCCTTTTATAATAAACTGGCAATCTAGTGAGTAAAATGTTTCTGTAAATTCTGTGAGCCACTCTGACAAATTAATCAAATTAAGGTGGGGGTCATGGCAACCTCTGATTTATAACCAGTCTGTCAGAAGCACAGGTAACAAGATGGGTTTGTTACTGGCATTTAAAATGGTAGGCATTCTTGTGGGACAGAGCCCTTACCTATGGAATCTGATGCTGTCTCGAGCTAGATAGTGTCAGAATTGAGTTGAATTATAGGATACCCAGCTGGTGTCCAAGAATTGCCTGGATGTGTGGGGAAAAAAAACCCCACACATTGTAATTGGTGATCAGGATTGTTAACCCTTCTTTTCTTAATTTATGAATACTTATAACATGAACACTGCTTTCTTAGCAACTAATAAAACAAGGAAACAAAATCAGTAAGGATAAAGACTTAAGAATAGTACCAACCAACATGACCTAATTGATAATTATAGAAAACACCAAATCACAGGTTCTTTTTAAGTATGCATGGAACATTCACAAGGAGAGGCTGTACTGAGCCGTAAAACAACTTTCTGTGGAGGAACTGAAGTCACACAAATTGTGTTCTCTGACCATAATAGAATTAAACAAAGAATCAATAACATAAGTATGTTTAGACAATCCCCAAATATTTGGAAGCCAAACAAGATATTTCTAAAAATTTTTTTTTTTTTAAGATTTTTTTTTTATATATATATTTTTTTATTTCCAGCATAACAGTATTCATTATTTTTGCACCACACCCCGTGCTCCATGCAATCCGTGCCCTCTATAATACCCACCACCTGGTACCCCAACCTCCCACCCCCCGTCCCTTCAAAACCCTCAGATTGTTTTTCAGAGTCCATAGTCTCTCATGGTTCACCTCCCCTTCCAATTTCCCCCAACTCCCTTCTCCACTCTAAGTCCCCATGTCCTCCATGCTATTTGTTATGCTCCACAAGTAAGTGAAACCATATGATAATTGAAGGATTTTATTTTTATTTATTTGTCAGAGAGAGAGAGAGAAAGAGCACACACAGGGAGGCAGAGTGGCAGGCAGAGGCAGAGGGAGAAGCAGGCTCCCTGCCGAGCAAGGAGTCCGATGTGGGACTCGATCCCAAGACACTGGGATCATGACCTGAGCCGAAGGCAGCTGCTTAACTGACTGAGCCACCCAGGCATCCCCAAATAAGGTATTTCTAAACTGCCATGCCTTCAGAGAAAAAATTACAAGAGATGTTAGAAAATATTTTCCATGAATTAACTTGAATGAAAATGAAAAATCATATCAATATTTGGGGGAAGTAACTAAATCTGTTCTTGGATGAGAATTTATACCATTTAATGCTTATACCAGAAATTGATAAAGGACTCAAAGTGATCCAACCTTTCACCTTAAAAACCCAGCAAAAATAAGTGAAATGAAAATGGTATTAAAAATAAGTGTTGAAGTGAAAAAAATTAAAGACAGAACCACAGGAGAGTATACTGTAGAACCAAGAGTGGTTCTTTGGAAGGATCAATAACACTGGTAAACTTCTAATTTGATCATGAAAAAAAAAAGAGAAGATAACAAATCACCAGTACAAGAAATGACAGAACATTTCTACAGACCAAAAAGATAACAAGGGAATATTTTGAACAACTTTATGCCACTATATTTGATGACCTCTATGACATGAACACATTCATTCAAAGACAAACTACTAAACCTCACTCAAGAAGAAATCTGCCCAAGGAATTGAATTTGTAGTTAAGAATCTTCCCAGGGGGCGCCTGGGTGGCTCAGTGGGTTAAGCCTCTGCCTTCAGCTCAGGTCATGATCCTGGGGTCCTGGGATCGAGCCCCGCATCGGGCTCTCTGCTCCACAGGGAGCCTGCTTCCTCCTCTCTCTCTCTCTGCCTGCCTCTCTGCCTACTTGTGATCTCTGTCTGTCAAATAAATAAATAAAATCTTAAAAAAAAAAATCTTCCCATGAAGAAAACTCTAGGCTCAGATGTCTTCACTAGTAAATTCTAAAATAAGTTTTAAGAATTAATAGTACCGGGCACTTGGGTGGCTCAGTGGATTAAACCTCTGCCTTCAGCTCAGGTCATGATTTCAGGGTCCTGGGATTGAGCCCCATATCAGGCTCTCTGCTCAGCGGGGAGCCTGCTTCCTCCTCTCTCTGCCTACTTGTGATCTCTCTCTCTCTCTCTGTGTGTCAAATAAATAAATAAAATCTTTAAGAAAAAAAAAAAGAAGTACAAAGAGTAAGAAGTAACTTTTGGGGTAACAAAACTAAGTTGTATTTATCCACAATGGATTGGCTAACTAAGTGACTGTTTATCTATTAATAAGAACATAAATCTATGTGCACAGATGTGAATAGATATCTGTGATATATTATCAAGTGAAAAAAGCAAGTTGTATATGTGGTATAATGCTATTCTGGTTTTTATTTTTTGCATATGTATGTGTGTCTGTGTATGTTCACAGGACTGCTATGAGGTGGTACACATTAATGTATGGCAATAAAGTTGTGAAGACACTGGAATAATTTTGTATCAGTTGTAAATAGCTGCTGGCCTGAGTCTTTCAGCTGTCTGTCAGCTACTCCAGCTGGCCAAGCTCCTCTCTGCCCTTTGTCTTCCCAGCCACTAAACAGATAATACTTAGCAATTCTCTAGAACGCTTCTCTGGAGCTATGTTCTTATACGTGAGGGTCCATGATTTAGGAGTTATTGCATATTTTTAGTATAACCCTTGTCTGAAGAATATGCATATAAAATATTTACTAAATATTAACCATATTATTTTGGGTCAGGGTGGTGAGTAAGGGTTAGATGAGAATATCCACTTTGAACATAACCGTATACTTCTTTCTTTTTAACAAAAAGCCTATATTCATTCATATTGTGATCAGCAAAACAATATTGCATTTAAAACAAGTCATTATTAGGGTGCAGGGTGGTAGAGTTGGTTGTGTCCCACTCTTGGTTTCGCCTCAGGCCTGACTGATCTCAGGGTTGTGAGACTGAGCCCTGCGTTAGGCTCCGCACTTACTGTAGAGTCCGCTTGGGTTTCCTCTCTCCCTCTCTCTCTGCCCCCCCCTTACTCTCTCTCTCTAAATAAATAAATAAATCATTGTTTACAATGAGCCATTATTAAAATGCATTTTTAAGATTTATGAAAATTGAAATTCTGGTAACATTCAGTGTGGAGAAATGGGCGGTGTCATTGCACAAAATGTAACTTTCTACAATCTTTTTAAAGAGTAATTTGGGGGGCACCTTAGTGGCTCAGTCAGTTAAGCATCTGCCTTCGGCTCAGGTTATGATCTCAGGATCCTGGAAGGGTCGAGCCCCACATTGGGTTCCCTGCCCAGTGGGGAATCTGCTTCTCCCTCTCCCTCTGCCTCTCCATATGCTTATGCTCTCTCGGTCTCTTGCTCTCTCTCGAATACATAAAATCTTTTTAAAAAATCATTAAAAAATAAATAAAGAGTAATTTGGCAATATCTGTCAAATTTTCTAAATGCACATATCTTACAATCCAGCTGTCCCATTTCTGGGGATTTATTTTTTGGAAATAATGTCATAAATGCCTAAAGATTGATAAATAAGGATAATGATGTTAGAATTGTTTGTAAGAGTAAAGCACTGGCAACACACCTGAATCTTCTTCAGTAGGGGAAAAGTGACACACATTGTGGCACATTGGGACAGTGCTGCACTGTGCAGAGCAAAATGAGACTAGATGAAGACTGATATATTAATAAGTGGTATATGAATAAGATGGACTAAAGAGTAGGGAGGAATAAATTATCGATATGACAGATGGCATCCCCAAAATATATATTGAGCAAAAGAAGCCTGACACAAAAAATACATATATTAAGATTCCATTTATAGGAAGAGCAAGGACCAGTAAAACTAATCTAAAAATAAGACAATTAATCTCACAAAACAAACTGAGGGTTGAGGGGCGGGTGGGGGGAGGAGGTGAGTAGGAGAGGGTGGTTGGGTTATGGACATTGGGGAGGGTGTGTGCTATGGTAAGTGCTATGAAGTGTGTAAGCCTGGCGATTCACAGACCTGTACCCCTGGGGCTAATAATACATTATTTGTTAATAAAAAATTTTAAAAAATGAATTAAAAAAACTAATCTAAAAATAGTTCCAAATGAGAAATGGAAAGTGACTTTATAAGGATTTTCCTGTAAAGACATCTATGACATAGTCACAAGTGGTAAACTTGCAGACAGATTATGTAGCATTGTTTAAATCTTTAAAAACTGCGCAGGCGAAAAACTGTCTCTGTCTCTCTCATTATATATACACATTCACTCACACATACAGGGTAGGATTATGAATGATTTTTTTTCTTTTTGGTGGGTTTTCTGCACTTTTCAAATTAAAAAATTATATATGGGAGAAAAAATACGAAGGGGACAAAAGAAAAAAAGGAGGAAAGGAAAAGCACAAGGAATAATTGATACAGAACAGGTGATGAAGAAGGAAAACAAAGGAGACTTGAAAGCAGCAGAAGAAAAATAAGAGAAATATGAGCAGAAATAGCTCAAAAGAAACAGCTACAAATTCAGCAAAGTCTCAGGTAGCAAGTTTGCAATATTGAAACTGGTGAGCACTGGAAAGAGCAGGTCTTACCTTGAGGTGCTAAGCTCAGAGAGGACTACCATTTTATGGGCTGTGGGGCAGACAGAAAGATGGCTTTGGTGCATAAACTTGATTCAGCTAGGAAAATCTGTCCATTCAGTGCTCATGGCTCAGCACTTGTCATCTGTGGGGTGCTACTCTTGCTGAGTAGAAGACATGTGTCTAGGAGTATATATGGTATGTAAGAAAGACAGGAGCATAAGCAAGATGGGAAGATAATTTTCTCATTTGTATAAATCTTAGAACGTAGTTTCCACTGCTTTAACTCAAAGAGCCTTTATTGCTGGAAATCCTATTCTCAAAAAATCCAGCTCATTAGTTTGGTGTGAGAAAAAGATTCTGTTTCGATAGATTGGTAGAATATTCTAGGGCTGGACTTGAGAGTAGCAGCTCTCCCGTGCAGAGTCACATATGTAGAGACATGGAAAGACTGAAGAGAAGGCAGGAAACAGCACCTCCTTGGTTTTTAAAGTTAGTCCCTCCAATTGAAACTTTGATCCAGTTGAGCCAACTGTGTCCTGTTCTCTGTTTTAGATTCAGTTGACCTACAAAAAGCAAGGGAACATAATGAGAGACTGGACAAGGAAATTCTGGCTTTAAGAAATCGGGTTCGATCACTTGACTCAGAAAAAAAAGTGCTTGGAGAAGTGGTAAGTTGTTTAATGTAATTTGTTTTTAGAATGTATGTATGTATATATCTATCTATTTATTTATTTATTTAAAAGATTTTATTTATTTATTTGACAGACAGAGATCACAAGTAGGCAGAGAGGCAGGCAGAGAGAGAGAGGGAAGCAGGTTCCCTGCCAAGCAGGGAGCCCAATGCGGGGCTCCATCCCAGCACTCTGGGATCATGACCCAAGCCGAAGGCAGAGGCTTTAACCCACTGAGCCACCCAGGCACCCCTAAGATCTTTTCTTTTTTTCTTTTTTTTTAGATCTTTTCTTTTTAATATAATTTAAGTTTGAGTTGTGTCACATTTGTGAACCATTTCTTTTTAGTAATTTTTGATTTTTAATACATACTTCCAAGTTCTGGGTATATGTGTCTTCAATTTTAGTTTATATTCATTTTACAACCATATCTCTATCATCTCACACAACACCTGTGTATCACACAATAATAAGCGCTCAAGTAATTTTGTTGCAAGAATGACTAAATACCCATTAGATTGGCTCTCATCAAAGCAACAGAAAATAACAAACGTTGATGGTAATCTGGAAAAATTGGAATCTTTGTGCCTTGTTGAGAATAAAAATTGATGCTGCAGTCACTGTAGGAACCAGCATGGCACTTTCCCTAAAAAGTAAATGTGGAATCACCATATGATCAAGCAATTCTGCTTTTGGGTATATTCCCAAAGAATTGAAGGTAGAGACTTGAGCAGATATTTGCACACTCGTGTTCATAGCAGTGTTATCCACAACAGCCCAAAGGTTGAAGCCGTTGAGGGATGAATAGATACACAGAATGTGGACTATACAATGGAATTTTATTCGGCCTTAAATAGGAAGGAAATTCTGACCTATGCTGGAACATGGCTGAAACTTGAAGACATTATGCTAATTGAAATGTGACAAAAAAGGACAAATAGTATATGATTCCCCTTTTATGAGGTACCAAGATAGCCAAAATTATAGAGACAGAAAATAGAATGGTGGTTGCCAGGGACTGGGGGGAGAGAAGGGCAGAATAGGGAATTCTTGTTTAATGAGCATAGAGTTTCAGTTTTGCGTGATGAAAAGAATTTTGTAGATCCATGATGGTGATGGTACATAATAATTAGAATGTACTTACTAATATTGAACTGTGCACTTGAAAATGGTCAACATGGTAAGTTTTATATTATGTATATTTTATCGTTGTTTTTAAAATGCAGTCATAAAAAATGAGTAGACAACAACTGTTCAAGTTGTCTTAGTCTTTTTACATTTACATATTTAATACCAACATATACTTATGTATGTAATACATACACACACATACATGATAAAATTTAAGAAGGGTGTATCCCAAACATTGTTATACTTCTGGAAAGGGAAATGGGATTGTGGGGTAAGTTTATGTTAGGGAAAAATTCACTTTTTACTCTGTATACCTATATGTTGTTTGAAATTTTTTCATGAAGAATGTATTCATGTATTACTTATATCTTTTAAAAACAAAGCAAACCACCTCCCCTACCCCATCCTCTCATATTTAAAATACTTTTTGTATTTAAGGTTGAAAGACTTAAAGGAGAGATTCGTGAATCTCAAGAGAATAAGCAACTTGGAAACCACTCCCCTGGGAAAAGTGTGGGTGCTGAACAGAGAGAACAGGTATTTTAAAGTCTATTATTTCTGATTTCAAATTATGAAGTGAGTTGCATTTTTGCAGAGTACACTGAGTGATTATACTAATTATTTGCTTCTCTCCTCTTATTGCTTGTCTTCTTCTATTGCTTGGCCAGTTAGAGTAGAGGAAGAAATTGGGGTACAGAGGATGTGTTTCTGTTCACATCTTCCCCACCGGGAAAATTTATATGAAGAATATAATGGACTATATTCTTTTTTAAAGAAAAAAAAAAGGAATTGTACAAAGATATAACCAATTTGGGCATTTTTAATCATCAAAATGAAATTGGTTTATAGAATCAACCAATGATGATGGAGTGGGTATTTGAAGTCCCACTTAAAGGAACAAACTATGGTAAAGAACCAGAAAGGCTTAGATGCTGTGCATGGTCTCTGGTCTTTTCAGCATGATCAGCCTCTGCAGTGGTGGGCAAAACAATCACCATCAAGCTGGAATGCAGTGGGAGCCCGTATGTTTTAGATAGGGCTGTGTCAGACACTCAAGGCAAGGAGCTAGACTGCTTTGGGGGGGCTTTCCTCTTACTTACCTACGATGAGTGACATTCCTTGTTGCTGAGCTAGTTTTTATTGTAGCTCCGTCGTCCCTATAGCCCAGATCTCTTATGCTAGGTCTGTTATTAAACGAAACGAAACTGAGACAAGTGAAAGTTATTTAAAGCTTTATTCTATGTTAAGCATTAGAAGTAAACAAAATTGAAGTTATGCAAAGCTTTAAACTATGCCAAGCATTAGAAATCAGACTGACCAGCCAGGGCCGCTCCGAGGAGAGTGACCCTTCCCAGCTTTATAGACTAATTTTTATAGAGCAAAAATCTGGCCACATATAGGTAGCCAATGAGATTGTAACATTGTATAGTCATGTTAGGCCACATGCAGGTGGCCAATTGAATTACAATTTACCCTATAGTAGCTGTTTGACCTAACCTATTATTCTGGTCAGAATTGGTGCTCAAGGTTGGCGCCCAAAAGGCGGGGTTTACATTCTTTGGTGGTTAGGGAAAAAGTATGTGTGTTTCTTACTGATTGGATGTCTCCACCTGGCCTGACTCGTTCTTGTATTCTGGACTCTGCTATCAGGAACTGGCCGACTTGGCCTTGTAATTCTGGGCTCTGTTATTAGGAACCGGCTGACCATATTTTACTGGCTTCCCAGACTTGCTTCTAAGTAAGTTTCTCGGGGTGGGGGGGCAGGGTCAGTTTAAGTTTTACTGCACAAACAATAAAATGGCTTTAAACCAAGATGGAGTAGCTCTGGCTAAAAAGGCCCTTACGCTTAGGTATCATGGAAACTACAGCTATAGGATTTCTTGGCTCTGACCCAGGGAACTGTTATCTTTCCTTTTCTTCCGAAACCCTCTTACATAGAAGCAGTGCATTTTTATAGGAAGGAAGGGAGAAAGAGCAGAGAAGGTGGAAGAGAGGAGTGGAGGGAAGGAAAGAAGGAATTTCCAGGCAAGACTTCAGTAACTTTTACCAAAACTATTCCCAAAGAGCTCAGTAGTGCTCAGAGTGCCTGGTGGCTGAGTCGGTTGAGTGTCTGACTCTTAATTTTGGCTCAGGTCATAATCTCAGGGTTGTAGGATTGAGCCCTGAGTCAGGTTCCCTGCTCAGTAGAGGTCTTCTTGAGATCCTCTTCCTCTTCCTCTATACCTTCCCCTGCTCACACTCTCCCACTCTCTCTTTAATATAAAAAAAAAAAAATTCTTAAAAAAAAAAAAAAGAACTCAGGGTGCTCTAATTAAAAGCAAGTTGAGGGGCACCTGGTTGGCTTAGTCATTTAAGCATCTGCTTTTGGCTCAGGTCATGATCCCAGGGTCCTGGGATGGAGCCCTGCGTCATGCTTCCTGGTCCTAGGGGAGCCTGCTTCTCCGTCTCCCTCTGTCTACTGCTCCCCTTGCTTGTGCACTCTCTCTTTCTCTCTCTCTGTGTTAAATACATAAATAAATAAATCAATCTTTTTTAAAAAGGCAAGTTTATTTTTAGTAACCATTTTGATTAGTTTCTTATTTAGTTTTCTTATTAGTTTCTAGTATTTCTTTATTCAAATATAAAAAATTTGAGTATTTATTCAGATTTCCTCCTTTCCGGGATTCTTTTTTTTTTTTTTTTTTTTTTACTAAGATGCTCCTAGAGATCCTTCCATATCATACAAAAAAGTCTTCCTCATTCTTTTTTTTTTTTTTTAAAGATTTTATTTATTTGACAGAGAGAGAGATCATAAGTAGGCAGAGAGGCAGGCAGAGAGAGAGGGGGAAGCAGGCTCCCTGCTGAGCAGAAAGCCAGATGCGGGGCTCAATCCGAGGACCCTGAGATCATGACCTGAGCCGAAGGCAGAGGCTTAACCCACTGAGCCACCCATGCGCCCCGAAGTCTTCCTCATTCTTTAGAGCAGTCTTGCTTTCTATTGTGTGGATGTACTATGATTTATTTAACCAGTCTCCTTTTGATGGACACTTGGGTTGTTTCTGGTCTTTTGCACAAATATGTGGGTATTTCTGTAGGATAGAATCACAGAAATGGTATTGTGGGATTAGAGTAGATGGATCTACAATTCAGGTAGATACTGTCTGATACTCCTCAGGAAGAATTATGCCATTTTCCTCTCCTTAAACAATGCATGTAAAAATCAGTTTCTTAAAGAATTCACCAGCTGAATATATTGTCTACTAAATGAGAGCTGAGAATGGGTATCTAAGTGTAGTTTTAATGCATCTTTATCTATTTATAGTGAAATTGGGCATTTTCATATGTTTAAAAGTTATTACATTTCTTTTATAAAATTTGCATCATTGAAATGTTTAATACAATATAAACATACATATTTTAAGAGTTGAGTTCAGTGAATTTTGACAGGTGGGTATACCTATGACTACAGCCTGGAATCAAGTTATAACTATATTCAAGCTCTCAAGTAATCAAGTTATAACTATATATAACTATAATCAAGTTATAACTATAACTGCAATCAAGAAAGAAAACATATTCATTAATCCATAAATTTCCCTCCCCCTTTGCCATTAACCCCACCTTCCACCAGTCCTTACTCCACCATCTTCTATTGTCATAACTTTTCTAGAATTTCAAGTAAGTAGAATCATCTAGTATATACTTTGTGTTCAGCTTCTTTCAGCTATAATGATGCTTTTGATATTTATGTGTTGTTGCCTGTCAGTAGTTTATTTTTTTTTATATTGCTTAGTAATATCCCTGTATTCAGATATACCAGAAATTGTTTACCCACCCGCTGGTTGATAAACATTCAAATTGTTTTTAGGTTTTGACTGTTACAAATAAAGCTGCCACTAATATCCTTATACCTGTTTTTTAAAATTCTTGGATAAATACCTAGTAGTGAAATTATCAAGTCATAGAGTAAATGTATGTTTAACCTTATAAAAAAAAACTGCCAAACTGCTTTCTGAAGTGGCAGTACTATCTTACATTCCTACCAACAATAGTATGGAAGTTTCAGTTGCTTCTCATTTTCATCAACATTGTTATTGTCAGTCTTTTGAGTTCTAGATATTCTAGGGGACATGTAGTTGTATCTCACTATGGTTTTATCATTTTGTAAAGTTTTATTTATTTTAGGGAAAGAGAGTGCGAATGGGCAGAGGGGCAAAGGGGCAGGGAAAGGGAGAGAGGATCTGAAGAAGACTCTGCATTGAGCATGGAGCCAGACGTGGGGCTCAATCTCACGACTCTGAGATTGTAACCTGAGCCAAAATCAAGAGTCAGACACATAACCAGCTGAGTTACTCAAGCATCCCTCACTGTGGTTCTAATTTGACTTTTGAAAGTATCTAATGACAATGAGTATGCTTTGATGTGCCGATTAGCCATTAGTATACGTTTTTTTATGAAACCTCAATCTAAATATTTTGCTTGTTTTTAACTGAATTATATGTATATTAAGTTTAGGAATTCTTTATATATGTTGCATACTAGTCCTTCATTAGATATATGTACTTTAAATATTTTCTCTCAGTCTATGACTTGTCTTTTCATTTTTAAAAGTGTTTTATGAATAATAGTTGTTTTAAAAATTTTGATGGAACCCAATTTATCAAAGTTTTCTTTTAAAATTTTATTATAGGACATATAAGCCATCTAAGATATTTTGTCTATACCAAGGACACAAAATATTTGTCCTCTCTTTTCTTCTAAAAGTTTTAGAGTTTCAGCTTCTACATTTAGGTTTATGATCCATTGGAGATAATTTTTGTATATAGTGTGAGGTGAGGTTTGAGGTTCATTTATTTCCAAATGTATATCCTGTTATTCTGGAATGATTTATTGGAAAGATAACTATTTAATTACTTTGGAACCTTTATAAAAAATCTGTTATTCAGCTCAATTTCTGGACTCTCTTCTGTTCTATTAATCTAAACATTTGTTTGTAGGATAATATCATGCTGTTGTTTTATTGTAAGTCTTGAAATCAGAAAGAAAATCTTTCCAACTTTTTCTTTCAAAGATGTTTGGACTGTTCTAGGTTCTTTGCATTCATATACATTTTTAAAAAGATTTTATTGATTTATTTGAGCAAGAGAGGCCTGGAGACCCTGGGAGCATAACCTGAGCTGAAGGCAAATGCTTAACTGACTGAGTTACCCAGGTGCCCCTTCCATATACATTTTAGAATCAGCTTGTCATTTTTGACAAAAGTGCCTGCTAGGATTTTGATTGGGATGGCACTGAATCTGCAGATCAACTGAGGCAGAATTTATATTTTAACAATATTGGGTCTGCCAATGTGTCAACATGATCTATATCTTTCTGTTTATTTGAGTCTTTATCTCAGCAATGTTTTATCGTTATCAGCGCGCAGTTCTTACCTATGTGTAATTTCATCTATTCTTTTAAAAAATTGAACTATAACTTACATACCATAAAATTCACCCCTTTAAAGTATATTGTTAAGTGGTTTTTAGTATATTCACAAAGTTACACAATTATCACCACTATCTAATTTCAGAACATTTTCATCTTTCCAAAAGAAACCCCATATCCATTAGTAGTCAATCTCCATTCCCTTAGCCTCCAGACTCTTGGCAACCACTAATTTGCTTTTAGTCTCTAAGAATTTGCCTATCTGGTACATTTCATACACATGGAATCATACAGTATGTGGTCTTCCACATCTGGCTTCTTTCACTTGGCATAATCTTGTCGAGTCTGAAGCATATTGTAGCATGAATCAGTACTTTATCTCTTTTTATGGCTAAATAATACTTCATTGCATGGGTTATAACACATTTCGTTTATCCATTCACCAGTTGATGGACACTTGGTAGTTTCCACTTCATGGCTATTAGGAATAATGTTGCTATGTACATACATGTACAATTTTTTTGTGTGGACATATTTTCGTTTCTTTTGGGTATGTATGTAGGAGTAGAATTGGTAAGTCACATGTTAATTTTTCTTTTTCCTTTAAAGATTTTATTTATTTATTTGACAAAGAGAGATCACAGTAGACAGAGAGGCAGGCAGAGAGAGAGAGAGGGAAGCAGGCTCCCCGCTGAGCAGAGAGCCTGATGCGGGACTTGATCCCCGGACCCCGAGATCATGACCCGAGCCGAAGGCAGTGGCTCAATCCACTGAGCCACCCAGGTGCCCCAGTCACATGTTAATTTTATGTTTAACCTTTTGAAAATGCCAGGCTGTTTTCCAAAGCAGCTGCCCCATATAATATTCCTATCAGCACTCTATGAGTTCCCCACACCATCAATATTTGTTATATTCTGTCTTTCTTATTATAGCCATCCTAGTGGGTGTGGAGTAGTATCTTAATGTAATTTTGACTTTCCCAAGTGATATTAAGCATCTTTTCTTACACTTACTGGCCATTTGTATATCTTCTTTAGAATATGTCTTTTTATATCCTTTGCCAATTTTTAATGGCATTATTTGTCTTTTTATTGCAAGGGCTCTTTATATATTCTATTTATTAGTCTCTGTCATAGACTGATTTGTGCCTCCTCTGACATGTGTTGAAATCCTAACCCCCGGTACCTATGAATACAACCGCATCTAGAAACAGGGTCTTTGCAGATGTAGCCAAGTTAGAATGAGGGCATTAGGATGGACCCTACTCCAGTATGACTGGTGTAACTATATGAAGAGGAAATGCTGTGTGAAGACAGAAATGCACAGGAAGTGCCATGTGCTGACAGAGGCAGAGGTTGGAGTGATGGGCTGTGCCAAGGATCGACAGCCACCACCAGAAGCTAAAAGAGGCAAGGAAAGATTTTACCCAGTGTCTCAAAGGGAACTTGACTCTGCTGAAGCTTGATTTCAGAATTCTGACTCCAGAGCTATGAGGAATATATTTTTGTTTTTTTAAGCCTCCTAATTTGTGGTGCTTTGTTATGGCAATCCTAGGAAACTCGTTGACATTTTGGTACCAGAAAGTGAGGTACTTCTATAACAAATACCTAAAACTGGAGAAGTGTCTTTGTAATTGTATTATATGTAGAGGCTGGAATAATTTTGAGGTGCTAGACAGAAAAAGCCTAAATTGCCTTGAAGGGACTGTTGGTATAAATATGAACTTAAAGGTGGTTCTGGTGGGAGCTCAGAAAGAAGTGAGAGCTACAGGGAAAGCTACTGTCATCTCAGAGAACACATATATTGCCAGTATCTTGCTAGAAATACGAACATCAAAGGTGTTTCTGGTGAGGCCTCAGAGAGAAATGACTTGACTCTGGAAAAGAGACGATCCTTGTTATAAAGTAACAGAGAATGTGGTTGACTTGACTCTGGAAAAGAGACGATCCTTGTTATAAAGTAACAGAGAATGTGGTTGAGTTACGTTTTACCATTGAGTGGAAAGTAGAACCTTACGTGATGAACTTGGATGTTTATTTGTGGTGATTTCCAAACAAAATGTGTAAGGTATGGTTTAACCTTGATGCTTATGGTAAAATGTGAGAGGAAAGAGGTAAGTTGAATTAATGGTTAATAAAAAGGAACAGCACTTGTTGTTCTAAACCCTATAATACATTGTTATTATTATTCCTTAGCCTATTACCTTTTATTATTTTTAAGATTTTATTTATTTATTTATTTATTTATTTGACAGAGACGTAGCAAGAGAGGGAACACAAGCAGGGGGAGTGGGAAAGGGAGAAGCAAGCCAAAGGCAGACGCTTAACTGACTGAGCCACCCAGACACCCCAGCCTATTACCTTTTAAAGAGAAAACAAGTCTTTCACATTTAACCACATATTGACCATTTCTAGAGCTCATCATTACTTTGCATAGACCCAAGTTTCTATCTGGTACAATACTTCTTTAGACTAAAGAACACAAGTCAACATTTCTTCTAGTATAGATCTACTAGTGATAAACTTTCTGGTTTTGTTTGTCTGCAAAAGTCTTTGTTTTGCCTTTTTTTTTTTTCCCAAAAAGCCTTTTACCACGGTAAAATGCACATAACAGAAAATTTATCATGTTAACTATTTCTTTTTAAGACTTATTTATATATTTTAGAGAGAATGCAAGCAGGGGGAGAGGCATAGGAGAGGAAGAGAAGCAGACTCCGCACTGAGTGCAGAGCCCAAGATGAAGCTTAGTCTCACAACCCTAAGATCATGGCTTGAGCTGAAATCGAGTCAGATGCTCAGTCCACTGAGCCACCCAGGTGCCCCTCATTTTAACTACTTTTAAGTGTGCAGTTCAGTGGTGGTAGCACGTTCACATTGTTGTGTAACCATTACTGATATCCACCTCCAGAACTCCCTTCATCTTGTAAAACTAAAACTCTATATTCATTAAGCAGTAACTCCCCTTCTGCCTTTCTCCCAGGCACTGGCAACCACCATTCTACTTTCTATCTCTATGATTTTGACTACTCCAAGTACCTCATAAAAGGAGAATCATATACTATTTGTCCTTTTCTGATTCACATTTCAAGCAGCTAATGTCTTCAAGTTTCATCCACATTGCAGCATATGTCAGAATTTCCTTCCAATTTAAGGCTGAATAATATTCCATTGTATAGTCCACATTCTGTGTATCTATTCATCCCTCAAGGGATACGTGACTTGCTTCAGCCTTTTGGCTGTGTGTTTACTGCTATGGGCATGAGTATGCAAATATCTGTTCAAGTCCCTGCTTTCAATTCCTTTGGGTATATACCTAGATGTAGAACTGCTGGATCATATGGTAATTCTCTTTCATTTTATTGAAGAACCATTTTACCATTTTGCATAATGACTGCACCATTTTACATTCTCACTGACAGTACACAAGGGTTCCAGTTTCTCCATATCACCATCAACACTTTTTATTTTCTATTTTTGGTGCAAGCTATCCTAATGGATGCAGGGTGGTTTCTCATTGTGGTCTGAGTTGCATTTACATAATAATTAATGATGTTAAGCATCTTTTCATGTGCTCATTGACTTTTCATATGTTGTCACTGGAGAAATACCTATTCAAGTCCTTTGACTATTTTTTTTAAAAGAATTTTTTATTTGTTTCTCAGAGAGAGAGAGAGAGAGAGAGAGAGAGAGCAGGCACAAGCAGGTGGAGCCACAGGCAGAGGGAGAAGCAGGCTCCCTGCTGAGCAAAGAGCCCAGTGTGGGACTCAATCCCAGGACCCTGGGATCACAACCTGAGGGGAAGGGAGATGCTTAACTGACTGAGCCACTGAGGTGTTCCCCTCCTTTGCCTATTTTTAACTCATGTTGTTTTTATGTTGTTGAGTTTTAGGAACTCTTTACTTATTTTTATTATATGAATCCCTTATCAATATATAACTTGAAAATCTTATTCCATTCCATAGGTTTCCTTTTCACTGTATTGATGCACAAAAAATTCTAAATTTCATGAAGTCCAGTTTGTCCATTTCTTGTTTTATTGTCTGTGCTTTTGGTATCATATCCAAGAAGTCATTGCCAAATCCAATGTTGTAAAGCTTTTCCCATTTTTTTCTTCTATGAGTTTTACAGTTTTAAGACTTACACTTAAATCTTTGATTCATTTTGAGTTAACCTTTATATTTGCTGTTAAGGTACAACTTCCTTCTTTTACATATGGATATTCAGTTATTCCAGCATCATTTGTTGAAAAGCCTGGCCTTTTCCCATTGAATGGTCTTGGCACACTTGTCAGAAATCTTTTGAGCATATACATGAAGTTTAATTTTTGGTCTCAGTATTCTATTCCATTGTTCTATATGTCTGTGTCTTTGCCTATACCACACTATTTTGACTACTCTGGCTTTGTAGTAAATTTTAAAATCTGGAAATATGAGTCCTGAAGCTTTGTTCTTTTCCAAGATGATTTCAGCATACCTTGAGATTCCATATGGATTTTAGGATGGGTTTTTCTATTTCTGCAAAAATGATATTGGGATTTTGATAGGAATTTCATTGAATCTGTAGATCTTTTGGGTAGTATTGACATCTTAACAATGTTAAGTCTTCCGATTCATGAACGTGGAATATGTTTCTGTTTGTTTTCTTTAATTTTTTTCAGCAATATCTTATAGTTTTCATTGTACAAGTCTTTCATCTCCTTGGTTAAGTTGATTCCTAACTATTTTATTCTTTTTGATGCTACTATAAATGAAAGTGTTTTTGCAATTTCCTTTTCAGATTGCCTTGTTGTTAGTGTGTAGAAGTGTGTTGATTTTGTATCTTGTTACTTGGTAAATTCATTTGTTAATGTCTAACTGTTTGTAGAATCTTTAAAGTTTTCTACATAAGATAATATCATCTGCAAATAGAAATAATTTTACTTCTTCCTTTCTAATTTGAATGTCTTTCTTTTCCTTGCTTAATTGCTCTGACTAGAATTTCCAATACTACTTTGAATAGAAGTGGTGAAAGATTTGTTCCTGATCTTAAAGGAAAAGCATTTAATCCTTGACCATTGAATATGTTGTTCCCTGTAAGTTTCTTAAAAATTTCTTATTATGTTGAGATGGTTTTCTTCTATTCCTAGTTTATTTCATGTTTTTTTTTAAATCATGAAAGGGTGTTGGATTCTGTGAAATGCATTTTCTGCATCAATTGAGATGATCATGTCAATGTTCCCTCATACTTTTAATGTGGTATATTACATTGCTTGACTTCTGTATGTTGAACCATACTTAAATTTCAGGACTAGATTTCACTTGGTCATGGTGTATAACCCTTCTAATATGGTGTTAAATTTGATAATATTTTGTTGAGAATTTTTGCTTCGATGCTCATAAAGGATACTAGTCTGTGGTTTTTTCTTCCATTTTGTATCTTTGTCCGACTTTCATGTCAGGGTAAGCTGGCCCCACAGGATGATTTATAAAGTGTTACTTCCCTCTCAAGTTTTGGGAAAAGTTTGAGAAGGATTGGTGTTCATTCTGTTTTGAATGTTTGGTAGAATTTACCAGTGAGGCCATCAGGCCTGGGCTTTTCTTTGTACCTGAGCTTTTTGATTACTGAATCAGTATCCTACTAGTTATAGCATGATTCTTTTTTATTTTTTTAAGGTTTTACTTATTTATTTGCTAGAGAGAAAGATAACAAGCAGGGGGAGCAGCAGGCAGAGGGAGAAGCAGACTTCCCGCTGAGCAAGGAGTCTGATGTGGGACTTGATTTCAGGACCCTGGGATCATGACCTGAGCTGAAGGCAGACAACTAACTGATTGAACCACATATGTATCCATGGTCTTTTTTTTTTTTTTTTTAAGATTTTAAAAAAAATTTTTATTTTTTTTAATTAATTTATTTATTTTCAGAAAAACAGTATTCATTATTTTTCACCACACCCAGTGCCCCATGCAATCCGTGCCCTCTATAATACTCACCACCTGGTACCCCAACCTCCCACCCCCTGCCACTTCAAACCCCTCAGATTGTTTTTCAGAGTCCATAGTCTCTCATGATTCACCTCCCCTTCCAATTTACCCCAACTCCCTTCTCCTCCCTAACACCCCTTGTCCTCCATGATATTTGTTATGCTCCACAAATAAGCGAAACCATATGATAATTGACTCTCTCTGCTTGACTTATTTCACTCAGCATAATCTCTTCCAGTCCCATCCATGTTGCTACAAAAGTTGGGTATTTGTCCTTTCTGATGGAGGCATAATACTCCATAGTGTATATGGACCACATCTTCCTTATCCATTCATCCGTTGAAGGGCATCTTGGTTCTTTCCATAGTTTGGCGACTGTGGCCATTGCTGATATAAACATTGGGGTACAGATGGTCTTTTTTTTTTTTAAAGATTTTATTTATTTATTTGATAGAGAGAGAGATAACAAGCAGGCAGAGAGACAAGCAGCGGGGGGGGGGGGAAGCAGGCTCCCCACCGAGCAGAGAGCCCGATGTGAGCCTCTATCCCAGGACCCTGAGATCATGACCTGAGCTGAAGGCAGAGGCTTAACCCATTGAGCCACCCAGGCGCCCCTGTATCCCTGGTCTTTGTTAGTTTTGTGTTTCTAGGAATTCGTCCATTTCATGTAGGTTATCCAGTTTATTGGTGTACAATTGTTCAACGTACTTTCTTCTATGCTTTTTTATCTGTAAAATTCATAAGAATGCATTCTTAACTTTTATGTTAGTATTTTGAGTCTTCTCTTTTTTTCTTAGTCATTCTAGCTAAAGGTTTGTCAATTTTGATCTTTTCAAAGAACCAACTTCTGGTTTCACTGATTTTCTGTATTGTTTTTCTATATTTTATCTGTGCTCTGGCTCTTATTATTTCTTTTTGCTGTGTTTGGACTTAGTTTGTTGTTCTTTTTATACTTCTTTAAATCATAAAGTTAGGTTGTTGATTTCAGTTCTTTCTCATTCTTTAATATAAGCATTTATAGCTATAAATGTCCCCCTTAGCACATCTTTCATTACGTCCCCTAAGTTTTGAATGTTGTAGTTTCAAATTTTATTTTTATTCATCTCTGGATATTTCCTGATCTCTCTTGTGATTTCTTCTTTATCCATTGGTTGTTTAAGAGTAGTTGTTTAGGGGTGCCTGGGTGCCTCAGTGGGTTAGGGCCTCTGCCTTCAGCTCTGGTTGTGGTCCCGGGGTCCTGGGATTGAGCCCCACATCGGGCTCTCTGCTCGGTGGAGGGCCTGCTTCCCCCTCTCTCTGTCTCTGCCTGCCTCTCTGCCTACCTCTCTGCCTACTTGTGATCTCTGTCTGTCAAATAAGTAAATAAAATCTTTTAAAAAGAGTAGTTGTTTAATTTCCATATATATATGTATACATATATATGTATATATGAAATTTCCAGTTTTCCTTCTGTTATTAAATTTCCTTCTGTTATTAAATCTGTCTCCATCCTACTGTAGTTGGAGAAGACATTTTGTATCTATTAAGACTTGGTCTATTGCCTAAAATATGATCTATCCTGGAGAATGTCCTGTGTGTACTTGGGAAGAGTATTTTGCTGTCATTGAATAGAGTGTCCTATATATGTCTGTTAGATATTGTTGATTTATTATGTTGTTCAAGTCCTCTATTTCCTTAATTCTCTTATATCTGTTCCATCCATTATTGAAAGTGGGATATCAAAGTTTCCAACTCATTGTAGAAATGTCTACATCTTCTTTTAATTTGGCCAATTTTGCCTTATATATTTTGGTCAGTGATTAAGTACTGTTATATCTTATTGCTGTATTGAAACTTTTATTAATATATAATCCCCTTCTTTGTCTCTTGTAATCTTTTTTGATTTAAAATCTATTTTGTCTGATATTAGTTTTACTAGCCTTGCCCTATTTTGGCTAGTATTTGCATACTTTTGCTTGCCCCTTCTTTGCATCTTTGGATCTGAAGTGAATCTTCTGTGGACAGTATATGGTTGAACCATGTTGTGTTTTTATTGAGAGATTACATTATATTTAAAGTAATTATTAAAGTAGGACTTCTGACATTTCATCATTTGTTTCTATGTACCATATAGCTTTTTGTTTTCCTCATTTCCTGCTTAAGTGTCTCTCTTGTATATAGTTGATTTTTTTTTGTAATAAAACATTTTAATTCCTTTTCATTCCCTTTTGAGTATGTTCTGTAACTATTTTCTTTGCAGTTACCATAGGGATTGCATTTAACATGCTAAAGTTATAATACTTTAATTTGAATTTATGTCAGTTCAACTTTAATAATATGCAAAAACTTTGCTCATTTACAGCTTTGTTCTCAGTAATTGACATCACAAAACTACATCTTTTTTTGAGAATTTTTGAAAGATTTATAAAAAATTTATTTGACAGAGAGACAGACTGTGAGAGAGGGAACACAATCAGGGGGAGTGGGAGAGAGAGAAGGAGGCTTCCCACTGAGCAGGAAGCCCGACGCAGAGCTTGATCCAGAATTTTGGGATCATGACCTGAGCTGAAGGCAGAGGCTTAACAACTGAGCCACCCAGGTGCCCCACAAAATTACATCTTTATATATTGTGTATCCAAAAGCATGAATTAATAATTGCTTTTTAAAATGTTTTAGTCTCTTAAGTTACATAGAAGCTTAATTATAGAATTAGAGTGAAAGTTCCAATAATATTAGGTTTTAGGGTAATAATAATTTTTAAAGCAATATACCAATCTCTTAAGTCATGTGGAGAACAAAATTGGAGTTTTAAACCACTATTACTATAACACTAGCTTTTATCATTGTCCATATATTTACTTTTACTGAGATGTTTCTCTTCATATGGCTTTGAGTTACTGTCTGGTATCTTTTTATTTCAACCTGCAGGACTCCTTTTAGGATTTCTCACAGGGTGGGTCTAGCAGTGACAAACTCCCTCAGGTCTTGTTTATCTATGAATGTCTTACTTTCATTCTCACTCTTGAAAGGACAGTTTTGCTGGTTATAGAATTCTAGGCCAACAGGTTTTTTTTTTTTTTTCTTTTAGCATTTTTAATATATCAGCCCACTGCCTTCTGGCCTCCAAAGTTACAGATGAGAAATCTGCTGGTACTGTTACTGAGGATCTCCTATAAATGACAAGTCACTTCTCTCTTCCTGCATTCAAGATTATCTCTTTATCTTTGGCTTTCAGTGGCCAGTTTATAATATGTCTCAGTGTGGGTCTCTTTGATTTAATCCTTCTTGCAGTTCAGTGCACTTCTTGGATGTTTATATTCATGTCTTCAACCAAGCTATCATTTTCTTTTGTCTTTGATGGTGACCATGTCTGTGACCCATTCCTTCTTCAGTTACCCATATATCCATTGGGAGGAGGCTGATCTGGGAAAGGACCAAAACAAACCTAGAATTACAAGAGAGTTATTCGGGGTGGTACCTGAGAAGGATCAAGGGAATGGCAGCTGTGGACTAGCAAAGCCTTTAAGCTCATGGTGCAGGTCTGATACCCATTAAAAAGGGAGAAGGAAGGAAGATTGGATAGGAAGAGCCTCAGACTGTGGTGTAACTCTAAGAAGTCTCATTCAGACCAATAGGGTTTTGGCACAGTGATAACCTGTGAAGGAATTCCACATTAACCAGAAATGGACAGGTCTTACTATCCCTACCATGCTTAGTCGTTCATTGGAGGTTACCTGGGAAGAGTGTGCCAAGTTCTTCCCTGAAGGGAGAGATACCTACCAGTGGTACACTGCCATGTGGCTCTCTGTGTCACAGAATTCTTGATGGTAGAAAAGATCCTTGGAGAGTGACTGGTTAATCCACCTCCCTCTATGATAGATGTCATCTATGACATTCTGAATAAATGAGTATATGTCATATTTTAAAACATGTTTAGAAAAGAAGATCATACATATCCCTCTCATGTTTAACTTTAAATACCAGAAGTTTTTTCTTTGTGTAATCTCAGTCCTCTAGGCTTCTTTCTTTACTTTGTCATCAAGACTTGAAATATGTGATTTCTAAAATAATACTGAATAGATTTTTATGATCAGAGTTTTCTCTGATCTCTTGATCTTCCATGAAGAAAAAGACTCAAGCTTTCTCCATCAAGTTTAGCGCCAAGCAATGGAAATATCACTAGGTATTCACTAAGGGCTCATTCTCAGCTATGGAATTGAGTGAACTGAGTGCTGTAATCAGTAGGTTAGGAGTTTCAGATCTTGATGCAAGGCCATGCTTCCCTCAGCATGGATCTTCAGCTTTTTAGTGAGTGTGTGGGTGCCTCATGCAATCATTCCTGGTCTCTTACTACTTTACTTTCTGTTCCCTACAAAAAGGAAGTTAGAGGATGGAAACTAAGATTTCAGTGCCTACACAGTATTGTAATGACTCTGCTGTGGGTTTGATATAATTCATTTAATGTTAACAGAAAATTCTGGGAGATAGGTATCATTCACCTCCCTGCATAGGTGAGGAAACAAAGATCACAAATTCATAAATGTAAAGATTTCAAATTTCTTTCTTTCTTCCTTTCTTTTTTTTTTTTTTAAGATTTTTATTTATTTGACAGACAGATCACAAGTAATCAGAGAGGCAGGCAGAGAGAGAGAGAGGAGGAAGCAGGTTCCCTGCCAAGCAGAGAGCCCCATGTGGGGCTTGATCCCAGGACCCTGAGACCATGACCCGAGCCAAAGGCAGAGGCTTTAACCCACTGAGCTACTCAGGCACCTCTCTTCCTTTCTTTTATACAGAGAGAGATATTGAGGGCGCAAGCAGGGGTGGGGGCAGCAGGCAGAGGGAGAGAGAGACCCAGGCTCCCTGCTGAGCAGAGAACCCTATGTGGGGCTTGATCCTAGGACATTGGGATAAAACCTGAGCCAAAGGCAGATGCTTAACTAGCTGAGCCACCCAGGTGCCCTGAAGATTTCAAATTTCAACTGACTACAAGACCCATGTTTTTGCCACTGTGATTTTCAAACTGTGTTTCAAGGATCCTTGATGTTCCACAGATGCAGAGTTCTAGGTCTTCTGCCTCCACATCAACCAGAGAAGCCTCCATTTCTGGGCTCCCTGTAGACAGTTTTCCCATAAGAATTCTTTTGAAAATAAATGGGAGGGGATGACTTTAAAAAGACAAATAATTTAGAAAACCAACCCCTTAAATTGTGCAGGCTCCTCAAGACAATGACCTGTATTCCTTACCTATTTCTATATGTAAGATTTACCACTAATTAGACCATCTTAATGCTGCTAACATGCATATTCTCAGGGAAAATGCTTGAAAAGAAGAAATTCTAGGTATCTGATAAGAATGATAATAGCTGGGGTGCCTGGGTGGCACGGTCAGTTCAGCATCTGCCTCCAGCTCTGGTCATGATCCCAGAGTCCTGGGATGGAGTCCCACGTAAGGCTCCCTGCTCAACTCCCTCTGCCTGCCGCTCACCCTGCTTATGCTCTCTCTTTCTCTTTCTGTCAAATAAATAAATTAAATTTTAAAAGAAATTATAATAGCCACAATATATTGAGCATCTCTCATATGCCATGACATGTTTACATAATCCCAATAATCCTTGTAACAGCCCTCCCCAAGGTAAGTAGGGCTATTCCCATTTCATGGTTGAGAGAACTTAAAGGGACTTGAACAAAGTGAGAGGCAGAGCTAGGAGTTGTTCTGGGTTTAGTCTGGACTTAGAGCTGATTATGTACATCGGATCAACCCTTTTTTATGTTCAATTAGCTAACATATAGTACATCATTAGTTTTTGATGTACTATTCAATGATTCATTAGTTGCATATAACACCCAGGGCTCATCACAACACATCATGTCAACTCTAATGAGGATTTATGGAGGGTTTATATAGGGGATTAATTATACCTCCTGGGGGTTACAATATACTCCACACTGAGCACATAAATCACGTCCACCTGGAGGTGGTGACTGCGTATGTTCCATCCTGCCCACTGCCTGCACCTGCCACCCCCATGGACTGTGCCTGTGAGAGGGCGTGGGCAGAGTGCAGGCATGTGGTGGGGATGGTAGTAGCACTTGTCAAACTGTGCCTGGAGGCACAGTTTGCTTCAGAGCATTAGATGATCCCCACCTTTGGGGCAGTAGAACACTGAAAGTGGAAAATTCTGAGCTGTTACACCTTTCTCCAGAGTCGTTGGTGGCTACCCTATGCCAATGGGGCAATTCCCTAGCAAACCTGGTTGCTTCTCTTTGCTTACTGCTGCCTGACAGGTGAGGTAGGCACCCATCAGCTACCCAGAGCTCTCTTTCTCCCACTGCTCATTTCTTACAGTATTTGCTGCCCCTCTGCTGCCTTTTTCTGCTTTAGACTTTGGTCACCATGTGACCAAAGGACACACGTTGCCTAAATGCATAACCATCATTAATATGCCACAAATTATGTTAAATTTCATATATATATTCTTTTGAAAAGCTATCTTTTAAAACTTATAGCATTAAAATACATGATGTTCTTATACTGAATTACACAAAGGAAAACACGAAGGAAATGATGGGAGTTTTCATTTTTAAGGGTTGAAATGGTTCTCGCGGGTGCCTGGGTGGCTCAGTGGGTTAAGCCTCTGCCTTCAGCTCAGGTCATGATCTCAGGGTCCTGGGATCGAGTCCCGTATCGGCCTCTCTGCTCGGCAGGGAGCCTGCTTCCTCCTCTCTCTCTCTGCCTGCCTCTCTGCCTACTTGTGATCTCTCTCTGTCAAATAAATAAATAAAATCTTAAAAAAAAAAAAAAAAAGAAAAAAAGAAATGGTTCTCGCACTTGGCACTGAAGCATCTCAGGTGATATAGGGTGGAGCCAAGGAGATTCTGGCTTTGGGTGCTGAATGCATCAGCATTCATCTGTGGACCTGCAGAAACGTCTATCAGGACAAAGGGGGGCTGGTGAAGGGGAGAAGCTGTCCTGAGGGAAAACTTTACCCTCTCCTATGTCCTTGCCCAGTCCTGCTAGGAAGTCAACCTAATTCTTAACCATGTCTTTTTTCTATACCCCCAGACAGGAGGAGTTGTAAAAGTTACACTGGGGTTTCAGCATCCATTTTTACTGTTGCCTGTCCCATTCTTTCTAACCCATCTCTTCCTATTAAACATGAGAAAGGTAAATTACTGATAATCAATAATAATAAATAATATTTATTAATATTAATAAATATTAGTTTATTAATAATAAACTAAGAAATTAATTTTTTAAAAACCTGTTGGTTAATTTAATACATATCTGGCAGTAAATATGAATCCAGAAGGATCAGCAAAGCCCCAGAATACTTTTCTCCAAAATTTAATTAGGGTAGAACTCTGGTGGATCAATGCTTTCCTCTTCAGCTTAAGTGAATGAGTGTTTTTGTCTCTGAATTAAACTAAAAACTTAATTGAAGATTCTGTTGAAACCGAATTCTGAGAAAAAGTAGTATCAGTGGTGTCTTCTATTTCTAAATTACATCTAAATACTCAGAAGCTTCCTTTGCCTATAGTTTTTTTATTGGGCCAAATCTACAATGAAATGTTACTTTTCAAAAGTGAAAAAAAAAAGGGGGGCACATTAGCAGCTTATATCAGGACAATGAAGATCCTGTAGTATATTCTTCTAACACTTGGTTCCTTTGGTTCAGCTGCCAAACAGCAGTGAGGGCTCGAACACTTCATAAAGCCACTCTTCAAAGGATCCAAGACCAAACAGGAGGTGAAACTTGTTGGTACAGAAAGTTTTCAAGCTGTATCTTCAGGGAAGGATGCTTTAAAACTATAGCTTATTTTTTCTTTTTTTTTTTTTTTAGAATAACACATGTATGTATGTATTTTAACTGATGATTTATTTGGCTTAAGACTTCCCTCTTAGAGCCTGAGTTATCAGTAATATAGGAAAACAGCAGAGAACCCTGTATGGAAAGTCAAGAGACAGTGCAAGTACAAGATTTAAATGAGGTAAGACATAAAAAGGTCATTTCCAGTGACAGCTGCTAATTCAGTTGCGGCACACTCCATAAGGATGCTTAAGGATAGCTGAATATAGGCAAAGGGAGAAAATACACCTGCAGGAATGGTAAACCTACATCTTGTGATTGTAATCACTGGTTACAGGTTAGGAAGGAGCCCGGTAAAATATATTTTGGATAGACTAGCGTGTTGAAATTGGAAGGGTATTTAAAGGTACTGCCTTGCAACTGAGTAAACGTGAAAATTCAGAACAACCCAATAACACAAACCACCATTTACAAAGCATCGCTGTAAGTGAGGTGCCCACATGTGCATAGGGATCATTGTCCTCATTTTTCTGATGACAAAACTGAGTCTAAGTTAAGTAACAGACTCAGTTTTCCGCTGTTGGTAAATAGAACAAGACCAGTAAGACTTTTTTTCCCCACAAATCATTCTTGGTTTCCCAAGTTGGAGAGTAGAGACCTATCCATTTCATGCTGCTCCCTAGTGGGGTGGTATAAAGGAGTAGTTAGCTCACCTGACAGGTGTGCTCTGACCAACAAGAAGGGTCCACAGCTTGATGGCAGTATTATGAGAACTGGCTCAGTTCTCAGTCCGTAGCCACCAAATTGCATTTTGGCCTCAACTTAATTTCCTACTAGGTTTTTGTAACAAGAGAAAATATGCTTTGGTAAGTTCAAATAGAGTAGATACTAAAAGTAAGGGCTTATAAGTTAAATTTGGTTTGAATCCCAGTGCTGATCTTGGGAAAAATATCTAATATAGCTGAGCCTCACCTCTGTTCTCTGTTTAAATATATATATATATATAAAAAATTATATATTATATATAGAATATAACTTAATTATGTTTATATATTATATAACTTTATATTTATATAAATATATCATATAACTTAATTATATTTATATATTATTGACTTTACATAAATATTTATATAATATATTATATAGTCTATAACTTAACCATATTTATATATATGTGTATATATATATATATATATATATACATATATATATATATTCCAATTTCGTAGGGGTCCTGGAAAACAAAATGAGATAATGCAAGTAAAGCATGTATCATGATGTCTGACACATGGCAAGCACTAACTAGTAATTACTTTCATTATTATTGCAATTATTATTATCAATTAATCTGGAAAGATTTTAACAAGACTTTATATCTGATAGCTGCTTAACAAAATACTTTCAAAATCTCACTTCATTCCTACTCTGATGGTTATAATGTATATAATAGAACAGTATCAGCTCCATCTTACAATTGAGGAAGAGGCTTAGAGAGAAAAATGTCTCTTATGAGCTATGGTACCATGAATTACTTTTCCCAGCTTCATATCTCCCCTAGATGACTTTATAATTGAGTTAGGCAGGAAATTACTATTATCAGAATCTACACATGATTTAATTTAAACATGATCATTGTATATAGAATTAATTATGTAAAATGCTTTTTGCAGAGTTTGAAAATGAGCCAAGAAAAAATTGAAATATTTGAAAGTGAGTTGTCAGAAGAAAGGAGAAGGCAATTGGCATCTGATTTTACTACTATACAGAAGGCTTTGAAAGTTGAAAGTGAGGTATTTTGCCACTCAGGATGTTATTTCCCTCTTTTTGCATTCCTACTTTAGAGATTTCATGTTACCATTTATTTTGGTTTTCAACTAAATCGTAGCTATAGAATACATGTTTCTGTTAGTAATAATGGGGTGAGTGTCCTTTCCACAAGCTGAGTTCCAGCACCAGCCAAAGAGGGGCCTGAAGTAGCAGGTGTTTGATTATTATGGTGGTCATAGAGTCATGGACTTGTCTCTCCTTTTAAGTGCTTGTCCCAGCATCTTGGAAAGGTCTGTCAGGAGACAACCAGCCTATATTTGGAAGAGAGACCTGGATGTGAGTCCATGGAAGTCTAGATCACCAGTTTAGAGGATGGTGACACTTAATCAGTTTGCAGGGTGGGTGACAGCCTGTGCAACGCCCCATATCCCATCCTGATGACCTACAGGAATTTTCAATGCAATGGGCAGGAAACTGATGCCACTTGCCCTCTTCCGGTGGTTTTGGGTGGCCACTCTCCATTTTCTCTCCTTTTTGCCCCACACCTTCCTCATCAACACTGTCTTCCCTTTCTGATCTCAAGGCTTTGGGAAAATACCAAGTAACTCCTCTCCTAAAGTAAATTTCATATCACCTGTTCCCTTCATAGGGTACCACAGATTCTCAGGTCCCAGTCATCCACCAACCAAAATGTATATTCCATATCATCAGTGTAGAAATTTGATAAGAATCTACATATAAGTGAAATGTTTTCTCTCACAGATATAGAAAAAAAATCAGAGTTGATTAAGTCACTGAATATACTTTATTAAGTAAGGCAGCATACTCTGTAGTTAAGAACACAGAGTTTGAAGTTGGTCAGACAGGTGAATCTTAGCTTTACCACTTCCTAGCTATGTGAACTTAGGCAGGCCACTTACACTCTCTGAGCCTGTATCAGTAACGGGACTGCATGGGGTTGTCACAAAATTAAAGGCATGGTTGTTCTGTAAAAGGTAACTTAAAAAAAAAAGATATATTTTAAAACAGGTAATATAACTAATGCAGGAGTTGCTGAAGAATTTACCTCTCTAGAAACCTTGCTGAAAGTAGGAATGACTCTAGAAACCCCGTCCTTCAACCTGTGAATGATAGAAACTAGGAATGCTCAGTTTAATTAATTGATTTAGGTAAACTTTAATTATTAAGAAAGTAGTTCTGCCAGAAGAATAAGTTGGAATATTTAAAACAACAAAAGAAATTCTAAGATTCCTATTTAGAAGTATTATACCTTTTATGGGAAAGTCTTATTTTATTTTATTAAATATTTTTATTTCTTAATCAGGGATTGCAAAAATCAAAGTCAGAACTTATATACCTTTACAATGAAATTCAAAGTATTCCAGGGGCGTCAGAAAATGGAGACCATTTTTTAGTAAAATATAACCAGCTGCAAAGAGAGAACTCTGAATTAGAAACAAAGGTGAGACTGAATTAATTCTTTAAATGTTCAGTGTTTGACTTTATCTTTTATTAGGATAAGATAAAAGGAAATTAATTTTCAGGAAAAGATGACTTGGAAAGTGGCATATCTTTTACTCATATAATTACATATATATAAAATTATATAATTTATAGAATAAATTGCCATATTGTGTAGGTTATAAGCCAGTCTGCATCTCTGAATAGACTTCAGTCTTCACTTTTAGGATTACGCTGTTAATTCTTTACTTTAGATCAGTTTCCAAACAGTTTAATTTTTAGAGTACATATTATAATGTAAAAGGTTTACTTAAAAATAGAAATACCAAATGATCCAGCAATTCCACTATCTGGATATATACCCAAAAGAATTGAAAGTAGGGCCTTGAAGAGATAATTTACACACTCATTTTCATAGCAGCACTATTCACAATAGCTGAAATGTGGAAGTAACCCAAGTGTTTATTGATGGATGAATAGAAAAGCAAATTGTGGTATGTAACACACAATGGAAAGTTATTCAGCCTTAAAAGAGGAGGGAAATCCTGAAGGATGCTACAACATGGACGAATCTTGAGGACATCACACTAAGTGAAATAAGACCATCACAAAAACACACACACTGTATGATTCCAATTATGTGAGATACTTAGAGTAGGCAAAATCATAAAGACAAGAAGTGTAATGGTAGTTTCAGGGGCTGGGGGAGGGGTGAGGGCGAGTTATTGTTTAATAGGTATAGAGTTTGTTTTATAAGATGAAGAGTTCTGGGGATGGTTGATGGTGATGGTCACACAACCCTGTGAATGTATTTAATACCACTGAAGGCACACTTCAGTGTGTAAGGTTAAGATGGTAAATTTTATGTTATGTGTACTTTACTACCACCCCCCCGAAATACAAAACAAACAAAAGTTTACTTAAGTGTCTTCAACCTTAAATCTTCAAATAAAAGCTTTTTTTTTTTCCAGTTATACTGAAGGTCAGGTTCATACTTAGAATTAGGAAAATGTTTAAATGTCCTGCCCCCAATACATTCCCCAAGTATAAAAATGGCTACCAGACCACAGTTAGATGGAGAGGTTGCCTGCAGGGTGATTCCTGGAGTCCCACTTATTAACTACTCCTGGCTATCTTGATTAAAAAGGTAGGGAGGAGTGAAGGCTTGAACACACAACTAAAATATATTGGGTTATATTTTCATAGCACATGTGAAATGAAGGACTAAACCCAGGCCTCATTTATCCTCTGTGAAGTTGTTATCCTGAAAGCAGGGTGCAGGCTGCTGAGGGATTGGGACTTGGAGCAAACAGTATATGACCTAGTAATGGAAAGGTCCAGAACACGAGGTTTGCTACCTGGAAAGGGGGATACATGGGGCACAGCCTAAACTAAGCTTTGTTGGAGGACCTTGTCAGCAAAGGGTTGTCATCACACTGTACAATTAAAGGATCTTGTCTTATGAACTATCTCTGGACAGTGCAACACAGAAGATGAACTGTGGCAACAGGAATATAATGTAAAGACAAGAGATTCAGATCACTATCCTGGTAATCTGGCTCTCCCTTGCTCCCTCTTTTAAAAAGCTTTTTATTCTGAAATAAATTCAGGCTTACAGAAAAGTTATAAAAATCGTACGAAGAATTCCCATGTACCTTCACTCCTCCAGTATTAGCATGGTGTGCTGCATTTGCTTTATCATTCTCCCTCTATCTTCCCTTCTTCAAAGATACCCTTCTTTAAAACCACATGGATTTATGCATCCTTGTGCCTATGGTAAAAGTGGATTAGATTACATAACAACAGCAAAGCATTAAGTTAAATTAGAAGATGACTTCAAATAGGATGTCAATTTATGTTATTTGTCAATAATTATTTAAACATTTAATAGATTCAATGTACTTTCTCATAATTATATATTAGAATATACAAAATAGAATATTTGTCTTCTTACTTTACAGGTCTTGAAGCTTTCACAAGAATTTGAACAATTAAATCATTTTACTGTAGGGAGAAATACTACACCTGCTAATTTAATTGCAAGTGAAAATATCTGTAAAGATCTTGGGTCTAAACTAACAGTTTTGGAAGTAGAGATTCAAAGCCCAAAGGAAGAGAAAGAGGAATTCTGGTAAATTGAGAAAGTCCCATATCACATTAATTATTTGGGGGGAGAGATACACTTACTTTATTTGGCTTGATCGTTGTAAGAATTTGACATTCACTTCTAAATGGTGTGAGTGGAAAAATTAATTATAAGCAAGCATTTCCCCCAAGGAGTTTGTCTTTTATATGTTACTACATTTTTAAATTTTATCTTGCTTTTTAAAATAAATTTATGCATTTTGAGGAAAATTTGGAAAGCATGAAAAAATAAAAGGATTGATAATAACCCTTAGTTTCACTAAGGAAATCTGTTAATGTCCTAATTTAACTATACTCTGCCAAGAGATTTTTTGCTGTTTTTATTTAACATCATATCTGATAATCATTTTGATAACCTTCTCTCTTTTTTATTATGTTATGTTAGTCACCATACAGTTCATCACTAGTTTTTAATTGACTGTTCCATGTTTCATTGTTTGCATATAACACCCAGTGCTCCATGCAACCTGTGCCCTCCTTAATACCTGTCACCAGGCCAACTCATTCCCCCACCTTCTTCCCTTCTAAAACCCAGTTTGTTTCCCAGAGTCCGTATTCTCTCAATTAGTCTCTCAAGTCCATAGTCTCTCATGGTTTGTTTTTGATAAGCTTCCCTCCCTTCCTTCTTCTTTCCCTCCCTCTCTCCCTCCCTTCCTTCCTTCCCTCCTTTTTTTATTAATCTTGCCCTCAAACTCTTGTATCTCTGCTTTTTCACCAGAAGTATCTTTCACAGAAACTTTTGAGCTTTTGGGCTAATGCATTACTCTGCCACAAAAACGAATAGATGCAATCAAATTTTGTCTGGGCAAAAGCCTCATCTAGATCATCAGAAGGAACAATAGATGGCAATTTTGACTTATACACCATATACTGAAGGATACATCATCAGTGAATTAGGAAAATATAGTCTAGGTGCAGCCTAAGCTCTATCTTTGTAAACGTTTTAATGTAGAAGGAGGGTTTTTTGTTTGTTTGTTTGCTAGTTTTGGACTGCTGAATTTTATGCCTTCCCAAAAGTTGCTTTTAACTTTAGAATGTGCTCTGAGTCCAAGACTCACAATCATGAAACCTAGTTGCAGAAGTGGGAAAAGCATATTGGAGACATGGTGGGGAACAGGCATGATAGTGGTCACAAGAGTGAAGAGCCAAGAAGCTTGGTCACAGTATTTAGGTTTGCTGTAGGGGAAAGTGGAAGTCTTGTTCTTGAGCACTAGAACAGTGTATTACCAGGTTTTAAGGGAGATCGTTCTAGTTCTCTAGAAGAGATAAACTGAAGAAGAAAAACAGACCAATTAATCCAGATATGAGCAAACAGCAATTAATCCAGATATGAGCCACAGGTGAAGAGATAGTGACCTAGATTGAGTAGGTGGCAATGGAGTTGAAGTGGCCAATCTTCAAGATATTGACATTAATTATCAAAGCCGACCAAAATCCACCCAGCTGACATAGGATCATTGGTAGGGATATTTGCCACAGGGAGGAAGGCTGTGGCCTTAACTCAGTTGGTGGTAGGGAACCTTGCCATTATAAAGATACTAGACTTCTCTCTAAAGAGCTCCTTGTTGCCACCTGTTTCCTTTACTTGGTCCAAATTACTTCCCATCACTGGGACTGTGAGAAGTCTGTGTATCTGCCCTATGCTTCCCTCTCTCCTCTTCTTGGAATGTTTCCTTGTTTACTTATCTCCTGTGCCCTACTTCCCAGGCTCCATTTATCTCAGATCCATTACATAATAACATTTGACAGTAAAATTGCATATCTTCCATGTGCCAGGTACCGTAGGGAGATCCTGAGGATACAAAATAAGACATAGCTCTTACCTTCATGGTCCGTATAGCCTGCAGGGGGAAGATAGACAATTAAACAAAGCAGTATTGGATACGATGGGAGCACAAAGGAGGTGCCCTGGCCAGGCTAAGAAACCAGAAAATATTCTTAAAGGAAGTAACAGACTGAGTCCTGAAGTATAGATAACCCAGGGCCAAGCAAAAAGTGAGGGAGTAATTTTCAGGGCAGATATGACATGTGCAAGGGAAGGCATGATTTGTTGGAGGAACTCAGTGACCTCGGTGCTGCTACAGTGCAGAGTGTGAAGAGAAGAAATGGGGAAGGAGACATTGAGAGTGAGGAAGTAGGCAGGGACCCTGTCACGAGGGAACATGAGTTTGGACAGTAGGAATGGGGAAGTTTGGACAGTAGGAAACTCCCTCAGTGTTTAGTAACATGGAAGAGATCAAAACAGATTTGCCCGTTCACTTGGCCTGCTGTGTGGGAAATAGATTGTTCATATAGGACTGAAGGTAGTGAAACTAGTTTGGAAGCTGTTGCTATAATCTGGGTGAGAGAGGATAGTGTTGGTGAGCTTAGAGAAAAGTGGATGGAAGTGGATCAACAAGACTTAGGAACTAATGAGTATAGGAAGTGAGGAAGAAGGGATGGTAGGCAGGGACTTGGGTGTCAGCAGAGATCAAGGAAGACTTTCAAGTTTCTGGTTTGAAGGTGTCATCCATTGAGTTAGGGAACATAGTTTTGAGGGAGGAGTGAAAGGAGTACAGCTTTTGATATGTTGACTTTGAAGTGTCTTTAGAACAGCCATGCCAAGTGTGAAGCCTGGGCTGGAGGTCAATTTGAAAATCATCAATAAGTAGATGGTAGCAGACATCCTGTGATGGATGAGATGGTCCTGTAAGTCTCTTGATGAAAGTACCCAAAGGTAGAAATGTAAGGGAAGCCTCTTTATAAGAGACAAAAATAATTATCCCAAAGGTAACTTAGACAAAACAGCCAGAGAAGTAGAAGAAAAGTCAAGGCAGTGTGTGCTACAGAAGCCAGATTGAAGAGTGTTTCTAGAAGAAATAGTAAATAGTGTCATGTATTGCCAAGAAAATAAAGAACAAAAGGTGACTATTGAATTCAGGTTTAAGAATGTGGTTGAAGACTTTATTTAGTAAGAGTTGTTCCAATGAAAGGCAAAAAACAAATGGCTTCCTAGATCGCATCTTATGGGATGGTAAATGGGAGTGAACTGAGGGGTGAGGAGCTCTCTGCAGGGCTCAGAAACTGCCTTTGGAGATGAGGAAAGACTGATGAGTGGGACTGGGAGTCCTCCATCCTTTTCAGCCAGAGAAGACCTACTTTATCTGTTTCATATGTGGAAATCTGTGTAAGATTTTACTTCAAGAAAGGGGCCACAGCTAAAATGTTTGAAAACAACTGCTATTTAGCTGGTCTTCTCCTTTCACGGAAGAGGTCTCTGAGACCAAGAGAACTGAAGTGACTATTTTGGTCACAGTGTCATACTTAGCAAGTTATCATCAAGACTATGGGAGCTCCCAAGTCTCCTAACTCTGAGTCAGAGGTTAGCAGTAAATCTACTCTGGAGAGGACATAGTCACAAATATCTCAAAGGCAAGAAGGTGCTGGGACACTTGGGTTCTAGGTAGTTGCTATGAAAGTGAGCTTTATGGTATTAAAAATACCATTAAGTCTTTGTATAGGTATAACATGGGTAGAAGAGGTAAGAATAGAGTCCCATCTTTCTTGTTCTGGACTGTTCCCAGTGTCTAGAACAATGCCTGACACATAGTAGGTGTTTTAAAAATATTGGAGTGAATGAAGTTTTCCTTCTACCCCCACTGTATACTTGCAGTTGAACCCAAATATGGACCTCCGATGGCAGCCCTAAGCTTACAGAGCCCAGCTGATCTCAGCCTGGGTTTGCTTTGTTAGGAAGCGTGGGCCAGAGGAGCTAGTAGCTTCTCTGGACCTTAATGCCTTAATGAGCTGTGTATTTTTCTAGCACACTCTCATTCACTATCTCCTTGCATTCTTACTACCTTTATCAAGAATTATTTGATAAATGTTCAAGTTTATTTATGTTTCCAGTTCAACTTGAGAGTGAATTTATATCCATTTCAGAGACTACTGATACATTTTTCCTCTTCCTCTAAACTATTTCTTCTCCAGTCCAATTCATTCAGTGAAGAGCCCCCTCCATTCACACAGTTGATCAGACCAAAACCTAAGGAGTCACTGTTGATTCCTTCCCACAACTAAACCGTCACAAATCCTGTCAGTTCCACCATGAAAATAACGAATATTTAATCTGTTTATTTCTACTATATCCACTGCTACTACTCTACTCCATGACACTGGTATCACTCACTTGGACTATCACAATATCTTCTTAACTGATATACCTGCTTCCATAACTCATTACCAGTTCATTCTCCATAGAACAGCCAAAGTCATCTTTTAATAATGCAAGTTGAATGAGATTATTTCTCTCTTACAAACCTCTCAGTGTTTTCCCATTGCACTCAAAATAAAATCTAAACACTTACCATTACCTGTAAGGCCTTCCATGACTTAACTTCTGTTCATCTCCTCAATTTCATCACTGTACCACTCTCTGCCTTGTTATCATGCAGTCTTTCAGAGCCTCTAGCCCTTAAAGCACTTTCCTGCTTTAGGAATTTTGCACTGAAAAGCTGTTCCTGCCCAGAATGCCCCTCCCCCAGGTTTTCATGGGGCTAACTCCTTTGCACCTTCTCAGAGAGGTTATCAGTAAATATCACATATGGGGAAATCCTAGCTCCTGCTCTACCATGTCACCTTATTTGTGACTTATAATTTAATTATCTTGTTTACTTGTTTGTTGTTTGTCCTTATATTCCTCCTATGGGTGTGTGCTCTCTGAGAGCAAGGACCTGGCTCTCTTGATCATCATTAACTTTTTAGCACATAGAACAGTGATTGGCAGGGCGTCTGGGTGGCTCAGTCAGTTGAGCATCTGACTCTTGATTTTGACTCCGGTCATGTTCTCAGGGTTGTGGGATTGAGCTCCACATCTGGCTCTCTGCTCGGTGGGGAGTCTACTTGAGATTCTTTCCCTCTGCCCCTCCCCCAGCTCACAGGCTCTCTCTCTTTCTCTCCAAAATAAATAAATAAGTCTTGAAAAAAAAAAAAAAGAACAACGCTTGACATGTAGTTGATATTCAATAAATATTTGATGAAAAAGTGAATAAATGAATCTTTTCTTTTCCTTCCTCTCTGGAAACAGAGTTCTATTGCTATCCATCCCTATTCTGTTCTATTAGGCTTGAATTCATTTTAATCACACATTATACTTGTAGGTTTCCAAAATGTTGTCCCATTTTACTTCATAAGATCCCAGCAATCTTATGAGTAAGGCAACTCAAGAGACTAGGACTCTGAGAAATTGTGCCTTGCCAAAGGATATGTGAATAGTAGGTAGAAGATCCAGGACCAGGACTCACAGCTTCTACTGCATCACAGTCTCTTTCCTGAATCTCTCTATGTGTTCAAGACTATGTATCTACGTTACTAGAAAAAGAACAGGGTAGGGGTGCTCCCTAGGCACCTCCTACCAGCTGAAACCTGGTGACAGTTGCACACTTATAGCATGACATAAAAATCACAGAAGGGGTGAGTTTCGGTCAGAAGTGGGCAACAGATCCTTTCAAATAAAGATTAAGAACCAGAGGGGTGGGTGGAGATGGGTGAAACAGGTGATGGGGTTTGAGGAGTGCACTTGTTGTGATGTGATGAGCACTGGGTGTTGTATGGAAGGGCCAAATCACTCTACTGTACACTTGAAACTAATATAGTGTATGTTAACTAATGGATTAAAGCAAAAAGTTTAGTAAAACATAAAAGAAAGATGTTCCTGGGGCAGGGGGGAAATAGGTCTGTGTTAGAGGAGAAATTTGAGAGCCATGGTGAGTTTTCCAGGCCCTAAAGTACAGGTGTGCAGGACTGAAAGACATGTTCTCAGCAACATGTCATTTCTGGCTGGTGGTCTCCTTTTGCCCATACACCTTTTATGTTATTATCATTATCATTATTATTGTCATTACTACTACTATTACTGCTACTACATAAAAGTAAAATAAAGTAATATATAGTAGTATGTACTACTTTAAAAAAATCTATTCAGTTTACCTTTTGTTTCTAAATTGCACATTTTCTCTGTGTCTTTTGAAAGAATAAAGCCTGTTCTCTCTGGAGGGCATTTATTTAAAGGATAATTGTCCTCATGTATCAAGAGCACTTTAAATTCCCATATTCCACGATATTACTAATTCTCCTTAATCAACTAACGAATTCATGTGAATGCTGTTAATTTCTTCAGTCCTTTAATGAAGATGTAAAATCTCATCAGCCCCAGGATTGTGCCCTAGAGAGCACTTGCTTATCATCCCTCCAAGTCAGAGAAGACTTACTGACTGCCTTGCTCTCAATATAGCTTTACAGGCACATCTCATAGACCCACCTGAGAGGAAGACCATTTAAACTTTATCTTTGAACTATAGAAACATAATGAAGGCTAATTTTCTTCTGTGTCAGCATGGCCGCTATGCAATTATAGAAGGAATTTACATTAGGTCTGGCTAAGTTTACTCTTTATAAAGTTATTTACCCTTCTAAATGTAATAAATCAAGCAACCTGCATACGTATGAAGCCTACATGACCAGTTCTTATTTGCCATTTTTTTAAAAGAAAGCTTTTTATTTTTAGGTACTTGTAAATTCACATGCAAATGGTTGTAAGAAATAATGGAGAGGTCCAGTGTACCTTTTATCAGTTTCCCCCATTGGTAACATCTTATAAAATTATAGTATAAAATCATAGCCTGGATATTGACATTGCTGTAGTCAAGGTACAGAACATTTCCATCACCACAGAGATCCCTCATGTTGCTCTTTTATAGACCCTCCCTCCCAACACTCCCCCTATCTCACCCACTTCTTAACTCTAGGCCCTATTCTAATTCAAATTAGTCTATTCTCCATTTCTGTAAGTTTTTCATTTCAAGAGTGTTATAGAAATATAACACAATATGTAATCTTTTGTGGCCTGCCTTTTTTTCACTCAACATAATTCTCTGGAGATTCGTCTAGATTTCTGAATCAATTGGGTCCTTTTGACTGTTGTATAGTATTCCATAGCATGGCTGTTTCACTGTTTAACTGTTCATCCATTGAAAAACATCCTGTTTATTTCTAGCTTGGAATGTTTTGAATAAATCTTCTATAAATATTCGAGTTTTTATATGAACATAATTGTTCATTTCTCTGGGATAAAAGTGCAATTTCTGGGTCATATGGTAACTATGTGTTTAGGGTTTTTTTGTTGCTTTCAAGACACTGCTAAACTGATTTCCTCAAGTGGCTGTATCATTTCTACATTCCCCCTGGCAATATGGGAGTGATCCAGTTTCTCCGCATCCTCTCTAGCATTTGGTATTGCCACTTGTAAATTTGTAATGTCACTTGTCATTCTCATAGGTGTATAGTGGTATCTCATTGTAGTTTTAATCAGCATTTTCCTGAAAGCTAATAATGTTGTGTATCTTTTGATGTGCTTATTTTCATCTGTCTGTCCTCTTTAGTGAAGTCTCCTTTTGTGTCTTTGCCTATTTTCTAACGGGTTTGTTTTCTCACTGTTAAGTTTTGAGAGTTCTTTATGAATTCTAATATTAGTCCTTTGTCAGGTATGTGATTTGCAAATATTTTTTCCCAGTCCATAGCTTGTTGTTCTCCCTCTTACGAGAATTTTCTCAAAGTGGAGTTTTTCATTTTGATGACATATCAGTCTTTGCTTTTATGGTTCATACTTTCAGTGTTAGGTCTCAGAACTCTGCTTAACTTTAAATCTTGAAGACACTTCTTGTTTTATGTATATTTTTATAATTTAAATCCATTTTGCATTTGAGTTTTTATTTTGATTATTGTACTTTTCAGTTCTAAAATTTGCATTTTGTTCTTCCTTATATTTTCTATTTCTGTGCCAAGACTTTCTAGTTCGTTTCTGAGACTTTGCGTGTTTTCATGTGTTTCAACTGTGTTCATAAGTGCTCATCAAAACATTTTTATGATGGCTGATTAAAAATCTTTGTCAGATAATTCTGACATGTTGGTTTTATCATCTATTTTTACCTTTTCTCATTTTCCTAGGTGTTGGTATGAGGAGTAATTTTAGATTAAAATCTGAGTATTTGGGGGTATTATGAGACTCTAGGTCTTATTTAAACCTTCAATTTAACTGGCTTCTTCTAACTCTGGCAGAGGGAATAGGAGGGTGCTGTCTCATTACTACCCCAGGTTGGGGGTACAAGTTGAGCTTCCCCACTCAAACTCCATGGGCTCCTCATTACTGCTGGTGAGGGTGGGAGGCCTCTGCTTATAGTGCTCTGGCTGTGAGAGGGAGGAGTGCCTTGTTATTGCTATCCACTGGGTCTCCATGATACCACACGGAGATGTGTAAGGGTGGTCTTGTTAGTGAAAGTCTTTACTCTCCATTAGGCCTCATCTGACACCAGCCCAGAGGAAAAGGAGCAAGGTGTCTCATCACTGCCAGGTGCAGGTGAAAGTCCAGACTCCCCGTGTCTATTGCTGCCTGGCAGGGATGAAAGTCCACACTCCCTGTTGACTTGTGACACCACCCCAAAAGGGGTGCCTTATTATAGCCTGGTAAAGGTGGAAGTATAGGCTCCTGACCTTGGCTGACATGGGTGGGGGGAGCATAGATTTTTCCTGTGGTGTTTGGCTAGAGTAAAGCAGTTAAAACCCAGGAAGCCCACAGTCATGTCACTCCTCAGGTCCTGAGTACCCTAGTTGGTCTGCCTTCTCTCTACCTTTCAGAGTCTTCTTATGTTGGTTTTATATATAATGCCCAGGTTTTTAGTTGCACTTGGCTGGAGAAACAGGAAAAAGTAGGTTTATTCCATCTTCCTGGAAGCAGAGGTTAGTTTTTCCATTTTAAAAATTATGAAGTATATGTTTGCATTTTTCCCAGTCTTCCAAGTGTATTTGGCTTCCACTGGGAATAGGAAAAGCAAAAAAGTTCATGGAAGATAGAAAAAAATCATTGTTATTTTTATCAGAAATTTATTTTTAAAGGATTTTAGTCTTTATTTCATATTGTCTGGGGGGTGACCCTGCCTAAGATTCTCTCTCTCTCTCGCCCTTTGCCCCTCCCGTTTTTCCCTCTCACATTCTCTCTCTCTAAACAACAAAAACAAAAACAAAAAACGTGCTGAATTCAAAATAAACTATTTAATTCTTTTTTTGTCCTTGCCAAAAGAATTTAAAAAGGGAAAAAAAAATTCCCTAGCCATAATTTTTCCCCTCTTCCTTTCCAGTTTTTTCTATATATACATTTCCCATGGTATTATATATGTGTATACACATACATATACATTTATATAGTTTATTGTTCTGCCATTTTATTTTAATAAGTATTTTTCATGTTGATGAATATCTTTATACCACTTTCAATTTGATTTATCTTTAATTCTTTTAGCCATTTCTGTGTCTCCATTTAATCACTGTTTTAAATAGCATGCTTATGAGCATTATTATACATTCAGCTCTTTTCATCTTATGAATTATTCCATTGCAGTAAATTCATTGGTATTCAATTATTCAGTCAAAGCTTCTGAACATTTTTATGGCTCTTGATCTGTATTGCCAAACTGCCTTCTTGAAGAATTTGAGCACCAACTATAATTGGTGAAGCAACGCTATCTCAGCTCCGTGGTAGCTAAACAAATTTAAAATGAACAAATAAAAATAAACTCAGCATATTTGTGTCATCCACACTGCCTGACCAGTGGAGGTACATTCCCTCCCCTTGGCTTCTGTGGCTCACAGTCTCTTGGTTTTCCTCCTCCCTCTGGCTTCTCAGGCTTCACTCCAGGTTCTCCTTCCTCTGCTTATTCCCTTATGAGTCTTCAGACATCTGTCTAGAATGGTCTTCTCACCTTCTCCCTTCTCCGTGGCTCCTGTTACCAGATCCTGAGGTTGCTGCTCACATTCTTCTGCATGTTCACCAGAGTCAGCTCCACAATCCATATCCACATTCCCCCTTCTTGGTCTATCACCCACTTGCCTATTTGCCACAGACAGAAACCCAGGTGTCATCCAGTATACCTTATTCTTCCTCTCCTGCCACATCAAATTCATGACAAATCTTATCAATATTGTCTTGTAAATATCTCTAGAATCCACTGCTTGTTTCCATCCCCACATCCTGTTCTAGGCATCATTGTTAATCGCATCAATCAATAACCATCTCCGGTTTCCCCACTCCGTGACATCCAGATGGTCTTTCTAAAGGACATTCTCTCTTTCACCTCTAGGCTTTTAGGCATTTTATTCGTTAAGTCATCCTGGAGCACCAGGATTTATTTTTCTCTGTTCCCATCTATACCAGCACCTTCACCCAACATACCCACACACACATGCTAGTATGCACACACTGGTACCTTTATGTTTGCTTGGTTTGTGCCTAGTCATCCATCAGGTCTCAGATTACTTACTATGAGTGTAATCTACTCCCTTAATATTCTTATTTCTCACCAAATTGTAAGCCCTCTAGGGCAGGGATTGTGTCCTACTGTAGTCCCAGTGCCTGCCAAAGTGCCTGGAGCTTATTGAGTAATTAAAAAATCTTTATAAGCTGTGTCTGCCCAGTGCCATACTTAATGTTGAAAAAGTAAAAAGTTCCCCTAAACTGGTTGATTTGGTATAAACGAAACTCTCTGATGGGTCATCTCCCTGAATGTGAGTAAAAAAATATGACTCATTTGTTTTAAAAATTTCTGTGTAAGAGTAAGAGAACTATTCTGCTACAGAATTCAAGTTGAAAGATTTGCTTGCAGTACTGGTTGATTTTTGGAGGGAGGGGTCCATATTCTGCTACTATAATGAGAATTTTGACAGTTTTCTGTTGTTATATTTGTACCAAGTCCTGAACAAGGAGAAAGTAAGCAGAAGGAAATTGCAGAGGAGTCAGTAAAGGAGGGCACTTTGCCAGGAGAGAGGCAGAAGGAGGAGGACTCACAACAGAACCAAAATATGGAGGGTAAAGGACAGCAGTTGATCTTGAAGCCTGAGGAAATCGAGAGGCTTAGAGAAGAGCTGAATCGTATAAATCAAAGCCTCCTGCAATCTCAGAGCTCGGGGGATAGTTCAGATGACAATAGTGCCAAGGTAGGTGCTGTAAACACGTACTCTGATTAGGTCCATTTCCTCTGGCCAGCTGTGGATGTAAGTACCATTTTTATATCAACATTCATGAAAGTTGTTAAGCAAGATCATCACCATGTCCTGAGTGGTGATTAAACAGTCAACAGAAACACTTTGTTCTAAGGGGTTCTTGGGCTCCAGTTAGGCTCAGCAGGAAGAAATGCCGATTGGTCCTTAACATCTCCCACAGGGAGGCAGGGTAGGGAGGGGCAGGATTTGTGCCACATTTTCTATTCATCAGTGCCTGGCTTAGAATTACAAAATAGTTAGACATGGAATTGATTTGAGTTTGGCTTTTGCTACTTACTCAAGATCTGCCTGCCGGAGAAATGCCGGGAGTGACTCCCAACCATGCCTTAGCTCTTATACCTCAATTTTACAGGTTCCCCCTAGTACAAATTAAGATTTCTGTACACATGCCTTTCTAGGAATTATTTTGAGATCCACAGAGGGAGGCCTTTGTACACATACATAGGTCAACTTCAAAAGACTGATAATACACATTTTAAAATGGCTTCAAATATACACAGGAAAAAAAGGCAGAGTAATAGTAAAGGAAGTCAAAAGTACATTTGAAAAGAAATGCAAATATAGGGTCTGAAAACAAAGCAAGTCACAGTAAAGAAGGAAAATAGATCCCTGAAAGGAGATTCACACACGTTTGAAAGAGAAGGGAGCCATTGCATTTATTGAGAAGACCAAAGGGGGGTATGACATCCAATGTTCAAAAAAAGGTTAATTTTAAATCCCCCAGGCAGTCCCTTTATTGGGCAGTGAGCAGCATAGAGGCTTGGGCAGAGGATGGACACTGTGGTCACATAGATTATAAAATCTTGGTTTAAGAGCTTAAAATGATCAATGAGCGTAAGATGATCAATTTACTCTCCAACAATGAGTTGGAGAGTATGACAATTAACACCCGGGTTCATTTATTAATTTTATTTAATGTACCCTTTCTCATTATTTGAAGAATCATCTCTCAATACACAGGAGGGAGGTGAAAAATGATTAAATATATAAAAATTATGTGGGTCATCTGGGAGAAGAGCCACTTTGTAAAAGGACAAATGGTCCTTAAACCACATAGCCTCTAGGGTTTACTGAATTCTTGTAGAGTTCAGTAATTTTGCTCCATAGTAATGACTTTGAATGAGTGAAAGAAGGGTAATTTGCTCTTACTCGTTTATCCGAGTATTTATGACCTTCCAGGACCTGTGTTGGGCCCCTGTGTTTTAGCAGGAAACAAGATAGATGGGGGCCTCTTGGGAAAAAATAACATATTTATATTTTGAACTTTACATGTCCCAAAGCAGTATCTCACACACACACACACACACACACACACACACATATTTTGAACTTTACATGTCCCAAAGCAGTATCTCACACACACACACACACACACACACACACACACACACACACAGAAACACAATTTCACTTCTTTAAGCAGACAAAGGAGAAAAGACATTTTAGACAAGTTTTTTTTGTTTCCAGGGTTCTATACAATGATAATTTCAGAAACTTTCTCTGTGTAGAGGGTACTTTGATGTACTAGTAGCTAGAAATTGTTCTGCCTTTTAGTTCTTGTGTATGTGAAGTTTTGAGTCTTCACCCCTCTTGTCCCATTAGTGTCTAGTGCCTACCTCCTTTTTGCTCTATTGTTTTAATCTAACATACACATTTAAGCAACTGTGACTTGAGACCAGATGTCAAACTCTAAAGAATGCTTATAGATGGCAAATACATAGAAAAAGAACTGTGAGTTCCTCTTTTATGAGTAAGTAGGTGAGCTCTATTGTTCTTATGTATTTGTGACATCATTTTGGGGTGCTGATCACCTTTGGTGCCTTAATTTCTGCTGTTCAACAGCATTCCAGGTAAGTTGTAAGAGCTGAATTCAAGATTTTTACTTCCGCAATGTTTGTGAAACAAACTGTGATCACCATTAATTAGCTTAATTTTATAGGTTTAAAAATCTAGCTTCATGTTTTTCCATGACATCATTGAATATTTGCTCTGTTCCAGGCACTACACTAAATACCTTGTATATATTAAGCAACACAACAAGGCAAGATGGTGTTGTTGCCACTTTACAAATGAGGAAACTGAGGCTTTAGAGAGGTTAAATAATTTTCCTAAAATGACACGTTGCGGTGGAACCTGGGTCTGTCTACTCTAGAACTTGACCTGTCTTAACCCCTGTCATTTGCCTCCCCTTGCTGAGAAAGTCAAAGAAAGCATACAGTTCTCCTGTAAAGCTAATTTCCTAAGGAAGGCTGGCAAGCCATCTTCCAAAAACCCTCCCAAGGTGTCTGTTATTGATTATCTTGATGAATTTATTTGAGGTTTGGCCCTTAGGCTCACAGGCTCTAAAACTTGATGCATTAGTCCCCCTAGAATAGATCTGTATCTTGGGGATGAATTCACATTAAGCCAAACTTTCAAGACTATTGGCTAAAACCAAAATGTCAGTTAGTTATTATCTGTAATAACTAGTTATAAATAGCACTTGAACAGGTTTAAATGAACACATGTTTACCTATAGAGAGCTCAGAAGGAAACTCAAATTTGAAGGATGTTTGATGAGTAGGGAGTCCAAATAAGTGGACTTGGTTTGATGTTTGACATCTTTGCAGGCCGGATAGCCTGTTCCATCCACCCCACTGAATGAGAGTATTGAAGGCTCATAGGCTTTAATTGTTTCCACAAAAAGAATGATCTTGTCATCGGGACCAGTATATGGATTTGGTTCATATTAAATTTTTATTGTGTGAAGATAATATTTGAAAATATTAAAAGCTAGATCTTAAGCCTATAAAATTAAGATAATTAATGCTGGTTCCAATTTGTTTCATTTTCATTCTTAAGGAATTATGAATTGAGGAGACATTGTGTATGGGTCATCTGGTCTTATGCCTTTAATTTGCAGATGAGTCAGCTGAGACTCGGAGAAGTAATTGGCTTAATAAATCTGTTGATTGGTCAAGAAAGGAAGCTAAGTACTTTACTTTGCAGTTCTACATGGTTCCTAGTAGCCTGAGTGAGTCTAAATGTCTCTGTAATAACCTTCTGCCAGGAAGCCATTTACACGTGGGGAAAATAGAGACCCTTTACATTGGCCACTTGACTGGTTGCCTGGTAGCTTCTTTACTAGTTAGTTGCCTTTCATGCAAAATAATTTGCATTTCTGCTCGGGCTAAGTGACTTGACTAGAAAACGTAGGCCAGAAGAACTTTTGTTCTGGCTTTTCTCATCTTCAAAACAGGTTAAAAATTTCTGTACATTGGTATTAAGGGGGTGCTTCTCTTGTATATGTCTGTTTGGGCGTGTTCAATGGCCATATGGGCTGCTGGTTATCCATTGATTATTAAAAGCTGCTGTCTGATAATTAAATAAGAAGCTACATTGGTGATCAAGGACTTCCAGGTTTCAGGGAATTCTTGTTTTCAGATGGAACCAGAAGGCAGTTAAAATAAAGCTGGGTAGCACCCACAGTCCTAGGTCATGTTACTGAGTGTTTATTGTGTGCCAGGCATCATGCTAAGTGCTGGCATGCATTATCTTACATATCTTTTACTCCATCCAGCAGTTATCATTATTATAGATGAAGGAAATAAAAAGCAGAGAAACTAACTTCTTCAAGATAGATTCAGGACTGAAACTAATTCCAAAGCTAGGGTTCTTAATAATTACATTATAATTCTATTAAAGAATTTTTTCTAGAGATCTTAGACACTTGAAGCTCTAGGACTAGCAAACTGGATTTAGACTGCCTCCTTGACTAAATCAAGATAGGAGTTAAAGGGCTTTATAGGACTCGGGGAATTCTGTGTTGCAATTCTGTTGTAAGCAAGAAAGAACTGGACTAATGACATGGGATTTCCAGAAAGTCATGGGCAAGAAGGACCCTGGACCAGGACTCAGGAAACTCTAAATATATGTTATCTATTGAATTGGGTAAGGTTGAATTCTTTATCTACATAGCACACCCATGTGAGACTACCTTTTAGAAAACCCCATGATTCCTCCTTTGATCAAGGTGGTTTTATTGCCCTGGAGACCTGCAGGAGAGTGTGTGGTTGTATAGTAACTGAAGAAGAATCATGTGAAAGTAACAGGAAAGCAATGAAGAAGACTGGGAATTTAAGATCTTCTGCTAAATGTTCTCTTTCTTTTGCCAACAGATACCACACACACACACACACACACACACACACACACACAATGAGTACACATTTACACTTTCCTTCTTCACATATTGGCTCTTTGAACTCCCCATTTAAAGCATGTTTTACTCTAAAATGATCCATGTTTCTCTTTCCCTTCATTCATAAGAAAAGAAAGTTAATTGTCTATGCTTAACTGCTTTGCTCAAATAATTTCATTGATATTTTCACTCTAAAATAACGGGAGTTAAATTATGTGAACATGTACCAAATGGCCATAAGTATAAAAGAGAGTAATTTGCTGGAGGTAAGCCAACTCCCAAGAATATTTACGGGTGAATAGTTCTGACATTTCTGCTTCTGAGAGCTGGAACCCATGTTTTACCAATATTCTTTCAAATTGCCCATGTTTCTCTTTTAAAATGTTTGTTTAGTGTCCATCATCTGGAGAGAAGATGAAATACCAGCAGCAAGATGGTGTAGACCAGCTTCGTCAGAATTTGCACCGGCTCCAGATTCTGTGTAACTCGGCTGAAAATGAGCTCCGGTATGAGCGAGGAAAGAACTTGGACTTGAAACAGCATAATAGCTTACTTCAGGAAGAAAGCCTTAAGGTGATTCTTGGGGCATACCCTGGATCAGAGGGTCTCAGTTGCTAATCAGCCCTAGAGATAAACGCGTTCTCATTCCCCAGCTGCATAATTCGTGGTAGGACCCCCAGATGTGTGGGCGATGTGAGCTCTCTGATAACTCACTCTGACTCTGCCCCACCAAGAAGGCTCACAGTTCAGTTGTTTCCCTGCTGCTGAAGTTGTGTGTATACTGTCAACTTATAAAGGAGACAAACTTTTTAAAGTTACACAATCTTTTGAAATCATTAGCTAAAACTTTTAACACTTAACTAAATTTGAATGACCTGATCCCAAACACTGAAGGTCCTGCCCTAGTTCTATCTATAGACTTATTTATCCCTAAGAGCCGTTTCCATTATTATTGATTGAATCAAATATCAACTGCACCAAGGTACAATTCATAGGAGGGCACACTTATTCTATCAGAAAGTTAGGAGGACATCTCCCAAACATGCTTGTTCTAAAATAATCTATGTAGAACTGCCAGCCACAGAGTTCATCTAAATTTTATGAACCACACGAATATTCAAACTGAACCATCATATAAAAATAGTGCTTCCTTTTAATTGAGGTTCAGTTCTGTAAGCATATATTAGGGACCTAGTTTTCTAGAAGTCCCTATCTTATAAGTTATAAATTATAACTTATAAGTTCTGGAATTCAGCATTCAACAAATATGTACAAGGCATTGGTCATAATCCAGGCTGGCAATCTTGTTGATACTGAGGGTTTAACCATAGGTAAAACCGATAAAGTGCTTATCCTCTGGTCAGTAGGAGTCCATGGGTCAAATTCTACCTGCCTCTTGTTTTTGTAAATAAAGCTTTATTAGCACACAGTCCCACCTGTTTGTTTACATATTATGGATGGCTGCTTTTGTACTGTAATAGCAGATCTGAGTAGTTCTGACAGAGACCATGTGGCCCACAAAGGCTAAAACATATACTCTCTGGCCCTTTATAGGAAAATTCGTCATACCTGGTGTAGCGGGAACAAGGTACCTTCTTCAAAAAGTGACCTAAAAAGAGATTAAGAAGGGTTCCTCCTTTTTAGGAACTCACAACACAGTGGGGGAGATACAGAGGAAAACAAGTAGTCATTTACGTCAAACTTGAAGGGAGGCCCTTCTAGAGAGTCCTAGTATTCCAGGATTATTTGAAGAAACTGCTTCCTTATTCCTCACCCTTCATGATTTTTTGAATATTGACCATATTCCCTCAAGCCTTTGTAGTAGTAAATTAAATTCCAAATCTTGATCATATTTCCTTGTAAGACAGCATTTCACTTTTCCTTTTAAACACATTTCTGAGATAATTTTCACTGTCTAACTCTGAACATTTTCAAGCAATACTACATCTTTCTCAAGGTGTAATGACCAGAGCAACACAGATTATGACTTGACAATTTTTGCTAATCTCATGTATGTGTATTGTGGTAGCTCCTAGCATTTTTTTTTTAAGATTGTATTTATTTATTTGACAGAGAGAGAGATCACAAGTAGGCAGAGGGGAGGCAGAGAAAGAGGGGGAAGCAGGCTCCCTGCTGAGCAGAGAGGCCAATGTGGGGCTCCGTCCCAGAACCCTGAGATCATGACCTGAGCCGAAGGCAGAGGGTTAACCCACTGAGCCACCCAGGCGCCCCGCTCCTAGCAGTTTTAAAGTGCATTTCCCTGTTTACAAATGAAGTTGAGCAGCTTTCTATATATTTCTTTGACATTTGAGTTGCTATTTTGTGAAGACCTGTTCAAGATTTTGCTTACTTTTTGGGGGGCTTCTGTCATTTTCATTTTCCCATTAATTTATAGGAATTCTTTATATATGAAGCTTTGATCAGGTGTGTATTACAAACAGCTTCTACTCTATGGCTTATATTTTCACTCTCTAAGTATATGTTTTGAGGGATGCCTGTGTGGCTCAGTTGGTTGGGCATCTGCCTTTGGCTCAGGTCGTGATTCTACTGGGATCCAGCCCTGCATTGGGCTTCCTGTGCAGTAGGGAATCTGCTTCTCCTTCTCCCTCTGCTCCTCCCCTTTACTCTTGCTTTCTCTCTCTCAAATAAATAAATAAATAAATCTTTTAAAAAAAGAGAAAGAGTTCTCTGTCAACTTCAAAGTCATAAAGATATTCTCCTACATTACTATATTGTTACATGGATCATAAGAATATTGGCATATGGGGTGCCTGGGTGGCTCAGTGGGTTAAAGCCTCTGCCTTGGGCTCAGGTCATGATATCAGGGTCCTGGGATCGAGCACCACATTGGACTCTCTGCTCAGCAGGGAGCCTGCTTCCTCCTCTCTCTCTTTCCCTGCCTCTCTCTGTCAAATAAATAAATAAATAAATAAAATCTTTAAAAAAAAAAAAAAGAATATTGGCATATATGTAGTCTGTTTCCAAGGTCTCTATTCTGTTCCATTGTCCTGTTTTGTCTATTCTTGTGCCAATAACATGCTATCTTAATTATGTTAGCTTTATGTAAATCTTAATATTTGATAGAACACATCTTTTCATCTTGTTCTTATTCTAGGACGCCTTGGCATTCTTGGCCTTTTGAAATTCTATAAAAATTTTATCAACAGCTTGTCAAGTTAAATGCACATACCCACATGTACTCAACACACATACATACATATATACACAAATGACCTTTTGAGAGTTATACTGAATCTATAGATAAATTTGGGAAGAATTCTTTTTTTTAAAAGATTCTATTTATTGCCAGAGAGAGAGAGAATGCACAAGTAGGGGGAGCAGCAGGCAGAGCAGGCGGGCAGGGGGAAGCAGGCTCCCTGCTTAAGAAAGGAGCCCAATGTGGGACTCAATCCCAGGACCTGTGATCATAAGGTGAGCCAAAGGCAGCCACTTAACCGACTGAGCCACCCAGGCATCCCAAATCTGGGAGGAATTTAAATCTTTGCAGTATCAAATCCTCTGCTAAATGTGTGTGTAGGGATGCCTGTGTGCTCAGTTGGTTGGGCCACTGCCTTTGGCTCAGGTCATGGTCGGGTTTCCCTTGCTCTGCGGGGAGCCTGCTTCTCCCTCTCCCTCTGCCTCTCCCCCTGCTTGTGCGCTCTCTCTCTCTCTCTCTCTCTCTCTGTCAAATAAATAAATAAAATCTTTTTTTAAAAGTGTGTGTATTATATATAGGTCTTCTTTAATTTCTCCCAATATCATATTTTTCTTTGTAGAGGTCTTATACATCTTTTGTTAGACATATTCCTAGGTGCTGATACTTTCCACACTATTGTAATTGGTAACTTTTTAAAAATTTCACTTTCTAACTATTGCTAATACATAAAAATGCAATAAATTTTTTCTAATAAAAACCTTGCCTTACTTTTAAATTATTTTTTTAAAAAGGTTTTATTTATTGATTTGACAGAGAGGTAGAGCACAAATAAGCAGAGCAGCAGGCAGAGGGAGAGAGAGAAGCAGGCTCTCTGCAGAGCAGGGAGCTTGATACAGGGCTTGATCCCAGGACCCTGGAATCGTGACCTGAGCCGAAGGCAGATGCTTAACCAACTGAGCCATCTAGGTGCCCCTAAATTACTTCTTATAATTTATGTTTCTATCATTTTGTATTTTATATGTAAACAATCATATCACCTAAGAATAAATATAATTTTCTTTCTTCCCTTCCACATGTTACACCTGTTATTCTTTATTCTTGTTCGAAGCAGTGGGTTGGATAGTGCCAAATAGAGCTGGTGATGGGGTGTATTTTCTCCTTCCTTGTCTCAATGGGAAAGCTCTCATATTTCATTTAGTATGTTTTTAGAGGTTTTTTGTTTTTTTCTTTTTTTTAAGTTTTGGAGACCAAGGCTGGTTCTTTTTTTTTTTTTTTTTTTAGATTTTATTTATTTATTTGACAGAGAGAGAGACAGCAAGATAGGGAACACAAACAGGGGGAGAAAGAAAGGGAGAGACAGGCTTCCCGCTGAGCAGGGAGTCTGATGCAGGGCTCGATCCCAGAACCCTGGGATCATGACCTGAGCCGAAGGCAGACACTTAACAACTGAGCCACCCAGGAACCCCATAGGGTTTTTTTAAATAGATTTTTAAGAATCACATTAGGAAAATTCTATTCTAGTGTTCATTCAGTATTTTATGATGAGCACATGTTGAATTTCATCAAATTCTTTTTCTGCATATTTTGATTTTTGAATCTGTTATTATGATGAATTACATTGACTGATTTTCTAATGTTAACTCAACTTTGCATTCCTGGGATAAACCCAACCTCATCCTAAATCATTATCCTTTTTCTACATTGCTGATTTTAGCTTGCCAATATTTCTTTGGAATTTTTGCATCTTAGTTCACAAATGAGGCTGGCCTGTCTTTTTCCTTTCTTATAATATCCATGTCAGATTTTGGCATCAAGGTTACCCTAGCCCCTTAACATGAGATGGATAACATACCCTCTTTTTCTATCCTCTGAAAGAGTTCGTAAAAATAAATTACAATTATTTCTTCTTAAATAATTATAAGAACTCATTTCTGAGTCCTTCTGACTCTAGAGTTTTCTTCTGGGAAAGATTTTCCATTACTGATTCAATTTCTTAATAGTTATAAGAAGTTACATTTTTTAAGAATTCTTGTATCAACTTTAGTATATTTTATTTTTATAGAAATTTTTCATTTAAATTTTCAAAATTTTTAGTTAAGTTAGTCATCAGTTTTTAAATATAGAGATGATCCTTTTTGCTTTCATGGTACTAAATAACCTGTGATTTAAATAAAAGAGGTTGGCGAGGGGAAAAAAGGAGGGAGGAAGCACCTGGTTGGCTCAGTCAGTTAAATCTCCAATTCTTGGGGCGCCTGGGTGGCTCAGTCGTTAAGCATCTGCCTTCGGCTCAGGTCATGATCCCAGGGTCCTGGGATCAAGCCCTGCAATGAGCTCCCCATCAAGCCTCCCATTGAGCTCTTCATCGAGCCCCACATGGAGCCCCCCATTGAGTTCCCTGCTCTGCACAGAGCCTGCTTCTCCCTCTCCCACTCCCCCTGCTTGTGTTCCCTCTCTCTGTCAAATAAATAAATTAAATCTTAAAAAAAAAAAAAAAAAACAAACAACCTCCAACTCTTGATTTTGGCTCAGGATATGATCTAGGGTTGTGAGATGGAGCCCTGTGTCGGTTCCATGTTGGGCAGCAAGCCTGCTTAAGATTCTCTCCCTTTCACTCTCTTCCCACCCACCCCTAATCTGTGTACTTGCTCTTGAAAGAAAGAGATAAAGAAGGAAGGAAGGAAGGAAGGAAGGAAGGAAGGAAGGAAGGAAGGAAGGAAAAGGAAAGGAAAGAAGGAAGAAAGGAAGAAAGAAAGAAGAAGAAAGAGAAAAGGACACTTGGTCTGCAATGTAGAGAACGGGTGGAAGTGGCAGGACCACATTGTTACTGCAGTGACCCAGGCTGGAGATGATGGTGTCATAGACAAGGGTGGTGGACACGGATGGGCAGATGCAAGACATGTTGTTGAAGCAACATGCCAGTGGGTGCCGAATGGGCTCATGATAGGTAAGGAAAACTCAGGATGACTCTCAGACTACTGGCTTGAACAAAACCTTAGATGGTGGCATCATTTACTGAAATCAGGAAGACAGAGAAAAGTGATGTTTGGTATGGACAGACTCAAGGAGTTTTATTTTAGCAGTTATTGGCATGAAGGTGGTATTTCAAATCATGAACCTAGGGAGAGAATGAGCCACTCTCAAGGCCTACAGTAGTCCAGTGATATTTAGAAGTTGAGTCGCATTATAATAGTCTACACAGGAAGAACCAGGAAGGAACAGCAAAGAGGTAGGAGAACACCAAGAGACTTCAGTATCATAGACTCCAAGAGAACCTTCTGAGATGGAGGGAGTGAATGCTACCTAAAAGCTCAGTTGTCCATTGGATTCATTTTGGCAGTGGGGAGATCAGTAGTGGCCCTGGCATAGAGAGTTTCACGGAGTAGTGGGAATGAAAGCCAGCTTGCAGTTGATTGAACAAAAGGATGGAAAATGTTCAGATCAGGCATGTATAGAAACTCTCAGGAAAATTCCTCTGTCCAGCTGCCATCTGGCTAGATAGACTTTGGCAAGCCTTACTACACATGACAGCTCTAGAGAGGTAATCATGCGTGTGACACTGGCTATTTGTCAGCTCTTGGGGGACAGCACTACTATGAAAAGTGCTTGTTCTGGCTCACCTTCACCTTTTTGCCATGTTTTTTTCTATCACTCTTGTTCATTCCCCACCTCCAGATCAAAATTGAACTAAAGCAGGCCCAGCAGAAGTTATTAGACAGCACAAAGATGTGCTCTTCACTCACAGCAGAATGGAATCACAGTCAGCAGAAAATCAGGGAACTGGAGCTGGAGGGACTTACACAGGCTCAGAGCATCAAATCCCAGAACAACCTGCAGGAAAAGCTGGCTCAGGAGAAATCAAAAGTTGCTGACGCGGAGGCAAAGGTAATTATCCTCATGCTTAATAGATAACGTGCACTGGATTCCACTACTGAAATCCCATTTCCCCAAAGAGTCTAAGAAGTAGCTGCGATGCAGACTTGATAGAATTCTAGGGTTTTTCTTTGCTCTTCCATGCTCTCCTCTCTCTTGACTTCACCTGCTCCTGCAGTTTCAGTAAAGCTCCTGTTTCTTTAAACTGCATGAACTTTAAAAAAAAAAAAAAAAAGGGTAGGTTTAATAAAGCTGTAACATGAACCTAAAGTAACTGATTGAAGCCATATGAGTTTTGCTTTATGCTTTCAACTTTTAAAAAACTGATTCACCTCTCATTTGTCTGTTTATATGATTTTTAATCTTGTAACTTGGGGGGGCAATTTGTGTTGTGAAAAGCATGTTTGGAAATCATGCCCCTGCATTTCATACTGCCTAACACCAGGTGGCAGTGGTATGTAACAGTAGCACATTTTGATTTGTGGGTTTGAGAGTCCAATCTCACATTAAAAAAAAAAAAAATCATAAAATAAGTAAATCATTTCATCAGACCATATAAATATAAAACCAACATCAAAAAGTAGATGATAGCAATCTTAATTATGCTTGGAAGCCTAATTTTGAGCTAACGAAACCAGAACAAGAGCGTTCATACTGTGTAATTTCATTTATATGAGGTTTAAGAATAGACAAAACTCAGCTGTGATCAGAAGATGGTGGTTGTCTTTATGAGGGCTTCTAATTGGGAGAGGATGAGAGGGAATCTTCTGTGGTGCTGGGAGTATTGTATATCTTTTTTTTTTTTTTTTAAGATTTTTATTTATTTATTTGACAGAGAGAGAGATCACAAGTAGGCAGAGAGGCAGATAGAGAAAGGGGGAAGCAAGCTCCCCGCTGAGCAGAGAGCCCAGTGTGGGCTCCTGGGATCGCAAGACCCTGGGATCATGACCTGAGCCGAAGGCAGAGACTTTAACCCATTGAGCCATCCAGGTGCCCCAGAGTATTGTATGTCTTGATGTGAGAGGTGGTTGTTTAAGTAAAACTTCATTTGGTATGCTTCAGATATGCACACTTTATGTATGTTATTACTCCATTTAAAAAGTAGTTGGTAATTAAAGATTAGTAAAAAAAAAACAAAAAAACCCTAAGTTTAGTAAATAAATATATATATATATATACAGATTAGTAAAAAAAAAAAAAAAAACCAACAACCAAACAAAAAAACCTGAATTTAGACAGTACTAAATATTGGTAAGGATTTTGTGCGACAAGGACTCATTTATTGACTGCAATTGGGAGAACAAATTAGTACAAACACTCGGGGGTTTTTAAAAGATTTATTTATTTTAGAGAGAGCACACATGAGAGTGGGGGAGAGGGGCAGTGGGGAAAAGGAGAGAGAAAATCCTCAAGCAGACCCCCTGCTGCTGAGCACAGAGCCCCATGTGGGTCTTGACCCCAGGACCCCAAAATCACGAGCTGAGCTGAAATCAAGAGCCTGACACTTAACCAAGCCACCTAGGCACCCCAATATAAACACTTTGGAAAGCAGTTTGGCATTTGTATTTATTTAGTTACATTAAAGATGTATATACCATACAATCCAACACTTCTGCCACTAGGCAGAAATACTGGAGAAAATGTCATATTGCACATATGGGTCAGGAGATAGGAATATAATCATTTTTGTAGGAACATTGTTCCAAATAGCAGAAAACTGGAAGCAACCCAAATGTCCACTGACATAAGATAGAATAAATAGCTGCATATTTATACAATAGTGTAAAACAGTGAGAATAGATGAGTTATAGGTACATTTGTAGTTCAACATATATTGAATAAAAACCAAATCTCCAAGGGACGCCTGAGTGGCTTCCCTCTCTCTCTACCTGCCTCTCTGCCTACTTGTGATCTCTGTCAAATAAATAAAATCTTTAAAAAAAAAAATCACCAGAAACACAGTACGAGTCCATTGATATAAAGGTCAAAATGGTATACAATAAAATTTATGTTATGTAGCTTATATATTAAAGAAAAACCAAGGAAATGGTTAATACAAAATTCAGATACTGGTTTTCTCGAGTGGGGAGGGAAGGGGGCTAATCGGCAAGGTCTCAGATTAGACTTCAAAAGTATTAGAAATGTTATTTTCTCTTTTTTTAAGATTTTATTTATTTGACAGAGAGAGCACAAGTAGACAGGCAGGCCGAGAGAGAGGGGAAACAGACGCGGGGCTTTATCCCAGGATCCTGAGACCATGACCTGAGCTGAAGGCAGAAGCTCAACCCACTGAGCCATCCAGGCACCCTGAAATGTTATTTTCTTAAACTGGGTGACAGGTTCAAACTTTTGCATATGTCCTTGGCAGAGAAGCCAACAGGGTGATATTGTCATTTGTGGAAATAAGAGTGCATATCTTTAAGGAATCATTTTCCCTAAGCAGAACTAAGTGGGGCAGCTCAAAGGAACTTGAGTTGACCTCATGATGACTGGCTGTCCACTACCACTGCCCCTGAATCATTCTGCATCTTCACCTCTCCTATGGTTCATGGGCTCTGCAAGGACCTGGGACTGATGCACAAAGCCCTGCTTTTAAAAAAAGGAGTGCCATCCACAGGCATTCAGTGAATGTTTGTGGGGAATGTGGTGCCAAACCATTGTAACGCATGCATTGTCAGATCAAGAATACATTTGAGGGGCGCCTGGGTGACTCAGTGGGTTAAGCTGCTGCCTTTGGCTCAGGTCATGATCTCAGGGTCCTGGGATCAAGTCCCACATCAGGCTCTCAGCTCAGCAGGGAGCCTGCTTCCCTCTCCCTCTCTGCCTACTTGTGATCTCTGTCAAATAAGTAAATAAAAGCTTTAAAAAAAAAATACATTGGAGAAACAAAAACTATTTTGCTAAAAACTATTCATTCAATAAATATTTATTGAGCATCTACTATGTACCAGTACATAGCATACAAAATTGTGTCACAGTTTTGTGTGACACAGGTTTTATAAAAAAATAGACAAACAAAAATAGACTTACCTACCAAAAAAAGTTTTTAATGATACTTTTAATCTAACATGTAAATTCTGAAATAAAATGATACATCTCTCTATCAAATTATAAGTCTTATTTTTAGTTCTACCAGTACATTGAAAAATGTGCTACTGATGCTAGGTGATATCCTAATAAGTACTTGGTTTGTAAGAGGCTTCTGCTTTATTTTAAAATCTTGTTGTGAATCTGGCTACACTGTAAAGAAACTAGACACGCTCACACATTGCTGTTGGAAGTATAAATTAGCCTAATACCTATAGAGCCAGGTTGGCATTATCAATTTTTTAAAAAGATTTTATTTATTTGTGTGAGAGAGAGAGAGAGATCAAAAGTAAGCAGAGAGGCAGGCAGAGAGAGAGGAGGAAGCAGGCTCCCCATCGAGCAGAGAGCCCAATGTGGGGCTCCATCCCAGGCCCCTGAGATCATGACCTGAGCCGAAGGCAGAGGCTTAACCCACTGAGCCACCCAGATGCCCCTGCATTATCTATTAAACAAACAAGTAATAGCCTTTGCCATAGCAAATTCTTATCTCATATTTTATTCTAGAACAATTGTTTGTAATAGCAAAAGATTGGAATCAATTTAAATATCCCATCAGTAGGGATCTACTTAAGTAAGTTATAGTATATCCTTATGGTAGAATAGTATGTGGCTATAAAAGAGAAGGCAATTCTACATAAACATGTAATACAGAAAAATCACCAAGTTTATTACTTTAAAAAAGCAAGGTGAAGGGTGCCTGGGTGACTCAGTTGGTTAAGTCTCTGACTCTTGTTTTGGCTCAGGTCATGGTCTTGGGGTCATGAGATCGAGCCCTGTGGGGGGGCCTCTGCACTGGGATGGAGCCTGCTTAAGATTCTCCCTCTGCCCCTCCGCTCCCCCAAATTTTTTTAAAAGGCAAGGTGCATAAGTACATATGATATGCCATCATTTGTGTAAAAAAATATGTATATGGGAGAGAACTGCATAATAATATTTATGTGGGCATCAATAAATCTCTGGAAAGGTACACAAGAAACTAATACCAGTGATTAATTACCTACATGATTGAGGAAAACTGGCAGAAAGACAGAATAGATATGAGAAGGAGTTTTCACTACATAACTTCGTTTACACAAACATACACTAAACTATGCAAATGTATCATATAATGTAAAACATAGGTAATTTATTTTAAAGTTAAAATAAACTTGGCCATGCTCTTTACTTTAGACCAGATTTGTTTGATAGCACGACGTTTGCTGGTTGCTCATGGGGTATTTCCCTAACTGGAAAAAAGGTCAGACTTTTCTTAATGTTTTATTCACAAAATATTTCCTTCAAGATCCTGGATCTGCAGCAGAAATTAGAACATGCTCAAAAAGTCTGTCTCTCCGACGCTTGTAGTTTGGGGATGAAGCAACTAGAGCAAAGAATAAAAGCAGCATTGGAAAATGAAGCTAAAACAAAGCAGCAATATCAGGAAGAACAGCACAAGAGGTAAGAGGAACAGAGACGTCCGGGTCGTGGGGGCTAACCACCAAGCGCACCCGCCTGTCAGCCTTCCCGTGCATCTCCTCACTGTTCCCGCTGACGTGAACTCCGCCGCGCAACCTCTCATCACACTGTCTTATCGTTGCTTTCCTTGTTTGCTTTTCATACCAGAGTGTCAGATTTCTTCAAGGCTGGGATTACTTCTGTTGCTCTGAGACACACAGGGTGCACCAGTCAGTTTTCTTGAATGACTGGATGACCTATGAAATACGCTACTCTGGGATTTGCTTTTCTAGTTCTAGCATGATTGGCGTAAAATGCAAACTAAATGAAATTAACTTTTGTATTTATTAGCTGATTTTCTTCAAAGAATTTCCAAGTACTTTACAGGCATCATTCTTGACGATTACATCAAGAATCTGTAACCTGTTAGGAGCTTTCATTTTTTTTTTTTCCTGAAATTATTACTATCACAATTCTTACTTAAATGACCTTCCTGGATGACCTAAACTTCAGTAACCAATGCTTCCTACTTCTATGACACTTCGAGTGATTCGCATATATTTTAAGAAAAATATGGTTTTAGCCACTGAAAAGACATGCGGACATTCACATGTATTATGAAGCTGAGAAATTTACTTTCGGTTTTAGTAAAAAGCGATAGCATAGGGCGCAGCACTCAGTAGGTACTCAGAGATCGTGACTGAATGAATCTTTGAGTAAGTGAGTGAGTGAACGTATGAATGAATAATGAGTTCACTCAGTGAGGTACAGTGGAAAAACACTTGCCTCATTGCCACATCTAACAGGATGGTAGGCCTTCCTCCTGTTATGATACAGCTAGATCCCAAATAAACTATGAGCATACCTTTTAAAGTATTAGCCACGATAAAGCAAGAGAAAGCTCTAACAGCAGACATATAATAAGCTCAAACAAAAACGATGAATGTAAATAAACTTCTAAGTCAGGGGGCAAGTAATAACATCAGCCCCAGGTTTGGGAAAAAGTTGCTGAGGAAGTTTGCCCCAAAGTGGGAGATGTGAACTAGAGACTCTGGTATTAAGCTGGGAGTCTTGAAGTGTTCCCCAGTAGACAGCCCCATGGTTTCCCCAAATTATCTCTGGGGGAAAACACCTCAGTTTAGGTATCAAGGATTCCCATATTATAAGGTTTTTTATTTTTTTAAAAGATTTTATCTATTTATTTGACAGAGAGAGAGAGTGAGCACAAGTAGTGGGAAGAGCAGACGGAGAGGGAGAAACAGGCTACCTGCCGAGTAGGGAGCTCAATGTGGGGCTCAATCCCAGGACCCTGGGATCATGACCTGAGCCAAAAGCAGACATTTAATGACTGAGCCACCCAGGCAACCTTGATTTTTAATTCCATGACATTATTTTAAACAGTTGTATAGCATTCTTTACATAGATATACTATAATTTATGTAAAATGCTTCTTAGACATTTTGTTACAAATAATGCTGCATATCCTTACATTTTGTTACAAATAATGCTGAATATCCTTGTGCGTAGACTCTATGGTGAGCGTTATACTAAGGGAGGTTTAGGGTGCTGTGTCAGTGCATAGCAGAGACACTTACTCTAGTCTAGGAAGCTCAAGAAAACCTTGCTCAAAGAAAGCTATTTATACTGAATGTGAGGTATTTGGGGTGGATGGCTCAATAGAGAATATTAGGGGAAAGAAGTCCTAGGAGAGGAAGATAAGGAAAAGCTTGGAGTTGTAGGGGAGGAATAAGGGTAGAGGATGACTTATTTCAGGAAGTGAAAAAAGTTCATTTTGCCTGTAACAAAATGTTTGGGGATGAAGTGAGTGGTAAGAAAACTAGGCTGGAAAGCTGAGCTAGCTAACAAGCTCTATTGAAGTGCTTAGACTTTATGATATGATGAGATTGTGATGTAGAAAGAGTACTCTGGTTGCTACGTAAGGAATGGATTGAGAGGTTGAAGCTGTTGGGGAGACAGGGAGTTCTTCAATCTACTGATTTCTTAATTTCTTTTTTTTTAAGTTGGGTACAGTATACTTTATTGATGGAACAGGACAATGTAGGGCTGCCCAAGCCCCTCCCCTTCTTCAAGGGGTCTGCGATGAAAACTGTGGTGGTCAGGAGATTTTCAGTGTGTTGAGAGATGAATTGGGGCAAGGACTCCCCTGTGGTTGAGGTCCTCTCTCTTCTTGTTCTCGCTGAGGCTGGTGTCAGGGGCTCTTATTCCTTAGAGGCCATGTGGATCATAAGGTCCACCACCCAGTTGCTGTAGCCAAATTCATTGTCATACCAGGAAATGAGCTAGACAATGTGGTCATTGAGAGCAACACCAGCCCCAGGCCTGAAGGTAGAAGAGTGGGTGTCACTGTGAAAATCACAAGAGACAACCTGGTCTTCAGTGTAGGATGCCCTTGAGGGAGCCCTGCGATACCTGTTCCACCACCTTCTCGATGTCATTGTATTTGGCAGCTTTCTCCAGGCGGGAGGTCAGATCCATGACTAACATGTTGGGGGTGGGTATGCAGAAGGCCATGCCAGTGAGCTTCTCAGTCAGCTCAGGGATGACCTTGCCTATAGTCTTGATGGTGCCAGTAGAAGCAGATGATGTTCTGAGCAGCCCCTTGGCCATCACACCACAGCTTCCCAGAGGGGCTGTCCGCAGTCTTCTGAATGACAGTGATGGCATAGACTGTGGTCACGAGTCCCTCCACAATGTCAAAATTGTCATGGATGACCTTGACCAGAGGAGCTAATCCGTTGGTGGTACAGGAGGCATTACTGACAGTCTTGAGGGAGTTGTCTTACTTCTCAAGGTTCATGCCCCTCACAGACATGGGGTTATCAACACAAGGGGCAGAGATGATGACCGTCTCAGTTCCCACCTTTAAAGTGAGCCCCAGCCTCCTCCATGGCGGTGAAGACCCCAATGGCTCCACAACATACTCAGCACCAGCATCACCCCATTTGATGTTGACAGGATCTTGCTCCTGGAAGATGGAGAGGGGCTTTCCATTGATGACAAGTTTCCCATTCTCAGCCTTGCCTATGCCATGGAATCTGCCATTGGTGGAATCATAGTGGAACATGTAGACTGTGTAGTTGAGGTCAGTGAAGGGGCCATTGATGGTGACAGTATCCACTTTGTCAGAGTTAAAAGTAGCCCTGGTGGCCAGGTGCCCAATGTGACCAAATTCGTTTACTCAGACAATTGTGTCTCAGGGACATGGCTGACACTGCCCTGGAAGATGTGGCTGTTGGTCTAATGGAGAGGAGCAGAGAGCATTCTTAATTTCATTCATTGGCATAACTGGTTTATCTCTTCGTCTTTGCTCAAACTATATGTAATGTGGGAATTAATTTCTAACATATTCATCAATTGCTTTTTAAATATTTCAATGACAATTTCCAACTCCTAAATTCCATTGTAGCTAACTCAAGTTTCCTTAGTGCCAGCAATTTAAAAGCCTCCCTTTCAGCTCAAAATCTTATTACTTAGTCTGGCCCCTTGATCAGAAATTCAGAATGGAACCAAAAAAAGAAGTAGACAATAAGAGGCAGGAATTGCTCAGGTCTGTAATGAATGAAATGAAAACAGCGATGAAGAGGGCAGTGCTGGTGCACGAGTGGATGTGAATGGCAGGAGGTAAGCTTATAGAGCCTGCACTTATATCAGGAACCACAACAAGAATTGGAGGTGCTGGAGGTTGAGAGGTATGAGTCCCATCTCTCAAATCTCTTAATCTTTCCCAGGAATCCATTGATTTTTCAGAAAACTGAAGTTAGAGAAAGTGAGCTCATTTGTCCAATATCAGTAGTGACCTAGCATGTAGGTACTACTCCATCACGCTTATTGTATTCTTCTAGATAATCTCCTAAATCCAAAGAGTCTTGTTGGAAATCTTCAGAAACTCTTCCACAAACCGTGGTCTGATGAAATTCCCTCTGAAGGAGTTAAGTACTTACGCCCCTTCTGGAAAAGGGGGAACTTCCTCATCAAACACAGGCTCATTTATGATTCAGCCTCTGCAACATTAACACGTGTGCCTTAGTCTCAGTAGTGTGTGTAACAAACAGCACCATATTGAACCAAGATCAAGGGACTCAACTTGTAAAGCAGTGAGGATGAGGGGAAAGGATAGAGAATTCAGGATTAGAGCCCTACATCCATCTTGTTCTAGCAGGTTAAAGCTCTCTGTGCCACAGCTTCCTCTGTGAAATAAGGGAAGTTACTTCCTTTTCAGAGGGTTGTTTTGATGAGTGAGAGCAAGAATTAAGAAGAGCATCTTCCACAAAAGAGGTCCCCTGTGTTGGTCTCTTTATTTTATGGACACATAGCTTACCTCATTGAACCAGTAAAATCCCTTGTGATGATATAATAATTTTAGGTCAAAGAATTTTGTAAACTCAGTGTAATTTGATGTACATTAATTGCCCTCAGGAAACTCCTGGGTCAGAATTTAAAAGAGCTACAAAAGCAAGTGAGAATCTTACAAGATAAAGGGAATCAACTGGAAATAACCAATTCTCAGCAGCAATCCAGAATTCAGCAACAGGAGGCCCAACTCAAACAACTGGAAGAGGAAAAAAGAAAATCGGAAGAGGTAAGAAAGTAAATGGATTCACTTTTCAGTTTTCCTATTCCTGTAGACCCAAGTCACAGCTAATCGTTATTGAGAGCCCAGCATTTTACCCCTTAAATTTATCAGGAAAGCAGAATCTACTCTAGCTATCTCAAGCAGGAAAGGATTGAACACAGGGAATAACATGCTTGCCAACTGTTGGAAGGGAGATGCTGGGATGAGGAGAATGTCAGAATGTCAGAACTTTGGGTAACTCCAGAAGTCCAGAAACCCCAGGGAAACCCACTCCTGCAGCCCCCGAGAGAGGGAGTTGCAGAAACACTCCCTGAACCCCTGTAAATGCCTCTTCTGATGTCTGCCTGGTCACCTCCCCACTAGAGCTGGAGGACGACGGCTCTCCCCTCCCACTGCCCTCTAGACTGTGTGCAAGTGCCTCTCCTTTGTTGGAACTCTGCTGTCAAGGAAAGTGTAGTTTTCAGACTTCTAATCTTGCAGCACAGAATAGTCTCATTTAAAAAAAAAAATGTTTTTCAGCATCTCAGAAGCAACCGAGAATTATCAGAAAAGATATCTGGGCTGCAGCAGGAGAAAAAAGCGCTCTGTGAAGAATATGGGCAGTTTCTGAAGCAGCTTGATGTCCATGTGAGGTAAATGAAAACGAGTTCCCTCCGAATGGGGAGTTCATGCTTTTCCCCAAATAGACCCTTTTCATTTGCCTTCCTGCTCTTCTCCCCTTGCATTCTTCGTTCTGTCTGACCACCCTCTCCTTGTTTCAACTCCTCATTTCAACTCAAAATTCTTAGACTAGGAATCACCCTCTCCAAGAAGCCTTTCTCGACACCGCCAGCCTGGACTGGGTGAAGTGTTCATTCTTTGTACACTATAGCCTTTGTACATGCCTCTTTGTATTTATTTCAGAACTTGCTGCATTCTTTTGAAATATTATGTTTCACTACCTGTCCTCCTCACCAGACTGTAGGCTTTTAAGGGCCTGGACCATGGTCTTATGCATCTTTTTATCCATAGTCTCCAGGATATAGTAGGTGCTCAATAAAAAATGTGTTTCTGAACTTCCGGTTCTTTCTTACATTCCCTGCTCATCATTCTACCAGATTCCTCCCACTCTCCTCCTTTCTGGAATGTAGCATAGTAGTTCAGAGTATGGACTCTGGAGCCATATTGCCTGGGTACAAATCCTGGTTCTACTAGAAACTAGCTGTGTGACCTTGGATACAGTATGTACCCTCTCTGTGCCTGAGGTCTTTCATCTTTAAAATGGACAAAATAACAGTACTTTCTCATAAAGCGGTTATGAGCATTAAATGAATAAATATACATAAAGCGCTTGCTTAGATCAATGTCTAACACACAGCTACTATTATATCTTTTTTTTTAGTTCCTTTTCTATGATCCACCTCTCTGCTCCCAGCTCTGTAGTCTTCTACTCTATTCCTTCAATTAGGCTGAAATTTCTTATTCTTTTGCATTCTTACTCACCTACAATGTTGATAGTATTAAGGATACTGATTTAAAAACCACTGTTTACTGCTCTTTAGAGTATTTTTGCTATTCCTTATCTTGCTTTGATTACCACGTTACCGAGAAATGTAGAAACCATGGTCAGGGGAGTATGCTTGGTTCAGTTCATGCCGCTTACAAATCTAAGGCTAGAACTCAGTCCTCTAATAACCTATATAGTGCTCTTTCCACCTCTTATCTTGGTATTAGAGTTGGAAGAATGAAGTGCTAGATCCAGAGCATATAAAATGCCACAATGCCTGCCAGATACACTGATACTGAATCTAATGTGTATATGCATTGCTTGCCCAGAATCCTCCTTGTGTTCACGCCTAGTTTCTGGTAATAAAAACAGTTTTGTGATTTTACTATCATAGCTTGGGTACAATTTTACATTCTTTTCCTCTTCGTGTTTTCTCATAAGCATTGTGCTTTGTTGCTACAGTCTTTGAATTTGCTTATTTCTGTAGAACATAATATTTCGTAAAGTTGCTATGCCCTTGCACTAATAGCAGCAGTTAAACTGGTGCTGATAGCTAAAGAAGACTAACAGAACGCAGGCACTAACAGTACCTTCCAAAGGTACAGCTCATTGCAGGAGAAAGATGCAGTAGCACAACAGAATTAGGGTCAGGATGTGCATTGCCTCCCACGGCAGGCTCATGGCAGACAATTCCAAGAGGTCCCGCAGGGGCCCCCAGATGCACTCCCTATGTTAGGGCCACTGCCTCTCTGGGGGTCAGGAATTATGAATGTGTGCACCTCACACCTCACAACCGGGGATCCCCAATGGAGTCCCAGCTGAGATTTTTTTTTTTTCCTGCTGGTCATGGGAGCGTATTTCTGCTAGGTAACCAGCCTCAACAGCACAGCCTTCTGGAGGTCTGCTGAGACCAAGTACGCATCCTCAGTCTCACTGTTATCAGGAAAGTGCTGACAAGCTGGGGCAAATTGCCGTCAGACTCCTCAGTCCTGTGATTACAAACCAACGTGGTTTTAATCAGCATGTCTCATTGCTTGACCAGTGGTCAGTGCAAGCAAAAACTTAGCAAAACAGCTCAGGTCAGTTCTAGGCCTGCTGGAATCAACCCTCACAACACAGTCCTAATTGAGTTAAGAGTTATTCACTGGTCCTATGAATGATATTTTCATTCATAAAAAAAGTATTTTGATTTGTGTATGCATATATAAGTACATATACACTTTTTGTATACATATCTATATGTATACTTTTTGATATGTTTGTGTATACATATGTGTGTATATATATATATATATACACACACACTTTTTGTTTTAAACATTATTTTTATAGAATGAATTCCCAGAAGTGGAATTACTGGTCAAAAACCTGGAACACTGGATCTTAAAATGTATTGACAAACATTTGGAAACATCCCGCCAAAATTTTCTGCCATTATCATATAAGAGTAGCAATTACACCATCCTCATTAGCATTGGGTGCTGCTATTATAGGGAGGGCTCTGATGATATTTTCCCCAATATTCTTTGTTTTAATTGAGGTATAATTGGCATATAATAAAGGCACAGATTCGGGGCACCTGGGTGGCTCAGTGGGTTAAGCCTCTGCCTTCAGCTCGGGTCATGGTCTCAGGGTCCTGGGATAGAGTGCCGCATTGGGCTCTCTGCTCAGTAGGGAGCCTGCTTCCCCGTCTCTCTCTGCCTATCTCTCTGCCTACTTGTGATATCTCTCTCTGTGTTAAATAAATAAATAAAATCTTAAAAAAAAATAAAGGCAGAGATTCAAATGTATACACCCGCATACCCACTACCCCATTCAAGATCCAGAACATTTCCATTATCCCTTAAGGTTCTATCTGGACTTTTTGGCGTTAATCTGCATCTCCTGAGTCCCCTGCCTTCTCCCAGACATCCACTCTTCTGAGCTCTGTCTCTTCTAGCACTTCATTTAAATGGATTCTTACCACATGTAATTTTTTGTGTCTGACTTCTTTTGCTCAACCTATTCTGTGATTTTTAATGCTCACTTCTGGTCATAAATATTTGTCATTTTATTTTAAATTTCTTTGATGGTTAGTGAGACTGAATATTTTCCCATGCTATTTGCCCATTGCCTTTAAGATAGCAGGTCCTAACCCTAGTTGCATGTGCCTGGGCGCCAACATAGGTCAGTTAGATCAGAATCTGTGGGGATAGGGCTTAAGGATCAGCATTTTGACAAAAGCTTCCCCATGTGATTCTGATGTGCCATCCAACGTTAAAAACACAGCTTTAGGAAAGAAAATGGAAGGAATTGTCAAAACTCTAGGTTCGTTTTTGTTTTCATTCTCCTGATCCCAGCCCTGACCTTTATAGGCAATGCTTGGTTTTTCCATGTTTTCCCAACCACTACTCCAGAGGAACAAATTCCTTGCCCTTTTGAAAGAAAAATAATAGAAAAGTCTATCTGGTTTTGCTTAAACATAAGCAAGAAATTGTCCCTAAATTTTAGAACATGAGTATTGTGCTACCTCATAGATCTAGTAGTTAATAAAGCCAAAAATAAACTTAGAAAACCCACATGTTCTTCAGGCAAGTTGGCCAACTGAGCTTCTGCCCAAACCAAGAAGTGTGCCAACTAGCCAGCCAGCAATGGCGAGAGAAGGCTCCCAGCTCTCACCAGCTGTTCTGCATCGACATACTCTTCCAGCCATGCATTACACTACAGACAGAAGCCTGAGTATCCAGCAATAGGAGCTAGTTAGGTCAAGCGTATTATACTCACCTGATAGAAGTCCTGTCAACTGAAAAAGATGGGGGCCCTGAAGACTAGACAGTGGCATGGGGAAATGCTTACAATATAATAAATGGAGAGAGTGTAAGATGAAAATTTTAATGCAGGCAGAGTCTAAACAAAACACACTTACAAAAAAACTAGAAAGAAATACACTATTTTTTAAAAGATTTTATTTATTTATTTGACAGAGATCACAAGTAGGCAGAGCAGCAGGCAGAGAGAGGCGGGGAAGCAGGAACCCCACTGAGCAGAGAGCCCGATACGGGGCTTGATCCTAGGACCCTGAGATCATGACCTGAGCCAAAGGCAGAGGCTTAAACCACTGAGCCACCCAGGCGCCCCTACAACACTATTTTAATACTGATCATACTGGGAGTTGGGTTTTCTTCCCATATCCTCTTAGTTTTAAAAATAAATTAATTTCAGGGCACCGGGGTGGCATAGTTAAGCATCTGACTCTTGTTTTCAGCTCAGGTGGTGATCTCAGGGTAATGACCTCAAGCCCCACGTGGGGCTCCATGCTCAGCGGGGTGTCTGCTTAAGACTCTCTTTCCCTCTCTTCTTGCCCCTTCCCCCTCAAATAAATAAATCTTTTTTAAAGATTAGTTTCTTAATAGGCCAAATGGCAGAATAAAAAAGAAGGCAGCTAAGATTTGGGTTTTAATATCCTCGGGCAGGATAAATAAATCTGTAAATCCCAGATATACACGTAAAATAAATCCCAGAAATACACGCCGTGTTTCAAGTGATGTCAAAATATCAGAGTAACTGTGAACAGCTGAGAAACCTGGAGGATTACAAGGAGGTTGTTTGTACACTGCTAGATGTTACACCTCTGAAGTTACGGACCAGGGCTGCTGAAACCCAGTGATATCTTCCACCAGGCTCTTTCTAGTAAAAAGGGAAATAAGAACATTGATGAGATGTAGACATCTCCCTGTCGAGAACCCAAGTCACAGAGCGGTAATCGTGAACACAGTTCTGCAAAAGTATGTACCTCCTCTTATGTAGTGGTTACTACAAGGGTCACAGAACTGAGCAGGCCTGGGGCAGTTTTATGAATGCAAGTATCTAGACCAACTCTATTAATTAGGATGTAGGCTGAGTTGCTGGAGCAGAGACCCTGAATAACAAAGTCTTTTGAGAGGAAAAGGTTTCTCTCCTACATAACAGCACAGACATAAGCAGTCCAGGATGGGTTTGGTGCATCAGTATAACAGGAGTCTAGACTCCTTTATCTCATTGCTCCAGCATCTTTAACATGTTGCCTTTATCCACATTCAAGCCAACCAAAAGGAAGAGGGGAAAGCAAGGATGTTCCATTTGCCTTTAGGACACACTGCTTCAACTCATGTCCTGTTGGCCAGAACTTACTCACATTTCCATTTCATCTACCTGGAAGGAAAGTCAGGAAGAGTAGTTCATTTTTTTTTTTAATTTATTTGACAGAGATCACAAGTAGGCAGAGAGAGAGAGAGAGAGGAGAAGCAGGCTCCCCACTGAGCAGAGAGCCCTATGCGGGGCTTGATCCCAGCTCTCTGGGTTCATTACCTGAGCCGAAGGCAGAGTCTTTAACCCACTGAGCCACCCAGGTGCCCCAAGATTAGGTCATTTTTATGGGCAACCAAATGCCCAGCTGAAAATTGGGGGGTCTATAATGGTAGAAGAAGGAGAACATGGACTGGGGACAGCCCCAGCAACCAGTCACTGCCAAATACACTGACATTCTGTATCGAGCCTGGTATGTATGTCTCTGGCCTCCAGGAATCCGAACTTCTCAGCGGGGTGTCTGGCTAACAGCTAAGTTAATCTTCTAAGGGAAAGCATGCAAAATGATTTTTTCCTGTACAATCAGCAAGTAGGAAAGAGAGGGACACTATTTTGAAAATTGGAAGAGTCTTGCAAAAACAGTTTTAGGGGTAAGACATAATTTGCAAGACCAGAAGATGCTCTTGGAGTAGCTCTTCCATCACAGTTTGACTAGAATTAGCATCTAGATAAGTCTGCTTTGCTCCTTCCCTCCCATCTGGTTCCTACCTAATTCTTACATAAAACAAAATATTGAGCCCATACAAATATCATCAATTAATTAATGACAAAGAAACCAAGAATATACAGTGGGGAAGGGACAGATTCTCCAATAAATAGTGTTGGGGAAACGGGATGGCTACATGCAAAAGAATGAAACTGGACCACTGTCTTATACCATACACAAAAATTTACTCAGGATGGATTAAAGACTTGAATACAGGACCTGAAATGTAGGCCTACCTACATTGAACATCATATTCAATGGTGAAAGGCTACAAGCTTTTCCTATAAGATTAGGAGGTATAAACTTTCAGATATAAAGTTAATAAATCATGGGGATGTTATGTACAGCATGGTGACTATAGTTAGTGATGCTGTATTGCATCTTTGAAAGTTGCTAAGAGAGTAAGTCTTAAAACTTCTCATCAGAAGAAAAAATTCTTTGCATGGTGACAAATGTTAATTAGGCTGTGGTGATCATTTTGCAATATATACAAATATCAAATCATCATTATATACCTAAAACTAATATAATGTTATATGTCAATTATACCTCAGTTTATTCTTTTTAAAGATTTTATTTTTTATTTATTTAATTTAGTATTTACTTATTTATTTGTCTCCTTTTTTTTTTAAGATTTTATTTATTTGACAGACAGAGATCACAAGTAGGCAGAGAAGCAGGCAGGGGGAGGGTGGTGGAGCAGGCTGCCCGCCAAGCAGAGAGGCCAATTCGGGCTCGATCCCAGGACCCTGAGATCACGATCTGAGCCCAAGGCAGAGGCTTTACCCACTGAGCCACCCAGGCACCCCTTATTTATTTATCTCTTAGAGAGACTAGTGAAAGAGAGAGAGTGAGCCCGACCAGGAGGGGCAGAGGGAGAGGGACAGAGAGAATCTTGAGCAGACTCTGTACTGAGCAGTGCCCAATGTGGGGATTGATCTCACAACCCCAAGATCACGACCTGAGCCAAAACCAAGAGTCAGACGCCCAACCAACAGAGCCACCCAGGCATCCCAATTTTTAAAATAAGAAAATTTAATTTAATTTAATTTTCAAAAGTTAAAGAATTGATATGTTACTGTGAGAAATCAGCAGCATCTGCTTGGCTTGGCTTTGCTGTTATTCTAGCTTTGCTGTATAGTGGGAGATCACAGGCTCTGGGGTCGATTCTCTCTGTAGGAGTAATTCCTTCTGTGTCAGGAGGCCCCAAGAGCACCCTCAGGTTTGGTGATTCATCAGGACTCACAGAACTCAGAAAAGCTGTTATACTCGTGGTTATGGTTTGTATTACAGTGAAAGGATACAGATTAAAATCAGCAGAGGAAAAAGGCACATAGGATAGAGTCCAGGAGAGACCAGACACAAGCAACCTTCCCGATGTCCTCTCCCAGTAGAGTAGAATGGGCAGTACATAATCCTCTCGGCAATGGCATATGACAACATATATGAAGTATTCCCAACCATGAAAACTCACCTGGGCCCTAACATCCAGAGATTTTATCAGGGGTCAGTCACAGAGACGTGGAGTGCCCCAGTGATTAAACTTAACTACTCAGTCTCTAGTCCCCCAAATGCCCAAGGTCAGATTGACACAACATGGTCCAGGGGTCTAGGTGAACAAAAATGCACTCACCATGAATCATACTGTTAGCATGAAATATTGGTGTGGCCCAAGGCCACAGGTGAACAAAGTTGTTATTACCAAGCAGCATATTCCAAGGGCTTAGAGATTGTCTCCCAGGAGCCAGTCAAGGAATGTGAAGGGTTTGGATATCTCCGTCCCACCAAGTTTACATTCCTGCACAGCCTGTCTCCTGATTCATAGAGTATGGAGATTGGCTACACAAATTTGTTTTAAAATCAAAGGAGGTGTCTTGTGAAAAGCCTGGAGTACAGGTTTTTAGTTAGTTCCCTTCACTTAAGTTAGGGCTTCCCCCAGTTTAAGTGTCAGAGGTAAGATCGGGTAAGATCAGATCGTCGACATGTGTAAACTGCCTGCCACCACAGGCCTGACTGACTATGCCCTCAAGTGCCTACAGTAACAAAGAATAGCTTTCTCATTCCTTAAACACTTTTATGTTCTCATTCCTTAAACGCTTTTGTTTTCTCATTCCTTAAACCTTTTTTTTTTTTTTTTCAATTAGAATGGCATTACCTAAATGTCTAGCCATTCAGGGAGAGTCAGGGACTATAGAGACCATTAGAATAGTTTTTTAAAGATTTTATTTATTTATTTGAGAGAGAAGCACAAGTGGGGTGGGGGGAGGAGCAGAGGGAGAGGAAGAAGCAGACTCCCGCTGCTGAGCAGGTAGCCAGACATGGGGCTCAATCCCAGCACCCTGGGGCCATGACCTGAGTGAAGGCAGACGTTTAACTGACTGAACCATCTAGGCTCCCTTCATTAGAAGGGAACTAGTTTCAAAAAGTTGAAACTACCCTATGACCCAACAATTTCACCATTAGGGACTTACCCCAAAGATACAAATGTAGTGATCCAAAGGGGCACCTGCACCCCAATAGTTATAGCAGCAATGTCCACAATAACCAAACTATGGAAAGAATGTAGATGTCCATCAACAGATGAATGGATAAAGAAGATGTGACACACATACACACACACACATATATATATATATACACACACATACATATACATACAATGGACTATTACTCAGCCATCAGAAAGAATGAAATCTTGCCATTCGCAATGATGTGGATGGATCTAGAGGGTATTATGCTGAGCAAAATAATTCAATCAGAGAAAAACAATTATCATATGATCTCACATGTAGAATTTAAGAAAAAAAAAACAGGATCATAGAGAAGAGAGGAAAAAATAAAACAAAATGAAATGAGAGAGAGAGACAAACCATAAGAGATTCCTAATTATAGGAAACAAACTGAGGGTTACTGGAGGGCAGGGGTGTGAGGGGACGGGGTAACTGGGTGATGGACATTAAGGAGGCATGTGATGTAATGAGTGCTGGGTGTTATATACAACTGATGAATCGCTGACCTCTACCTCTGAAACTAATAATACATTATATATGAATTAATTGAAATTACAAAAAGAAAGAAGAAAAAAAAAGAAAACTTAAGGAAAAATCAGGTTTCTGTTGTTTTCTTTTTTTATACAAATGTCTCCCAGGATGTTTTTCACATTAAACTAAGTTATATACCAAAAAAGAAAAAAAGAAAGATTTTTCTTTAGAGTAGTTTTATTGTTTTAAAAATAACAGGATGTAGTTGACTACAAAACAAAACAAGAAAACCCACCTGACATATATTTAGAGTGAAATTTTTTTCTCATAGAACAAGAAATCTGGAGGAAGGTGATTGCTGAGGTAGATTCCGCGGCTCAGCAGTGTTGTTAGGCACCGGGCTCTTCCCTTTGTTCTGCTCTGCCATGCTTGGTGGGTCGGTCCCTTAGTCTTTAGACTTGTCATATCATGGTTACAAGGCAGTGACCGCAGTTGCCAGTGGCACAGCCCCAGCAGAGAGCAGCCAGGGCAGAGAGGGATGGTTTCTCAAGTTCCTAGAAGTACGCAGCAGGTGTACCTGTCTCACAAGCCCATCCCCCAGCCACCCCCCCACCACACACCCCTGCACCCTACCCACTTTTCTTGATATCAAGGGCTCCCTGAATGAAATCTGGGTTTTGTTAGCAGGAAAGAAGAAAGAATATATACCTGCACCTTATAGCCCACCACAAGTAGTCTGTTTATAATGAAGTGGAAGTGATGAATGGCTCCCTCCCCAATATGCCCAGAGCTTTCTCTCAAGCTTGAGCCTGCACTGGAATCCCTGGAAAACTGCTCCACTCCCAGAGTTTATGATTCTGTAGTTCTGGGGCAGAGCCTGAGACTTTGCATTCCCAGCAAGTTCCCAGGTGAGGCTGATGTTGCCGATCAGAACACAGTTTGAGAATCCCTGCTGTAGGCTTAGAGAAAAACCTGTTTAGGAACATTAGCTGCCACAAGGGTTCTCAGCGGGCAGCGGTTTGCCTCCCAAGGGGACATTTTACAATGTCTGGAGATATTTTGGGTTGTCACACTGTAGAAGGTACTACTGGCATCTAGTGGGTCGAGGCCAAGGATGATGCTAGGCATTCTGCAACGCATGGTTCAGACTTCCGCAACAAAGAATTATCTGGCACCAAATGTCAATAGGACAGAGGTCAAGAAATCCTAGTTTAAAGTGATTTTGTGTTATCAGACCTAATAGGTTCAAAGTAAAATTTCTCCACAATTTTTCATTTGCAGAAGTGCTTTCTGAGTTACAATATTCTTATTTGGAAAGCATAGTCATCTTCAAAGAGATTTGCCTAGTGGTGGTATTGAGACTTTAATCTGTTTTCTTGTTTACTCAGGTTAGCTGTAACAGCAGCTTGAAACGGTAATGCACATTTTTGTTCTTTTTTAATAAACACTTTATTGATATAATTGACATACCATACAATTCACCCACTTAAAGTGTACAATTCAGTGGCTTTTAGTGTACCTCCATCACCACAATCAATTTTAAAACATTTCATTACCCCCCAAAGAAACCCTTTACTTATCATCTGCCGCCCCCCATCTCCTTCCCCACCTCCAGCCCTAAGCAACCAGGAATCCTCAATATTTGCCTCTTCTGGACATTACATAAAAGTGGAATCATAGAACACGTGGTCCTTTCTGGGTGGCTTCTTTCACTTAGCATAATCCTTTCATGTTTCCTCTATGTCATAGCGTGGCTCAGCACTTCATTCCTTTTCGTGGCACAATCATGTTCCACTGTACAGATATTCCATGTTTTGCTTATCCTTTCATCAGTTGTTGGTCTTTGGGTTGTTTCCACCTTTTGGCTATTGTGAATAGTGCTACTATGAATATTCACATGCAAGCTTTTGTGTGGACAAATGTTTTCACTTCTCTAGAGTAGATGCCTAGGAGTGGAGCTGCCGGGTCCTACAGTCAGGCTTTTTCCAAAGAGGCTGCACTGTTTGACCAGAAGTGTTTGAGAGTTCCAATTTCTCTACATCTTTGCTAGCACTTGTTATTGTCTTCTTTTTTATTTTAGCCAGTCTGGTGGGTGGGAAGTAGTCTCTCACTGTAGCTTTGATTTATGTTTCCTTAACAGCTAATGATGTTGAACATCATTCACGTGCTTATTGGCAATAAGTCTGATTTATGTCAGAATCTGAGTTAGAGTCTTGAACAGAGACCTGCCTAGAATTGGCCTCCAATGTCCAGACTCGGAGCAAGGACCAGGAGTGGACTCAGTTATCAGAGACTGAAGTGGGTTATATCACTGTCCAAGGGTATAGACAAGAATTCGAAACTTAAATTAATGACTGAACTCCATGGAACAGGATTCAGAATTACAGGGATCAAAAGTCAAGTTGCGGGTGACTAAAGCTGGTGCTGTTTAGGGGGTTACCCTTAGTCCATTCCCCCACATGGGGGCCAGAAGTCCTGCAGATGGAAGGCAGGAAAGTACCTGCCTCTGGTGAAAGCAAGAGGAGAAAACCCAAGAAACGTGCACAGTGAGAAAGCAACATAAATGTCCACTGTGCTCAGCTGAACCTCTATTTAAATTTACTTTTATAGAACCTATAATGAGAAACATCACCATCACAAAGCCAAGCTTCGCAGAGTCAAGGACTGTTTAAGTCACAAAATAGAACTACGAGATAAGAGAATTGAACAACTGGAAAATGAAATCAGAGGTCTGCAGCAGCAAATGGAAAAGGTGAGCAGAAAGGTGAAGAGCTCCCCAGTGTGCTGTGGCTCAGCTCATTCAAGAAAACCCACTCATGCTTTGACTCTCTTGTGGCCTCTTCATACCCTAGGTTCTCGTTTCCTTCCTTTGTACCTTCTTTTGATGTGAATAATTCTGCCAAAAAGTATGTAAGACTCATGGTGCTGGTAAACTGAATCAGACACTGAAAATATCCTGCACTTCCAACTCTGGTCAGTGTCTTGTCTTCAAATGACAATGTCTGCTCTTAAATATCCGTCAGCAGAGACTTCCAGACTGCCCTCCACAGCTCATTCCTACTTCACAGTGCCCTCATTTTGCCTCAAACTTCCATCAGTTTTGGGGATGCCTGGGTGGCTCAGTGGGTTAAGCCTCTGCCTTCGGCTCAGGTCATGATCTCAGGGTTCTGGGATCGAGCCCTGCATCGAGCCCCACATCAAGCCCCGCATCGAGCCCCTCATTGGGCTCTCTGCTCAGCAGGGAGCCTGCTTCCTCCTCTCTCTCTCTGCCTGCCTGTCTGCCTACTTGTGATCTCTATCTGTCAAATAAATAAACAAAATCTTAAAAAAAAAAAAAAAAACTTCCATCAGTTTTAAATGGCAGGGAAAACTGGTGACCCCTGTTTATCAGTCCCTGTGTAGTATCTGCAGGCTTTTTTTCTAAATATCTATGTCTTCATCTTTGTCCCGTTGCCCCTGTGACTTACTGGTAGGCGGGAGGAAAGTGAGACCAATGGCATGGAATCAACTGCAGAACGGTCTTGAGATCATTAAACTACATTAATTCAACTGACTAGGCCAGTAATGCTTTCCCTTCTCGAGATGCCTAGCCCATCAGAATTTTGAAAACTCTGTACTCACTCCTAAAATACTCATTTTTGTGTATGTGCCAAGGATCCCCAAAGAATTCATGTAATTTCAGTCATTTCATGGGCTATTATGGGATGGTTCAGAATTCTAGACTACACACGATGAAACATTTTTGGATTATAACAGATGGGTCACCAATGTTTAAAAAAAAAATTCCTCCTGATACTCCACACTGTAGTGAGAGAGGAAAATAGTTGGATTTTGCAATATTTTTCTCTTTGGACACTAAACTGTCAAACTTTTAAAGACTCAGATCTAAGTTAGACTCACAACTAGGAAAAGCACATGAAAAGTACTACAGAAGTAAGGAGCAATCCTGGTTCATGGGCCCACTGGAAATAGCAGTCTACTTCTGCATTACCACTCTCTTGATAGCCTGCCTTCCACTCTTAGACTTATATGACAGAAACAGCCCCCTACTTCTTTCTTCCTGACTGTACTGGGTTGAATTGTGTCTATCCAGAACCTCAGAATGTGATCTAATTTGGAAATAAGGTCTTCACAGGTGTAATTAGTTAAAATGAGGTCATGGTGGATTAGGGTTGGCCCTAAATCCAATATGACTGGTGTGTTTATAAGAACAGGCACGCCCGCCCGTAGACACATGCAGGGGCAGGAGGCCATGTGACAATGCAGGCAGCTCTCAGAGGGATACAGCTATGTCAGGGAGCACCAGGGATTCTTTGTAAACTCCAGAAGCTGAGAGAGAGGCATGGAGCCCCCAGAAGGAACTAACCTAGCCAAGACTCCCAATTTCAGACTTGTAGCCTCCACAAATGTGAGAAAACCAATTCCTGTTGTTTTAAGCCATCCACCGTGTGGTAATTTGTTCCAACAGTATTGGGAAACTGATACATCTACCCAGAGAACCACAGATCTCCAGGAGAGATGGCAAATAAGCAGAGGCTAAGGAAGAGCAGTTGGTCCCTTTGCTCACTGCCATTGAAGGCTGCTGGGGGCTTTGGCCATAGGCAGATACAAAATCTAGACCTGCCACTTCATAGTACTGTGGCCTGGCACAAATCTCTGGGTATCATTTTCCTTGTCCATGAAATGGCGGAACTAATCCCCACCTCACGAGGCTTTTGTGAAGTTAAAATAGGAAATGCCCGAAGTGGCACCTAACACAGACAACTTTCCAGAGATGTTCTTTTCTTCTCTTTTGGTATAAGCTCTCTTAGAAACATGCTGATTGGTAGATGTACAGTTCACAAGAGAAATTGTTAATAGAATAGGAAATACTTAACCTAGAGAAGACTGGTATGAGATCTTTTAATGCCACAGTGCTACAAACCTAAAGGTCCTGATTTTACTTATTTTAGGGCCTGTGGATCAGAGCCACGAGCTTAAAAAAGCTGGGCTCACCTTCCAAGCACCAAGTCTCTAGAAAGTAATGCCACTTTTTTGGGATTTCATTCCTTCAGCCTTCTCTTCATACAGTGAGCCATTTGAGTCTCCTGACTGTTGTAAACATCCAAACCAGATTTCCCCAAATATTTTATCCTCTTATTAAAGCAGGCGTTCTGATTTTCTCGTTCAAAAAAAAAAAAAAATAGGGCACTTCCAAGGGTAGAATGTCAGTAGTCTGCCCCATCCTGTTTCCTTTCTAATCCAGTTGTAACCACAGAGTAGTGTTGGTGGGATTGCTGCTTCTATTCTCAATCCTTACCAAAAATGGGGGCTTAAGTGGGTAGGAGAAGAATCAATGAAACAAGATGGGATTGGGAGGGAGACAAACCCTAAGTGACTCTTAATCTTACAAAACAAACTGAGGGTTGCTGGGGGGAGGGGGGTTGGGAGAAGGGGGGTGGGGTTATGGACTTTGGGGAGGGTATGTGCTTTGGTGAGTGCTGTGAAGTGTGTAAACCTGGCGATTCAAAATGTATTTAAATAAGAGCAGACAAGACTGCTGTTAGACATGGAAAGGTCCTGGCTGTGGAACTTAAAAATCTGGAGTGGTTTGTTTCAGAACATAATGTAATATCCTCTCTTACCGTTCTTGAATAATAGATGGCATCTTTTCTGGATGATCTATATTAGTGCCTTATTTAAAAGAAAGAAATGAATTTGCCCCTCTTAACTCTATGATTCACCAGCTGCCAGCAGCTCATTATCCTTCTCCCATCCCCACTCACGCCCACCTTTAGCAGGTGGGGTGTCAACACAGAAGGGTGAAGGCACTTACCATTGACAGGGCATCAGTGAAGTGAGAAGGGCAATTCTACACTTTCGAGCTTCTAAACTCCTCACCCACTGTGATATTTATTAATAGCTACTGACTCTTTCAATACAAGAACATTAGTATTTTTTCACAAGATACACCCCTTTGTCATTTTAGCTATAACTTTGCTAGCTATTGCTTTCTGGGGAAATTGTTGGTAGAAAATGAGACATGGTGTCAAGTTAGAAGTCTTTTCAGCATGAGCACTGTAAGGATATTCTCCGTAGCCACCTCACCTGCTCCATGTGCCAAGGCGACTGAGATCCTGATGCTGGTTGCCAAGTGTGGGGGCTAAATTCACATCTCCTCCGTTTGCCTTGAAAAGACTATTGCCACAATGCAAATGGAGATGTATTATATGGGAAAATGTCAAACTGAAGCTTTGGGGGATCCAGTTGCATTTGGTAGTGATTTGATACCTACAATGTTAGAATACACATGAAAGCCTTGGGACCTTCTTGGAAGTTGAGTGCTCAGATATTTTTAAATGTTAACCCAGGAGAATGATTAATCGTTCAAAAAGAATACAGGACCTAATATAACCAAAATAAACAGAAGAACTGTCCAGCTGACAATGTCAGCAAACAGGTAAAAACAGACGAGGGGACAGGAGAGGAAAAGAAGGGAAATTTGGGGTCAACTTCATAATTCTTCCTCCTGCTGTGATAATGAAGGGCTTTATTTTCTCTAGAAAAAGGCATTCCAGGATGAGGTCATTGCTCAAAATAATATACTGCTCCTAGAGAAAAGGAAACTTCTGGAACAAGTCACAGAGCAAAAAGAATTGATCTACAACAATAAATTGTTAATATCTTCAGTCCAGAACAGGTAGGTGTGGTCCTGCCTGAGGAGCCAATGAACTCTGCAAGGATGTTTCTCCCTCAATGAAGAGATTGTTCCAGAGACTATCCTTTGAGTTTGCAGCCTGTCTCGTAATCGTTGCTCTGCTGCCTGCTGTTTTCAGCAGTTCATGGAAATGTTATGAAATTAAAGAGAAAAAGATCATGAAGGAGATGGGTCAGCTACTCAGATGGGCTCTTGCACGTGGGCATTGCCTGACTGAGGACCTAGCTGTGCTTGTCCTGGCCTGTTGCTTCGTGTGTTGACACTCATTTTTGTCATCTGATACCTGTGGAATCAAGGTAGATCAAGAGAGGAACAGTCATACTAGTGCCTTAAATTCATGAAACCCTTAGGATACCAATTGTATTCATTTATAATGAGAAATAGTCCCAGCAGAGAAGAATTCACACATCAGCCAGCCCAAGCGCTCTCTCCTCTACTAGGAAACTCCAGTTACAATGAAAAACTTCCTTGGAGCACAGAATTAGGGCAAAGAGAATGGTTTGATCTTAATACATAGAGTCACCAGTAATAACTATAATGATTAATATTTTTTGAGCACTTATGATGTGCAAGGCATTTTTCTAAGCTCCCTCTCTCTCACCAGTCCTCACATCAATCCCACAAGGGAGGCTCTGGGACTAGCCTTATTTTATGGGTGAGAAAGCCAAGGTCCAGGGACACTTGGGAACTCAGACAGCCTGGTCAGGGACAGAGCAGTGTAGGACCCTCAGTAGCTTGGCTGTAGAGCCCATAGCACCGCAGTCTGTGGGGAGATATGCCCACTAGAACTCTCCTTTCTGCTGTTGTGGGCACACACTTCTCAGGGCAGGCCTGGAGAGTCTCTGACAATCTCTTACTCTCTGTGTCTCCCTTTTTGTGTACTCTGTATAAGCCATTGCCCTTCTCAAACTATGTCATTGATTCTGACATTCCCAACACAACTGACTTATTACCCGTGCCTTAACATTAATGATGTTCCCATCTTGCCCTCCTAAAGACACACTCTGGCTATCTGGATTGGACTTGTATGTTTTCCTTGGAATAAGTTTCTTCTACAGGATGCTTCTTTCTTTCACAGATGAGTAAACTGAGGCTCAGATTTGGTAATTTGCCAAAGGTCACACAGCTAGTACGTGACAGAACCCAAACTCAAACACAAATCTCTGATTAACACTATTGTACCACCTTGTGTCCCAAATAAACCATGGCCCAGGTGTGCCTGGGTGGCTCACTGGGCTAAAGCCTCTGCCTTCGGCTCAGGTCATGATCCCAGGGTCCTGGGATCGAGACCCTGCATCAGGCTCTCTGCTTGGCAGGGAGCCTGCTTCCTCCTCTCTCTCTGCCTGCCTCTCTGCCTACTTGTGATCTCTCTCAAATAAATAAAATCTTTAAAAAGAAAAAAAAAAAAAACCATGGCCCAGGAGAGCGAGTCTTATAGAGTGGGTAGGAACTCAGGCTTAGACATCTAAAAGAGCCAGATTGGCATCTCAGCTCTATGACTTTCTGGGTTTTGGTCCTTAAAACAAGTTGCTTTTCTCTGGGCTTCAGTTTCCTCATCTGTAAAATAGGCTTTATAACAATATCCATTTCATGGAGTTGTTGCAAGATCAGATGACACAATGCATGAGCAGGTTTAAGTGTTTACTCTGTGGGTAAGGCACGGTGCTGAAGTACATGGTCGGTATTTGGTAAATGGTTGCTGCTGCTGCTGCTGCTGCTGCTACTGCCACTACTACTACTGCCACTGCTGCTATTTCTACTGCTGTTGCTGCTGCTACTGCCACTACTACTGCTATTACTACTGTTGTTGCTGCTACTACTATTACTACCACTCTTGCTGCTACTACTGCCGCTGCTATTACTACTGCTGTTGCTGCTACTACTGCTGTTGCTACTAGTATTACTACCACTGTTGCTGCTACTACTGCCGCTGCTACTACTATTTCTACTGCTGTTGCTGCTACTACTGCTACTACTATTACTACTGCTGTTGCTACTACTATTGCTGCTGCTACTACTGCCACTGCTATGACTATTACTACTGCTGTTGCTGCTACTACCGCTGCTGCTATGACTATTACTATGGTTATTACTACTATTGCTACTGCTTCTGTTACTGCTACTACACCTACTACTATTACTACTGCTGCTGTGACTGCTGTGACTGCTGCTATTACTACTGCTCCTAATATTACTGTTACTACAGCTGTGACTGCTGCTATTACTGCTGCTCCTAATATTACTGTTACTACAGCTGCTGCTAATACTGCTACTATTACCATTACTACAGCTGCTGCTATTACTACTGTTATGACTACTGCTGCTAATACCACTACTACTGCTGCTACTACTACTGCTGCTGCTGCTAACACTGCTGCTATTACTATTACTATTGCTGCTGCTGTTACTACTGCTGCTGCTGCTACTATTAGTGCTGCTGCTACTGCTGCTATTACTACTGCTGTTTCTGCTGTTGCTACTGCTGGTACTGGTGCTACTATCACTATTTACTGTTGCTATGGTTATGACTACTACTGCAACTACTATTACAGAAGTATGGGATGGCTATATGAGATCAGAACCATACACAGGCTGTGTAGCTACAATATTTGAAGGGATGCAGACTCTCTTATTTCAGTCCCACCCCTAAATGGGATCATATCCTTCATCAAGTTTCTCAAGACTAGAATTGTGCCTTCCCTTTCATACTCTTGCATATGGTATGTCTCTGTTCTCAATATGTTTTTAGTGACTGTGTACAGGCCAAAGCTTATTCATTTCTACTTGGTCTTGGAAAGTGGTGAGAATTGTTCTGCCAAAGTTGGTTCCATAATCTAGGCAGTGGGCTAAGACCCAGAGCCAGTGGTAAGTGGGACATAGTTTTGAGTTTTTAGTAATGATACAGAGATTTTTACTATTCTTCTGATCTATCCCATTTTAGAGTATTTCCTCTGGATAAAGAAAATAAGCAATTGCAGGAAACCAGTATCGCTTACACAGCAGGTTGTTATCTTAGAGCATATCACAAGGAGCATCCAGGCTTACAGAGGAGAGATAAGATGCATGCTTCTGTCGTGTCCTTCATATAAAGCTTAGTTGCTAAGGTTATTGTGTTCTGTCTCCATCTTCATGTAGCTGTAGGCTGCACTTGGCCTCATGGTGGCCTGTGGCAAAGAAGTTCATTGGCTACACCAGAACAGTAGACCCTGAGACTCCTCTTGGCCAGCTTTGGTCTTCATTGGGTCAGCTTGGGGCCTGGACTCATGACCCTGAGATCAATAGCTGAGCCAAGATTAAGAGTAGGATGCCCAACCAGCTGAGCTACCCAGGTATTCCTGGGTCAGCTTTTAGTAAACACTCTCCTCCTATGTGATCCCAAAGAGATTGTGCGTGTCTCATATCTTCTTCAACAGTGTATCACCATTGTCTTTTTGCTTCTCTATCTCATCAAATCAGCAGTGAGATCCTGGAGGGCAAGGATTATATCTCATATGTCATTTTAGCTATAGACAGGTGCTCTATAAATATTTGAGAATGAATGACTACTAAATATTTTCACATGTATGCCTCATTCTCAACCCTGTTTGCCATGGATTATTCTAGCTCTGTCTCAGAAATGAGCAAATCTGAGGCCCTGAGAGGTAAATGAAGATAGTCTGGTTTGAAGTAGTCAAACCTAAGGTCAGAGTCAGAGAAAAGCAATGATGTTACAAAGATCCAAGCAGACAAGTAGTCAAGTCCAGATAGATGCAGCCAATAGTATAGCCTCAGAGAAGGTCCAGAGTCTGGTTGGTAAATGTGTCAGGGAGAGGGACTTCAATGAGCAGAGTTGCATTCTGAATCTAAGATAGAGGCTGCTTGCTTTCTCCCCTAGTTTGTATCACCTGCTAGATGTTTACTTCCAGGATACTTCATGTAGATCCTGCCTGTTGGGTACTATTGCTGTGAACATAGGACCCACATCTGGCTTGCTTTCAGAAAGGTGATTATTTCTGGGGTGGCTGGGTGGCTCAATCGGTTGGGTGTCCAACTCTTGATTCTGCTCAGGTCATAGTCTTGGGGTCCTGGGATCAAGCCCCATGTTGGGCTCTGCACTCAGCACAGAATCTTGGGATTCTTTCTTGCCCTCTCCCTCTTCCCCTCCCCCAACCGGTGCACACACTTCTCTCAGGTCAATAAATAAAATCTTAAAAAAAAAGAAAGGTGATTATTTCCAAACTATATGAGTTGTTTCATAGATTTTATCCAAATTAGAACTGCCAGATTACGCAGCTTAATTTCCAGTAGTTTATTTTTTTGCTTGCGCTACAGCTGTTCTCACCTATGCTAAGTCCTAGGGATATGAAGATAGACTGTGTTTCTGGAAATCTTTAGTAGAGAAGGACAGAGACATACATGAATAAGCACTACAGTATTATAGTTGCTGAGTCTTTTATTTTTTTTTAAGATTTTATTTATATATTTGACAGAGATCACAAGTAGGCCAAGAGCCTGGCAGATAGAGAGGAGGAAGCAGGCTCTCTGCTGAGCAGAGAGTCAATGTGGGACTTGATTCCAGGACCCTGGAATCACAACCCAAGCCAAAGGCAGAAGCCTTAACCCACTGAGCCACCCAGGCACCCCAATAGTTGATGAGTCTTAATGGTGTGTATACTAGACCTGATAGCTTTGAGATCCACAACATTACCCTCAAAGAAGATAAAAATGTGATAGGGGTAAAGACTATAGTACGTCAAGCTCCACATTTCATATGTGAAAAAAGTACCAACTTGTAACGTCTTCATACGTGTTGACTCCAAATTTGTTTTTAAACTTAGAATCTTAAGGATCTTCCAATTCAATCCCCTCATTTTATACAGGAGGGAGATAAAACTCAAGAGAGGCTAAATGGTATGCCTGCGTCACACTGCTAACATTTCCCACATCTCCTGATTCTCGGTGATTGAGTATCATACTACAAATGGATCACTATATAGATCCCTGAGATCAGACATATCCTAGATCTTCTCCTTCCTTGCAACACCTCAGAGGCTAAAATGGTAGGAGCTTGACATTTGTTGAGTGCTTGCTATGTGCCTGGTACTGTGCTAAGCATTTTATGTACATTATCTCATTTAATCTACAATCTATTCTGCCCATTTTCACAGCTGAGGAAACTGAGCTTTAGAGATGTAAAATGACATCATTGGCCAAGGCACATCACCAATAAGTAGAAGAACAGGGACTGAAGCCAACTCTTCTGTGGTACCTTATTCTTAGCCACTATCTCGTAATACCCCAACTCTACTGTTTCCCTTTCAGGATATGGGGGTAACCAGGGACATGGTCTTGTAAGAGACCATATTGTGTCCTGTGTTGTAATCCCATCTTTCCTCTCTATTGGATTATAAAATCTCTAAGAGCAGGAACTATGTCCATCATGTTACCCTCTGCATCCCAAGCACTTAGTACCTGGGTTAGAGCAACAACTTAATTCATCTCCTTTCAGTCTTTCCTCCTAATCTGTCCTGCCCATGCCTCCAGACTAATCTTCATGAAGCACTGCCTGTCTTCATAGTACTTCATCCCATAGAGTTTCAGAGACTTGTTTTGTCTATCCGATAAAGTTCATTCAACAAATATTTATTAGGCATATGCAGAGTGCCAGGCCTCATGCTGCCCCTCCTTTGTGGTTTGGATATGGTGATATACAAGATAGAGTGTCTGCCCTCAGAGAACTCAGCCTTGATGAAAGTGACCATCATATAACCAGCAACTGCCATACACTGTATGAGCTCTACCATAATGGTAGGCCCAGAAGGCTGTGAAAACAAGAAGAGTGGCATCTAAACCTATCTGGGGTGGTTAGGGAAGGATTTCAGAGCTATACTTCCAGAGTTAGAAGAACTGAAGCCACATAGGAACTTCCTATAGTCCAAATAACTTTCTGACATCAAACAAGCTTGATCAAAGGAAACCAATCTGTTTACTGTTTCCCCCCAAACTCTGGTTTCCTCCCACTAGATCATGTATTTCCCTTACTTGGAAAGACACATCCCATCTTCCTTCCTTCTTTCATCTTCCTGGCTTTTGTTTTTTGAAATACTATTGTTCTGCTAGCCTATAGCTAGAAGGGTCTTTACAAAATATAATCTGAACATATGACCCAAAGCCACACAAGGACTTACCGCAGTCCTCCTTAGGCTCTTCTTGGAAATCCCTCTCCCTCCACTGCCTTCTCCCATGACTTCCTTGCCCCAGATTTTCTCTTGGCTACTGTCCCTCGTAATTTAACCTAAATACCTTCTCTTCAATAACGCTTTTTCTGAATCCTCCCATCTCCAAATATAGCTTTGTGTCCTTGATAGGACTTCTCACTGCTCCTTATGTCCCAGATACCGGCTCAGCATTTTACTAGTTGTGTGGAAGGAGGAAACCTCATTTACCTTATAGTTCCTTCATCTGGGAAAATGAAGTTATAATATTCAAAGGTGGCCTTTCCTCACCAAAATCTGTATATGAATATTTATAGCAACATTATTGATAATAGCTAAGAGGTGTAAACAGCCTAAATGTCTATCAGCTGAGGAATGGGTAGACAAAATGTGATATATCCATTCATACAGTGGAATATCACTTAGCCACAAAAAAGGAATGAAGTATTGATCCATGTTATAAGACAGATGAACTTTAAGGATATTATGTGAAATGAGAAAAATCCAGTCACCATATATTATATGATTCCATCTATATAAAATGTTCAGAGTAGACAAATATATAGACATAGAAGTAGATGAGTACTTGCCTAGGGCTGAGGCATTGAAAGATGGGAGGTGTAGTTAAAGGGTATTAGGTTTATACCGGGGGTGATGAAGATATTCTAAAATTTATTGTAATGGTTGTACAATCCTGTGAATATACAAAAAATCATTGAATTGTGTACTTTATTTTTATTTATTTATTTGAGAGAGAGAAAAAAAGTGCAACTGGGAGGAGGAGCAGAGGTAGAGAGAAGCAGACTCCAAGCTGAGTGAGGAGCCTGACACAGGACTTTATCCCATGACCTGAGATCACGACCTGAGCCAAAACCAAGAGTCAGATGCTTATCCAACTGAGCCACCCAGGCACCCCAAATGATGTACTTTAAATGATTGAGTTGTAGAGTGTGTGAATTATATCTCCATAAAGCTATTATAAGAGTGAGTGAATGAACGAATGATAAAAATTTCAGAGATGGCTACTGGGGTTAAAGTAGAATAATTAAAATAATGCATATAAAGTACCTGGTATATTGCTTGGCAAATTAATGGCATTCAATAAATGCAGCTTCTTTCTCTCAGTGAATACATTTGTTTCCATATTGAACACTTACTGAGTTCCTCCCATATGTTAGGTATGTTTATGTTAATTAATTTTTGCAATAACCCTGAAAAATTAGTGATTAATTGTTATTCTCACACTTTAAATGTAGGAAACAAAACTCAGAGAGATGACGGGACATATCAAGAGTCTAACTAGTCTAACTAGTAGAGCCAGAATTCAAATTCTCTGAATGGTAGTTTTTTCTTCCTTATAGAATCTCCTCATTTATTTCAGGATAACTAAGAATTTCTCACAGAAATTGGGTTGGTGTGTATCAAAGTTTAAACAGAGGTCCAAGTTTAGGGGAATCGGTAAACCCCATAATTGTATGTAATATTTGATCTGTGTTGATAAGTTTCTATAAGAAAGGTATTTGGTTTTTAAAGTCACAGATTTTTCAAAAAAAAAAAAAGATACTTTTTTTCATGATTTAAAGGGACAGAAAATGTTTACTAGATTATTAAGTAAAAACTTACCTAATAGAACAGAATGATTATATCAGCTAATATGAGGTAATACATGTAGGACAATAGATACAATAAGAAGGCTTACAATGAAAGTGCTAATATAAAAGTATAAGATTTATATTTTTATAATTACTAGATATTCTATAGGTATTTAGGGATTACATTTTTTCAGTTTTATTGAGATGTAATTGACATATAACATTCATTGTATAAGTTAAAAAGTATAAAAAAGTAAAACTGTTTTTTTTCCTGGCAATGAGAACTTTTTAAGATCTAGTGTCTTAGCAACTTTCAAATATACAGTACATTGTTGTTAACTGTAGTCTTCATGGTATACATTACATCCCCAGAATGTATCTTACAACTGGAAATTTGTACCTTTTGACCACCTTCACCTAATTCCTCCATCCACAACCCCCCCCCACCTCTAGCAACCACAAATCTGATCTCTGCTTCTATAGTTCGGTTTTTTTTTTTGAGATTGTACATATATGTAAGATCATGATGCTATGAATATGGGGTGGGGCACAGATATCTTCAGGCAGTGATTTCATTTTTTCCAGATACCCAGAAGTGGAATTGTTGGATCATATGGTATTTCTGTTTTTAATTTTTTGAGGAAACCCCATACTGTTTTCCAAAGTGGCTAAACCAAAGTACGTGCCCATCAACAGTTCAACAAGGGTTTCCTTTTCTCCACATCCTTGCCAGCATTTGTTATCTCTTTTTTTTTTTTTTTTTTAATGATAGTCATTCTAGCAAGTAGGAGGGGAGGGGGTTAAATTTTTAACCAAAAATATCTATAAAGTACATGTTTTAGGATCATATTGCCAATGGTTTATAATTATAATTTTAAATATTCATCCTTTATTTTCTTTCAGAACACAATTTCTGACATCCCTGAATTTGAATTGTTGAATAAAATCTTGCCCTTACAAGACTCCAGGTTAGTAAAGTCAGGACAGTCATCTGCAAGACTGAGAGTCATGACCGCCTAGCTCATCCTGAGTTGCTGGCTTAACAGAGCACAGCACTGGGGAGTAATGTTTCTATATTTAGTATTTGAATTTTTTTTCCGGTCCCTTCTCTTTTTCCACCTCCTCACCCCCACACCTTACAGGATCTCGAATCCATACATGTAAGTTTAAGGTAAATGTTATTTGGTTTCCTTTGTGTTTGAGAGTTGTAAAAAAACTGAAATCCTATGGCTGCCTTGTTCCCTGTAACCCCAAAGTGCTACCAAGTGATCCTGTTTTCACAAAATCCTCATATATGGCCATTCTTAGTTTTTCAGGAACAGGTTTGGTAGAGTCGGGCAGAAGTCTTCAAGAGATTACAAAAACATACATCAGAAGCAGCAACGATAAATCCCAATTTCCATGAGTCTCTTTCGTGTTCACGGAATTCTGAAGCTGGATACATGAACTTGGCTTTTATGAAAGAGACACAGCACATCCAAGAACAAGACCCAAAATCAGAGCCATAAAATCACTGGTGGCCAAAACTAGACTGATAAAGCTGCTAACTTAAAGCATGAGGGTGGAACATGACACGTATAAGAGTTACCAAGGATCCCCACTGGACATCAACGAACAGTCCTCGTCCTCAGAATTGCTGATAAATTTATTAAACTAGTTGTAAAAATGGATTTCTCAAGTTTGCTTGATATCCTCAAATATCCTTATATTGATCTGAAATAGTGACTTAAGCTCAATGGTTTAATTAGGGGTCTGTTCAGTAGAGCACCTATATAGCTAACTCAGCACTTTCCCCCATTATCATGGATATTATTTATTTTTTAAAAGTAAAAACAATGTAATCGTATTAAATCAAATACTTTAAAAAGAAAGAGAAATCTCCTATAATCCTGCATTCTCAAGACAACTATTTTTATTTTATTCCTTTTTGGTTCTTATTCAAATGCATATTTTTTAAATTTAGAAACAAATTTTATCAAATGCATATATTTTTAAGTGATTGTTATATTGTATGTTCATTTTCACAGTCTGATTTTTAGTTTAACATACCATAAAACACTTTTCAATATTTTAATAGTCTTCATAATTATTCCTTCAGTAGCCACATCATGTTTATAAATTCTCTCATTGTTTGCATTCAAGTTGTTTCTACTTTTTCACTGAGATTAAGCTGTAGTGAAAGTCTTTGTGAATGTAGCTCTTCTTTTTCTCTTGAGTTATTCTGAAACAATTGGCATAATTGGGTCAGAGGATACAAATGTTATATAGTTTGGTATTTCACTTGTGTTGCTTTAAAAAAAAGTCAACATGATGTTTCTATAGTCAACCTCTTTATTTTTTTCTTTTCTTTTCTTTTTCTTTATTAAGTAGGCTCCACGCCCAGCATGGAGCCCAGTGTGGGGCTTTCACGACCCTGTAATCAAGACCTGAGCTGAGATTGAGTGGGATGCTTAACCAACTGAGCCACCCAGGTGCCCCTATAGTCAGCATCTTTAAACTTCTTGATCCATAAAATGGGAACAGTAGTCGTTCCTGTCCCATATAGTTGTGAGGACCAAATGAAATGAAATGTATATTTAGAACTTAGTAGCTACTTAAGAAATGCTAGGTGATATCATTTGTTTTCACTGGCACTTTGTACTGGTTTTTCCACAACCTCATAAACATTGGATATTTAATCAATTCAAAAAATTTATTTTAAAATAGCTGCTATAAGCTATACTAAAGGGTGATTCCTTCTGTTCTTTCTTCCCATCCTTTTTCTCTTCCTCTTTCTTCTTCCTCTTCAACTGGAGATAGAGGAGACCAAGAGGAAAGGAAAAGTAACCAAAAATTAAAGACACTGTGAGTTGAGATATTGAATTTTTATATGTAACTCTTACTTCCTCAGATGACTGACCCAGAAGGGATGATCAGTGGATAGAGGACATAATAACTATGATACAGATACATGCTCTGACTCCAAACCTTGCCCAAGGTCACCTTCTTTCACTCAATTCATTGAATCTATTTATTGAATCCCTACTATGGGCTTCAATAGTAGGCAGTAGAGCTACACCTGTGAAGACAGTTTCTGCTTTTCTGGAGGTAATATGCTATTAGGTTGGAAGATAGATATGTGTGTGCAACAGAGACACACTGGGGGGGGTGGTGACAGACCATATAATTTTGGATGGTGAGTGGCAGGAGGAAAATAAACCAGTGATGCATCTGGAGGAGTGACTATGGGCTGCTTTAGGTTAAGTGACCGCTGAGCTGAGCCCTGAGCTACAAGGAGCACTCCCTACCTTCATTAAGATCTAGAAGAGTGTTAAAGACTGTTAACAGCTGGTACCAAGACTCTAAAGAGAGTATCAATCTCCATGACCTCAAGGGACAGAAAAACCAGAGAATCATAATTGAGGGTGATACAGGATGAGACCAGATATGTGTGGCCAGATAATGTAATGTAGGCCTTTATATGTAAGGACTTGGATTTTATTCTAAATATGGGAAGCCAGGGATGATTTATAAGCAGATTTATTTAAAAAGCTCTAGCCGCTCTACAGGAATGAATTGTAGGTGGCAAGAGTGGAAGCTTGTGGCAGAACTAGAACTAAAATTCTGGTGTACTGACTTAACCGAAGGGCTACATATACCAGGCTATTCCAAGTGCCTTCGTGGGGCTCACAGACTAATGGGCAGGGATCAGACCGGTCGCACGTAGGATGGCTCAGAGGTCCTGGTCCCACGTACTGCCACAACGCCCGGTTTCGGTTTCCGCACGGGAGGTACAGAGCTCTTGGCAGCCGGGGCGGGGCGGGACTTCCGGGGGCGGGGCCTGGCCTTCGTTGCGTCTTGCGCCTGCGCCTGCGCCGGCGCATAAACCCGCGAAGCGGGGGATTAGGTTCGCCGGAACCCACGCCTGGTCTTCTGCTTCCGGGTCGCAGCCATGGCGGTGGCAAATTCAAGCCCTGTTAATCCCGTGGTGTTCTTTGATGTCAGCATTGGCGGCCAGGTGAGGTCCATGCAGCCACGGCGCCGAAGGGACACTTCACGGAACCAGCCGGGAAGATGTCACCCACCCAGGGATAGCGGACTGGAGAATCCAGGAAACGAAACTGGTCCAGAACCTACCGACCTGCGGGGCAGGGGCACGGGCACGGGAAGGGGAGAAGTCTTGCCCATCCTAGCGCCGCGCAGCGGGAGGGACTGGACGGCGCGGAAGGAGAAGCTGTGGAGGTGGAGGTGGTAGAGACCGAGTGGCATGGGGGCGAAGAGGGGTCAGCCGCTCCAGTTCCTGTTCGCCGAGGCCTTCATGGTCTTGGACCAGGCATTCTGATCGTCTCCCACCGCTTGCAGGAAGTTGGCCGCATGAAGATCGAGCTGTTTGCGGACGTTGTGCCTAAGACGGCCGAGAATTTTAGGTAAGGAGATGTTCCAGCTCTGCTAGGTTAACCGAACCAGAAGCTGGAACCGGTAGGCGTTATCCTCTGCCTGCCTCTGTCTGTCCACTCGCTTCCCTTGAGATCGGAGTCTTCTCTGTAGCGCTCTGAATAGTCACCGTTTTTACTCTTCCCATATCAATTTTGTTGTTAATTTGTATGCTTAGGTGTCTGGACGTCGGCTGGCCCGTTGGTGGGCTTTCTGGCGCTAATGTCTGTGCTCCCCCCATCCCCACCCGAATAGGAATGCCCTCAGCTGTGATGCCATGGTAACTGATTCGTTCACTCTTTTCCCTTTAAGGCAGTTCTGCACTGGAGAATTCAGGTCAGTGTCAGACATAGTTGATTTCTCTGCTTGCTCCTCAAGGATGTCCTGGGGCTGCGGTGGGGTTTTGGGGAACCATCAGCAGGCCTTGAATGATTGCTGGTGACAGTAATAGAAGGTAATACCCCAATATCTTCAGTTCATTTGCCTTCTTTATTTCTCTTCTTCCGACCATCTTTAGGAAAGTTCCTTGGCTCTAGTGGGTGGTAAACTGGACAGGCCTCTGATTACCTATCATCATTCCAAGTTTCTTTCTTTTTGGTTATAGAAAAGATGGGGTTCCGATAGGCTACAAAGGGAGCACCTTCCACAGGTAAGGCCTTGGCAAGCCATCCTGCAGGCTTTTAGAATTACTTCCTTTGGGGATTCATCTCTTTAGTGGGAAGTAAAACCATAGGACAGTTCCTAGATCTTGAGAAGGAATGTTTTTGTGAACTCAACAATCGATTTGAAGGCTTATTAAAAGCCAGAGTGATAAACATTTTATTTTTAAATCAGTGTTAATCTAAAGTATAATGACTAAAGCAATGTTTTTCTAAATGACAGAACCTTCTCTCAGGATCCTTTATACTTTGTTTCAGGGTCATAAAGGATTTCATGATTCAGGGTGGGGATTTTGTTAATGTAAGTACTATTTCTTTACTATCAAAGCCCTTTAGGAATATTGTTTTTTGTTATTGCTGCTACTACTACTTCTACTACAGGACTCAGTCCTAAGGCTCGCAACAGTAGCGAAGTTTTCTGAAGGAGTAAGGGGGGGGATAGGAATGTCCTTTAGAGTTACTTGCTACTACTCTTTATACCACTAGATGAAGACATTAGCACTTCGAGTCACTGACTTCCAAATTTCAGCCTTTTAGAGCCAGAAACTGAACTTTCCCAGCATACCTATAGATGATCCTTGAGAGATACAAACTAGTTAGTCACATGACACTTGGGTAGAAATCAGATGAAAAAAAAATTTTTTTTCTAAATGGCAGTAGTCCTTTTTCATGGAGCTCAGTGCTTATGCTCTAATTCCCTTCTACCTCTGGTATCAAGGTGCCTGAAAAGTTGCATTTTTTTAAAGATTTTATTAATTTATTTGACAGATAGAGATCATAAGTAGGCAGAGAGGCAGGGAGAGAGAGAGAGGAAGGGAAGCAGACTCCCTGCTGAGCAGAGATCCTGATGCAGGGCTTGATCCCAGGACCCCAAGACCATGACCTGAGCCGAAGGCAGAGGCTTTAACCCACTGAGCCACCCAGGAGCCCCAGGAAAGTTGCATTTTTCACCAGAAATCAATTAGTGGGCAAAGAATCAGACAACAGAGGCAGATGGTTCTGGAGGGATATTTCCTCTATTTACTAACAGAGCCCAGTAGAATAATTCTTCACTGTGAAGTATAAATTTCTTGTGACTAGACTGTATGTATCTTTCATATTAAGTCTCTTCTCCTTCTCTGACCTTGGGGGGTGCTGAATAAACCCTATCTCTTCTTAGACCTACTTTTTTCCTTAGCCAACCACTTGCATGCACGTGCATGGTGGTCTTCCTTATTAATATCATTTGGGTAAGACAAATTGCTATTTTCTTGAATCTGGGAGATGTTCTTTCTCCTTCATGTGTATATTTATTCAGCTTAACTCTTAGGAGTTTTTAAAGGCCTATTTCCTGTCTGGGTAAAGTTACAAAGTGGCAGATTTTAGGTCAAACCAGGCTTTTAGATACAGTTTGTCTCATGTGTGTTCCGTTGTAAAACTGGGCCATTACACCAGGATCCTGGTATCATGACCTGACCTGAGGGCAGATGCTTAACTAACTGAGCCACCCAGGTGCTCCTATTCAATTAATTTTAAGTCACTTTCTGTTGTTTGCTCCGAAAATTAATTTTGTCATTTTCCCTACTCTGGTTTCTGGAGAGCAATAAATAATGTAATTATAGCTAAGGATGCAAGAAGTGATCTGTCCCCCAGGTTTATTGGGAAATTGGAAGTGAACTTGTTTTTCTCTTCTTCTGTATGTACATAGGTATTTGTGTGGAGTTAAAGATATAATAGTTCTGGGTGCCTGGGTGGCTCAGTGGGTTAAAGCCTCTGCCTTCGGCTCAGGTCATGATCCCAGGGTCCTGGGATTGAGCCCCGCATCAGGCTCTCTGCTCAGCAGGGAGCCTGCTTCCTCCCCTCTCTCTCTCTCTGCCTGCCTCTCTGCCTACTTGTGATCTCTATCAGTCAAATAAATAAATGAATAAAATCTTTAAAAAAAAAAAATATATATATATAATAGCTCACATTTACTATAGTGCTGTATCAGTTGCAAGGTCTTTTCTGATTGGGTCTTCCTGGCAGCGGTGTAAAGAGCAGGTGATTTCATCTTCACTTGTTAGCTGAGAGAAGGGAGGCTTAGCAGAGCAAAGTGACTTTTCCAGCTCATAAAGGATTGATCTGGAACTCACATCCAGATCTTTCCACTACACAGAGCTTGGTTTTATTAATTTGTAATCAAATAGAAGTTTGATTTTGACAGTTTTTTCCCTTGTCTGGCTTATGTTAATTGTCTTTGGTAATCTTTGTCCCAATAAGGGCCCCTTGATTCTGTCCTACATCAGTGCTTTTCCTTTCTGCCATGCACCCAATATTCTTTCTCTTTACTAACTGGCTGGAAGAGATTGGTCTTTTGTCACCCTCTCAGGTATTCTGTTTAAGGTACTACAAATATGGCTGTAGCCAAGTTGCTTTATCACCCTGACTTAAGTTGGCTCACATGGAAAACGAGGACAATAATAGTGCTTATTCCATGTGGTTACTGGAAGAGCGAAGAGATAATGCTAATAAAGCTAGTTTAAGCAGAAATTGAGGATTTATGATAAGGTGTTTCATGAAACCCAAAGGAAGAAACGAACTAGGAACTAGTAGGCCACATAGAACCAAGGCAGTCCTTTCTTTCTGTTTCTCTAGTGCTCTCTATACAAGTATGTTGCCTTCTCTTTCTCTTCTCAGACCAGAGGATGGTCACTGGCAGCTTCCAGGCTCACATGATAACTTCAACCTCAAAGAGAGCCTCAGTCCTTCCTCACAATTCCCAGAGAAGGAACTCCATTAGTTGGGCATCCTCTCTTGGACCAATCAGCCTTGGTCAAGAGGGTGGTATCTGCACAGACGAGGCTTCCAAAAGCCTATCCACTTGCATAGCTTGGAGCGGAGATAGTAGTCAGTTAATAGGATAATTCTATATGCCAACAGGCATGAGAGTCTTTGGGAGTGGCAAGGATTATGTATGTGATCATTGTACTGTCATTCCCTACTCTGCCTGTGTCTTAACTGAGCTTTCTAGAGGCCCAGCTGTCACCTATTTTACCGAACCTGTGCGTTGCCCTGGCCAGTGCGTGGGCTGCAGGTTGCCTAGGATGATGCTGGCTTTGATTATAAGATAGGGTCCAAGAGGTGTGTCTCACAAAGTGACCTTCAAGCGTAAGAGCGCACCTTAAAAAGTTGGCTTTGGTGCGGCAGCATCCCTCCTCTGGGTTCCAGGATGGGGAAGGAGGGGCAACACTCAAACCTTGTTAACACTTCCTTTTTTTTCTGCTCAGGGAGATGGTACTGGAGTTGCCAGTATTTACCGGGGGCCATTTGCAGATGAAAATTTTAAACTTAGACACTCAGCTCCAGGCCTGCTTTCCATGGTAAGTAAGATCCAGTCAAGATTTTGGGTTACATTCCTATTCCCCAGGTTCTGGGCCCCTCTTGAGGCCCAGTGCTATCTCTTAGGATGAAAGCAAATTCTTTACTTCTCTTACTTGTCCCAGGACTCACTCTGCCACGTACACTTCCTTCTTCAGTTGGCTTTGATTTTGTTGAGCTGGGCCCCTAGCAGTCTGGGGAGCCAGAGTTGAACTCTGATGGGTGTTTTCTTACCTCTGTTTGAGCGGGGGAACGTGCTCAGCATCCAGCCCTGTTGCTCAGAGTGTGGCCAGTTGTACTTTCAGCGCTCCACCCATCAGGATTCCCCCCACACCTATCCACGCATGCTGCCGCCTGGCTTGTCCCCCTCCGGGCTCACTGACCACTCCTGCTCTTTTTGGACCTGCTCTCCTTCCTACTTAGACCCGCTTCCATACCTCACTCCTTTCTCAGCCCTCGCCTGCCCCACTTAACCCTCTCATCTGCCCCACTCATGCTCACTCCCCCATCTTCCCCTTACTCATCATGCCCTCCTTTTCTTACTCATCCCATCCTGCCTCCCTCTCACTCTCCAGTCTCCTCCCTACCTCCCCACATTACCCATTTCCCTGGCAGTACCCCCATTCTCCCTCCCCAGACCCTATATTTACAGGCACACACTCTGCCCTGCTTGACTGCCCTTCTACTTATCTACGCAGGCATTCATCAAGTGAAGGTTTGCCAACACCCGCTCTGTTTCAGGCCTCAGGGTAGGGCACAGGGGTATAGACCTGATCCCTGCCCTTCTGACACTTAACATCTAGTGGAGGAATCACACATGCAAACTGACCCAGCGTAGGGTAGTCACACCACCATCTATTGAGGTGAGGGCCCCTCAGCGTATGTAAAAGTCCATGGGCTGCCCCATGGAATGAAAGGCGCCATTCTGAGGGGTCAGGCACGGCTTCACGGAGGAGGGTGGCATGGTCAGAGAACAGAAGGTGAGGAAAGATGAGGACATAGGATGTGAGTGGGGAAGGGAAGGGCCAGTAGAGACACTAGAGAGAGGAGTGGGTCTAGCTCCTCAAGGGCTTCAAATGCTAAAATCAGAGGTTATGGTGAAGTACAGGTTATGGTGAGCCGGATGCTTTTTTGAGCAGGGTTGATCAACTTTGTGATTTAGAGAGAAGCCCCCAGCTGCGGTGTGAGTGGCAGATGGGAATAGAGAGTGGAGGTAAGAGAAGCCAGTCAGGAGGCTGCCATGAGGACTGAGTGAGACCTGCCTGGCAAACAGTGTGTAAGCCCCCTTTTCGGAGAGCCAGGCTGGGCAAACGCAGGAGTAAATGCTGAAGGTGGGCTCAGGTGGGCTTGGATCTTCGCCAAGCTAGATCTAGAGGGCTAGATCTTTCCAGGGGCATGCCATTTATGGAGGAGTCAGGAAAATGGAATGAAACGTTGGTCTCTGCTCCTCGGGCTGACGCTGGTGAAGCTGTGCTGTCACAGATTATGTGGCACAATTGTTTTTGTTTCCATCCTCCCCTATATCCTAAGTTCCTCAAGGGCAGGGACTGGGCCACAGGGGTCTCCAAGCCCTACTACCTGATAACAGAAAGGCAGGAGCAGATACCGATGAATGGCGGAAAGATCACCAGCGTGATTGCTAACCTCTACTGGCCAATTGCTCAACAAACACCATAGGAGGGTTAATTCCTTTTAATCTTCTCAACATCCCTTTGAGATAGGTACAAATGAGAACACTGAGGCCTAGGGAGGTGATGTGACCAAACCGAGGTCACATGATAATGAGGCCATCGTCTGGCTCCAGCGCTTACTCTTGAAAGCGGTGAGCTATACTGCCTCAAGAGAATGAGCAAACCGAGGGGCTGAGAGGGCAGAGAGTGCCCCTTGAGCCATAAAAATGTATATGACTGTTCTGCCTGCCTGCTTGCTAATTAGTGTCCCTGCACCAGCCTCAAGGGAGATTGAGTGATTGCTTGATTGACTGGTCAAAAGAAGGAAGCAAAAAATTGGGAGCCCCAGGATGTCTGCCTCATTCCACAGCATGTGCCTCCTCTGACTGGCTTAGGCATTCCCTTGCTTTCGGGTAGGAATTGTTCATAAGTACATGCGCAAAACCCACGAGTAGCCTCATCTTACGAGGGGCATTTCTAAGTATAACACAAAATCCCTGGTGAGGCAGTGAGCGCGTTCCCCTGGACAGTGCTATGAATGTATTTCATGCACACATTTGTTCCTGCACAGCCCAACACAGAACCAACCGATTTAAATCCACATAGCATCCGATTACCGCTATCGACCTGTCTCATAATTTCCAGTCCTGCCTCAGTCATGGTTATCGTATGAGACCTGTGCTTTTAATAGTACTCTCAGTTTCCCATGGTCGACTCCATTTTTTTTTTCCAAAACAAGGGAAGTATGCAATAAAACGTCCACAGAGACAGACACTGTCACAAGGCAGTGGTACTGAAAGGTGACTTGGACTTGCTGATATACAAAAGCCTGAATTTAGCGTATTAAAGCCAGTTCCAGGGTCTCAGCATAAAAAATACAAAAGTACACTTCATAAGAAAGTCAAATCTCTCCTTACAAAGCAGTACAGCTAACTGCTTTCAAGAGTAAGTTCTGGGGTGCCTGTGTGGCTCAGCGGGTTAAGCCTCTGCCTTCAACTCAGGTCATGATCTCAGGGTCCTGGGATCGAGCCCTGCATCTGGCTCTCTGTGCAGCAGCGAGCCTGCTCCCCGCACCTCTGCTGCCTGCCTCTCTGCCTACTTGTGATCTCTGTCTGTCAAATAAACAAATAAAATCTTTAAAAAAAAAAGAGTAAGCTCTGAAGCCAGACGATGACCTCATGACCGTGTGACCTCGGTTTGGTCACATCACCTTTCTAGGCCTCAGTGTTCTCATTTATACCTATCTCAAAGGGATGTTGAGAGGATTAAAAGGAATGACCCTCCTATGGTGTTTGTTGAGCAATTGGCCAGTAGAGGTTAGCTATCATGCTGATGATCTTTTCGTCATTCATCGGTATCTGCTCCGTGCCTTTCCGTGCATCATAACTGTAGCCTGTTCTTTTGTAATGCATTGTGAAATGTAATGATGTAGAAACAATTTCAAGGGAGGAGAGGGGATAGAGCTAGAGACTTTCAGATTCTCAATTTAAAAAAAATACTTCTTCCTGTAAAATTCAATAATACAGGTTTTGGGGTGTAGCTGTAAAAAGCAAGCATTATTGATTAAATAGCATCTTTTTCTAGCATGGCACTAGCATAGCAACTTTTCACACCTCCTTACAGTCTTTTATTACCATTGTTATGGTGCAGTACAAAGCTATTCAGTCAAAAGAGCTTATGGCACAGGCAACAGGCTTTTTTTCCATCGTACCCTAACTTGTAACTGTAATCCAGGTATAACCAGTGTCGGATTAAATACAGCAGATCAGTCCCTGCGAACAATTGTTCCCATTTTAAAAATTCAGGCTGCAGGAGAACTGTACATTTATTCAAGGATCTAGCTCCTTGAGGGCAGTGATTATGTATCCTGTTTCTCTCAGTATCTTTGAATCCTAGCTTAGGACCTGGCTTATAGTAGTTAGTTAGTAAGGTTTGCTGAAAAAAAGAAAGGAATCAGGGCTATAGGCTCTTTGGGGAATCTTTTTTTTTTTTCTTTACAATTTTATTTATTTGTCAGAGATAGAGAAAGAGAGCAGAAGCACGGGGAGCAGCAGTTAGAGGGAGAGGGAGGAGCAGGCTCTCTACTGAACAGGGAGCCTGATGTGGGGCTCGATCCTGGGACCTTGGGATCATGACCTGAGCTAAAGGCAGACGCTTAACTGACTGAGCCACCCAGATGCCCCTCTTTTGAGAATCTTGCCCTTTGACTAGCATGGCCAGGAAAACTCACTAAAGGTATACTTGGTTTCTGTCAGGCAAACAGTGGTCCCAGTACAAATGGCTGCCAGTTCTTCATCACCTGCTCTAAATGTGATTGGCTGGATGGGAAACACGTAGTGTTTGGTGAGTCCTCTTCCTGTCCCAGAGTCCGGGCCCCGTTCACACAGAGTGGGACTTCTAAAGGAGCCAGTCCTCAGACTCTAGCCCCAAGAGTGCTTGACTGATGTAACTCCTCTGGGAAAGTAGAAGTGGTGGGAGGTGGGGAGAACTTGTGGTTAGAATGCTAGAGAGAAGGATGGAGGGACTATCTGATGTAGTGTGTAACCATTGGGGTGATCTGTATGTCTGGGAGGGAAACCCGGATGGTGTCACTTAAGGAATGCCACACAGAGGGAGCACGATACAGTAGGGCTTTGCAATCGCCCAAACCTAGTCCGCTACTCCTTCTTATCTCTGACCTTGGGCAAATCATTTCACTTCCATGAAATCTCAATTTTCTGATGGTAGTATGAGATTCCAATGAGATGCTGGCTAAGAATGGACATTGGAAGCTGGAAAGTGCTATGCAAATGAGAATAATAAAGTCTAGTTCATACTCTTCCTACAGGAAAAATCATTGATGGACTTCTAGTGATGCGAAAGATCGAGGTGAGTCTTGTTTTGATTTCCTCTATCTTGGCCGTTCTAGTCTAGTAACATGAGAGTGTTAGGCCCTGTCTTTACTGCCTCCAGTTACTTGGGCTCCCTCAGAAAGAACGAGGAGTCCAAGCCGCCCCCCCCCCCCCATTTTTCTGGCCTGAAGTTTGCCCCTCTGGTGCTCACTGAGGTTTGGCTTCTGGTGGCCCCTTCACCTACTTGATAAAATCTTACTCAGCAGTGAAGCCAAGGTCCTTCATGACCTGGGCCCTGCTATGTCTCCACAGCCCCTTCTGCCACTGCTGCGTCCGTATTCCAGTCTCATCAGGCTACTAGCTCTCCTGGGAATATGCCAAACACATTCCTGCCTCTGAGCGTTTGCCCGTGCTGTTTTCTCTACTGGAATGCTCTTCTACTTTTCCTTCCAATGGGATCCCATTCATCCTCCAAGGCCCAGCTCAAGTGTCCCCTGTTTAAGCAGTGGTTGCTTCCTCTGCTCTGTTGTGTCAACTCTGTCTTATAATTTACTGCATTGTTTCATATCATAGGTTTGATTTTTTTACTGTTGGACATTTTCTCTTTGATCTGGATTATCTTTACCCTTCAGCTAGGACATGGACTGTTAACATTTCAGTCCCTGAGTCCTCAGTCCTTAGCACGGGAGCTGGCAGGCATCCCTATGTGTTTGGTGAGTGTGTGTGTCTGAGTCGATGAATCTCCACTGTGCTTTCTCTCCTAGAATGTTCCCACAGGCCCCAACAATAAGCCCAAGCTGCCTGTGGTTATCTCACAGTGTGGGGAGATGTAGTCCAGAGCAAGACTGATCAGGTACGTGTGCCTTTCTCCTGGTTAGGAGTCCCCAGCATGGTCTAGTGGAAGGACCTATAGACTTGAAAACATGGGATTGAGCCCCATTTCCTGTCTGTGTGACCTTGGGGAAACCACTTCCCTTTTCTGAGCCCCTTTCCTTATGTCAAATGGGGACAATAGCTTTCTTAGGCTCCTTATAAGGATCAGAAAAAGGTTTATTAGGGCATTTAACTTTTCTACCACTTTGTGGTCTACAAAGTATCAACCTGAAAGCCAGTGAGTGGTCTCATAGCACTGTCAGACTCTAGTTCTTCCTGTGCCCCTGCTGGCAGGACCTGGTTCCACCCCTGGGCGACTCCAGGCTGGGAGCAGGCTGGGCGGCTGGGAGACACAGCCATCGTGCCTCTTTCATTGGAACTGATGCTTGGTTTGCCTGGGGGGCTCGGTCAGTTAAGCTTCTGCCTTCGGCTCAGGTCATGATCCCAGGGTTCTGGGATTGAGCCCCGAGTTGGGCTCCCTGCTAAGTGGAGAGTCTGCTTCTTCCTTTCACTCTCCCTCTGTGCTTGCTCTCTCTCTCAAATAAATAAGTAAAATTAAAAAAAAAAAAAAAAAAAGGAAGTGATGCTCATTTCCAGGGCCTGACTTTGCATCTGCCAGACTCATAAGTGAACGCAACCTATTTCCCAGCCTGCACCAGCTCACTTCCTCCGCATACTTGCCACTGCCTGCTCTGTGCTGGGTGACAAAGAGTTGAAAAATGCCTCTGTCTTTCAGGAGCTTAAAGGGAATAAGACAGAATCTCAGAGGTGATCACTAGTAATATAACTGACGTTGCTAAATGTTATCAGAGTTCAAGGGAGAAATTGATCACTTCAGCTAGGTGTGGGGTGGTGGTGCCTTTTGCCTTGCCTTTCTCTCTCTCCCTCCCTCCCTCCCTTCCTTCCTTCCTTCCTTCCTTCTTTCTTTCTAATTCTCAAACCTGCAGAAGACTTGGAAGAAAAGTATACTGAACACCCATTTCCCTTTTGCCCAGGTTTACCAATGGTTAATATTCTTGTGTTACCATTTCACTTTGACATTGGTTTTTTCTCTCCCTTCCTCCCTCTCCTCTCTCCTGCTCCCCTTCTTTCCCTCCTTTTTACCTTCATTCCTTCCATCGTTTTATTTCTTTCCCATTTAAAAGTTGAAGACTCCTTGACACTTTACCCCTAAATACTTCAGCAGACAACTCCTAAAAATAGCATCCTACATGACCACAGTAATATTATTTAATATACATGTTCCAACTTCCCCAGCTGTCCACATAGTAACTTTAATAGCTCTAAAAAAAGAAAAATTCAGTGAAGGTTCACATATTTTATTTGGTTGTTTTTAATCTTAAAAATAACATAATATAATCTCAAGAAAACAGTTCCAAGTCCTTGTCATTGCCTGTCCTCCCCATCCAATCCCACTTCTGTCCCAGGAGGTAACTGCTTTCAGTCTGATGTATGACCATCAGGGCCTTCCCTATGCCTATCTTATTTGGGGAGGTTTTGTTTTTCCTAAATGTCATCATACTATTTTGTTCATTTGTTTTCCATTTGGCAGATGTCTTGAAGACTTCCTAAAACTACTTCATATGAAAACAAACTGACAATATGCTGTGTTTGTAGCATATAGCTTATTTTATCCTTCTCTGACAATTTGAACAGTTAAATGTTGTGACTGTTTTGTCCAGAACACATTTTAAGCAAAAACTGACGTTGTGTTGCTTATCTTAACTTTGGTGATATCCTTTGTTAAACAGAAACTGTAAATTTTGATGAGGTCAAAATTATCAGTCTTTTCTCTTACAGCTTTTGTGGTTTTATCTTGTTTTAGGAAGGTCCTTAGTATCTCAGATCATAACGTCTTTTGTATTTTTTTAATATTTCTATGGTTTTACTTATATACTTTAAAATTACCTGGAATCTATTTTTCTTTTCTCTGCCTTTTTTTCTTTTTTTACTTTCTTTTTTAAAAAATATTTTATTGATTTGTTGGACAGAGAGAGATACAGTGAGAGAGGGAACACAAGCAGAGGGAGTGGGAGAGGGAGAAGCAGGCTTCCCACCAAGCAGGGAACCATGTGCAGGGCTGAATCCCAGGGCCCTGGGATCATGACCTGAGCTGGAGGCAGACACTTAATGACTGAGCCAGCCAGGCACCCCTCTCTGCCTTTTTTTCTGAATGGAGATCTAGTCCAATGCCAGACCATTTTAATAACTGTATATACCTCTATCTGTGACTTACTCTGTGTTCATAGCATCTGGCACTTACAGGCATTCATCAAAAATTTATTACATGAGTTAATAGAGAGAGAGAATGTCAGGCATTTTAGGCAGAGAACTGGTATGAGCAAATGCAGAGGCAGGCATGCACAAGTGTGTGCTAGAAGCTGCACGTGGTCCTCTCTCTTCTACAGCCAAATACTCCCTTCTGAGGCACAGGTGACACCCTGAGCTTTCTTTCCTGCCTAGGAGATCCCTAGGGCTCAGCCTGTTCTCCTCCTTCAGTAGTGGCTAGCATTTCCCTCCTTCTCCTTGCTGAACCTGAGTTGAGCTACTAGGTCCTTTTCCTTCTAAGGATTGACCACTGATCACTACCAGAGGACAGAGATAAAAAAAAAAAAAAGAACAGTGTTTAAGAAATTTTTTGATTGGGGCTTTTCTGTATTTTTCTGAGTCCCTTCTAGAAAGTTAATGGAAATCCTTGTCGAGGGCTTGATTCCTGAGGGTGGTGATCGCAACCGTCCCTTCCTCATCTCTTATTAGCAAAGGGCAAAGTAAACCTTTGCCCCCGAGGAAGCCTCTCTTCTCAGCCTACAACCCAAGCAGAACAAATTCCACAAGGGCCATTTGGCGTTCCAGAAGCTTCTTAGACCAGAACTGTCCAATAGAAATTCCTTCCTGTGATGGTGGAAATATTCGATATCTCTGTGTCCATCATGCAGCTCCAGCCACATGAGACAGTTGAGCACTTGAAATATGTGGCTGACGTGACTGAAGGACTGAATTTTTTATTTAATTTTAATTAAATATAAGTGTGGTACTTCCAATTCAGTTTCCTACCCGTGACTTGCTCAGAACTGAATCTTTCATAGCTAATACTTAGAGGCAGTATCATAATGGCAGTTGTTTATTGCATACTTCTTGTGCTCAAATATTGAGTTAAGAACTTGAATTACCTCATTTAACTTTCCAAAAAATCTTTATCATAAGTTTTAAGGTGTTAGGGAATCTAGGTGGCAGTCTGACATAAAGTGTCCCCACTTTGGGTGTCTCAGTAATGTGATTTGGGAGAAAGGAAGGAAAAGTGGAGATTAATTCCCTGGAGAGCAGAGTATCATCCCATAATTTTTCTTGCCATATGGGAGTGTTTCAGATCCCTCGGGTTGTCCGGGGCAATATAATGGCTAACAGCTAATATAAATGCTGGTTTTAGACCTTGTTGGGCAGTATTCTCAAACGTTAATGCACGTATGAATCACCAGGAGATCTTATTAAAATGCTGATTCTCACTCAGTGGGTCTGGATGGGGCCAGAGATCTTGCATTTCTAACCAGCACTCAGCAGATGCTAATGCAAGGCTGTAGTGGGATAACAGAGCCTGCTTTTTAATGGAAAAGCCACCATATTCCAATCAGAAAAGACCCAGAAGGTGATCCTCTCTTGGTGGCACTGGTCCCGCAGGAATCTGCTGCATTCAAATCAAGATATCACCTAATCACGCACGGGAGGCTTTGTGTCTAGGCACTGGAAATAAAAGAAGACGGGAAGGAGATAGAAGACAGCTCAGTGACATGATCAGCTCTACCTCCCCAGGAAGCACTTCTAAAGCTTTTTCTGGTTTTGCCTTAGGCCCTGACTTTGGTTTTAGCAAACATGAAGTTTTCTGTTCAACTCTCAATATAGAGACCATGGTTTTATCTCAGTGGGTCCTGTGAAAGCTTTTTATGATGCATTTGGTTAGGAATCCAGAAGTGAACCTTGGCCCTCAGGATTCTCCTGTTGTAATCTGGATCAGGTTCTTTGCTACTTACAACCACTTGGGGGCTGGTGGAGCTTCTGTTTGGAAAGCTTCAGAGTCCCTTGGAAAAGGGAGTGGCTGTGAGCTCTGGCAGCCCAGCTAGTCTGAATTGCTGCTCTACCAGTTAACCCCAAGCCTGGTACCTGTAGCAAGCAGTAGGTTGCTTTCTTCTGTCATTGTTTCCCAAATTTCCCTAAAGAAGCCAATCACTTGGGAGCATTTGTTAAAGCAACTAATTCCCAGATCCCTTCCCTGGAAAGTTTGAGTGAGTTTGAGGTAGGATCCAGGATAGCTATGTCTATAACAAGCATCTCAGATGCTTCTTACCAGAGAAACAGGGTTTGCACTGCTGTAGGCAGTACTGTGATGAGCATCCTTTAACATTGCATCTTAGAACATGTAATTAATGCGACACACCATTTTATAGTGAGGCATTATTAAAGGTCATATGGTGATTAGGTTAAAAATTGTGCCTGTGGATGGTGGCTAAAACCGTGGTGAAGGTGCTGTGGGAATGACTGAGCTTTAAGAAGCACTGTCTCCCATTATGGGATTACCCATAGATGCAGTATTTTCCTATAGAGGAAGATGATGGGACATGTTGATGGCACAGGGACCAATCATTCCTTCCACAACTATGCACTGTTGGAATAAGATGGGTCCTGTGCAGCATAGGCAGCTGCAAATTTAAAAAGCCCAGTTCCTGCCTTAAGGAACTCAGTCTCTAGGGAGACTGGCCATGGCAGCACAGTAAAGCCTTGGACTGGAGGCTTCAGAGCAGAGTGAGGCAAGCTGGAGCACCTGAGCAGTCTGAGAGGACTACAGAAGAGAGGATGCTGTGGCTGAGTTGAACGAAGAGAACTTCTCAGGTGGCTAAAATGGAAGGGCACATTTTTTTCCCCCTGGGGTGAGAGTTCATCGGACTCCAGAGATTGTCAAAAGGGAGCCCAGTCCAGCCCTCCAAAAAGAGCCAGGCCAGCAGGAGCCACTGGAGGATTTTGAGCAGGAGAACACTGTGATTGAATTTTCTTATTCCATAGGGGACTCTGGCAGCAATGTGGAGGAGAAGCTGAGGTCAGTGAGGTGTCCACTGCAGCAGGCCAGGCAAGAGACAAGTTTCCACGTGAAAATACAGGTGTAGGGAGCACTAGAGACTTGGCAGCAAATATTTGCATGCCTGCTAGCTGTGTGACACTGTTGTTCCCTGCCCTGAAAGAGAGACGCCCTGCCAGCTAAAAAGGGAGGGGAGGGGAGAATGGCTTCATTCCAGTCCCATCCAGTACAAAGGCAGAGCACCCAGCATCTTAATCAGGTCTCACACACGTTGAGGTATGCCAGTTGGTGAAATACCACATAGCCTTAAAAAAAAAAAAAAAGTAGATCTGTATGTATCAGCAGATTTTTAGGGTATGTTAAGTGACAAAGTCAATATTTAGTACATTTGAATAACTATTTCAGAAGTTACTACAGTGAAGTACAGCCAACTGTTAGTAATGGTTACTTGTGTAGTACAGAGAGAGGTTTTTGTCCCCCCATTTCTATTGTCCCATATGTGCTTGAATTTTCCATATTGAGCATGTATCTCATGATAGAAATATGTACTGTATCTACATAGTTTAACTGATTCTAGTTGCACCCAGCTGCTCCCAGGCATGTGGCTGACATCAGTCTGAATCGCTCCCTGGTCCCTCCATCTCCTCCTAGTTCTAGGTCTGGGACAGTCAGCGGTGCCTTGCTGGGTGCTCTCCCAGTACTTGGTTCATTTCTGTATACAGCAGTTAACATAGCATATCACAGATGTGTTGGCCTGGTTTTCTCTAGACAGAACACCTTGAGGCAGGGACCATGCTGACTAACACAGTGCCTGGTCTAGGAGAGAGCTTGGGTCCTGGGGCACCATGGAACTTATAAAGTGCATTTATGCAGTTTTTTATATTCTGCTTGGGGGTTCAGGATTAAACTTCTAAGCCTGAGCCTGCAGTATGACAACAGGACTGTTCCCTGGAGGGAAAGGGGCGTGGCCATGTGTAGGGGGAGGGAGACGGAGTAGTTTCTGAGTGTACTCACTCCGTTCATTAAGTAACACTAACTACCAAGGCCATAAACAGAGGGTGTGGACTTTATTTTCTCTATAGCACTGGAACCAAAACCTGTAAGGAGGAAGGATTGCTCTTTGTTTTAGAGCTCCACAGAGAGCCATCGAAGTCTGGCAAAAAGCACACAGACTTTGGAGCCAAGTAGACCAGGAAGCCATTAAACCCCTTGGGACCCTAGTTTCCTCTTTTGCTTGATTACAGATAATATATACACAGAATTTGTGAATGGTAAATAAATGAGATGATATGTGCGGCCATAAATGTTAGTTTCTTTCTTTTTGTTCTTGTGTAGTATACTTCTCAACTTTATGCTGGGGAACCAAAGGTCTGACGGAGGGCAAGAGTCAGACCAGTTCTGCTCTTCTGGGAAAAGCAGGTTAGGAGTGTAGAGAAGAGCTAGGAGTATTGTCTCTCATGGAATGTCCCCTTCCAGTGCCTCTGAGCTGCTTATCTCTTCCATCCCTAACAGACCTTCACCTCTCTGCCATTGTGGGCCTTCCTTGCTCTGGGTGATGCTCTTGAGTAAGATAATCCGGATTGGCCCCTGTGTTTGCTTCCCTGCCTGCTGCGGCCCTTTTTGATCAAGAGACCTTGGAAGTGTCACAGATTCAGAATCCAAGATTTTCTGTTTAAGTTTTCAATTGTAAATAAAGTTTTGTTTTGTTTTGGTATATGTGTTGTTTTTAAATAGTTGTAATGATAGCCTGTCTCCTCACGCCTTAGCTTCAGCTAGAAGGACTGGGTCTCACCAGAGGCTAGCATGGACCAGAGCCAAATCATCACTGTGGTTAGGTGATGCCTCAGATTTGCAAGCAATTGTAGTAGTCCCCTCTTGGGCTCCAGCTGACTGGGCAAAGAAGGCAAAGCCCCAGGGCTATAAGCACAATTTATTCCAAGGATGTCCCCAATATGTTCAATGTGGTTGGTTCTAGAGCCTTTGAGGAAAGAGTCACTAACTTGGGATATTTTGGGATCAGAGACCATTTGGTAGAATGTCTCAATCACAGTGAAGTGAGAATAATTTACTCAAAAATCTTGGTTTCAATCTGGGGTCGTTTTTTAAACAGTAGAGGTTTTGAGAAGTTCTCATCCCCTTTCAGAGCCTCAGTCTTCTCATCTGTAAAGTGGGAATAATAATGCCTATCTACTTCATAGCATTGTTGAAAAGGTCAAATAAGCAAATGGATATGACGGTAACTGGTAAACAGTAACATGCCTTGGAAAATGCTTATCTTGAAAGGACATAACCCAATATTGAAAGATCCCACTGAGCATTACGTTCAAGAGGTAAAGAGAGTTCCATGGTGTTCCTTTCATGAGGCCATTTCTATGCCGTTCCTATTTTTTTTCTCTTGGCTCCTGGGCAGGGATGACTTATAACTCCAGGCAGTGGCAGAGGTAGCACAGAATTCTGTGACAGAAGAGAACCTGGTTAAAAGTGCCATTTCAGGAGCGCCTGTGTGGTTCAGTGGGTTAAGCCTCTGCCTTCGGCTCAGGTCACGATCTCGGGGTCCTGGGATCGAGCCCCGCGTTGGGCTTTCTGCCTACTTGTGATCTCTCTCTGTGTCAAATAAATAAATAAAATTTTTTTAAAAGTGCCATTTCAGTGTTTTGAGGTACAGGGAGCTGGTGAAATATACAAGGGTTCTACACAATATAGATATCTGCAACTCTCTCTAGCTAAGTAAACAGGGTTGAGGGACAAAGTGAAGAAAAAACTGACCGTGGAGGGGAGATCTTTAACTAGACAAGGTGGAACTATAGAGAGAGAGTAGGGAGAACGAGCAGCTCAGATCCTGGACTGACATTCTTATGATGGGCCATTCAGTTGAATTCAATTACACTTGGCACCTGCATTCTCGGCCAGTCTCTGTCCTGGGCACAGGAGCTGCAAGATGAGTAGGATTGGGTGTGTGACGGGAGATGGGTGCATTTCAGTTCAGCATGGTATTAGAATGTGAGCGCTTATGATGGCAGGAAATTCGGTTGTGTTGTTTTGTTTTCTGTTTTGCTTTGTTGCTATGTCCCCCAGCACCTAGAAAAGGTAAGTATCTAGTACCTAGTACATGTTCAAGAAATAATTGTTGCATGAATGGTATGCTGGGGTGGGGGGAAGGGTAGCATGAAAGGAATTGGTAATATTTGAGTTAAGTATTGACAGATTGGGGGCTTTCTAGGAAAAGGAACTCTGCTCTTGGGCCAGAGTCTGTTAGAGATGGACGACAAGGTGAACATTAGTTTGCAAAGGAGATTCATGGAATGAACCTTGCCTTTCAAATCACTTAAGGGTAGCCCTGGAGTTGTCTAAACTGTGCTCACCACACTGGGGAGGGTGGCAGGGGCTAGCAAAACGAGGGGAGAGCTGCCACCTTGGCACAGGGGTTGAATTTTGACAACTACTTATCCTCTAGTGCTTCCGTGCCATCTCTGCAGCAGTATGGAGGCGGCTACAAGGAAACTAGTTTCTTAAATAACTCATCTTTATGCTCAGTGAGCATGAAGAGCGAGCTTAATGAAATAATCCGGTAAGTAAGTAATGATACTTTAAAGTAACATTTTAAAGATTTTTATTTATTTTATTTGACAGCTCACAAGTAGGCAGAGAGGCAGTTGGGGGCAGGGGCCGGGGCGGGGGTGGGGGGGGTGGGGTGGCGGGAGGCAAGCTCCCTGCTGAGCAGAGAGTGGGGCTCAAACCTAGGATCCTGAGATCATGACCTGAGCTGAAGGCAGAGGCTTAACCCACTGAACCACCCCTTAAGGGGCCCCTTAAGTAACATTTTAAAGACAAATGTTACAGAATTGTTATTTCTGTTTGGGAAGCCATCCCTTCAAAGCAGTTACATAGGGAAGATTGCTTATTTACTCACAGAGATGCTGCTCCCACTGTTCTACATTTCTTTGTAACTCCACCTTGGGAAAAATGCCTCAAACCCATAGGGCACACTTTTAAATGTCTCCAGTGTTGGCAGACCTGCCTTTTGAGGAAACATTTTCTTTTCAATGGTCAAAAGTTACCTGGAGCTGGAACACATGAATAGCAGTTCTAGAATCCGCCTATTCTGTCCATATGCATTATTGCTGCAAGCCTTTTTCACTGGGTGTTACTGGCGCAGTTGCCCAGACCACCTCTCTGGTGCCAGTACCTTCTCCTGTCCATTCTCTATACCATGTTATTCACAAAACAAAATTATTATCGTACCATGTGTTGGGTACCAGTCCAGATGCTTCAGGAACTCAGTCTGAGGAGAGGAAGATTTAAGTAATGCAACACACTGTGTTAGGATAGGAGGGTCTCCTAACACAGTAACATCTGAGGCAAGACCCAAAGGATGAAAAGTTAAGCAGGAAAAAGAGAAGGGAGAACGGGAGAGTTATATGTAGAGGGAATAGTATGTGATAGCTCAAAGGAAGCAATGGCTAAAAGATCACCTGGAAGGTTGAACGAGGAATGTGAAACAAGTGTCAGAGGTTAAGTTTGGAGAAGTCCTACATGGTCCTGTAAACCCACAGTAAGGAATTTGGACAAACCTAAGACTGTCATGATCAGAGAGATGTTTTCAGAAGAACACTCTGAATGTTGTGGTGGAGAACATTAAAGAAAGAGAGAGTGGCTAGGAGCCCACAGCAGTGCTCTAAAATGAAGGGTCAGCAAAATATGGTTGGCAGGTCAGATCACACACCCTGTATTTCAGTGGCTCATAAGCTAGGAATAGAATGTTTTTCTAAATGTTTAAATAGTTGAAATAAAAGAATATTTTGTGATATGTAAAAGTATGAAATTCTAATTTTAGTGTCCACAAATAAAGTTTGTTTGGAACACGGGTGCACTTGTTTATTGATTGTCTGGCTGCTTTCAGTCTCTGAGATTGAGCAGTTGAGACACAATCATCTGGCCTGCAAAGCTTAAAATATTTGCTATCTGGCCCTTAGAGAAAAAGTTTGCCTACTCCTGCTGTAAGGAATAGATGATTGCTTATACCAGTGTCATGGCAGTAGGAATGAGAGACCTTGGTTTGGTATTTAGAGATTTTTAGGACTGATTCAGGGAAGCCTTTAGGAGGTGGAATGGACAGCCTAGATGATACTGCACTGGCCTACTGTCTCCCAACTTCCATTTTGTCCCTCTACAACCCCTTCTCGACTCTAGACATTATTTAAAAAAAAAAAAAAAAAAAAATCTTGCCACTCCCTACTTCCAGTTCTAAAATTACCCTTCTCACTGTTGCCCTTAGGATAATTTCAAATAAAATGTTCCTAATATGAACCTGCCTACCTCTATAACCGGAGATCTTCATTCTAGTCTTAACTACTTTACTTCTATTAGCACTCTGTCTTCTTGCCTTTAGGCTTTTGCATAAACCTCCTAGTGCCTGGAGTCAGCAGCACTCCACCTTCTTCCCACCTCCACTCCCCAAATGCTTTTGTGCTTTTGCAAAGCTGGAGTGTTTGGAGTTTGAGGTATTTAAATTTCTGCCTTCATCCCTAGACTGAATTTAGGCAGAAACTGAGTCTCGAACTAGTGCATCCCAGTCGACAGCAGACACTTACTGAAGAACGAATGAAAGTGAAGGACTTGGGGTACATCAGGTGGCAGCCTCAGTTACAAATCGTTTGGGAGATCAGGATTGTAACTCCTATTTCACATGGCTGTTGTACGGATAAAGCGCAAGGAAAATGCCCAGCTTGCTCAATAAACGTGAACTGAAATTAAATCTGATTTGTGGCCAGAGAAAGACGTGGATACTTAACAAGACAGTTCTATGCCTGGTAAGAAGGTTCAGAAAGCAGGTCCCCGTGGCGTACACCACCGCCCTTCCCTAAATATGCTGATCAGGGGCGGTCTGACGGACGGCGTGGTCCCTCCAAGGTGACTGCTCCGCCAAAACGGACGCTCTTTGAATGCATACGTTTAAGTCAGTTCTAGACACCCTCGCTGTACGGAGAGTAAATGACCATTGTAGAAAATACGGTTCTATCTGCAGTGACGGTCTGAGGTCACAAGGACCACGTTTAAAGCAGAGGGAGAGAGGAAGGCCTTCCCTCGACACGAGGCTAGGTGTCGTCCGGTTCCCTTCCAAGCCCCGGGGTCAGACCAGGTAATCCGGTCAGGCGTTTGACGGTCCCCTTCCTTCGGCCAGGATCTAACCCTGGACTGGGGGCCCTCCCGCCCGCGTTGCAGCCTCGTGAAAGTCACGTTCACTCTGCCCGTCCTCTCGGGTACTCTATGGTTCTCGTGGTGACTCTACTCTAATTCTAGTTCCGGTCTCTATGGCGGCGGCGGAGGCAGGAACGGTTGTAGGTCGGCCGAATTAGCCGCCCAAGAGCCAATGAGAGTGGAGGAGTGATAAAGTATTAGCCAATAGGGTCCAAGAGTTGGGGTCAGGTGGTGAGATTGACAGCAGTGCTGGCCAGTGAACGATGCTTGGGGCGGGTCGATCGCAGGGCTTATCCCGCCCGTCCCGCCATTCTCGCTAGTTCGATCGGTAGCGGGAGCGGAGAGCGGACCCCAGAGAGCCCTGAGCAGCCCCACCGCCGCCGCCGGCCTAGTTACCATCACACCCCGGGAGGAGCCGTAGCTGCCGCAGCCGGCCCCAGTCACCATCACCGCAACCATGAGCAGCGAGGCCGAGACCCAGCAGCCGCCCGCCGCCCCCCCCGCCGCCCCCGCCCTCAGCGCTGCCGACACCAAGCCCGGCACCACGGGCAGCGGCGCAGGGAGCGGCGGCCCGGGCGGCCTCACATCGGCGGCGCCTGCCGGCGGGGACAAGAAGGTCATCGGTGAGGGCTGGACGGGGACGGGGGTGGGGCCGTAGGGAAGTCCGGCGGCGGAACCGTTACCCGAAGCGTGGCGAGCCGGCGGGCGCGCGGCTGGCGGGGACCGACTCGGCGGCGCGCGGCCGCCCCTCCCCCAACCCCCCCCCCCACCGCCACTCGCGCCCTCGCGGACGCCGGCCCGCCCCGGTCCGCGTGCCCGGCTGGCGCGCGCGCGCGTCGCCTCCCGCGCCCCCTGCGGACCCCGCGCGGTCGCGCGCCCCTCCCCCCGAGCGGCCGCGCGCCGCCGACCGCGTGTGCGGCGGGGTCCCTCCCCTCCCCGGCGGCCGCGTGCGCTCGGGCCCGCACGCCGTTGTTCCGTCCTCTCAGCCCGCTCCCTTCCGCGTGTACCCTGAGGGCGCGGCGCGCCGCCTACGCAGGCCCGAGTGGGCCGGGCGCTTCCCCTTCCCTCACGTGCTCTCCGCCCCGCAGCCGCGCCCGCCCGCCGGCTCCGCGCCCCGGGCCTGCCCGCGGGCCTCCGCCGCTCCGAGCCCACCCACGTGTGCTGTGGGGCCAGCGCGCGGCCTCGGAGGAGAAAGACTGTCAGGTGGTCGCGGGCCTCGGCGGAGCGCGTGCGGGGCCGGGTGCCCAAGCGTGGCGGGTCTAAGAAAGGGCGTCTGGTAATCGTGGGGGTTTTGTGTTTTTGTGTTTTTTTTCCCTCCAGCAACGAAGGTTTTGGGAACAGTAAAATGGTTCAATGTAAGAAACGGATATGGTTTCATCAACAGGTGAGATGACCGCCATCGTAGTCTCCGTCCTACCTTTTGCATGCTCTGCTCCGTAGGTAGGCTGTGTGTGGACGAGGAAGGGTGTAAGCATGTGTAGCTTGTTACTTCTTGGCAGTGAGTCTGTTTTCCTCGAAGATTGAAGAGATTAGGAATTTAGACATGGTCTTTGTTTTACAGCTAAATATTAATTTAAAATCCGTTTCAGAGGCTTCTTAGGTGAGGAGCAATTTAAAAGGCAAGTGCAGTGAGTGAGCCAACTCTTAACAGAGCAAATTGAGGAAACTGAGGTCTAGTGTAATTCTCTTAACTATGTTTATTCTTGTCAACCCTTTTATAACTTTATGAAATTGATAGTAAAGAACGTGATGTGAGCACTGATCAGTAGATATAGGTTATTTCTAATGTCTTAACCTTTGGAGGTAACAAGATTTGACAGTGCAAGATTTGTCATCTTGACTGTTAAGTTTATATGGTCTTTGTTTAATGTTTTCAGTGTGTGTTGTCTTGAATGCTTTGGATAAATTTCACTTTAGGACTACAGTAGTTTCTGTTATGTTCCTGTAGTAGCATCTGAAAAAAACAGCCTCTTTTCCTTTCTCAGTTTTTATTTCTCATACTCTTGGGGCTCCATCTTTAGGATTAATCTTCAGACTCGTTTGTAGCAATAGTGACGGTAATGTGCAGTTTTACATACTGTACTCTTCATGGTCTCCCTTGTGAGCCGGGCATCATTTTCAAGATGGCTGCCAAGCAAGGCTACTAGTGCAGTTGCATATGGATGTAGAGCATCGAGTGTGCTCATAGCATATTAGCCTTACAGGTAGGATAGTGTCATCTCAGCATTTTATTACATCCTTAATCTAGAAGGCATTAAACAACCAGATGTTTTAAAGAAGATCTAAGAGTAAGAAATAATACTGCATGCGTGTGAAATGGACGCTACTGCAAGAAACCGAAGCGGGCAAGATCAAGCTTAAAGATAGACCTAATTGGCTGGTGAAAAACCTTTCATTACTCAACCCTAAAGTATTGTCGAAATGTTCAAAGCAGAAGAGATTTTAAGCGTTTGATGGCCTGTTTTCCAAGGTTGCAGTTGTGAGGAAACAGTTACGTTTCTTCCAAAATCTTTGGGAATTTCTACTCTTAACACTGCTTTTGTGACAGGCCAAGGCTACATTTTTCATCAGTTTTTTAGTAATGGGTTACTAGAGATGAAGGAAGGGAATGCATGGCTCCTTATATTTGACTACCACTTAGTTGATCTCTCAATGTTAGGATTTCAGTTTGTATTTCCCCTCTTACTCTGACTCTTCTTACCGTGCTAAGCCTTAAACCAATAGTTTCCAAATTAAAGTGGGCTTATTGTTCCTGGAGTTTGTTAAAAAATACAAATTCCTCAGTTCTTTCTTTCCAGCCTGGATTCTTTGGGTCTGGGGTACATTTTTAACAAGAATTCCAGGTGATTATGTTTGGTGGGCCATCCTTGAAACACTGCCATTAACCCATTACCTAATGTAATGCTCATGTACACATTAGAAGGGACTGTAATTTGCAGCCTTTTCCGTGGTTAGATTGTAGTTTGTGTGTGCTTTAGATGTTGTACCATGTGCCTTATGTTTTCCTGCATTTTTTTGTTAAAGAGACAGAGGTTATGATTTTTGAAGTGAACAGTTGATAATCCAATATAAAACATGTACTCTAAAATATTTTATGAGATGCCACTCCTTGAATATCTCCTTTCCAACTTGGAATCAATCCTGTTGGTGGTCCTTCAGGGCACATTAAATATAGATAGACTTTTGATCATCCTTTGTTTGGACTATCCTAACCTCAGCTATTTTGTCAAGTTAACTGGTTTAAATGTGCTTTGTGTTTCTAAATTGGTTATTGTAGTGATTCTAAGACTTTAGAGTCACTGTAAAATGTGACAGCAATTAAGTCTAGTAGAGGTTTGCCTTGATTAAGGGAAAATACAGGTCTTAAAAAACTGTAGTTTGGTACCAGTTTCCAGGTTGGTTAGGTATGTAGGGACTTGGCTCTTGGTCGGGTTTTGGGAGGAAGCAGAAACATGCTGCTTCTGTAGAAAGGAGAGGATGTAGTGTTTGAGATTATTGCTGTGACTATAATTTTAACCTTGACGTTCTGTGAATTTCATTCTGGTTCTTAAGAGTTTTGTAATGAAAATAGAAGATAATTTTTATATAAACTTTGATTTTAAAGAAATGTGTTTTCATTGCAATTATTTTGATCTAAATGACTACCTGTGAAAGTAATGTTGTATTCTTATCAAAATTTTTTTTTATAGGGTTTTCTCCTGGAGGTTTTCCTGGGTAAAAGGTGCTAAATAAAAGTGTTGAGCTTTAGAACATCAAACATTTTAGCTGCTTTTTTTTTTTTTTTTAGATTAACAGAATCTAAGAATTCTGAAAAATTTATGGTTAGTCCTTAAGTATGCTGTGTCTTGGAAACAGTGGTTGCATTACGTGATTAGAGGCATTTATTAACCTCCTGTCCCCATTTCATATTATGAAAAGCTTCACTCAAAACTGTTGAAGGTGTCATTAGATAGATGCTACAGGGGTCAGTGGTTTCAGGGTTTGGTTCTCTGCTTTTTAAATCTGGAAACCCAATTTTGTCTTTTGCTTCCTGTTGTTGAGGATTAATCCGTGCTCATGAAATTTGAAAAGTTGACATGAATCAGTAACAGTTTTAAAAGTTTTTCATTGGGATGTGCGTCTTTCATAGTGACCACAATAGGAATACTTCTCTGTTCTCCAGAGTACTTAAAAATGCTTAATCAATCATTCCAGAGTTTGGGGGTGGGCAAGGAATTCGGAACAGAGAGAATCCAATAGGTAAGAGGACATAAATTGGTGACCTACTAGCTGAATCTACCTTCAGATGTTCTGTTTGGATAACACAGTCTCTGGGAAAGAACTGGAATGAGTTGGTGATACTTAAAATTGGGGAGATAATCTCCAAAATAATCAGATTACTATCTTTCTAAGATCTGAGTTTTAGCTTTGGGACCTGAAGTCCCATGTAAATAAGATGGGCTGGCCATGAGTATTATTGACACCTTTAAATGGGGTGTACATTCTCTTTACCACAATATGTCAGGTTTGGTTTTCTCCTGTATTGACTTCCCTTCCTGCCTGGCCTCTGTGCATTTGAGTTTATTATTCTAGGAAGAGGTATAATAAACTAAGCCAAGGAAGGGTTTAGCTATCTTCAGGAAAAATACTTAAGTCATGGCTGTTAGGTTTAGTCTCTCTTTTGGGGATTCCCTGTGTATACAACTGATGAAGGTGACTTCCTTCACACAGTGGTGACACACAGAAAAGTGGCTAATGTTTTTCAAGCACTTACACCATACCTTACTATAAATGCTTTACATGAACTAAACCATTTAATCTCAAAATACTTGAGGAGTCAGTATTCTGAGGCACAGAGAAGTTGAGTAACTTGCCTGTGAAGCATGGAAAGTAGTAGGGCTAGGATTTGAACTCATTTTCTGCCTTTGGAGTTTGTTCACTAACAGCTATTAATACTGTTCCTGAAAATTGGCCCTGGTTCTCTTCAATTTGGCTGGTGTCCGCAGTTACAGATTATTTCTTAGGTTGGCTATTCTTAGCCATCAAAAGATTATGCCTAAATGAGACCTAGCAGTCACTGGAGCTCCTCTGTGTGCTGGCTTAGTTTCCCAGATTTGAAAAAATTTGCTTTTTTGCACTGCCTGTTATGTGCAGTTAGGTAGTGCTGTAACAGAGTTTAGTGTGGATTGGCTTTACAATTAAAAAGGATTTCCTTAATATAGCTAATACTAGGATGCAGTGGAGGAATTAAAGGAGAGAGCCTTTGACCCTTATATTACTTGTGAGTCTTTAAGGGTTGTTTAAATAAGACTATATGACTGACATGGCCTAAAATATTTACTCCCTGGTTCTTTGTTCTAAAAATTTGTAGACCTGTGGGAGAGTGATTACCAAGTCTCCTGGACTGTTAAAATCAGACTGAATTTGATGACAAATGGTAAGGGTATATCTATATCATAGAAGGTGTGGATAATTTGTAACATAATTGACTACATGCTGTGGCACTAGGGAAGACTTGGTGGGTGCTGTTAAGGAAGGATGGGTGGGTGGAAGCATAAAAAAAAATGATACCTAAGTAGTCCCCAAATCATGGTGTATCGTTTTGGGTAGGGGGTGTTTTTGTTTTAATCTCAGAGCTAAGGCTCTTCAGAAGGTGACTTCTATATAAGGCACTTCAGGATTGATTTGTGTGCTGTGATTTTTAAGCTGGCCAGAAGTCATCCTTATTCACCAAGTTACTGATAGATAAAAGCTTTTCCATCTTGAAATCTAGAGTAGAGAATGAGCTTACTTCTGTTTACCAAGTATTGGGACTGTTGTTGCTGGATTTTCCACCCTTCAGTCTTAGCCCTTGGAAACATTTACAATCCAGCTCACTGAGGCAAAATGATACAAAATAGTGGGACTGCTGGCCCATAAGAAGTGTTTAATAGAAAACCAATAAAAAGAGAGGTAGGGTTTATTATCTTATGGCCATCTGCAGAAGTTGGAAATTGGTGTCCAGATGCTTTGGGTTACGGAGCATATATGGATGCTAAATCCTAGAGGTTTTTATGACTTAGAGTTAATAATTTGTGCACTTGGGCAATTTAAGCTGTTGAAAGGGCTTGGTGTGGTATTCTGCAACAAGATAATAGGATAAAAGTATTTAGTTATGGATAGGTGAGCTTATATGTTAGGTTTCATTTATCACAATGCTGTGGTTTCACGAAAGATTTCCTAAAATTCTAGGACATTTTGAGACACTTTTTAATCTGTATAAATTTAGTAGTGTAACAGTTTAGTGCTGGCTGCATGTTTTTACCTTCATTGTGCTACATTGGGAGCTTTTAAGAGACTTCTATTTGTAAATCCCAGCAGAATTTCTTTTTTCTTTAGCATTTTCCAAACTTAAAATGGTAACCCCTTTTTTTCTTCAGCCTCTCGCTATCTGTGATTCCCTTTTCCTTGAAGTCCATACTGTGGCCTCATTTGCTGAATAAGGACAATATTACTAGTCAGGTGAGAAAACCTGAGAGGAAGAGTGTTTATGAAAAATTTTCAGTGCAAATAATGCACTTAACAACAAGAGGAGTAGTAGAATCCAGCAAAAAGCGTACACCTGAGTGCAGGAGGACTGTGCTGTATGGAGTAACACTTTTGGGATATTGTCGGCCTGTGCTGTCCAGTACAGTAACCATTAGACTTGTAGGAAAATGTGGTTCTTGCATCTGAGAAACAGAATTTTTTTTTTTAAACTTGAATTTTAAACTGATACCCAATTTAGTGTTTGTTTTGAGCCACTTTCTTATGAACAGCTTGCGTTTGTGAACCTACTTTTCAGAAGTGTAAAATATAGAGCAGATTATGAAGGCCCAGTATGAAAAAAGAAATGTAAAATACTGCAGTTTTTTATATTGATTTTTATACATGTTTAAGTGGTAAAACTAATTTTACCTGCTTTTACTTTTTTTATTGTGGCTACTGGAAAATAAACATAGATACAGATTTCTGCATGCTGTCCCAAAGTACTGCATTCCTGTGAGTCCTCTCATGAAAGTGAAGTGGCATCAAGTGAACTTTCAGATAACAGGGCAAACCTGTATTGAGCTTGCATTTTATTTCTTTCCGACAGCAGTACTAGGCACTGGGCTGCCAGTAAAATAATGTCTCAACTGGCAGCAGTACGGATGGGCTTGGGTTTGATTACAGTATGGTCTTTAGGTAAGTGTTATTTTACCCCATTGTCCGAACAAGGCGACTTGCCCCAAATCAGAGAGCCCCGATTCGAACCTTGGCTCCAGTGTTTATAGTAAGGAATGCTGAACCACACTGCTCTATATGTACACTGCCTGCTCTTCTCTCCTTTTCCTCCTCTCTGATCAGTAAGAGTTAACATACTATGATATATGGAAAACAGTATTGGGTAATTCAGCTGCTGCGTTGGATCAAAGGTGGTGGCCTTCTAGGTTGAAATACTTGAAGATAGGCCATGTGTTAACTTTTATTACTGGTGCTTAGCACAGTGCCTAGTTAGTTAGCTGCTTTTTTTCTGCCTTTTTTTTTTTTTTAAGATTTTATTTATTTATTTGACAGAGATCACAAGTAGGCAGAGAGAGTGAGAGGGAAGCAGGCTCCCTGCTGAGCAGAGATCCCGATGAGGGACTCTATCCCAGGACCCTGAGATCATGACCTGAGCCAAAGGCAGCAGCTTAACCCACTGAGCCATTCAGGTGCCCCAGTTAGTTAGCTGCTTTTTAAGATTTATTTGTTTTTGGAGGGGAGGGGGACAGGGAGAAGGGAGAGAGAATCCTAAGCAGACTTCTTGCTAAGCACAGAGCCCAACAGGGGACTGCATCTCATGACCCTGAGATCACAACCCAAGCCAGAACCAGGAATTGGACACATAACCAACCGACTGTGCCACCCCAGACACCCCTAGTGAGCTAGCTTATTACTGTACTGGTCTGCCCTGTCCATAATTTTCCACCCTCAGCAAAGTAAGGTAAAGTTAGAAGGATGTCTCTTGGTTCTCAGCATATACCAGAGAAGATATGAATGCCTGCCTGCCTTTTAAAGATTTTATTTATTTATTTGACAGAGATCACAAGTAGGCAGAGAGAAAGAGGAGGAAACAGGCTCCCCACTGAGCAGAGAGCCCGATGTGGGGCTCGATCCCAGGACCCTGAGATCATGACCTGAGCCGAAGGCAGAGGCTTAACCCACTTAGCCACCCAGGCGTCTCTCTTCTTATTACATTAATAATGGCGGGTGTTGGTTGTATTTAAAGTTTTTTTTTTGTTTGTTTTGTTTTTTTTTAAAGATTTTGTTTGAGAGACCACACAGAGGGAAGGGAGAAGCAGACTCCCCAGTGGGCAGAAAGCCCCACATGGGACTCAATCTCAGGACCCTGGGATAATGTCCTAAGGTGAAGACAGATATTTAACCAACTTAGCCACCCTGTGCCCTGGTCAGCTTATTTTAATTACTGCTTTTTCCTCTTCCGTGAGATTTCTAGTAGCCGTGAGCATGTATCTTGCTCCAGTATCACTACAGTAAGGAGTCCACAAACTTACCACTCAGCGACTGTTTTTATATGGCTTATGAGCCCAAAGTGGTGGTTACATTTGGGGGAGGAGATACATAGCAGAACCTTGGTCTAACGGAATAGCAGGTGAGAATGTAGAGGTGCTTGTTATTTATTGTTGTCCTCTAAAAAATAGACCATCATGCTGTAAGCTGCCTATGGAGCTAAAAATGTAAAGATTTCCAGACTGGTCCTTTTTGAGTTCTTAACATAGTAAAGATCAGGGCCCATAGAGTCAAATTTTACCACTGAGCAGATGAACTCACACTTCATTTTCCTAATTTGTAGAATGGATTAATGATAGTGTCTACCTCAGGAATGTGAGAGTTGAATGGTATGTATAGTTAAGACATTTGGAACAATACCTGGAACTTAAGTCCTCAGGAAGGTAAGCTGTTGTATCTAATTTTTCCCATTTTGCAGATGAGATAGCTGTCCAAGGTTGCACAGCTATTAAGAGTGGAATGAGTACTAAAAATAGGGTTTTCTTTTGGTAGTTACCTTGAATTTCTGCATAGTCACTAAAGTTGTAACTAGATAGATCTAATGCATCCAGACTATAGTGTTCTATCTAGGCTAAAACTGCATTTTTCTGAGTTGTCAAATTTTCTTCTAAAATCCGTGTATGCTTTGGCCATATATATAGGGTTTATTGTCAGCAGAGTGAGTGAGTGCTGTTGTCTGGCACATAAGAGTGAACCTTTTCTTGGTTTCTACATGTCTTTATACCTGCAAAACAACTTCCTTCGGCTGTCTTTCAGAGGATGCATTGTGTGTCTTGCCTACCTTGTACTGTTTTATTTGTTTTTTTGCTTTTTTTAAGATTTTATTTATTTATTTGACAGAGATCACAAGTAGGCAAAGAGGCAGGTAGAGAGAGAGAGGAGGAAGCAGGCTCCCTGCTGAGCAGAGAGCCTGATGCCGCGCTCCATCCCAGGACCCTGAGATCATGGCTTGAGCCGAAGGCAGAGGCTTAACCCGCTGAGCCACCCAGGCGCTCCCTCGTACTGTTCTTAAGAAGACTGTTCTAGGGGCGCCTGGGTGGCTCAGTGGGTTAAGCCGCTGCCTTCGGCTCAGGTCATGATCTCAGAGTCCTGGGATCGAGTCCCACATTGGGCTCTCTGCTCAGCAGGGAGCCTGCTTCCTCCTCTCTCTCTGCCTGCCTCTCTGCCTACTTGTGATCTCTGTCAAATAAATAAATAAAATCTTTATAAAAAAAAAAGAAGAAGAAGATTGTTCTAGGGGGGCGTGGGTGACTCAGTTGGGCATCCTCCCTGGGCTCAGGTTGTGATCCCAGGGTCCTGGGTTGGAGCCCCACATCAGGCTTCCTGCTTGGCAAGGAGCCTGCTTCTACCTCTCCACCTATTTGTGTTCTCGCACTCTCTCAAATAAATAATAATCTTAAAAAGAAAAAAAGATTGTTCTAATTACTAGATAAGTTGTTCATAAATTTTCTAATTCCTTTTATTACCACCTTGAAGTAAAATCTGTAGATAACTACTTGCCTTTTTTTTTTTTTTTTTTTTTTTTTTTAAGGTTTTATTTATTTGACAGTCAGATCAGAAGCAGGGGAAAGTGGCAGGCAGACGGAAAGGGAGAAGTAGGCTTTCCACTGATGGGGGAGCCTGATGTGGAACTCCATCCTAGGACCCCAGGATCATGACCTTAGCTGAAAGCAGACGCACATCTGACTGAGCCATCCAGGCACCCATTTTTTTATTGTATAGCGTATTCTAAATGTACATAGCTATTTGCAACTATATCAGAATACATGAATAGTGCTACCACAGAGACCAACTGTTAAATTATGTGTTGGCTACCCAGATAAAAAGTGGCATTATCATTAAATGAAAATTTCTATGGAAGTTGCATTTTTAGTAAATTTAATGTATGTTAAAACTGTAAAATACTAGATTCAAAACCCAAGTTATAATAAATGTACTTACATGAAAGTCCACTAGGATATCAAATAATTCTTTACCTCGTCCTCCAGCAAGCCTGATACCCTTCACCCCAGTTATGGCAAATTGTGCCCGTCTTTGGAACAATTAAATGGCCGATGGTGGTCAACACTGCCCCTGTTGAGAGTTCCTTTTCTAGACTTAGCCTACATTTCCTACTCACCAGACTCACCTACTTTCCTACCTCCTCCTACTCACCAACCAGGAGAAGGGTGCACTTCTCCTTAGGGCCCCAGGGTTTGGAATTCAGTCCCAGTGTTGGAGATGAGAACTTAATAGTAATGGCTATGGAACTTTGTGGGATGCCTGTAGACCTATTTGACAAGCATTGTGGCAACCATTTATTCCATGGGTTTTCTAGTATTTAACTAGCTAGTAAAGGTCAGTTTTTAATTAGTTGCCTTGAGTAGCTTAAAATTCTGTTCCATAAGTGAAATGTCCTCATGTTACGATAGTCCAAGCTGTGTGGGTTCTTTGGTGCATTTCTTCCTCCACAGTTCAACAAGGAGCCAGCAGTCAGTAAGCCAGTCAGTCTAGTTCATTGCAACCTTTGCTCCTTTTGTCATTAAAGAACTCTTATTGAGCCCATTCTCTTTCTGACCTACTGGACAAAATGAAGAGGGTTTGGGAGGTCAGTAAAGGTCTGAAAAATGGTTTCTCCTGTGGTTTTTGCTTATATAATATAATCTTAATCCTAGTGTCCCAGCTAAAATAAGTTCGTTCTCCCATTTCCCCCTCACTTCCTAAATCCATGTATCCATATGGTTTTCCCCATTTTTACCACAAGAGAGAGATCCTCAAATACATTCTCTCACACATAAGCCCCATAATTTAGGCTTCTATCAGTCCTTGTCTGGGCTTCTAGGCTATTCTTTAGAACTAATTGGGCTCCTTTTGTATATGAAATTTCCCTAGTAGCCACTAAATTTTAACATCTGATGATGCTACGCCATATTCATCTACTCAGAGGCCTTTGGTGCCTCCCCTACCTACATATTGTTTAGCCCCTATTCTTTACCCTCCCCCACCCACAGCCATATTCCTCATGCTCCAGCCAGTTTGAACTCCGCTTGCATTGAATTTGTTAGTTGCTGCTTTACCCAGATCCTTGACTTCTTTTCTGTCTACCTCTGGAACGTCTTTCTCATTTTCCAGTAAACTTCTTTAAGACTTAAGGCACATGTTCCCTCCTTTAACACTACTTTTAAAGTCCTAAAGGAGATATTTCAACCATATTTCTTTAGCAGTTTGACCAGATATTTAATGATTGCTGTGAAATGGTGTCCGATACGAAGTGAAGGGGTTGTGTGTGCTTGTAGAAGTTGTCTCATTCGTCCTCGCCACCTTAGTTCTCCAGTACAGTGCTTGTTGCCACAGGAATGGAGTTAAGAGTGGTGTATGCTAGAAAGTTGTTAATATTTGGTAGGATAATAAGGAGTGATAGTTGCTAGTCGTTTAAACCCTCTTAATAGCCTTAATGGCTTGGTAGGTCACACTTAGACTTTTTTTAATCCTTCTGCAGATAGTGAGGTTACAACTGTTGGCAACTGCTTAGTCTCAAAAAAAAAAGAAAGAAACAAAAATTAGGTTTCTGCTTTAAATTTCTTGGGGGCTTGTTGGCAGGCAGAAAGTCTCTAACAATCGGGAAAAGAGGGGGGAATGCACAAAGAACCGTGGTTATTCTTAACCTTTGGCAACATGAAATGTATTTCATTTATGACTTGTTCAACTTGGTTCTGTCTTGCAGGAATGACACCAAGGAAGATGTATTTGTACACCAGGTGAGTGCTCGTGTGAATGTTTCCAGTCCTAGTTTTAAGGGTTGTGAGAAGAAAGAAAGGGGTGGATGTTCCTTAACTATTGTTCCTTGCAAAAAGGTTATTATATCCAACCACCAAACAATTTAGCTCCCACAGGAAGAGTGGGAGCATGCTTAGATGTATACGTTGAAACATTATATTGGCTGTTTACTTAATTAAAATAGGTGTTTCAGATGGGTATTTTGTTAATAGCTGTAGCTTTTTTAAATGAGGAAAGGTGCTCAACTCAGACTAAATTTTTGAAACCCAATTTCAAAGGAAGAAAAAAATCTCTCCATTAACCTAAACTTGAACTGATTTTGCTATATATACACAGAAACTTTGGTGGGGTTGTTTTCAAACACTGTCACGTTTTAACCTCTATCATAAGGACAAATCACAGTGATCATGGGGAAAATAGGACTAAACTGCAAAACCTGTCAATTTGGAGTGAACACTATAACACCAACAGAGTTAGCCTAGGTCCTTCTGTTTATTCTAAAGCACTTTGGATGGCAATTGTCTTTGAGAATTTTGGTTGGCTTGGAAAATTGTGACAAAGTTGGTAATTATGTATTAAAATTATTTACATTGGCTTTAGTGTTTTAAGAGAAAAAACTAATGGGATTAGGTGCCATATGCTGAACTTTCACAAGTACATGTAAGAAAAATATTTTGGAAAGTGATCATTAAGCATTACTTTTATTAAAGTAAGCCACTGCCAAGTAAACACTAGTATCTCAAACTTCAGTATCTCATGGGCTCCTCACAGGTGTACACCGGTAGGAAGAACACAGCTGTGTATGTGTATGTGTGCACTGCAGTTTTTTCGCCAAGACTGTTGAAATATTGTTACTGTGTATTGAAAATCAATCCTAAGAACTTTTTAACCACTTTTTTTTACTTTCTATTCAGACACCAAAAGATACAGTTTTCACACTCACACTGTTACTCAGGCAGGTGTGAGCTTGGATTGGCAGCATGTTTTTTTTTTAAGAAGGGCTATCTGAAGTTGGTGCTTTGTTGCTTTCTGAGGTACAGCATTCAGTGGCAATCAAGGGAGCCAGATCAATTTCTAGTATGTCCAAAACCTTATCGAAAATCTCAGGGTCAAATATGTAGTTTTGGAAACATTTTAATTGTAAACATATGGGCACCTGGCTGGCTCAGTAGGAAGAGTGTGAGACCCCTGATCTCGGGGTCATTGATTTAAGCCCCATATTGGGTATATAGATTACTTTTTTTTTAAAATGAACTTTAAAAAAAAAAAAAAAAAAGGACTGCTCGGTGTTACTTTTAAAACAAATGATTTATAAAATTGAATGCCAACTCCTTTGTGTTCCTTACTTCTGCATATTCAAAGGAATATGCACATTTAGGAACAAGAGACAGCAAGGCTGGTCAGTCTTGTTACTTGTCAGCAGCACAAAAGGGTTTGGGGAGATTGGGGGTGTTCTGGAGTTGCTGACCAAAGTAAGCTTTGCAATTGTAATTATCCATACTTCTGCTATCCCCTATGACTGCAGGTAATTGAGAGTTGGCTATATATGGAAGGTATGAAAACTTCGTGACAGTTTAGATGACAGATGAGATCAATTATTTGGCTGAACGCATGTCACCCACTTGGTACTGACCCACAGGTGTCACCAATATGCTTTCCTCTTTATTTTGGAAGTGGTTCAACGTTTAGTTGTTTCTTGGGACTTTGGATGCTCAGGTCTTAGTGTATCAAGGAGACTGCAGTTCTGGGCAACTTAGCTTAATTGGCTTCAGCTTTGTTGGTTGTCCTGCCTCCTATGGAATGGAAATGCATGAGTGATCCTGTAATGGATACCGCTGTGATGTAGTAGAACGAACATGGGATTTGGAGTCCCAAGACCTGGATTTAGAAAAGTCCATACTGTGCCACTTAAGCTGTGTGACCTTGGGCAAGTCACCTAACCTTTAAAAGCCTGTTTATTTGTAAAAACGGAGTAATAATACCTCACATTTGTCAAAATGAGATTGATTAGGTAATGCATGAAGGAACTTTACTGTATTAAACTCAAATGTGAGGGGTTATTCTTCCCTTTTTACTTAGTTGTAGCAGTCTAGAGAACAAGTAACAATGTGAGATTTATTGTATGCTGAGGAGGTAATAACTGACTATATCCCATGTGGTCAGATAATGTAAAGAGTGGCGCATGGTCAATACATGTGAATTGCATTTCCATTGAAGTATTATCACAGACCAGTTGGAAGGGATTTTGGTTGACATTTGTAATTGAGTTTGATATGGTTAACACAGGGACAAAGTTGGTTTGGTCAACTTTGAAGCATGCAAAACTAAACTCGCCTGTCATCTAAACTGGCCCTGTGTGGGGCTAGCTTCTACTATTAAGTGCAGTCTTTGGGGGATAGATGGATATCCTCATTTTGTATAAAGCTACATATGATGCTTTTGCAAAAGGCATTTTTAAAAAAATACATATTGTTGTGTCTTGAGTGTTAAATTACTTGTTTTAGTTTGGAAATAGTGGTAAAATGCTGGGGCCTTGTAAGATTAGAGCATTTTGGTTGAGGTTGGGGGTAGCATTGGTCCCTGTTTTCCTAAATTTATTGACGGTTTGGTCTTACTTAAAGCTAATTTTAAGTGTATATCCAAGCTAAAATAATATTGACTCTGGTACATTTTTGAATGAAAAAGCACATTATTCTCCCCTGTTAATCTATTTTTGGAATGTGATATTACTAGACTGCCATAAAGAAGAATAACCCCAGGAAGTACCTTCGCAGTGTAGGAGATGGAGAGACTGTGGAGTTTGATGTTGTTGAAGGAGAAAAGGTGAGGATGCTTTTTGTGTAAAGGTTTGACTTCAGTATGGAAATATTTTGGAGATCTCATCCGTTAGGATGGTGGCTCTAATGTGGATGGCTGGGTCAGGTGACCACATGAACACAGGTGCATCAAGCCTAATGTGCTGCAGTTAGAGGGCAATCTCTTCAGAACAGTGAGGAGCTGATGTTTAATCATTTCTATGCACCCCCGGCCACATAGACCCTTTTTTATTTGTTTTGTGTAAATTTTGGTAAGTGTACTTAATTCTGTTGTCACTGTCAATATATGATGGCTTTTGTAGGGTGCGGAGGCAGCAAATGTGACAGGCCCTGGTGGAGTTCCAGTGCAAGGCAGTAAATATGCAGCAGACCGTAACCATTATAGACGCTATCCACGTCGCAGGGGTCCTCCACGCAATTACCAGCAAAATTACCAGAATAGTGAGAGTGGGGAAAAGAACGAGGGATCGGAAAGTGCTCCCGAAGGCCAGGCCCAACAGCGCCGGCCCTACCGCAGGCGACGGTTCCCACCTTACTACATGAGGAGACCCTATGGGCGTCGACCACAGTATTCCAACCCTCCTGTGCAGGGAGAAGTGATGGAAGTAAGTGTTCAGTTTTCACCAAAAAGTAAAAGAAACAGCATGTGATAACTTGACATAAGACTGCATTTTAAGCATTTTCTGGGTGTCTCCCTTATGTTGGAGTAATTAATCTTAATGGGAAGCATTTTTTTAATTTCTAGTAGATTAATTTATAATTATAGTTACTAGATGATTGATTTATTTATTTTAAACTCCTGTATGCAGACTTTGGATTTGTCTGATTGGGTTTTTACTCTGTTACTGTTTCAGTCAGCTTGATTGTCTTTTCAGGGTGCTGACAACCAGGGTGCAGGAGAACAAGGTAGACCAGTGAGACAGAATATGTATCGGGGTTATAGACCACGATTCCGCAGGTATGGTTTGTATTAAATTTCTCAAGCATATGTTAGGACTCAGCAGCATCCACCTTCTCCTGCAGTCTTTTGGAGTCATCTTATTTGTTAACACTTAACATTTTCTTTTGTCAGATGCCAAAGAGGTGAACCTGAAGTCAGTTATCTTTGAGAATGTGTTCTTTACTGGCACTGGTTAAAAACAGCTTGTGTAGATGAGGTCTACTTTATATTCAGTTGTGGGTTCCCTCCCCCCCTGAAATGAGGTTATGGAATTTCAGTTTTTCTGTCCTTGAACAGGTAAGAGAATAGTTCAACCTGTGTTGTATGTTTAAGACCTACTTCATGGGGAGGGAGAAAGGTAAAGGTAAGCATTGCCTTTAAAGCATTAGTAGTATGTGAACTACACCTTAATCATGAATGAAGACTCCACAGTGTTACCTCTGAGATGGCATACTTTTCCATTAATCACTTATCAGTTTAGGTTTTTTGTCACCCTTAAGTTGCAAAATGAAATCACTCCAATAAAGTACATAGTAACTGGAGAAGAGTTCCATGAGCCAGATGTGTTTACTGTATAAACACATGATATATTTGAGGCAATCAGTGTACCCAGTCTGTCCCAGTGGGTGGATAGAATGGTGTTAACAGCTGTTTCTTTTAAGGGTCTTTTCGTTAAAGCATTGAGTCTCCACATGTGATCCTTAAAACTAATGGGTTGGATAGTTAAGGCAATACAGTAATAATTCTTAACTGATCACTTATGTAACAGCTTTAACTGTACATACCCAAATAAGTTTGAAGAAATTCCTTACTGTAAAATTATTCATAATACAATATAGATTGTATACATTGTGACTCTGTAGGAAAGGTTTCCAGACAGGGACACACACCCACATACACAGACCCATACCCAGGTTTAAAATACTTCAAGGAAGGTGGAGCACTGACGCTTTAGGAACTAGGAACCCAGCTGAGGTTGCACTACATATCAGTATATGTGCGTTGAGAGTTTTGCAGTAGCTAGTGTCCATAATTTATTCTTTTCTTATTTCTAGAGATGTGTGTTGTGTCCTGAGTTTTTATTTCATGAAAATGGCCTGGAGTTCTAGCTCTGCTTCATTAAAATCTCCACCAGGAGATTGTGTTAGCCTTGTGCTTGATGTTGGAGAGCAGTAGGTTTTCCCTGTTGAGTGGGGAAGATTATTTTGATGCTGACTGATAAGCTTTGTTGATCCTGAACTGAACTATTATTCAAACTAGTTTTAAACCTAGACAGAGATACCTTGTTAAAACATTGCAAATAATATAACAGTATCGTTTTTTACAGTGTTCATTGTTTTTAGAATTGGTCTAAAGTGGGCTCTCATGGCAGTCTATACATTACATCCATGGGTACCAACGGCAGAAAGTTTGCCTTTTTGTTACACTATAAAGCTGCTTAAATTTTTTGCCTAGCTTCATTGATGTCTTTAAAAGGTAGCATGTGAGTTTTTGTTGTTGAGTGCTTCAGTTTTGTTGTTTGCCTTTTAAATTAGACATACTGGTCTCATTTGAATGGATAGACAAGTTGATAGTGTTGGTTACAAAGTATAAGGAAGGAGTGGTGTTAAGAAAGTATTTTTGTTTGAGAAATTGGGCATATTCTTAGGCTGGGAAATGGCAGCAGAAGATGGTTTGTAGAAAGCAGCTGCTTAGAATTGCCTGTAGATAGTATAGGATTTTGTCCATAAGTGAGTGGTGGACCCTTTGCTAAGACCTGGGTGTTTTGTGTGTAAGGAGCCAAAGCAAGTGGGCACTGGAGTGCTAGTGGAGTCAGAGACAGAGAGGTAAGAGGTATGGGGAATTTTGGACAAAGAATGTGAAGTTATCTCTAGAAGAGAAACGAGGGAAAATCAAATAATAGAGTAATGGTTACAGGGTCCACCCAGCATGCTTGTATTTTGCAGCCATTTTTGAGCAGCAGGCTCAGATTGAGCAGAGTTGAATTAGTCCAGCATTTATTGATCCAAATGTAGATCCTAATTGGTCATAATTAATGGTGGGCTTTATAATTGGGTAGGAAGGGAGAAAAATATTAAGGAAGAATGGGAGATAGAGTAAGTGATAGGAATGCTGGATTGTAAATCCTAATGGAAATAAATAATGGGAGAAAAAGAAGGAATTAAACTTAGGAGAACAGGAAAAGGAGTGTTTGGAGAGTGAAGTCCTTAAAATTGGGAGAACCCAGATAGGAAACAGCTGGATAGGAGGTAGAGTTTAAATGCCCAGGTTATTTGGGGTTGTCAGAATAACTAAAACAGGAAAAGCATAGTAAATGGAACATAGCCTAACATAAGATTTGAAAAGCTCAGAGTTTTGGAAAGAAATGGGGAAAATTGACTTAGAAGCTAAAGTGATTGGATAAAGCAGCTGCATGTGAAGGCTTCAGGGGAGAGCTGGCAGTTTTGCCAAAGACTGTCTGTGAGGTTCCAAAACTAGGGAAAAGGGTCTCAGGAAAAAGGGAGGGGAATTAGTTGGAGCCCATGATGACCAGTAGGTATAAAACACACACTTACAGGGCTGCCTGAGTGGCTCAGTTGTTAAGCCTCTGCCTTCAGCTCAGGTCATGATCTCAGGGTCCTGGGATCAAGTCCCACGTTGAGCTCTCTGCTCAGAGGAGAACCTGCTCCTCTCTCTCTCTCTCTCTCTCTCTCTCTGCCTAGTTGTGATCTCTGTCAAATAAATAAATCTTTTTTTAAAAAAAAAAAACCCCGCTACAATCTTGATGTTTCTGGGGTGCTGTGATTATGGATGGAGGAAAGGCCAAGAAAACCGCTTTCTGACATTTATAGTCACCAGCAAAAGCAATTCTAATCTTTTCCTTGGTGTTAGAAATCTTGATACGATACTTTTTTGGTCCTGATATCTTTAATTTCAGGCTATTAAATATAATATTGCTAGAATGTAAATTTGAACTTTTTTCTAAGTGTACGCCTCTGGATTTTAATATTCACAGTTACGCAACAATTACCACACTTTTTCTAATTACAGACTTTTTCACTCCTTCCCCCCCCACCCCCAGCCAGAAAAATACCCTTGTGTCCATTAACAGTCTCTCATTTCCCTGTACCCCAAGCCCCTGGCTGCTACCAGTCTACGTTTTCATGGATAAGTCAGGGTCCACCACATGGATGTGCTGTTTTGTTGAAGATCTTCATTAGTCAGCTAATGGGCACTTGGGAATGCTTGTACATTTTTGTTACTGGTAATCACGAAATGGATACTTTGTGGGTATATAGACCTGTGAGTGTAATTGCTGGGTCATATAGTGAGTGACTCTTAACATTTTGAGGAATTGCCAGGCTGGTTTCCAAAAGCTGCTGTACTGTGATTATATTCCCACCAGCAACATATATGAGGCCTCCAATTTCTCCACATCCTTACTGGCGCTGGTGCTTTTCTGATCTTTTGATTGTGGCCATCTTGGGAGGGTATGAAGTGGCCTCTTTGTTTTGAATTGGATTTCTTTAATGACTGATGGTTGCTGTATGTTTTGATGTATATAGAGCATCTTTTCTTTTTGATATCCTGCTTTTTTTAGCAAGTGCTGTAAAGGATTAGTAGCACTTGGTTCCAAACCTTGCTATCATGGAGCCCCTTTAAAATGACATCATAGTGTCTGGTGTTATGCCACTTCCAGTCATTTCATGATGAATTTTGTAATAGGTTATATACTGTAAGTTTGCTAGTCTGTTAAAACCGGTTTTAAGGGGCGCCTGGGTGGCTCAGTGGTTTGGGCTGCTGCCTTCGGCTCGGGTCATGATCTCAGGGTCCTGGGATCGAGCCCCGCATCGGGCTCCCTGCTCCGCAGGAAGCCTGCTTCCCTCTCTCTCTCTCTCTCTCTCTCTCTGCCTGCCTCTCTGCCTACTTGTGATCTCTGTCTGTCAAATAAATAAATAAAATCTTTTAAAAAAAAAAAAAAAAAACCGGTTTTAAATACACATCCTCTAATTTACACTTCAAATCCTTGCATAGACATCCCATCCAGTTTGTAAAATGGGAAGCAAGTTTGTGCTTTTTGGTTTTTTGGTAAACAGGCCAGATGTGATATTTAGTTGACTTGACCCAGTGAGAACACCGGTGGGTGGGTTAAAGAATGAAGGTTTTATCATTGCAACTTTGCACAATGTTCATTCCAGGGGTCCTCCTCGCCAAAGACAACCTAGAGAAGATGGCAATGAGGAAGATAAGGAAAATCAAGGAGATGAGACCCAGGGTCAGCAGCCACCTCAACGTCGGTACCGCCGCAACTTCAATTACCGACGCAGACGCCCAGAAAACCCTAAACCACAAGATGGCAAAGAGACAAAAGCAGCCGATCCACCAGCTGAGAATTCGTCCGCTCCCGAGGCTGAGCAGGGCGGGGCTGAGTAAATGCCGGCTTACCATCTCTACCATCATCCGGGTAAGTAGGCATAGGAGGCCTTCTGGCCTCTGAGCAGTCATGGGTGGTGGTCATTCATGCAAGAGAAAAATCCCGGTTCATCAGGTAAGATGAGCCAATGTTCTTTAGGATGTCTTTCAGCCATAGTCCTTTTCAAATTACCTAAGTATCCAGTTTGGGTAATGGCAAGTATCAGGGCCATACTTGGCCTATCTAAATCTCGAGTATTTGAGCCTTTATCAACTGTTCTGAATGGAATCTGTGATTCAGTAGTAAGCTGAGTTACGTCTTGCTATATAACTACCCTAAGAAGTATGATGATTATGCTGTGTTTATTTTTAAAAAGAGGTGGGGATAGCTTACTAGAATAACCTGCGTGGTGATGAGCAGTATAGTCTCTTTGGGGAAAGTGGCAGGTTTGACATTATATCAGGTCTAAAGTTAAGGGATTCCTTTACGTTCAGTTTTTTACTTGTTTCTGAGAAGCATGTAATTGTCTCTGTTTGGCTCTGGAATTGTCATTTCTAGCCAGTGATACTTTTGTTTTTTTCCCTTCTATTATATTCTGGGTGGCAAAAGGTCATGCAGAACTGACAGTAGCCTTTCTTGTCACAGAGCATTGTTCACCCCTGTTGGATCAGTGTCTTGGGATAAAGAAATAGATTTGTGAATGCCTTCCCTACTTAGCTAATGTAATCTGGAGCAATTTGGTGTATACTAAAAGAACATTGTAGTCAATTGTGCAAGATAATCTTAAATTTAATTTTTTGTTTTGTTTTTGTTTTACAGTTTAGTCATCCAACACGAAGAAATGAAGATGAAATTCCAGCAATAAGAAATGAACAAAAGATTGGAGCTGAAGACCTTAAGTGCTTGCTTTTTGCCCATTGACCAGATAAATAGAACTATCTGCATTATCTATGCAGCATGGGGTTTTTATTATTTTTACCTAAAGACGTCTCTTTTTGGTAATGACAAACGTGTTTTTTAAGAAAAAAAAAAAAAGCCTGGTTTTTCTCAATACACCTTTAAAGGTTTTTAAATTGTTTCATATCTGGTCAAGTTGAGATTTTTAAGAACCTCATTTTTAATTTGTAATAAAAGTTTACAACTTGATTTTTTCAAAAAAGTCAACAAACGGCAAGCACCCGTTAATAAAGGTCTTAAATAATTGTCTTTGTGTATATTTTTGTCTTGTCTTAATTTTAGTTTGTTAAGTCCTTAGTTGGCCATAGGACCCTTAGCTTAAACCTAGCTGCAAATAGATGGTACTCACCGGATTAGTCGGAAATTAACTTAAAATGTGTAATTTTTCAAGTGACATACCTGTTGGCTCGTACTAAACATCAGAAAACATTTACTAGGATGATTTGGCCATTTTCTTTTTTGTAAGTTGTTTTTGCTGAGGGACAGTGGCAAAGGGGAGAGAGCATACATGCTCCAACTGGATTCTGCAAATCACTTATTTCCTTCCTTATGGAAGAGTTACTTCAGCCTGCAGCAGAGCCTGGCTGTACTCTGTAAACAGGCTCACTCCTGTGTGTGGCTGATCCGAGATGGTAACAACAAATGTAATGCCTGTAGGAAGATTTACTAAACAGTATGGAGGTTGGTGAAAATAATTCTGTGGTCTCAACTCCCTTCTAACCTAAACCTGTTCTGATTATTCTTGTACAGTGTCTCGCTAGATGTTCATTTGGTATCCTCCTGACCAGTGTTTTGGGCCCAGAGAGAAAAGGTGCTGGGGATTTAGAGTGGCGCTTCCAGGAGTCCTGCAGTTATGTGTAAGTCCAGGTGGTGGTGCCCCTTTCCAGAACTTACTCACATTTCAGAACCAAGGTTGTATTGCCCTGGTACCTTTAATTCTAGGGGACTATGAAATAAGGTGGGAACATACTATTTAAGTAAGCTAGTGTCTTTCAAACTCCTCCTAAACTTGGAGCCTTTTTTTAAGATGCTCCATGCTGACAAGAGTACAATGGAACAAATTTGGATACTGTTGATGGTATGTAATGTATACTTTTTTATAATTGCATCCCTAGGATATGTATGTATCATGGAAATGACTAAAACAATATTGGTTAGGGGCACCTGGGTGGCTCAGTGGGTTAAAGACTCTGCCTTCAGCTCGGGTCATAACCCCACCGTCCTGGGATCGAGCCCCACATTGGGCTCTCTGCTTAGTAGGAAGCCTGCTTCCTTCTCTCTCTCTCTCTCTCTCTCTCTGCCTGCCTCTCTGCCTACTTGTGATCTCTGTCTGTCAAATGGATAAATAAAATCTTTAAAACAACAACAAAAATACTGGTTAAATATCCAATAACAGGTATTCACCACTTTTCAAAATTATGCATTATACCTTAGCACTTTTCTTTTAAGGGAAGATTTAAATTATTGTTTTTGCTAACCAAGAAATCTGACAAGAATTTCTACTTTTATGAAAATAGCATTTGTTGTTGGTTTGGCTGCAGTTTTTTTTTTTGTTTGTTTGTTTGTTTGTTTGTTTTAAAGATTTTATTTATTTATTTGACAGAGAGAGATGACAAGCAGGCAGAGAGGCAGGCAGAGAGAGGGAGAAGCAGACTCCCTGCTGAGCAGAGAGCCCGATGCGGGGCTCGATCCCAGGACCCTGAGATCATGACCTGAGCCAAAGGCAGAGGCTTAACCCACTGAGCCACCCAGGTACACCTGGACATTTGGGATCTTAGCATAATTTGTTGATAGTGCTTGTGTAAACACTAGGGTGCATGTGCCCCCTCCAAATCAGCATTTTTTTAATCCTTTCAGTAAGTAAAAAATACAGAACATCTCATGAATTTGTATGTCATCCTTGGGCAGGGGCCCCGCTAATATTCTCTTATTCCAATTTTAGTAAAATACATCCCAAAGTATTAGCAAAATCTAAGAGATAATTTGTTTCTGAGAACACAAGTTTTTCCATATAAGTTAGTGGTAATTGATTCTTCACTTGACACTATTTAGCTTACAGAGGGTTCCATAGGAATGGAGTGCTTTCAGACAGCAGGAGAGACCTGTAATGTTAAAATGTGATTTTGAAAACCACAGCAAGGAAGAAAGTTTCTTGTGATAACAGTCTTGATGCTAGTGTTGCAAACAAAACTACCTATGTACTTTTTCATGTGTCTTGTGTTGGCCAGCAGTTGATGGATGTCTTCACCATGTATAAGGATTAGGTAGCCCAAGTCTCTTAGCCAACCCAGAGAATGCATTCTCTCTACAGCCAGGGTGCAGATGAGAACCTGGCCTGGCAGTCACATGGTGCAAGCATGAGACCTGGGAGAAGTTAGCACTTGGCCATATGGGAGAGTGGATGCATTGTTTTGCCAAAGCAGCAGCAATGGTTTCCTCATCTGATAACTGCCTTAGTATTTGACACTTAGCTTTGAGCCCGGTGCTCTAGCCTTAACAATTACATACATCTCATCCCTTTGTAAGAATATGTGGCTGCAGCAGAGTAAGTGTAGGAAGAGTGGTAAGAAATGAGGTATCTTAGGTCAGGCCTATGGTATGCTCTGTTTTAATCAAAATGAGGAATGAGGTGACGATGCTTGTCATGGTTTCTGTTAAAAATATTGTACTTTAAGGGCCTAGGTAGTACATGGAGATGGAAACGTGTGAAGATTAGAAAGGAAACCGTGACAGGCAGCACGGGTGATACTGGTAACAAAAAACTTGCTGTCGGTTTAAGAATGGAGAATGTGTTAGTAAATGGCTAAAACTTACTTGTATATAATAAAAAAAGTTTTGCTTCATAGTAGTATCAGGGAAATGTATTTAGAACCATACATGAAACTCTTGATCTCAGGGCTGTGACTTTGAGTCCCAGGCTAGGTGTAGAGATTACTTAATAAAGTTGTTTTTTTGTTTTGTTTTGTTTTTAAGCTTTGAGAGAGAGCATGAGCAGTGGGGAGGGAGAGGGACAAGCAGACTTGTCTAACATGGGGCTTAATCTCAGGACCCTGAGAGCAGACACTTAACCTGCTGAGCCACCCAGGTGCCCCATTTAATGGTAAAAATCTTTATACCATGTTCAAAATCTGGGCAGAAGCAAAACTCTTGATATTCAAAGAAAATGGGGGTTTCCATGTTAATGGATATTGAGGCTTATCAATTTGTCTTCAAATTAAGTTCAATAAAAATTTGAAAAGTTTTGGGTTTTGTTTTTTTGTCTTGTTTTTAATGGGTCTTAGAAAAGGGAGGAAAGATGTTAGAAGTTTGGTGAAAGAAAAATGTAGGAGCGTCTACCTGGCCCAGTTGGTGGAGTGTGCGACTCAATCTCAGGTTGTGAGTTTGAGCCCCATGTTGAGTATAGAGATTACTTAAGACTCCGAAAGAAGAAAATGTAAAATAGTTATCTTGGAGAATGGGAAAGAAAATATTCCAGGGAAATAGAATTGCCAGGAAGTAGAGAATTTGGCAGCTGAATTCAATAGAAGGAGAAAAGTGCAAAGGTATTAGAAGTGGGAGCAAAATTACAGTTGACAGTAATGTTCCCAGCATCCACTGCCCTCGTCCCTATCTAGGGATGGATCCTGATTAGCCATAACTAGTAAGAGCATAACATTGTCTGCTGAGTGGAGTTGGTATGTTCCACCTTGACTTGGAGTAGAAGTATTTATTTAAGAGGAAGACATGCTCAACCTTGAGATGTGCAGTGACTGATAATGGCAAAGTTTTTAGGTGATGGTCCTGTGAGTCAAGGTGGGAGGAGGAAGAAAACATTACTAGAAGTGAAAATGTCAAAAATCAGTGCTGTTCAGTGGATTTCTGTGGCTTTTGAAATTGCTGCAAGTGATGGTAAGAGTAAAGTAATGGGCATGAGAAGTTGGTGCTGGTGATTCTGGAGTTAAAAATCTTAAAGAAATGCTACTGGTAAAGGAAACAGTCAACAAAACCAAAAGATGACAGAATGGGAGAAGATAATTTGCAAATGACATCAGATAAAGGACCAGTATCCAAAATCTGTAAAGGACTTAGCAAACTCAGCACCCAAAGAACAAATAATCCAATCAAGAAATGGGCAGAGGACGTGAACAGACATTTCTGCAAAGAAGACATCCAGATGGCCAACAGACACATGAAAGAGTGCTCAACATCACTCGGCATCAGGAAAATACAAATCAAAACCACAATGAGATACCACCTCACACCAGCCTGAATGGCTAAAATTAACAAGTCAGGAAATGATAGATGTTGGCAAGGATGCAGAGAAAGGGGAGCCCTCCTACACTGTTGGTGGGAATGCAAGCTGGTGCAGCCACTCTAGAAAACAGCATGGAGTTCCCTAAAAAAGTTGCAAATAGAGCTACCTTATGACCCAGCAATTGCACTACTGGGTACTTACCCATTTAAGATACAAATGTAGTGATCTGAAGGGGCAAATACATCTGAATGTTTATAGCAACAATGTTCACAATAGCCAAACTATGGAAAGAATGTAAATGTCCATCAACAGATGAATGGATAAAGAAGTGTGTGTGTACCCGTGCGCGCACACACACCAAAAAAATGGAATACTATGCAGCCATCAAAAGAAGTGAAATCTTGCCATTTGCAATGGTGTGCATGGAACTAGAGAGTATTATGCTGAGAGAATTAAGTCAGAGAAAGACAATTACATGATCTCTCTGATACGAGGAATTTTAGAGGCAAAGTGGGGGGTTTGGAGGGTAGAGAAGGAAAAAATGAAATGATGGGATCAGGGAGACAAGCCATAAGAGACTCGTAATCACACAAAACAAACTGAGGGCTGCAGGGGTGGGGTAGGGAGAGGGTGGTTGGGTTATGGACATTGGGGAGGGTGTGTGCTATGGTGACTGCTGTGAAGTGTGTAAGCCTGATGATTCACAGACCTGTAACCCTGGGGCTAGTAATACGTTATATGTTAGTAAAAAGAAAAAGAAATGCTGCTGGTTAATGGATTTGGTCTAAAAGCATGGGCTTTGAAGAAGGCTGAGCTTTTGAGGGCCTACAAAGGAAGACCATGGTTTAGGAGTGGCAGTGGCAGTGGCGTGACCTAGAGGAATCTTAGCCTGCCACCAGGAACCCTGCTGCTTCAGGTTTAGGGGAAGGAAAAAAGGCCCTGAAAGGGCTCCCAGAGCAGTCTGTCCTGGGGGTAAGTCTGCCTAGAGTTGGAGCAAGAAAGTCAATGCAAATGTTGAAGAAGTGGCCCCAGAGGATGCTGGGGAACGATCCAGATGGCACAGTGGAAGGTTCAGGGAGGAAGCAAACATGGGTCAGATTCGGAGTTGGAGGGAGCTTAACTGCTGCCCAGGGTGCGGGGGGGGCTTGAACATCTGGCAGAGACAGTTCAACCAGAAAGTGTCACACAGGACAGGCTTAGTAACGAGCTGCTGTCAGTGGAAGGGTCATGTTGACTTGTGCCTCTGGAAAGAGCAGTCAGATTAGGAACTCTGCCGCTCCCTTCTCTGGTGCTGAGTGGTGAGTGGTAGAGGGGGCCTTGTTCATGGACCTTCAACCCGGCTGCTGGTTTGTAAAGGCTACAAATAATACAAGTGAGTGGACTGTTCACTCACACCACAGTCACATCTGGAGTGATGGTTTAGCACCTCTCCTAGGGCAGTGAGCTCTCCAGCCCTCCTGTGTTTTCATTCCTCTGGGCCAAGAAGCTGATAGGGGGCCTGGATTATCCTTAAGTAGAATGATTTTCATTTCAGAAATAATACTCTAGAGGGGAAAAATAAAGTTTGACCAGAAAAGTGATCAGTGTGGACATTGTTGCAGAGACCAAGTCAAACCTGTATGAAACCTGTATCCTACATCTGGCAGTGGGAAAGTTCAAATTGGAGTTTTCAGGAAGGGAGCTGACAGATCTAGGTGACTCCCTGAGTGTGGGGATGAGAAGGAGGAGAAAGTCCAGCATGACTGCAGAACACCAAGCGGATGGTGCCATCTGCTGGGGTAGACGATGCACAAAGGGGAGGGGCCTTTTGGGTTCTAAATACATGGTGTTTGAGGGGAGTCTGGGAAGCAGATTTGGAACTAAAGAGTGAGCTGTAGGCTGAGGAGAATGCTTGACACTCAGGTGGCTTTTGAAAGCATCCATTTCCTGGATGAAACCCCATCACTCAAGGAGCATCTGTGATGCCTGAGGGTAGAGGCCCAAACTTTCGGAACAAGACCAAGGATGTAAAAGTGATGGCCAGAAAGAGATGTGAGAAGTCAGAAAGGGAGGACATCACAGAATCCTAGAGCACAAAATAGCAAATGATTCGTTTGGCATCAGAACCAAGAGGTCCCAGGAGGTGAAGGTGGGAAAGTGTCCGCTGGGCTTGGCAAGGAGGCTAGGGAGAGCTGTGGTGGAAACGGAGGCGTGGGCCCCAGGCTGCCGCAGCAGCAGTTGAAGGGCTTACGCCCTCACAGCGTTCCATCCCAGTAACAGGCGGCCCAGCCCTCTAGGTCCCTGCCAAAACCCTCAGTGTCCATCCTGACTTTATCTTTTCTTCCTCACACTCCACATCCAATGAGTCTGCCAATTTTGTTTGTGGTCAGAACCTGACCACTTCTCAGCACCTCCCCCAACATGGGTCTAGGCCTCCGCATCTCCCAGATGAACCCCCTGCTACCTTCCTTTGTATCCTCCACCTCCCCGCGGTCAGTTTTCAATATAAGGGCTGGGGTCACTTGAGCAGAAGCCTCCAGAGGCTTCCAGTCTCACTGGGGCAGAAGCCAGCATCCTTCGGGAAGCTTCACCGAGAACCCCCATCTGTCTCCCGTTTGCTCTGCTCTACCCCTGGTTTACTCCAACCTCATAAGCTGCCTTTTGATGGGAAGACAGTTTCCCCTGTTAAACAAATGGCTTTCTCTTTCAGTTCTTTCAGGGCTTTAACTAGAAAAGCCTTCCCTGACCACGGTTCAAAATAGCAGCCCCTCCTGGTGGCCAGATCTCCCAACCTCCTATGTCACAAAAATAAATTCTGTATGATTCCACTAATGTGAGGTACTGAGATTAGTCTAACCAGGCACAGAGAAGAGACTGGCAGAAGTGGGGAGTTACAGAGATACAGAGTTTCAGTTTTGTAAGGAGAGAATTCTGGAGATGACTGACACTGAACGGTTGCATAGCAATATTAATGTACTTAATGTCATGGAACTGTGTGCTTTAAAGTGGTTAAGGTGGTAAATTTTATATGTATTTTATCACATTAAAAAAATTGGGGGGACGCCTGGGTGGCTCAGTTGGTTGGGTGTCTGCCTTCAACTCAGGTCATGATCCCGGTGTCCTTGGATCGAGTCCCACATTGGGCTCCTTGCTCAGTGGGGAGCCTGCTTCTCCCTCTGCCTCTGCCTGCCACTCTGTCTGCCTGTGCTCACTCTCTCTGACAAATAAATAACATTTAAAAAAAAAAAATTGGAGGGGGCGCCTGGGTGGCTCCGTGGGTTAGGCCTCTGCCTTCGGCTCAGGTCATGATTTCAGGGTCCTGGGATTGAACTCCGCCTCGGGCTCTCTGCTTGGCGGGGAGCCTGCTTCCCCCCTCTCTCTCTGCCTGCCTCTCTGCCTGCCTCTCTGCCTGTGATCTCTCTCTCTTTCTCTATCAAATAAATAAAATCTTTTTTAAAAGTTAGGGGAAAAAATGATGGGAAGAACGTCGAATAAAGATGTAAGAAAGAAAGAGAACATTGAAAATAAAACATTTTAGGGTCTTGCAGTGATTGTCAGTTTTATAGAAGGTGAAGTTAGATGGCCTGTCCAAAGAAGAAAAACCAGTGGAAACAACTGATATTTAAAGGCCATTTCATGAGGCTTTGTCATCTGTATATCGTCTTTTCCATTTTTGTAAAAACGTCAAATAACAAGGTTCATGTTCTCATTAGATAATTTTTGGAAAGCATATTTAAATTAAAAACTTCAGGGCACCTGGGTGGCTCAGTTAGTTAAACATCTGCCTTCAGATTGGGTTGAAATCTCAGGGTCCTGGGATGGAGCCCCGAGTTAGGCTCCCTGCCCAACGGACAGCCTGCTTCTCCCTCTTCCTCTGCTGCTTTTTCAAAAATTAACTAATGAAAAACTTTCAGGGGCTCCTGTCTGGCTTCTGTCTGGCAAGGTCATGTGATTCTTGATCTTGGGGTTGTGAGTCTGAGCCCCACACTGGGTGTAGAGATTACTCAAATAAAAAAGATAAATATTTGAAAATGTTGAAACTTTTAAAAAAATGCGGTGATATAATTTTACACCAATTCTGGTAAATATTTTAACATCTAATAATTCTTTTGTTAATTTGAATTGGTCCTGAGCAGTCACTTATACAGAAGAAGAAATAAAAATGTTCTACTTTAAATCAGAAGGTTTAAACATTCTCTCAAATTATATGATAACCTTTGGAAAGATGACTCTTGATTTCCACTTGGGGGTAATATTGGTCCAACTCTTCTACTGAAAACGGCTAAGAACATTAGACAAAATATTTTCTAGGATCTTTCTAAAATTAACAAAACACTGAGGGGTCCCAGGCTGGGTCCAGGAAGAGGAGAATAATGTAGAAAATTGAGTCTGATGCTCAAGGGTTACTTCTTTCCTGGATATGTTTGCAAATCTGGAAGAGGTGAGTAAGTACTTGCCTCTGACACAATGTGCTGAGCGCTGATGTGAAAGTGTTTGTCGACCTGGAAGAAGCAGTTGTACAGGGATGGAGGGAAAAACTTGTAAAGTCCAGCCCCAGCAATTGTGGGTGCCCTTGTAAACTCTGTTAGGCTTGGGGACCCGGAATGGTTGTGCCGTGGTAACTAACTAACCCAACCCTCACACAGATTGCAGCCTGACTTGGAGTCACATGGGGAGCCAGAAACCTCAAGTCCTGAACTTAGATAAAGGTGATTGAGAATAGCTAGGGCCCCCAGGCACAGGCTAAAGCAAGTAACCCTTGGCCTTACATGATTATGACACATATTTTACAGAAGCCATATCAGACACATATTCAGAGATAACTAGACTTACAAGGAGACAAGGAACCATGAGGAACAAGGTTGAAACAGACAAAAAGGACCCACAGAAACCCCAGATATCAAAGATAATAGACACAGAATGTGAAGCAATTATGTTTGCAGTTACATTTATGCAATTTATACATTTATGCTAATTATCCTGAATTTTCAAGAACTTGAAAATTCTAGGTGTTATGAGCTGAATTGTGTCACTCTCCCACCCGAATTCATATTTTTAAGTCCAACCTCCACTCCCTCAGAATGCGACTATTTGTACATAGGGTATTTGAAGAGGTGATTAAGATGACATGAGGTCACTGTAGGAGGTCTTATTCCAATATGACTGGTGTCCTTATAAAAAGAGAAAGTTAGGACATGGACAGACACACAGCTGAGGGACCTCACCACAAGAAGACAGCCTCCTATAAACTCAGAAGAGAAGCCTCAGAATAAAACTAACTCTGCTGACACCCAGATCTTGGACTTGTAGCCTTTAGGGATGTGAGGAAGTAAATTTCTGTTGTTTCAGCAACCCAGTCTGTGGTACTTTGTTGTGGCAGTCCTAGCAAACTAATAGAGAAGGGAACCAGAAACTATAATGAACTCAGCAGATTTTTTTAAATCAACCTGGTGGGAATCTGAGAACAGAAAAATAGAATACCTCAAAGAAATCAATGGGTGTATTTGGAAGCTGATTAAACACAACCAAAGATAAAATTAGTTAACTGGGAGGTAGTGGAAGGAAACTACTTATTATGAAGTACCAAGAATTTAAAAATTGGAAAACAAAAGAAAAGCTAAGAGACTATTGTAAGAAAATCAAGCAGACTATAATTGGAGGCACAGAAGAAGGAAAAGAGGATTGGAGAGAGAATGTCTGAGACTTAACCCAGAACTGATTAGAAGGAAGAAGACACCAAAAGAAAGAGTCAAGAAGCTGAAAAACTTATATTAAAAATTCACATTTAAACACATCGATAATGGTACCACAATTTTTAGAAGACAAGAGAGGAGTTAGGGGGAAAGGATTACTTTGAAAGGAATGACATTAAAGCTGACATTTTGATTTCACAGCAGGAAAAATGGTCATGGGCACCTGGGTATCTCACTCATTAGTGTCTGCCTTTGGCTCAGGTCATGATCCCAGGGTCCTGGGATCGAGTCCCACATCGGGCTCCCTGCTCGGCTTCTCCTGCTTCTCCTGCTGACCTCTCTCCTCTCATGCTCTCTCTCTCTCTCTCAAATAAATAAATAAAATCTTATAAAATAAAATACAAGGACACTGTCCTACAAGACTACACGGAAACTATTAAATTCAGGGAATTAACTTTGAAACGGTACTACCCATAGAAACCACAGACTATTGAGTTGTCACCAGATGCCACAAGAACGTCTTTTACAGGTCCAGGATCCAATCCAGGATCACTCGTGTCATTTAGCTCTAATATCTCTTCAGTCTTGTCAGTCTTTTCTTGCCTTTCATAACATGGACAGTTTTGAAGAGTGCAGGCAGTTACTTTGTAGAATAACCTCCATTTGGACTTTTTTGTCTCGTCATAAGTCATTCAGTTTGTACACGTTTAGCAGGAGTGTCACAGAAATGATGCTGTGTTCCTCTCAGTGTATTATGTCAAGGGACACACAATTTTGACTTGCCCCATTGCTGGTGGTGTTAACTCTTGTCACTTGATTAAGATATGTCTTCGGTGTTTCACTACAGTCAAGTTAAATATTTTATACTTACTAACTAATAAATTATATTAGTTGCCATTTTACTGTAGAGCTTTTTTTCTCCCCCATTTATTTAATTATTTGTATCAGTATGAACTAACAGATTCTTATTTTATTCATTGAGTTAGAATCCATGGCTATTTATTTTGATAGCAAATTGTCCCAGTAAAGTGAGTGGGAATCTCTTTAATCTGGTTTCTGTATCCTTTAGCTGTGTCTCCATTATTCCTTGACCACTTTCTTATTTTCTGGAACATCAAGATGCTCCTGGCTTATTATTTCCCTTTTCAGCCTTCAGATCAGCCATTTCTCCATGGAGCCCTGGTACCTGTTAATGGAGAATGGTATTCAGAAATCAAGGTAGGGTCTCGCCACTGGATTATCATTGCTTCTAGGCTTTTCTAAGAGGCAGAACTCCTAGATGTATGGACGTGTGTATATCACACACCTATGTATAGACATACACAACTAGAGCTATTTCAATATTCATCTAAATATATTAAAAGCCAGGTGTTCATCCACATACATCCAATTCCAATCCAACATCCCAGGATTTATTTGAATCTTCCCCATTTCATCTTTGTAAATCTATCCTCTGGCAGTGGAAACTTTATCTTACTTATTTGTTCAATCCCCTTATATGTAACTCAGCTTCGACCTGGGCAGCCACGGGCCACTCAGTTTTGTGGTCACCATGTGGTCTTTGTAGACAAAAGGGAGTGCTTCTTGGGTGTTAATTTGGTGATTTCAGAGCGTTGTATCAGCCTTTTCCTTTGATGCCTGTAAAGAATTCTTCACCCTGTCCCTGGCATTTTTAGTTGTTTTGAACAAGAGCATCGTCAAAAAAATGCCTGTAATGTACTCATAAATTGAGCCAAATATTATTTTTCTGTGCCCAGCAGGAGAGATAGTCAGGAAGCACTACTTTGGGCATGATCTTTCTTCATTTCCAGTTTCACCCGGATCCCATGTAGCCATGGCTTCCTGTAATCTTGCCAACTCTAGACGAAATCATACATTGAACTGCCCTCCTTACATCCGGTATTCAAATGATGGAGGAAGACAATGCACCACGCGGCTCTTCCTGCCCGAGCCTAGATCAGCGTTTCCCAAACTCGTGTGTGTACACCAATCACCCGGAGAGCTCCTTAAAATGTCGAGCCTGTGTTACCCGGTGTGGTGGGGGAGGCTGACAGGCTATGTTTCTACCAAGTTTCCAAGTAGCAGGACTCTCTAGATTGCTCATGCCCTCTGTCCCAGTCAGTGGTCAGTGAGGGGTGGTTACATGGCACGGCCAGCAAAACTTACAGGCATTTTTAACTTTTTTTTTTTTTTTTCATTTGCAAACCTACACACAAACGCAGAGAACAGAGGGAACCCCTACATATGGCTGGCATTTACCAAACTTCCCCTGCCCCTGACCATTTCGTTCTTAGAACATTTTATTTATTTTTAAAGATTTTATTTACTTATCTGACAGAGAGATCACAAGTAGGCAGAGAGGCAGACAAAGGGAGAGGGGGAAGCAGGCTCCCCACTGAGCAGAGAGCTCAATGCGGGGCTCGATTCCAGGACCCTGAGATCATGACCTGAGCCTAAGGCAGAGGCTTAACCCACTGAGCCACCCAGTGCCCCTCTTAGAGCATTTTAAAGCAAATCCAGCCTTCTATCATTTCAGTGTGCTCCTCTAACAGGGATTAAAAAACAAGCAAACCACAGCATCGTTATCACACAGAATTCATAATACATACAACACAAAAACGTAACTTCTGGACACCATGTACTACTCAGTGCAATCCATATTCTCAGAGGCAGGGACTGGAAGATGTCTGGTCCCTGCCTCCCCAGCCCCAAGCTCACTCCTCTGAGGAGCACCTCCTGCTGCTGAGCTCCTTCTGTATGCACAGCTACTTCTATGCTACGCTTCTCCTCCCTGGCTGAGAACGCAGGTATTTTCTTTCCCAAACTGTGTTTTATGGCCGGCCAGTTTCATTCTCTGTTAATAAACATCAGCAAAAGCTTGAGGATTGTGCCCTTTGACCCCCTTCCTGGGTCCCTGCCCAGTCCTCTAGCCCCCGAGGCTGGGACAGTAAACAGTGGCAGTCCCAAGGCCTGGGAAGTTGGCCCCGCCTCACGTTGGCAGCCCAGGTGACCTTGATGTAGGTATTTGAAAACGGCTGCTTCAAGAGAGGCCTGGGGGATCAGACTTCCCAAACTCTTCCAGCCTTGAACTCCTCCAATTTTCCCCTGGACATCTTCCCACGGCCAGCCTCCTGCTATGCTGTTGGTGTGTGGGGCTGTAGGCAGTGATCTCACTCTGCCCCTCTCTGGGCCCTGGTTAGAGGCAGAAAGGGCATCCCTCCACGAAGGACCAGAGGGAAGCTTGTTCCTGCAGCCATCAGACCCACCCACTGGCACAGGGCTCGTCTCTCTTGCAGTCTGTCCCCGAAACCCATGGGGGACAGCCAACACATTCTATCCCAAAGTGTTCCCACATCCCAAGCCTCTGGTGGACCCTGAACGTCCAGAGAATACACATTGTCCTGGCCAACTGCTTTGTGGTCAGATTGCAAGGTTGGCCAAATCCCCAGCTGGGGACAGGAGGGAGGTCCTGGGGGACCAGCAGAGGTCCAGGCTCTGGGCCCCACATCTCCCCCTCCCCACCAGCCTGCTCAGCTGGTGCCTCACCCAGACTCTCAATTTCCCGGTTGCAAATTTGGTGGGGCTCTTCTGGCTGTATGTGACAGAAGTCAACCTTAAAATTGTTTTGGCAAAAAGGTGGCTATGTACTGGGAGAAAGTGGGAACCTCATGGAGCAGCCTGGTGTCAGGAAAGGCAGAGGGAGATGGACCTCCCCTGCTCTTTCCACGGCTCACCTCTTCAGGAAGTTACCTTCCTCCCTCCCAGACTCCTGCAGAGTGGCAAGAAATGCGGCCCAACAGCCCCCAGCTGCAGGCCTCACAGAGGTGCCCACACACCGCAGTCCTTCAGGAAGGGCCTGAGCTGGGGCGGGGTTGGCCCCAGGCCCATTCCCTCCTGTGGAGCCTGGGCCCCAGCTCCGCGGGTGATCTGAAAGCTCACCTAGGGGCAAGAAACGCTGCATCACAGCTTCTGTCCCCCACAGAGACTCCTCTGTAGTCCTCACTCAGAGCTCGAGGGGCAGGGCTCCGGGAAACCCATGCGGGGTCCCACCCCCGGAGCCAGCGGCTGGCCCGGCCACAGGACACGGACACCCCTGAGGCGCCCCGTGGCTGCGCAGCAGCTGCCAGGCCAGGGCCCGAGCCCATAATCCCACAGTGGCTCCGCAGCTCGCTCCCCTCCACCCAACCCCGACCTCCCAGGGAGCTTGTGGGACAGTCATCCTATCTGACTGCACCTCCTTCCAGCCATGCTGAGGGGGCAGGGAAGGCCCAGCTGCCTCCTTGGGCTTCAGTGAGCTGGTGAGAGCCGGGGTCCCAAGACAGGTGTTGGAGGAAGCCAGCCAGCCAGAGCCGGCTGAGGAGGGCCTGAGGAAGGTGGGGACAGTTACGGTAGCCTCCTTCCAGATGGGAGACACAGGGCAGTCAGGGGCCAGAGACCCATGGGGCGGGCGAGCATGAGGAGAGGTGCTGATCTAGGTTAATTTTCCTTCCATCTCTCTGAGGATGTCTTCTTCTTCTAGACTAAGGTGGTATCTGTACTTCAAGACCGAAAGCCCCTCCAGTTTGGACCTCAGTCTTCTGCCTAGGGCGGGGCTCTGGCCACAGCCTGAGGCCACCCCTCTCTACTCAAGATCCAGGGAGAGGGAGGGAGAGCTCGGCAGACTGGAGAGGAGGCAGGGTGGATGTGGAAGAAGGGGCAGCATTAGGGGGCTTGCAACCTTGTCCGGGACAGTCTTCGTGGCTGGAAGGTCCTAAGGTCCTTCTCCATGTAGTGAGCTCCTCCAGGGTCCCCTCACCCCAGCTCTGAGGTAAGAGTCAGGCTAGGGAAGTTTCTGGAACCCTGATTGACCCTGGATGTGGGTGTGACTCACTCTGCAGGTCTGTCTTCCCATCTTGACTCCTGAAGACCCCAGGGACCAGCTCTGACCTCTCTGAGCCAGGACCCACCGTAGTCACACCAGGGACACATCAAATGACACCACACTCGGGGCTGATGTTCACTTCTCTTTCCAAAAAATACCGAACACACGGTCTAGGTGTGGCAGGGGGACAGAGTCAGGTGGGAACCCGGACATTACACACCCAGGGGGCCCTTGGCGGAGGCAGACAACTTAACAACTGGTCTGAAAGTCAAAAGAGAGGAGAGCTGGTTAGTGGGGTGAGCAGTGGGGTGGGGCGGGGGCTGCGGGGTGCAGGCCCAGACGCAGGGACTGACCAGCGCAGTTGGCCCCGGGTGCCTACAGTGGCCCTTCTTGGGGCCCGTTCCTGGCGGGGGGCAGGCTGGCCTAGTCGTGCGGGGTGGCGTCCACGAAAAGCCTGAGACCTGAACTCAGGAACGGTGGGGCCAAGCCTCTCGGTACCCCCAAACCTGTTTCCTGGTGTGTGAGGGGGATGTTCATCCCCGCACACTGGCCCCTGCCTGGGCTTGCTGTGAGCAGCCTGTTGGCCTGCTGAGGGGAAAGGCTCTGGCCATACCAGGGCATGGGGCACCAATGGCCATCTTTGTGGCTGTGTCCCCAGGGCCCAGCACAGAGCAGATACCTGTGTCGCCCTGCAGGAAGTAAATAAGCCGCCGGAGGAAAGCGATGGCACCTGGACAGGAAACGGGCTGGTACCCATGAGCTGTGCAGATGGGTCCATGCCCGAACCGGGACACGCGTGTGCACCTGCAGGCTGGGGCCTGCCTCCGGCCTCCCTCTGAGTGTCTGGGTCTAGTCTCAGAGCGCAGGGTGGGTGCTTGTGTGGGGACAAGCTGCTCAGAGTCCTCTCAGGGCGTGCTGTGCCCCTACTGGCCCTGCCTGGGGTGCCGCAGGGGCCGGCAGAGACGGGGCTCAGGCTCAGACGTACTCTCGGGCTGCAGCGGAGGGGCCGGGCCGGTAAGGCTGTGGGCTGCTGCTGGACCTCTCAGGCTCCGGGCACGTGCAGCACAGGAAGGAGCCCCCCAGCATGGCCAGGCCGGCGGATGCCCAGCCCACGAATAGGGCTGAGCCAAACTCGTACCTGCAAGGGGGAGGGGGGACGGCATCAGGGGTGGCTGCGAGCCTGCCCCGTCACAGCGATCCCCACGTGGGGGCAGGGGTCGTGTAGGGGAGGGGGAGCTGCGAGCCTGCCCCATCACAGCGATCCCCACGTGGGGGCAGGGGTCGCGTAGAGTAGGGGCGCTGCGAGCCTGCCCCATCACAGTGATCCCTACGTGGGGGCAGGGGTCGTGTAGGGTAGGGGGAGCTGAGACTGGGGGCCTCCCAAGCCTCCTCAGTCTCTCCGGAGAAGTTCTGGGGCGTGCCCATCGCTCCTCCCGACCTCCAGCCAGCCCATCACCACCACCCAGGGCCCAGGGTGGGTCTGCTCCGTGCAGATTTGGGCCCCTCCCTCCCCCTTCACTCCCCCCCCCCCCCAGCCAGAGGTGGTGGTCCAGGAGGGCTGCCGAATCCCGTGGAGAGGAGCAGGGCAATCCCTGCTATCTTCCTCTCAGTGCCCCTCCAGCCCACAGAACGCCCAGCCCAGGCTTCTCGCTGTCTTCTGGGGGCACACCGGGCCCTTCCCCTGGCACTCAGGGCTCCCCTCCTTGTGCTGCAGCGAGCGGGCTCAGCCTCTACTCCCACACGGCTTTGCCACGCCCCCCCCCATCCCGGCCTGGTACCCTCCCACCCCCGCCCCCAGCTCCCTGCCTCCATGCTTTGCTGGAGGCGCCCCCTCCTGGAAAGTCCCCTTTCTGCGCCTCCTATGCTCCTCTGACTTCAGGGCCCACTTCAGTGGCCCCCTCTCCAGGGGCTCTCCCTGACCCCTCCTGCTGTGCCTCCTGCTGACGCCTCCTGGGTGGCCTTCAGCTCCTGGCTTCAGCCTGGCTCCCTTGGCAGTGCCTGGAGGGTGGACAGCACCAGATTTCCACTTCCCCAGGACCCAGCACAGGGCCTGCATACCAGGTGTCTTGGGGGAGTGCTGGAGGGGTAGGGAGGGGTGCCAGCGAGGAGTCTGTTTCTGAGTTGAGCTGCCTCTTGGTTGGAGATCTTTGTGGCTACAGCTGCCCACCTCAGGGAGCGATCACCATGCCTGTGGTCTCCTTTTCTTCCCCTGCCACACTTCTGCCTTCTCCAGGCAGCCCTCCTGATTGCAGTAGCTTGGGTGTCTTTTCTCATTCTCCCTCAGGCCCAGGGCCCCAGGTCTGTTGGTATGTCTGGGGTTGAGACCGTCCCAGTCTCTGCTCTGGCATAGCTGAGAGGTGGGGTGGAGCCTGGTGGGTCCAGGCTCTTCACCGAGCCTCCTATTCCGCCCTCCTGCCCTTGGCCTTCCTAGTCCTGGCCATTCTAGCTCCTAAATGTCCCGGAGCCTACTCTGCACTGCTAGCCTTGGGGCCCCAAGCCCTGCTCCAGACCTTTTGCCCCTTCCTGGTCATATTCTCGCCCCACCGTGCTGCGTGCCAGAGCCCAGATTGTTGGCTGCCTTCCACCCAGGATGGGGAACCAAATCTTCCTCTAGCTGTAAGGCCCCCCACATCTGCCCTGACCACTTGTCCAATGGCCATCTCCCAGCCCAGGACACCTGCCGCCTTGGGTAGGAGTCACAGCAAGGGGTGCACTGAGTGCTGTCCGGGGCCGGCCTTGTGCTGTGTCCTCCCTGCAACATCTTCCCGAGCCCTTGGGTCCCAGCTCCGTTGGACAGGGACTCGCCCTTCACACAACCAGCATGCACAGAGCTGGGATTTCAGTGCAGATCCAGGTTGCTGAGCTCCTGCGGTGTTCCCCACAGGACTCTCACCCCCTCAGAGGATTCAGCCACACCCTGCCTGGCGCCCCACTCCAGAGACCTTCTCACCGACAGCACCCGTGGCTCCCCCCCACCCCGCCCCCATTTCTCCCACCCATGTGTCCTGCTAAACAAAGGCAGCAGAGTGGGAGGCGCAGCTCCTTTCCTGGTCCAGGCCACACCCCGGCACTCACCTGGCATTGACTGGTGTGCTGGGGTTGAAGAACTCCTGGGTCACTAGGGTAGCATACCACGAGACGGCTGTCAAGGTGCAGAGGCCTAAGGATGGAGGAGGGAGCACTCAGCTCTGCTCTGGCCTCCGGCCGGCCACCCAGAGTGGGGCCACCTGCCATGACTGAGATGGTGGACAGGGAGCCAGGGACACTGACCTGCCAGGAGGAAGAGGACACCCCCAGAGATGGCGATGCGGCCCTTGGCGATGGGGTTGCTGTCTCCAACCCGAGTGCACTTCATGCCGACCACACTGAGGACCATGGCCACAAAGCCCAGAAGCACGGCCACCACCATCAGGGCCCGCGCTGACTGGATGTGACCTGGGCAGAGCAGAGCAGGGGGACTGAGCAGGCGCCGGGAGAAGCGGGCGGGTGTGAGCAGCCTGGCAGGGAAAGGGCTGGGGCAGGGGCCAGAAGCGCCTCCCAGGACCACCTGCAGCAGGTGTGAGGGGCCCCTGCGGACAGGCTGTGAGAATGAGCTTCCCCTCTACACCCTCCACCCCTGCCTCCCCGCCGCTCACTCTCCCTGCAGGTTCCTTCAGGGGTTGTGTGCCCTGCCAGGGTACTTGGAGGACTTCTCTCCTCTGCTGCTCCCTGGCGGTGAGACTCCCTTTGGGGCTTGGCCTCCCAAGCAATGGGGCCTTGCAGATTCAGCAGGAGGGAGTGAGGGCGTCTAAGGCCCATCTCAGCCCCAAGCTGGCTCTCGGAAAGGGACATTTTCCCCATCAGCCATTCTGGCTCCTGGTCACCTTCCCCTCTGCCCTCTGAGTCACCCACGGCAGCTGGACACCTGTGCGCAGTTCAGTCCTGGGCCGCAGGCCACTCCGGGGAGCTAGGTCCCTGAAGGAGACCAGGTGACCTGCCTGGATGGGTGTCTTGTGATAGCTGCCTGGCTCAGGCCTGCGCCGCCCTGGGCAGAGGGTGGGTGGGTCAGCCCAGAGCCGGGGCTAGAGCTGCAGTGGAGCCTGTTTGCAAGCCAACTTGTCAAGTTCAAATGCACACCCCAGGAGAAGGACCTATGTACCCAAGAACCTGTGGGCATAGGCACGCATGTGTGTGTGTGTGTTGCACACCCAAATGGAGCGTGCTTGTTCAGACGGCAAGCCTGGCGTGAAGGTGTGTGTCACAGTGTGTCTGCAGACAGAGCATGGGCGGGGGTGGAGGGGAGCCCGAGTGCCAGGCACTCCGCCACTCATCTATCTTGTCTAACCCTCTGCAGTCCTGTGACGTCTTAGTGCTCCCCTCTACAGATGAGGACATTAGAACACAGAGAGGCTTGGCGACTCCTTGAAGGTGACAGTGGCAGAGCTGGGATCTGGGCCCAGGGTGGCTGGAGCCTGGAGTACCTGCCCTCCACGGAGCACCAGGCGGGCCCAGGTTTTCAAAAGCACATGGGGGCCGGGGGTGGAGAATGGAGCCCCATACAGGCGGCAGCCTGTGCGCGAGCTTGCTCTGGACCTCCCCTTCCCCGGCACCCCACCTTCCCAACCCAGCTAGATGGAGGCCTACCTTCCAGGGCGAGCAGGGAGTCATAGAGCTTGCACTGCACCTGCCCGGTGCTCTGGGAGGCGCAGGACATCCAGAGCCCTTCGTAGAGGCCCACGGCCGTGATGATGGCGTCACCCGCGTAGGAGGACTGCTTCCACTGCGGGAGGGCGGTGCTGGCGATGATGCCCACCCAGCCACCCAGGGCCAGGAAGTAGCCCAGGAGCTGGAGGCCTGAGTTGGCCATGGCCCAGGGGAGGGGGCTGGAGGTTCCAGGGCTCAGGGCTGAGCCAGGGTCCCTAGGGGGACAGGGGTCATGGCCAGGTGAAAGGAGCTGCTGGGTGGAGGGCGGGGGAGCAGTGAGTGGCCAGAGGCTGAGAAGGAGAGGTGTTAGTCCAGCAGGAGCAGCGGAGCCAAAGGCAGCGGCTCTGGGCTCTAGAATGCAGGGGGAGGCCCAGGGGCTGGAAAGGCCAGGGGCCCGCCCACAGCAGCTGCCTAAGCCAGGACAGGGTCCCCAGCTGAGCTCCTGCCAGCCCCCTGGGGGCGGGGGGCGGAGCCGTGGTCCAGGTGGGTGCCCTTGCCCCACCTCCCAGGGATAGAGAGGGGAGGGACTGGGAGGGGTGACCCTGCTTGCCCTCAGGGCCTTCCTGCTAGGGAACCCCCTTTAGGAACCACGAAAGTTCTAGTTCCTGCCCAAGCGCCAGCCCCAAGATAATGGATTTTGCTACTGCATGGCTGAACTGACCCTTGGGGTTTTCAGTCCTCTGACTGTAGGACAGAAATAGAATTCTACTTTGCAGCAGGTAAGACTAGAGTTAGACATCAGGGAGAACTTTTTGGAGAGGACTCTGAGGCCAGACAGGGATGGATGTTAGGGAGGAGGGGTCCCAGGTTCTGGGGGACCATATGTATCAAAAGCAGGGGAGGCCAGTCCAGGGAATATGCACTTATGGGGTCTGTTTGAGATCTGAGTGGGGCAGAAGAGGGACCCCATCAAGGCTGGGTCAGACCTGGTGGCCAGCCAGCAAGGGTCCCGGCCAGGGAGGTGGGAGATAGCGCTGACCATCTGGCATCAGCCTGAGGGAAGGCAGACTGTTCAACCCCACTAATCCTTTTGCTGGCTGGTTTAGCAGCTCCTGCTGGGGCTAGAGGAACCGGGCCCTGGCCCCCCTGCTCCAGAACAGCCTGATGGGGAGCCAGGAGCTGTGGCCTCTGCACATTCCTGGGGTTCAGGCTGCCCCTCCCAGGGGCCTCCCCCTTCTCTCTCCCATCCCAGCTCAGCCCTCTAGAGCGGGGGAATATTTAACTCTCCTCTAGCTCATTAGCAATCCCCTCACGTTCAGTTTGGCCCCTGGGCTCCAGCGGGCGTGGGCGCAAGGGGAATGTCACAATCCTGCTCTAACTCCTGCCAGCCCCAGGCTGCCCCCTCTGTCCCCAGCGGCCCACCTGCCTTTCCCAGACCGCACTGGGGGAAAGCAGGGTCTGGCTGCCGACGACCCCCCAACCTCCCCCATAGTCTTCTTCCCCCGCAGGAGGGGGGCGGGGTGGGGGGTGCTCTGCAGGGACTCGTCCCCAGCCTGCTCCCTCACATTCTTCACATGGCTATGCAAACGAGAGGGTGCCAGGCACTGCGCAGACAATGGCTGCCCTGTGCACCCGCCCAGGGCGTGGGCCCCTGGTATGGCCTGCAGCTCCAGCAGCTGGGGGGCAGGAGTGGGCACTGTGTGGCCTGCAGTTCCGCACATGGGGCCAACACTGGGTCCCGTCTGTGCTGAGAAGGCCAGAGCCACGTGGACCCACGGACGCACAGACCGGCTTCCTGGGATGGACCAAGGGTCCCCGAATTCAAAGGGGGCCTAGAAGAGTGGAGAAGTCAGTCCTGAGTTGGGATCCCTCTTCTACCACAGGCAGTTTGGAGACCTTGGGATTAGGGGAAACAGGACATGGCCAGGGCCCAGAGCAGGACACCTGGGGACACAGTGAGCACAGTTTCTGCGCATGAGCTGTGTGGTCCTCAAGGCAGCCGCTGGCACTGGGCAGGCCAAGAGGTGACCTATGTGGGCCCAGGATGCAGCAGATCAGTGTGCTAGTGCCACACGCTGCTTTCTTAGGAGGACTCTGATGAATGAGGGGGCTGAGAGCCAAAGAAGGGAAGTGAGCCACTTAACATCACACTGTTGCCCCCAGGAGCGAAGTCTAGGGATGCTGAGGCCGTAGAGATGTCGGGATGCCTGCATGCCCCTCTGTCCATGGCCTCCCTCCCTTGCACTGGGGCCCCAGAGCCACTCTGTGGTCCAGAATGAGGCTCACGTCTCCTCTGAAGCTCTTCTGGGTAACCCTCCTCTTTGCTATTTGAGGTTTCCAGTCTGTTCTGTTAGAATATCCTCTCCTACCCTGAGGGACTTCCCTCACCAAGGTTCCAAATCCTTCCAGGTCCACAGATCTCAGTCCTGGGGGAAGTTCCCTTCCCCCTGCCTCCATGGTCCCCTGCAGTCCAGTGACTCCCAGGCATGCGGGGAGATCGGGATGGATCAGGGTCCTGGCCCAGTCTCTGTTTGGAGCTAACTAGAAACCGCCCTGGGTGCCACGCTTCCTAACAAGTGGCTTCATGTATGTGACAAGAAGCTTAGCTCTACCTCTGCCCCCAAAAACCTTTGTGACATTGGGCAAGTCCCTTAGCCTCTCTGAGATAAAATAGGGATAATGGCCCTGGCCCTGTCTGGGTCATGAGAGAGTTACAGGGATCAAACAATGGGCAAAAGCACTTTTGGAAAGCATACTGTGCCTGGAGAAATGAGGCTGGCTAATGAAAGCTCTTCCCAAAAGCCTCCCTCCTGAATGAGACCCAGTGCTCTCTCATCCTGGGTGTGAGCGCCGCCTGTGGCTGGAGACCCACGGGCCCCCTCCTGCCCGGTGGTGCCTGGCAGAGAGCCAGGCTCTGCTGCTGCGTGTTGATCATTGACTGGTTTGGGGATTCTGTGTTTCTGCCTCCCTTCCAGCGACACACTGAAGCGGTTTCCTTGGCCCCCTCCCTCTGCCCATTGGGAGGGTCTGATTCAGATGGTTTTCATCCAGCATGCTCGGCAGGCACCCCCTGAAATGCTGAGGGCTCAGGGGGTGGTGCTGCTCTTACTCCCCCTCGCAACTCAGACTCACTCCCCCGTGGAATGGAGGGGACTTGCCTCAGGCCACCAGCGGTGTCCCTGCAGGGCCAAGTGCCCGGAGATGTAATGCTCTGCACCTCCCTCTACTCATAGCAGTTGCTGTGGTGTTTGCTTCCTTCCCCGGGACTGCAAGCACCTCCAGACCCCAGCCTCATTTGGGGGACCCCACACGTGTCACCCAGGGTGGGAGTGGGGCAGGGTCTGTGTAACCTGTGTAGTTGCTGGGGTGCTCCCTTCTCCCCAAACAACCCTGGGCACAGGCTGTCTTTGGCACCCCTGCGGAGAGCCCTGCTATCTGCCTGGACCTGTAGCCCACCCCCCTTACACACACGTATCCCCAGTCCTGTAGGCACTGAGAACTTTGGGCCTTTCATGAGTTAAGTGGAGACAGTGGGCTGGCTCTGTGTGGTTAGCATACATTGAAATAGTAAAGGTCATCTGCCTTGATGTGGAAACTTCTGTTGGACCAGAATCAGGCTGATGGAGTTTTCTGTTCTGTGGAGTCTCCCATGTTACTGTGGTGGACACGCACTCCGACCTCACATGACTCCAACGGCAGAAGTGAGCTTCGCCCAGCTCAGCCTGGGGGCAAAGCTTACACTCTTCCCATCAGTGCATCCTCTCTCCCTATGGCGCGTGCATCACCAAGTAGGACATGATCGCAGGTGACTAGCAGAGGAGTGACTGTGCCTATGGGGTTCTGCCCTTGAACGTGCTCACACGTGCTGCTGTCTCCCAGCTTCAGAACGGCTGCTCCTCCGTTTCGCATGTCCCTCCAGCTTGTCCTTCTGTCCCCACGTAGGGCTGAGCTCCTGAGATGAGCCGTCTACACCTCCATCACCACTTCACTCTCCTCCAGCCACCTTCCGTCCTTGCAGCCCCTCCAGAGCATCTCTTGCCAAAGCTCTCACGGATCTCCGTGTCACCAGGTCCCAAGCAGCTCCTCAGTTGTCCTTGGTTCAGGCTCAGCAGCACTGACCTCTTGCTCCCCAGTCCTCCGTGAGCTGCTGCCATCAGCCGCCAAGACTCTGGGTCCCCTGCTTGCAGCTGGCACCTGTCCTCCGTTGGGCCCCCCAGTCCCCAGCCTCCTTGCCTCCAGCAGACTCGGTCTTCTGCCTCTTCCTGTCCACACAGACCCCAGTCTCCTAGCTCTGAACACCATCCACGGCCAGTGACGACTCCCAGAACGATGGCTCCCCTCCTCTTCCCCCTGAACTCCCGACCCACACATCAGACTGTCTGTGTAGCTGACATTTCTGCTTGGAGGCCTAACGGGCTCCTGGGACTCAAGCACGACACGCGTGACACTGGAGTCCCAGCGTCCATGCCCGGTGCCATCCCCCCACGGCCCCTCTGCCAGAGGGCAGGTGACTCCATTCTCCCCACTGCGGAGGCCGGAAGCCTTCCTGATGCTCCTTTCTCTCACACCACCTGACCCATCAGCAACTCCTGTGGGCTCTACCTCAGAAATGGATTCACCACTGCTCCTGCTGGCACCCTGTTCCACGCTGCCTTCCCCGCCCACTGGGGACTGCAGCCGCCTCTCACCTCTCCTCAGCTGGTCCTTGCCCTAAAGGCCCTTCTCTGAGGCTGTCACTCCTCTGCTCCTGGCACGGGGACACAGAGCCCACGTGCCCACGGTGACTGATGAGGCCCCCGAGACCCCACCTGCCCTGGCTGTCCCCCTTCTTGCCCACTCTGTGCCCCATCGGCCTTCCTGCTGCTGGGCCCCCCTCGGGGCCTGGCTGCCTTCTCCACCTCTAAGGCTTACACACACGTGCAAGCATGCACACACACACGCACACACAAGTGTGTTACTTGTTTTCCCCACTGAAACAGCCCCTGTGGGACAGCAGGGATTTGCTCTGTCTGCTCCCATGCTCCCAGCCCTGGGCCCTGAGCTGGTGCTCTGTCAACTGCCACTGGCCAGCTGAACAGAGGAGGGCCCGGAGTGCAGCTCCCAAACTCAGCACCATACAGCATCTCGAGCCCAGGAAGGGGAGACAGGCTTGTGGCCAGAGGGGCAGAACCTTCACTTGTGATCTGTCTCCCAGAGATGTGTGTTATCCTGGGGCCCAGGGCCTCCAAGGCCAGACAGCGAAGTGGGACCGACACGGGGGGCGAAATGCCAGAGCACTGCTGACTGGCCGGGGCTTCCAGTGAGGGATTAGTCATAATCCCCGCCCTCCATCCAGAGCATTCCTGCTGACAGAGTGCCGTCACCTCCGACCCTGAATCCACCCAGAAGGGGCGCCAAGTGAGCACTGGGGTCCCGTTCTACAGACAAGTCTGAGGCACCTGGGGTTCTGTGCGGGCCCAAGGCTGTGCGGGCTGCGGTGAGAGTGGGCCAGCAGGTGGCCGTACTCCTACTCTCTGAACCAACTCCTGAGTAAAAAACCACAAATCATTTATTCTTTGGTTGTCTACACAGACACTTAAATACTGTAGTGCTGTCACTCGGCTGCCCGTCCAGGCCCCTAGGGGTGGCTCTGGCCTGCGTCCTGAGCCCTCAGCCGGGTCCAGAGGCGAGAGGGCCGTCCCGCCATGTCCACTCCGGGAGCGGTAGCACCGTGCGGACGGCCGCGAGCAGGGTCCCGCTGGCTGGGCGCCAGACACACAGCCCCCGGGGGCCAGCCGGTGGAGGACACAGTTCCTCAAGGTGGGTCCGCTCACCCATCCACAGCAAGCCGGATGCCGTCAGAGCTCATCTTTATGTCCCACCTCACCGCTGGACAGAGGGGTCTCTGGTTTGGGGGGCCCCTCCTGGGCCTCCTGAGGCTGCTCCTGGGAGAGGTCCATCTCCTCCGGGCTGAAGAGCATCTTCACCAGGTCATCCGCCTGCACCCGGTCCTGCAAGGACAAATCCCTGCCTATTCAGAGAGGCCTCCAGACCAGGTGCTCAGCTCCGTTCAGGCGCTGCTTCCTGGAGAGCAACAAGTTCTTCCTCCATGGCCTCTGAGCTCCTCTGCTTCCCGGCAGGTCCTCACAGCTGAGGTGCTGCCCAACCAGGCGGCCCATCTTGGCACCGCACCCCAGAGCCCCATTTACAAGTACAGGAGAAGGGCCAGAGAGGACAAGTATATGGGGCCAGGGGGAGTCTCTGTGGACACCAGGCCCGATGTTCCTCTGGTGTCTAAGCCACTGGCAGTGAGACTAGGGGAGGGGAAAGCAGAAGCGGGGCCCTTCGAGAGGCAGATCCCAGTGCCACTGAGGGCTCTCACCCGCTCACTGTGCCGCGCGTCCAATGTGAACCACAGGGCAATGGCACAGCGCTGACCTCTGGTGACAGCCTTCACCCCGTGCGGGTTCTCCGTGCCTGAAGAGAATCCCACGGCCCTCCCGCACTGGGGCTGCACCTCTGCCTGAAGGAGACACAAAGCAGGGGGGACACAGAAGACTGTAAGCTGCCTTCAGAGGGGACACGGGATCATTAGGGTCTGAAGAGAAAAGGCAGCCAGTCAGAGGAGTGAGCGACATAGCTCAGAGCCCCCCGGGTTTGAGGAGGCGAGGCCTGGCCACTCTGCCCACAGCGCTGTGAGGGTTTGTCTCCCAGGGACAGGCACGAGGGCACACTCACCGTCACTGTCTTGGCATCTAGTTCAGTGAAGTAGAATGCTCCTCCGTCGAAGTCCCCATTCAGATAAAGAATGGCACTGGGAACGACAGACACGGTCTTGCCATGGGCCTCCCCCGGCCCCGCTCCCCGACAGTCCACGGCTCCCGTGCCCACATCTCCAGGCACTCTCCTCCAGCAGCTGGACAGGGCCTGCCACGGGAAGGGTCTTCCCACCACACCACCCTCACTCCAGAGAATCCACTGTCCTCCTCACACTGCACCGGAATGACTCCCTTTCTGTCCAACCTTCTAGTCGGAGGGCGTGGGGATGGGGACTGGATTCTGGGGACAGCTGGTCCCACACCTGTGTGTGTGTGTTGGGGACAGGGCAAGGCGCAGGGGACTGGGAGCCTCAGAGAAACGGCTGGCACCTGTAGTCCCGGAAGGTGTAGGCGGGAGGCTCCTTGATGCACACGAGGGCCTCGGCATTCAGGATGCAGTTGTCCACGTGGACTGGGTGGCTACTGTCCTTCCTCTCAGCCTGTGCCTCTGGGGCCGAGGTAATGCACGTTAGCGTGGGAACACCTCAGGAGATACCGTAGCTCTCTTATTGGCACAGGGCGGGGGGGGGGGGGGGGCAGGGGGGCGGGGTGCTTCCCAAAATGCGCCTGGGTCTGTGGGAATGGCCAGTGAACTACGGGGTCTCTGGCTAAGCCATCAGCCCACAGGTCAGGATGAATCTGCAGGCTTCCCAGGAAGGTTCTGGGTGGGACAAGCAGGGTCATGAGGCTCTAAGCGAGGGCGGGTTCTGGTCTGAGCGGCACAACCTCGGTCTTCTGGCTCGAATTTATAAACCAGGAATCCCCAGGGAGGTGAAGCTGAGCGGTCAGGAGGGTGGCCAGAAGCAGGGCCCGGCGAGACTCGCTATGCAGCGGGAGACGAGGTGGGGACGGCATGAAGGGGAACGGACGGGAGCAAAGGTAAGCAGTTCGCTTCCGCAGGGCTCCGCGGGGGAAGCCACGCAGGAGGAAGGCCGTGGAAGGGCACAGTGTGTACTGCGTGACGCCAGGCAAGCCTCTCATGACATGGAACCATCGCCCCCCGAGCAGGCCGCGGCACCGTCAGGTCCCGGTAGAGCCCTCCTATCTGTCCCCACCTGTGCGGCCAGGGGCCAGGCCCGTCCTTCCACCTCCTCCATCTCCCTCACCTGCTCCCTCCTCTCTACGCCCACTGCCACTGGCCGGGTCCGGGCCTCTGACCTTGCCCAGCCAGCTCACCGCTGACCAGCTTCCCTCCCTCGGGCTTGAGGTACACCCTCCGGACCTCTCGCCACAAAGCGGCAGAACTAACCTTGGGAACACAGAGGTCTCACGGAGTCCTTCGTGTTTGAGGACCCTTCCTGGCTTCCCACTGCCTGGCCCCCACCTGGAGAGGCTGGGGCAGGTGCAGGGGTGTGTCTGACACATTCCTTTGGGTGTGTCCAGATTTTGAGAGAACTCCAAACCTTCTGGGGACAGTCAAGCCCTCTCATTTCTGCCACCTAGTGGTCCATCAGTGCCAGGGGCCCATGAAGGCTTAGGCATGACAGATCAGGCTGTGGGCCACCTGTGACCCCTGGGGCACTGGCCACACCTCACCCTCCTCAGGACAGCTGACAAGGAAGGACCTCGACTCAGCTCTGACTTGTGAAAGTCCATCTCTCACAGGTTTGGTATTGACCATGACTGGTCCAGATACCTGGATGCCCAAGAGCATCACTGAGACCCAGTAGCCTACAGGATGAAAACACACTTCGGAATGTAGCTCTCCACAGCTTAGCTTCTGATGCCCCCAACTTCAACCCCATACCCCCAAAACGGCCACTTTCTTAGTCCCCACCACCAGGCTGCCCAGTGCCTGCCCTTCTTTGTATGTGCTGTTCTTTCTGGCTCGAATGTCCTCTCATCACCTGGACACTCCACCAGTCCTACTTATCCTGCACAATGGTCACCACCTCCTCCAGGAAGTCCTCCTGACTCCCTCGTGGGCCGACTAGAACTTTCTCCACTGCACTGATCGCACGGGGTTGCCACATTCTGTGTTGGTTCCTCAGCTAAGATGAAAAGGACCATATCCTGTGCCTTTCCATGTCCTCAGCACCCGTGCCAGGGATGGAGAAAAGGCCCACCTTCGATGGCGGTGCGGCACACCAGGTGGGAGTAGGAGAAGTAGAGGGGGGTGTCCAGGCGGAAGTAGGACTCCATGACGCGCCGCACCTTCTCGGTCACGTTGTAGTACAGGTGGGCACTCTGCAGCGGAACTTTCCCTTCCTGTCCCAGCTGCCGAGGAGACCAGTGGTCAGCCGCCCTGAACGCCCTGGCTGCGGGCCAACAGAACCCGCTGAGGCATCACCCCCCACCCCCCTGCCTCTGCTCCCATGCACAATAGCCCTCCCGTGTTCCACCTGCCCCTCCTCCATGCTTCTCTTTGTGGGCAGAAAGCACTCTGGACATCAGTCTTGTCTGGCCTGCCTCACTTTGATCACACTTGCTTCACCAGCCAGGATGCAAAAGTCAACCTCCCTCAACTTAATTCATCCCCCTCCGTGGCTGCTGGAATGCGGCTAGCAGACACCTTCACCTTTCCGGCCCCTGAATGCCCCCCAAAGCCTGAGCCTCACTCTAGAGTGCCGAGAATTGATTCTACCTTAAGGGCTTTGAAGACCGTGACACCATAGAACTTCTCACTGGGCGTGTGTGGGGAGGTCTGACCCCGGTAGCCATCTCCCGAGGTCGCTGCGGCCTGCAAGGTCCAAAACACAGGGGGGCTTAGATGGGGCAGCTGAGGGCCCACAGAGGTGGTCGCCGATGAGAGAGGTGGTTGCCGATGTGCCACAAGGGGCAGGCGAGCTCAGTGCCCGGAGGCACTAGGTGAAGGGGAGGCTGGGCCCTGGGGAGAAGGGGCCTCCCTTACGTTGGTCAGTCTCTGCAGCTCCCGGCACTCGTCTGCGGAGATTACACCGTCCATCACCACCCTCTGAGAGCCATTCAGGACTTTGGAGTTCATGGTGAGACTGATGCCTTCGTAGAGTAGAGGGCCACCTGCAAAGCAACGAACGACAAGACTGGGCTGAATCCAGCGACGGCTCTGTCCAGACACTCTCCATTGAATGGGAATAGAAATTCCCGTTGTTTCCAAGTCACCAGAGAAACTTCCTGTTCCGTCACCTCCAAAGGTGGCGTGGCCCACAGGACAGCACCTGGAGCTGACAAGGTGGGAGAGCCACGCCCTAGTCCTAGCTCCCTTCCAGAACAGTTATTGGTTCTTGGGCCTCCGCCAATTGCTGAGGAAACATCACCAACAAATTCTTTAAAACCTTGAGCTCTAGAATCAGAAAGGAAGGACTCCTGAATCCTCCATCTATTAGCTGTGTGACCTCAGCAAGTTACTTAACCTCCCTGAGCTTTCCTCTCATCTGTAAGACAGCAGCCACCTCCTGAGATGGGTGCTTGTTTGACGTAAAGAGCAACGACGACGCAAGTTAAAAGCTCAGCACAGTACTGGGCACACAGGAAAGGCTCAGAATCTTAGCTGCCATCGCACCAGCCGCCAGCAGCCCTCATTTCAAACGAGGACTTCCAGCTGCCCAGCCCACCTCCCCCAGAGAAGAGAAACAACAGTGAAAGCTGCCTGAAAACCAAGGAATGCGGGACAAATTCTTTTCAAGAGCTCATCTTATTAAATTAACCATCGTTCATGTAAGTAACGGTGGAATGAAGGCCAACTTTCTCTCCTGTTTCTCATGGTGTCCCTCTGTGCTGGACCTGCTGGAGGAGACTCAGCTCAGCTCCGTCTACTTCCTGAGGCCATGGTGGGCGCCAGGCCCAGCCCGAGAGAGGTGAGGGTCTCACACCTGAAGATGGCACCTCTCCCAGCAAGGACGCAAGCACAGAGAGAGCTGCCATGGACGTTCCAGAGAAAGAGGGAGAGGATCCCCCGGCCCGGGAGATGAAGCAAGGCTTGGTGCGCAGAGGCAATGGGAGGGTACAGGGAGGAAGGACAGGCATGAGCTTGGCCTGGGGACAGATGGGCCCAAAGAGCAGGAGCATCCCAGGGCAGATGAACAGAAGGTAGAAGCAGGTGGTTGGAGGAGCAGGAAGGGCGGGTAGGGGCCGGGCCTCCGGGAAGGGGAAGGGGAAGCACAGATCAAGGAGGGACAGGAGGGCAGACAGCAGGTGCAGTGGTGGGGAGGAGAGGCTTGGGGAGAGAGGCGAGGAAAAGCAGTCTCAGTGCAGCTTGGAGTGGGCAGACCGGGGCAGAGATCTCCGATTTGGAGGCTTGGGAGTAGGACGCCTGAGGGATGTGGAGAGACGGATGAGGTTTGTGCTAGAACTGCAGCGAGCTAAACTAGTGTTGCTGTGACCCAGGAGTCCTACATCTTCACCGGAGGCCAATCTCAGTGCCTTCTCCGGGTGGAAGCCCGGGGAGTCAGGAAGGGCTCCAGGAGAGGCCAAGCCTGCTCCGGGGGCCGGACAGCTAGGACGGGGACGCCTGCCTTGCAGAGGCCGGAGCTCTGTCCTCTCACCTTCCCGCGTCAGCCGGCTCACATCCAGCGACTCCTTGGTCTTCTCCTCCACCAGGGTCTCAATCTCCTTCATCAGGTTTCCGATCTCCTGGGAGATGCGGACGGCCGTTTCCCGCTCGGACCTGCGCGCACAGCTGCTCTGAGGACTGTGTTCTGGGGCTACCCCGGCTCCCTCCCCAGCTTCCCAGCCTGGACCGCCCCCCACAATCCCCCCGCTTCCAGGGGTGCACATCTGCCTGGGCTCAGGAGGCCTCAGGTGCTCCATCAGGCCGCTCCGGCCACGCAGCCTCTTCAAGGTCCTCACTTTTGTTTCTCCTGCAATCTTTTAGGAATCACCTCTTCTGGGGTCCACGAATCCTAAAAGCAGATCAAGAGGAAAATCAATGCTGTAGGGTGACCTGCTTCATCTTCCGGGTCTCTGCGCAGAGACCCGGGCCTCCGGGAGAATCCCCCTTATCAGCCGCCTCCTCGCAGGACAGAAAGTGAGTCTCCAAACCGGAGTCACCTCTGGCTGCCCGAAACTCCCCTCCGTCTTCCTCTGCCTCTCGTCCACGGGTTTCACAGATCCCGTGTCTGGCTCAAGCCCCCAAACAGAGCTACAAGGCTTGCCCCGGCCCCCCACTCCCGCAGCCGGGCTTACTGGATCCACGAAGGGAATTCCGAAGACATCGTATGCGTAGAAGAGCAGCTCTTTCTCGAGCAGGCTGCGCTGGCGATACTCCTGGGCACTCTGAGAAAACCAAGTGGAAGGGATGCCCTGGAATTCAGCCCTGTTAACTCTGGGTTGGGGGAGCCCCACATTCTGGGCTATTGCTCCCACTGTGACCTGAGCTTCCTCTCCCACCACCACCGCTATGTCTGTTCTCCAGTGTGGGACAGCAGCCTCACCTCTGCGCTAAGGGTAGCTCTGGCCTGGCACAAGCAACTCGTCTGAGGGTGACCTAACCCCCCATCGTGTCCCCCATGAATCTCCTAGACAGGAGAGCTGAGGCTCTCAGGAGACGTGGAAATAGTCCTCAAAGAAGGAGCGTTCTTTCTTGACTTCCGTAGGGGTTCAAGGCGGAGGCAGGAGACCTAGGGGTTGGGTGACCAATGTGTTATTCACTGATCCTTTTCAGCCACCTCTGACGTTGACACTGTGCTTCTTGTCTTACAGATGGAGACACTGGGGGGCAAGGCGCATAGTTGATGCTACAGGAAAGAAGCAAAGCCCGGGTGCTTTTTCATTAGGCCCCCTGCCTCCCCTGAGACTCTGAACAGACTGGATGGGCCCCTCCCGGAGTTGGGCTGCGGCATCTGGAGCCGATGGCCTGGGCCCTCTGGCCCTTCCCACATGTGCTCACAGGTAGGGCTGACCCAGGGCTGGGAGACTAAGTACCTTTTGGGGGCCACAGCTCTCCCTAGGTGCCCTGCTAGTCTCCAAGCCGCAGGAGGAGGAAAGAAAAGGAAAAGACATCATCAGTTGAAATACAAGATGAAGGCAGTAAGGAAAATGTTAGCAAAACCTCAATGAGTCCTACGTTATCTAGCATATTTACCCAACAGGGAGATAAAAATTTTCTCCTAAGGCGCGTAAGTGATTCACCGAGTGCTAGACACCACGCTTGGGGCGTTCTCTCGTTAAACCCTCTCCCACAGCCCTGAGGCAGCTGCGAAGCAAATCCCATGCCCACGTTTATTTGCTCGGCACTGATTCATGGAGTAGGAGCTACGAGCTGGGAACTGCGCCAGCCCCGAGACAATGCGGGACCCGGGGAGGGATCCGGGTCGCTACTCTCAGCCACAGGCCACCGTGCAAGCTAGCCCAACTCCTGGAGCCTGGATGTTCTCATCTCTAAAATGGGAGAATAGCGTCCCCTACCACGGCCCCCATGGGGAGGAAACAAGATAATGGGGGTTGAACCACACAACCTGTAGACTGGGACAGGGCTCAACAAATACTAGTTACTTTCTTTCGCGAAGGACGGTTCCAGTTAAAAGGGGTTTATTTTCCCTCTCTGCCCCAATTCACTACTATGACCATAAAGTGAGGGGTAGCGAGGGAGGCTCTTAACTCAGCAAGCCAGAGAGACATGGAGAAGTGCCTTCTCAAAGGCAGACTGTCTCCATCTAGTGGCCAAAGAGGACAACTACAAGGTAATGTCCTCACAGGTGAGGAGAGGGCGGGATCATTTCTAGTGGAGACTCCGGGTTCCAGAGCTGGGAAGATGGAACCTGGGTCCCTCCCCTCGGGGCAGGTTGTGATGAGAATCAATGAAATAAAATAGAGGCTATGGAGGAATTTTGCAGACGAGATGCCCCACACATGTGAAAGGTGGCTATCCTCAATAGCAAACTCAGAAAACAACCACACCGGGAAGCAGACTACTGCCCCATCCGCTACCTCCTTCTCTCGGTGAACAGAGGAGAGCTTAGCCCCCCGGGCTGGAGTACAGGCAGCGCAGACCTGTGACGAAAGCATCCTGTGCCCCCTGTGCGGGTGGGCAACACCATGTCTGCGTCTCCCAAGCAGGAGACTCGTGTGTCATTAGACATGAGGAGGGAGGTGTGAACCCCCCACCATTCTGCCAAGGCCATCTCCTACCCCACCTAGTCAGTTCCCCCCTCCAGCCAGTGTCCCCACTTCCTCCACCCAGCAGCTAACCTCAGCACCGCCACAGCAGCCCTGCATCGGTCTCCCCGCGTCTAGCGCCTTCCCATTCTGAGCCTTACACAGCTGGCTCAGCCACTGCTTAAAACCCTTTGAGTGCCCACCACTGCCTGCCTTATGGGACAGAGACCAAAGTCCTTACAGGGCACTCAAGACCCTTCCAAATCTGACCCTCGCGGGTCTCATCTCCTGTAACTCCTCATATCAGCTTGCAGGTATATGGGGCAATTTCCCAGGCCGTCTGCACATGCTGTCCTCCATCTCAGAGGCCCTCCATTGCCTCATTCACCACATGAAGGCTTTTAAAACCAAACGCCAACAGCACTTCCCCTTGCAAAGCCTCCCATGGCTTGCCAGTCAGTCGATTTCTTCCTTCCTCCACTCCAGCTGGCCTCCATGGCCACTCTTGGATTCACTACAGTACTCTCCAAGGTCTGGATCACGCCCCCTTCTGTATCATTAGTCCCTGAGGTGCACTTTAGATGGCACTCAAAAAGACACGAAGGTCATGCCCGTATAGCTAAAAGAGATCCACAAAGTATCGACAGACATAAATAGAAACAGTTTGGTCTCCCTCCCTACCCTGACTTGTAGGCCCCAGCCTCAGGGGTAAGACGAGGCACAGTTTCTTAGCAATCTGTCCACAGAGTTGACGACGCAAAAGGTACATATGTATTTTAAAGAAACATGAGTACAACAGAATAGAATTATAGTTCTAGATCTTTTTTTTTCTTTACCTAGGGTAGTAACACAGAGACCATCTCACACGGGTGCGTAGTAATCGACTCATGCAATTGTCTTGCACACCACGGAATGAATCTACTGCGATTCATTTCGCTGGTTCCCAAATGGGTAGCATTTAGCTTGCTTTGGTTGGTTGCTGTCAGGAGAAAGGTTCTGACACGTGTCCCAGGACACCTGCCTTCCCATCCTTGTGCGACACCGCTTACCGCGGTGGCTCGCCGGAGGCAGAACGGCCGGTTATGGCGCCTGGGTGGCTCAGTGGGTTAAGCCTCTGCCTTTGGCTCAGGTCATGATCTCAGGGTCCTGGGATTGAGTTCTGCATTAGGCTCTCTGCTCAGCAGGGAGCCTGCTTCACCCCCCACTCTGCCTGCCTCTATGCCTAGTTGTGATCTCTCTCTGTGTCAAAAAAGTAACTAAAATCTTTAAAAAAAGATTTGTAATTCCGCTGAAGGGAATTTAGAAAACATAAATGAGCAAAATACAAAAATTACCCATATTCCACCACCTAGAAATAACCACTGTTAACACGTCAGTGCATTTCACTTTGTCACTGGGTCTGCTTGAGAACTGAACTGGGAGTGACGCTGAGGGAAGGAGAGCTCAGAGGAGGGACAGGGAGGAAACAGGCGCAAGGAAACAGGTGAGTGAAAAAAGAATTTAGCTGGAAGTAAAAAATGATAGCTCTTGGCCAAATGGTATCAAATCTCAAAGCAGAGGTGCTGCACAAGGGGGGAAAGGAGTGCCGGCACCGCAGTTCTGTTTCTCCTTCACGACTTAAGACAGCAGACTTCTGGACCCCAGTGGTGGGAGGAAGGCTGCTCCCCGGTTCCTAAGTGACAAGTGTGTCAGTGCACTAAGTGACAAGTGTGTCAGTGCACTTCCGCCTGGTCCCGCCCCCTGCCTGAGCACTGCCAACCCATCCCCCCACCTCCCTCTGTTTGGTCTGGGCTCAGCTGGCAGCTGCCCTAGTGCAAGTCTCTCACCTCACGGGGGCCAATGGATCTGGCTGCTTCTTCTCCAAGCATGGCTGTATAGTAGGCCAGATTCTGGTTCATCACCTCGTCATTGGGGAAGAAGAGGAGATAGGTCTTGGCACATTCAATAGCCTGCGTATAATTCCCAACTGCAAAGCCAAAAAGACATGGCTGAGAAGAGAGCGTCCAATCCTGGGCGCCAGGAACCACTGTCTCGAGTCTCAGCACAGCCCAAGACAGTGATGACACGGGTGTCACTGTGGTCCTGCTACCTACCATAGCTGCCTGATCTGAGGGAGAAGTTCTAGAAGAGTGAGAAGGATAGGAATTACATGAACACAGAAGGCAGAACTGATGTAAGGAACGCAGGGTCCTCTGGCCTGCCTACTACCGGACGCCCATATCTTTACAATTTCACAATTTACAATTAAACACTGGCCTCCTAGTAGACCCATTTCAGGAAGGGCCCCATCTCCCTACCTTGTTTTCCCCACAGACTTTCAGGATATGGGGACACTACAACAGTAAGTGGCCTCTTCCACCGAGCGAGCAAAGCTCACTCGCATGCGTTGTCTCAACTCAACAATAAACACCTCACACTCTCGAATATGCAGTGATGCTTAGCGCACAGTCAGAACTCGGTAAGCACCTGCTGACTTGTTGCTGGTTTGGGTCCTGGCAGCCCCCCCACCCAGAGCATCAGCGCTATCCTGGGACGAAGGGCTGGAAAACGTCCCAGGAGCTGGTTTCAACAGTAGTACGCCCTTGCCTTTGGTCTAACTGAACTCAGATGAAGAGTCAGATTATCAGTGTTCTAGAAGGGACGGGAGAGAGGTCTTAGGTCTCCGTCTCCCAGCTCTCTGGGTGGCTGGCATCGGCTGCTGGGGCCAGTGGCTTGTCACAAAGCAGGCAGGGGTTACCTGGCACCATGCCTCCCGGAGTTCCAGGTCACAGTGAGAAGCCAAACACGCTGATATGCACAGCACCCATCAGCCCTGCCTCCCTTACTTTTGGCCTCCTGCTGGGAAGCGGCAGAGACGGAAGAAAGTAGGCCTTACTGTTATAGTAGGCGAATTGCAGATAATTATAATGTGATGGAAGGAAGTCTTCAAAGGGCTTCTCTCGGCTTGGGTGGGAAGCCAGCTCCGTGACGCAGTTCTGCTTACAGCTAAGGACCTGGATGTAATGATCTGAAAGGAAGCAAAGACAGGGAATAACCATCAGGTCGATCTTTAGCATGCAAATTCTGGGGGACGGGAGCAAATTCAAATGCAAGGAATTTTCAGTCGGATTCCCAGATGTACTAAATTTAGGTTTGAGGTGGTACTGTCTGCATGTGGCCCCGGGAGCCCAGGCTAGCAGTGGAGGGCAGGTGTGGACAGGTGTGGGGGGGTGCAGGGGTGCAGGGGCGGGGAGCAGGGCAGGCACGCGGGGCAGGCTCGCAGACATGCACCTGCTATGGCCTGGAAGAGGTCTGCGTTGTACTCCAGGTAGTTGTAGCCGTCATAGTCGTAGGGCCCCTCGCACAGGGCCCGGCACTCCGCGTCGGCCACCAAGTACTCTTGCAGCGCTGCCTCCAGATGGGCCACGGCTTCATGCGGCTGCTCCTCCGAGTAGAGCCGCACTCCCAGCCGGAACTCGTGCTACTGGGAGGAATGTGGACTCAACTGCCCGCCCGCATACAACCTGGGCCCTCGCTTCCCCACACCCCGACAGCCTGCATCTACGTCCTCATGGCCTGTCTCTCTGTCTCCGGTGAAGGTTAGGGATGGAAAAGGGTGGCCACTGCCTAGTGAAGGCCTTCTGTAAGTGGTCTCCACAGGTTTCTCTGGAAACTCAAAAGCATTAAACTCAATCTAGATAAAAGATACACGGGAGTCCATTGTAATTTTCTTGCACTTCTGTAGGGATAAGAGTGTTCAAAATAAAAGTTTAATTAAAAAGAACTCTTAGAGGGGTGCCTGGGTGGCTCAGTGGGTTGGGCCTCTGCCTTTGGCTTGGGTCATGATCCCAGCATCCTGGAATCGAGCCCCACAGCGGGCTCTCTGCTGGGCGGGGAGCCTGCTTCCTTCCTCCTTTCTCTCTCTGCCTGCCTCTCTGACTACTTGTGATCTGCCTGTCAAATAAGTAATAAAAATCTTAAAAAAAAAAAACAAAAAAAAAACCTCTTAGATGCTAGAATGAGGTCTGTGCTGATGGGAGCAATCCTTCCAGCATAAGGGGGAATTAGGACTGCCACTGATTACAGGATGGGTTTTGCTATCTGTAGGACACAGCCTCCATCCTTGTGAACATAACCATTTCCGTTTGTCACAGAATCACTTAAAAATGTTGTGTGTGATTGTGTGATGTACTAGATGTACACAATCCACTTTTTAAAAAAAGATTTTATTTATTTGACAGATAGAGACCTCAAGTAGGAAGAGAGGCAGGCAGAGAGAGAGAGAGAGAGAAGCAGGCTCCCCTGCTGAGCAGAGAGCCTGACGCGGGGCTTGATCCCAGGACCCTGAGATCATGACCTGAGCCGAGGGCAGAGGCTTCAACCCACTGAGCCACCCACGCACCCCGACTTTTTTTTCTTTTTTTTAAATAGTCTCCACAGCCAGCATGGAGCCCAACAGGGGCCTGAACTCAGGACTCTGAGATCAAGACCAGAGTTGAGATCAAGAGTCTGGCGCTTAATGGACTAAACCACCCAGGTGTCCCTATACAATTTACTTTTAAAAGTCATTTTGAGGGACACTTGGGTGGCTCAGCTGATTAAGCGGCTGCCTTCAGCTCAGGTCATGGTCCCAGAGTCCTGGGATCGAGACCCGCGTAGGGATCCCTGCTCATCAGGGAGTCTGCCTCTCCCTCTTCCTTTGCCTGCTGCTTCCTCTGCTTTGTGCTCTCTGTCAAATAAATAAATAAAAATCTTAAAGAAAAGTCACTTAGATATTATTTGTTTCTGATATCTCTACTTCTAAACTATTAAAACTTATGAGAACAAAAGCTCTTTATAAAATGCCATATCATCACAGACAAAAATCTCTCTTGGAACACAGACTTCTGCTAAACAGAGTAAGAACACTGAGGAATGCTGCACTACTTATAGTAGTGAAAGCAAAAACCTTAACAGTACATTAATACAATTATGCATAAAAGGGACTATCATGCAGCCATTAAAAATTGTATATTCGGGGCACCTGGGTGGCTCAGTTGTTAAGCATCTGCTTCAGCTCAGGTCATGATCCCAGCGTCCTGGGATCCAGCCCCACACTGGGCTCCCTGCTCTGCGGGAAGCCTGCTTCTCCCTCTCCCACTCCCTCTGCTTGTGTTCCCTCTCTCATTGTCTCTCTCTGTGAAATCAATAAAATCTTTTAAAAATTTTATTTTCAAAGAAAATCTGAAGATATGAGAGAAGACTCATGATATAGTGTTAGTTCAGAGGATGATGAAAAATACATACACAATATGACACCATGTTAGTGTCAATGTAACACCAAAATTAAGATCTAGAAGAGTTTTTAAAATAGGCAAAAATAGGGATACCTGTGTGGCTCAGTTGGTTAAGCATCTACCTTCAGCTCAGGTCATGATCCCAGGGTCCTAGGATTGAGTTCTGTATCGGGCTCTTTGCTCAGCAGGGAGCCTGCTTCTCCCTCTGTCTACCCTTCTTCCCCCCTCTCTCTCTCTGACAAATAAATAAATAAAATCTTTTTAAAAAGGCCAAAATATGAATTACTGGTTTTCTTTTTTTAAGGCAGCAGGATTATAATCACTTCCTGTTTTATACTTATCTGCATTTTTCTCTAGTGTTGTACAATGAATGTCTACTACTTCTATAATCAGAAAACAAGCCTAGGGCGCCTGGGTGGCTCAGTGGGTTGGGCCTCTGCCTTCGGCTCAGATCATGATCTCAGGGTCCTAGAATCGAGTCCCGTGTTGGGCTCCCTGCTCAGCCGGGAGCCTGCTTCCCCATCTCTCTCTGCCTGCCTCTCTGCCTACTTGTGATCTCTCTCTGTGTGTCAAATAAATAAAATCTTAAAGAAAAAGAAAACAAGCCTAGGAAATATCAATTGAATAAAAAAAGAATGGGGGAACAAAGTTTTTTTCACCATATGGGGTTTGGACTCAAGATCCTTGAAATCGGCTTCCTTCACTCCAGACATGGTTTGGTAATAGTCTAGGTTCTGCCTCATCTCCATGTGTTCAGGATTGCCCACGAAGAAGGTGTGTGCTGCTGCTACGGCTTTCTCCAACTTGTTGATCTAAGAATAAGACACAAGACCGTAAGCCTCACCTCCAAACCCTGAAGGTTTGTGTCCAAATGCGCAGTCCACAGTAAACAGGAAATCCTAGCCTTCCTGAGCCTTCCACTCCCCAGTTTGCTCCAGACCTTGCCAGCCCCAGAAAACACACCTACTGAAGGAACTACATACCAGAAACCAGGAGCACAGGGCCCTGAGCAGAATTTCAGCCATTTCCCAAATCAAGCTTAGCAATTCTCCAAATCATAGGAGGTAAACTTCCAACAGTGTAAACATTCTATTTTTAAACAAAGGTCATATTCTTGGGGGGAATGCTATGGAAGACTGACTGCCCAAATAATATATTCTCAAGATTCAGAAGTGGCGACTGAGCCACTGAAAAAAGTCTTGAAGGCTTTAAGAATTTAGAAATAGGGAGGAAAGAGCAGTTAATGGTTAGACTGTGCCTAAGGATTTCCCTAGAAGATACTTTTTTTTTTTTTTGCATAAAATATAATCAAGTGTTTTTGACACATTCAAGGAAAAGATGGATGGGTGATGGAAAAATCCTAAGGTTTTATACAAAATCAGGATATGGCATCTTCTGACTCAAAGCCCAGGGCTCATGAGGTTAAAACAAGAGGTTATATTTGCAATGGTATAGATGGAACCAGAGGGTATTATGCTAAGTAAAATAAGTCAATCAGAGAAAGACAATTATCATATGATCTCGCCAATATGAGGAATTGGAGAAATAAGACAGAGGATCCCAGGGGAAGGGAGGGAAAAATGAAACAAGATGAAACCAGAGAGGGAGACAAATCATAAGAGACTCTTAATCTCAGGAAACATACTGATGGCTGCTGGAGGAGAGGGGGCTGGGAGAGATGGGGTGGTTGGGTGATGACCACTGGGGAGGGTATGTGCTATGGTGAGTGCTATGAATTGTGTAAGACAGATGACTGACAGACCTGGAACCCTGTACCCCTGGAACAAATAATACATTATATGTTAATGAAAAAGGAAAGAAACCCACAAGTGGTTATGAAATCTGAGGAGAAAAAAGCATCCCACACACCACAATGACCTCAGCAATGGACTCCAGCCTATCAGTGTTACACGGGTTCTTTAGGTAGAAGCCAAAATAAATCACTGATGATCTAATGATTAACACGGGCTTAAGTGTCAGACAGACCTGTGACAAAGCTAGGTTTAATTAGTCACTTGCTGGGGCTTTAGATACTTAAAGCTTACTCTCTAAACTGAGTCCCTAATCTGCCATCTGGAGCTAAAGCACTCACTGTCTCACAAGCTTGTTGGTAATGTTAAAACGATGCATTAGACATGCAGCTTCTAACACCTGGTCCTGGGTGCCTACAAGTGCACAAAGAATCTTAGCTGGTATTACTAATACGCTAAGAATTTTTTCCTTTTCCTTTTTCCATCAGTACTAGTAAATGCATGCTAAACAAGGAGTCAGCCCTGGCTTTGACCCTAGAATAGGTAGGTGACCCCACATCAATAATCCCCATCTCTGTCCCTGTTTTGTTAACTGTACAATTAGAAATCCTCACAAGTCTGTCCCTTTCATGGATTTATTCTCCTGCCCTTATCTTTGTGCATTGCTCATGCATTTCCCTGGTCTCTCTCACCTTCTCTCTGCACCCCAGTCCTTCTTTAGTCCCTAAGCACCGAGGCACCAAATTTCCTCTCAAATGGACAACCAGCTCATCTCTTAATGGTTAGCCCTGCCAGCACTTTCTCCTTCTCCCAAGGCTTATTGCACATTCCAGAACTCGCATTCTAAAAGCTGAGTCTGACACAGGCTCCTGAAGCCTGCAGAACTCTCTTAGCAGTCTGGCCTCACTTTACCTGGAATGGCCATCCTTCCTCTCCTCTAGTGATATTTGGGATCGACTTCAATTGTCACCTCTTCTTTCAGTCTCCCTTGTTTCTCTGAGACGAAGCTAGATTCTCCCTCCTTTGTGCTCCCACAGCCTATGTACACACACTTTTAATAGCCTTTTCTGAAGTGATTCTTACTAGGGAAGTGATATAAGTCAAAACAATATAAAGTCAAGTGTTTCAATGACCTGTACCAGAATTGGAAAGTAGCAGGTATTCAGGAAACGATAGTCAAAGAATCTGAGAGCGTGCTGTTAAGTGACAAGACCAAAGACGTGACCCACGTGTTTTGGTCTCAAATACGGTACTTTTCCCAGTAACAAGGAGGAATGTAAGCAAACTGTGTAAGCAAAATGCTTGTGCAGAGGCGGAAGTGTGTGGTCCCCACGGTTCCTTAAGTCTCTCTTTAGATGGAACTGAAGGTCTGTTAAACTATGGATGTAACAATATGCAACATAGCTCCTTCTTCCTATCCCCTCCCCCAGTAAAATGGGGCTAATAATAGCACTTACCTTACAGGACATTGACAGGATCTGGGCAAATAAATCAATAAACACAAAGTACTAAAAACAGTGCCTGTTAGTATGTGCTGGTTATCATCACCATCACCGTCATCATCATCACCATGCATGCCAGGGGCACTCCAAATATATGCAGGCACTTGGACTTAAGCCACTCTGGAATTCCTAAAAAAACTCATTTTCTTTGAAAACCTGGCAATAGCTGGAGGGTCCCGCTACAGGGAGTGGCCAGACAGCCCCTACTGGCGACGTGGCAACCTCACGTCCTGAAAGAGCTGCTGGACTCGGGCAGCAGGAAAAGCATCACTGAACAGTCAACCGGAAGGAAGATATTGTAGAAAGGTCCTAGCTTCTCACTCGGGCACTTACAATGAAATCTGGATGAGAGACCCAAGCTGCCGCTTTAGTTACCTCTAGGAGGCCTCCCGGGAACACAAGGACAAGTTTTGCTAGGTCCATGCCTTAACCCCAAGCTGGACCTTTGGGGCTATCATCTGCCTATGCGAACCGGGCGAAGCAGGTTTCCCAGCAGGGTCCCTGTTTTCCCCGGGTCCGAGGAGAGGTCTCCGGCCAGGAGGCTACCTTCCCTCTCCGCGGGCACTTCCCCGGCCCCCCAAGTTCGCCCGGGTCATCTGCAACCGCGCCCAGAAGGATCCCCGCCGCCCAGGCCCCCGCAGGTCTGCACCTTGAAGTAGGCGACCTGCAGGTAGTTGTAGGGGCTCCGCTTGCGGAACTCCAGCTCCAGCTCCTCGCTGAGCGAGTGGGAGGCCGGCGGCCCGAGGCAGCGGCGCAGGCAGGCGGCGCGGCGCAGCAGGCCCCCAAAGAACCGCAGGTCGTGCAGGGCGTTGGCTCCCGAAGACTGCGCCGGGCTCGGGGACAAGCCGGGGTCCAGCTCCCACGGGAGGTCGGCGGCACAGCGGGTGCGGCAGCGCAGGCGGAGGGCGCGCAGGGCGGCCCGCGAGCGCAGCGCCCGCTCCATGCTCAGTACCACTCCCGCCCAGTCCCCGCGCGCGTAGGCCGCGGTCCCCTCCGCGAAGAGCAGGTCAGGCGCCGCCATGTCCCATCCCGCCTCGGACTCGACCTCGGCCCGGGAGGAAGCGGCGGCGACGGCCAGCAGTGTGGTCAGCAGCCTCAAGGCGCGTGCAGCCATTGCCTCCTAAAACCTAACGGGACAGCCAGCCACCCGCCACGGAGGCCGGAGTCCCACCCCCGAGGAGTCCCGCCCCTGAGTGGAGCCCCGTCCCGCCCTTGCCAGGCAGCGCATGCCCAGGAAGCTTGCACCTCCTTTTCGGCCTACCACAAGCCTGGACCCCGCCCCTCAGCGGAGCTCTGGGCCTTGGCCGGGGCCCCGCCCCCAGGCTCTGGTGATGCTCCTCGGCCGTGATGTCCAATGGACGGTGAACACGGAAGCTCCGCCCACGGGCCTTTATGCGCATGCTCTTCCGCCTCCTGACGAGAAGGTGGTAGGGAGCTTCAGGTGTTGTCATGGAGGACGCCAAGAGGCTGGGGCAGGCGGAGGAGGTCCCCGAAAACCAAAGAGTTCAGCCGGCGACAGGTCGGGGAGGTAGGCAGGACGGGAGTCCGGCCGGGGAAAGAAGCCCTCACGGAGCAGCTAGTCTCCCGGGTTGCGCGGGAGGCCGAGGGCGGGCGCTCACGGGCTGTGTTCCTGGGTATGTGTCGCAGGAGCCCTGGTGGAGCGCACCGCGACCCCCGGCGGCCTGGCCCTGGTGAGCCCCTACCATACCCACCGGGTCGGGGACCCCTTAGACCTCGTGGCGCTCGCAGAGCAGGTGCAGAAGGTGAGGAAGTGCGGCTGGGGAAGTAAATTACCGTCTTGGTTCACGTTTGGCCCTGCGTCTTAGGACTGGGACCTCAACAGCCACCTGGCGTGGGGTAGCATTTGTTTTGTCTGCATTGTACAACACGGGAAAACCGATTGCCCTTGACTCGAACTCTGAACTTCTGAGACCAAAGTCTCCTTCAGCTGCAACATGAGTGCCCGTATTCTTTGGCGGGAAGTTTTGCACGCACTTCCAATATTCAGTATTTCATTTGGGCCCTAGGACAGCCCTGGAAGGTAAGAAGTACCTAGGTTCTTCTTCCCATTTTATGGGTGAAGAGAAGTTTCCGTGGAAGTTTCGGGATCACTCTAACGCAGATTCTGCAGGTATAGTCCACTTACTTTAAACTGCCTCCCGTATAATCTTTATCTGTGACCTCAATGCTTTTAGAACGTAACATCTTCTGGAAGGACAAGGACTCTTAAGTTTTGTCCTGTGCTGTCATTCACTGGACAACATTCCCAAGCCCAGTGCTTAGATATGCATTGCCAAAAGTAAAAAAAAAAAAAAGAGAGAGGAAATGTGAAATAACAGAAAAAGCATTGGAAGTTTGGACACATGAGTGTTAATCCCCCTTTAGAGGGTTTTTTTGTTTGTTTGTTTCATTTGTTAAGTAGGCTCCACACCCAGTGTGGAGTCCCATGCAGCTTGAACTCACCCAGTTGAGATCAAGACCTGAGCTGACATCAGAAATCTTTCTCCTAACCAGCTGAGCCACCAGGCAGTGCCCCACCTTTTGGTATTTTTTTTTTAATAATTTTCTATTTTTTATAAACATATATTTTTATCCCCAGGGGTACAGGTCTGTGAATCGCCAGGTTTACACACTTCACAGCACTCACCAAAGCACATACCCTCCCCAATGTCCATAACCCCACCCCCCTTCTCCCAACCCCCTCCCCCCCAGCAACCCTCAGTTTGTTTTGTGAGATTAAGAGTCATTTATGGTTTGTCTCCCTCCCAATCCCATCTTGTTTCATTTATTCTTCTCCTACCCACTTAAGCCCCCATGTTGCATCACCACTTCCTCCTATCAGAGAGATCATATGATAGTTGTCTTTCTCCGCTTGACTTATTTCGCTAAGCATGATACGCTCTAGTTCCATCCATGTTGTCTCAAATGGCAAGATTTCATTTCTTTTGATGGCTGCATAGTATTCCATTGTGTATATATACCACATCTTCTTTATCCATTCATCTGTTGATGGACATCTAGGTTCTTTCCATAGTTTGGCTGTTGACATTGCTGCTATAAACATTTGGGTGCACGTGCCCCTTCGGATCACTACGTTTGTATCTTTAGGGTAAATACCCAGTAGTGCAATTGCTGGGTCATAGGGCAGTTCTATTTTCAACATTTTGAGGAACCTCCATGCTGTTTTTGAGAGTGGTTGCACCAGCTTGCATTCCCACCAACAGTGTAGGAGGGTTCCCCTTTCTCCGCATCCTCGCCAGCATCTGTCATTTCCTGACTTGTTGATTTTAGCCATTCTGACTGGTGTGAGGTGATATCTCATTGTGGTTTTGATTTGTATTTCCCTGATGCCAAGTGATATGGAGCACTTTTTCATGTGTCTGTTGGCCATCTGGATGTCTTCTTTGCAGAAATGTCTGTTCATGTCCTCTGCCCATTTCTTGATTGGATTATTTGTTCTTTGGGTGTTGAGTTTGCTAAGTCTCTTATAGATTTTGGACACTAGTCCTTTATCTGATATGTTGTTTGCAAATATCTTCTCCCATACTGTCAGTTGTCTTTTGGTTTCCCCGCCTTTTGGTATTAACTTGCATGTGACTTGAAGCAAATTACTTTTCTTGGGCTTCACCTTCTTTTTAAAGATTTATTTATCAGAGAGGGAGAGAATCTTCAAGCAGACTCCCCACTGAGGGCATTGTGGGTCCCGGGACCCTGAGATCATGACGTGAGCCAAAATCAAGCATCTCATGCTAACCCACCCATGCACCCCTTGACTTCAGTTTCTATATCTGTAAAATGCAGGGTTTCAACTAGGAGAGCTTCTGGAGCCAAAGCTGTGAAAAAGCAAATTCCATGTAATTTCTACAACTTTTAGTTGTAGAACCCTCTTTAGAATGTAGATACATAGGCCTGCTGCTTTAATGCTTCTGATATCCCTTCATCCTTGTATGCACTCTTGCATTGGCCTTGGTTATATTCAGAGGTCTTTATTTTGCTTAAAAATATTTAATTACTAATGTGCTCAAATTCCATCTCTGTATTTCAGGGTGGTTTTTTTTTTTCTTTTAAGATTGATTGATTGATTTTAGAGAGGCAGAGCTCTCGAGAGAGCACACCTACACAAGTGGGAAGGGCAGAGGGAGAAGGAGGGAAAGACTCTCAATCAGACTCCATCCATGCTGAGTCTGGAGCCCGGTGCAGAGCTCGATCTCATGACCCTGAGATCACAACATCAGCTGAAACCAAGTCACCCCGCCCCCCCCCCGGGTGTTTTGTTTTGTTTTTAATTAAGACATTTTCAAATGCTTAGGAAGGTGCCTTTGATTCAAGCAAGTTAGGGAGCAAAGTATAACTTTTATGGATTAGGAGAATTTCATGTCTCTTTAATTAGATCACTTATTGGGAGGGAGGCAACCAGGCCCAAAGGTTAGGCAAACATTTTCATAAGTTACCGAGTGACCATCGTGTTTATTAGAGTAGCCGGAAGCAGAGACGTAACACTGTTTTTGCCCTACAGCATATAATCTACAGATTATACAGAGGCTGCATTATTCTGCTGCTTGTTTTTTTCCAATATTATCGATATTGAGCCTCTGAATTAAAAACACTAGAGACAAACAGGTTGAATCAAGCATATTTACTGACTGTGTCTTGAAATGTACTTTCTAGCAGGACTGACAGCTGATAACGCCATTTTGGTATTAATGTGTGTTCAGAAAACACACGGGCCAGTATTAAGGCATGAAATTTGGAATGGACTGATTTGTGTTCAGATCTTCAACTGCCATTTATTAGCTGTGAACTCTTGGACAGGTCGCTTCACCTGAGTATCAATTCCTAAAATGAGACTGAAATAATCTCCAACTTCATAAGATGTTAAAAAAAACTAAATGAGATAATTTTTCTGAAGAGCCTCACAATGATTGGGACCAGAGTTCGTGTTTAGTAATTATCAGTACTTTTCTCTTCATTTCTGTTTGAGTTAGGGTCTTTTGTTTACAAGGAAGAGATTTGCTGCTAACCCCCTTAAGAAGAAGAAGACGAATAATGAGGCCATTCCACTCCTAACCTAGAACTCTTAGCTCTAGAAACCACCTACTTTCTCAGCTTGACCATAGGTGCCTCATTCTCCTTGGAACAAAATGCAGCGCTTTCACCATGGGCCTTAAGGCCTTGTGTGATCTGGTCCCCCCCCCCTCCCCCCCCCCCCCGCCTTTAAAGATTTTATTTATTTGACAGAGAGAGATTACAAGCAGGCAGAGAGGCAGGCAGAGAGAGAGGAGGAAGCCGACTTCCCGCTGAGCAGAGAGCCCGATGCGGGGCTCAATCCCAGGACCTTGAGATCATGTCCTGAGCCAAAGGCAGAGGCTTTAACCCACTGAGCCACCCAGGGGCCTCCCCTGCCCCCCCCCCCCCTTTTGACAACCCCCTCACTAACTACTCTTCAGACACATCTTCAGTTTTTGCCTGGTTGGCCTTTTCCTTTTGTTCAGACCTAAGTCACATGTCACATCCTTGGTGAGGTCTTGTCTGTAGAATGGCTCTACCCCACCCCATCCAAATGAAGTATTATTAAATTGAATTTGCCTCTAGGCTACACATATTCCAATCCCTACAATCCTCTTCACTCCCTGTTACTACACCAGTTACTTCACTCATTACCTTTGATCTCCTTCTACCACATAATTAAGAGTTATTTCCTTCATAATAGTGCATCATTATTCTGAGTCCATATAATATTAGCTCTAATTGTCTTTCTTGTTGGTGTCTGTATTACTCACCAGAGCTGTGGTGTTCATTATGTAGCTTTTACCCACATATGGTGAGTACTTGGAATGTGTGGTTAGTGCAGTTGAGAAACTGAATTTTAAATTTTATGTAATTTTAACTAATTTGCATTTTAAAATCTGATAATTGATTCCATTATTGGACACTCTTAAGTATATTTGGAACAAGCTGAGTATGTTAATTGACTCTTTGAACTATAATTTTATACAGATTGAGGATTTCTGACCAAAATTTGGCATCCCAGTTGATAGTATGGGGGTATACAAAACATACTTAGTATGAATAATAAAATATCTAATTAAAATTGTTTTATACTGATTAAATGTTGGAATGATAAAGTAGTTTGATATATTGGGTTAAGTATATTATTAGAATTAATTTTACTTATTTTTACTTTTAACACAACTGCTAGAAAATAAAAAATTACATATGTTACTTGATTCATATTCTAAAGGCTGGTGTTTTCGGCTGTAATCTTGTCAGAGGTGGGCCCTCTTTCTCTGCTTTGCCCGTGCGCTCAGGGCCTGGCATGGGGTCTGACACACAGTGGTTGCTCAATCTGTATTTGTGGAACAGATAAGTGATTGACCCTGTTTATTAACAGGTTTGCTTGTGTTTTCGCATGATAAGTCAGGTACTGCCTTATACCTGACTTTAACCTTGAGCGTCCTTAACTAACCAGCAAATTCTCTTGATATTCTCTTGATAGTTTTTCGTTCTAGTTCAACCTCCTAATTTCTTTTTTTTTTTTTTAAAGATTTTATTTATTTTATTTGACAGAGATTACAAGTAGGCAGAGAGGCAGGCAGAGAGAGAGGGGAGGAAGCAGGCTCCCTGCTGAGCAAAGAGCCTGATGCGGGGCTCGATCCCAGGACCCTGGGATCATGACCTGAGCCGAAGGCAGAGGCTTTAACCCTCTGAGCCACCCAGGCGCCCCAACCTCCTAATTTCTTCTCCTTAACTTAATTGTATACCACTGGACATTAATCAGCTTTTTTGAAAGTAAACTGGAATTCTGACAGATTTCTGATGCCTGAGTGATGACCCTTCCCAGTACATAAATTGGTCACACCTGTCTCTCTGGCTTTGAAAATTATTTATTTTAAGCAATTTCAGTTGCCTTCAGTTGCGTTTCCTAGTACATGACAGGCAGTTGCCTGTGTACATTATAACTTTGTTTCAGGTCTACATACTAGTGCTATCTTTAAAAATACATTTGAAGTAACAATTAGGAATACAAATAAGTTAAAATTTAATAGTTTAATTTAATTTAATAGTTTAATAAGTTAAAATATAGGTAGTTTTGATGTAAATAATTTAGCCGAGGTATTGGTCAGATTAATAGGTAGTTTCTGTATATAAATTACTACATAAGAGGTGATAAGAGCCCTATCACAAGTATCTTTGGATTTTTATTGTAAGACCTGTCCCTGCTTTCAGAAACACTTAAGCATGAGAAAATAGAGGGAGGCCTGAGGAATGAGTGGGTTTAATCAGGCACAGAGTAAGGAGGAGAACATGTTACATGTATCAGTGTATGTGGTAGCACATGGGAGTAGGACATGGAGGAGGACTGAAGTGCAGTGGTGACTAGAATATAGAGTGAAGAAGGGAGAAAGCTATGGGACATGGAAGAGGAGGAGGACCTTTCTGTGGTGTGGGGCCATGTCAGGGGAGACTTCTCATTAGCAGTGCTGACGACGGCAAGGAGTGGGCGCTCGTGGGGTTATGGGGAGGACAGGAAGAATATTAGGCATAAGCGAAGATGTTGAGGTGACTCCTCACTCTGGGCTCTAAATAAGAACATTGTAGAAGTCTTATCCTTTTTCCACCTACCCTTTGCTTTTGTGTCACCTTTAGGCTGATGAATTCATCCGAGCAAATGCCACCAACAAACTGACCGTCATAGCTGAACAAATCCAACATTTACAAGAACAAGCCAGGAAGGTAAGTAACGGCTTTTAGGCAGGCATTCATTTTCTTCATTTAATTCACAGTATTGACTGATCTCACTTATAATCATTTAACTTATTTAAGTCTTCAGTACCTTCTAGAAATAGAGAAGTATTGAGTGAACTAGAACAGGCTCAAGAGGTTATGTACAAGATAAGCTTTTTCACTGGGAGACAGTTTCAGTGAGGCGAAGCATTTTGAGGGGGAAGATAGGTTCTCAGTTATAAAAGAAATGTACTTACCACAGAAAAACAGGAAAGAAATTGAAAAGCTATTCACAGCCAGTCGTGTTTGACATTTTAAAATATAATTCTTTTAAAGGCATTTTTACAGTTTAGTAGCAGTCTTAATTTTGTGTCTTCAGAACCATCTGAATCCTAGTAGTGACTAATTGCTATGGGGGAGCAATTCCTAAGCATTGAGGAATTTCCAGATTTTGACTGGGATAATCACCAAGTGTGAGTGCCTGTTACACCTAATACTTAACTTTTTACATTTCTGCGGTTCTTAGATACTGGAAGACGCTCACAGAGACGCTGACTTACATCATGTAGCTTGCAATATAGTAAAAAAACCTGGCAACATTTACTACCTTTATAAACGGGACAGTGGTCAGCAGTATTTTTCTATTATTTCTCCAAAGGTAAGAACATTTATTTTTTTACTGGTAGAAATGGCTGTCGTTAGCTTTTGTTTATCACAATATTAATATATCATTATGAGAAACTTGTCAACAAGTACCCAGTGACATTTTTTATATTTCAAAGATTTTTTTTAGATAGACAATATTTAAGATAATTAATAAAATAAGTTGGGCTTGAATACTATTGAATTTTTTACTGAAGAACCCAGCTCTTATTTTTTTCAAATGAATATGATACATCAAATTGAGGGCAGAGGATGTTTCTTTTCTTACTGTCTTTGAAAAAAAATTACCCCCCTTCTTGTTTTTTGTGTTTTGTGTTTTTCTTTTTTACAGTGAGCATTTTGAAACAACTAATAATAACATTCTTTTAAATTTCAATGAAATAAAGTACATTTTTACTTGACAATATATATATTCTCAACTTTGGAAAATACCAGGCAGTGTTTCTGTTTGTAAAAAAATAACAGCTTCATCTTGCTAACTGGTGATATTTCTGTTTGGGGAAAAAAAAAAAGCTTCATCTTGCTAACTGATGATTGGGATATATTGAGAATTATCCAAAAGGATCATGTGCATATGGGTCTACATATTTATAAAATAATCTCAAAACTTTTCAATTGTGATATTGAAAGTTATATAAAAGTCTCATGTTTTTCTGCCATGTTTATAACTGGATGGCATATACTTTTGAAACAAAATATATCCAGGCCAACCAGTAATGACCATTAATTTCCTAATAAGCAGAAATAAAATGAATTATTCAAGGGTTTTTTTTTTTTTAAGATTTTATTTATTTATTTGACAGAAAGATCACAAGTAGGCAGAGAGGCAGGCAGAGCGAGAGGGGGAAGCAGGCTCCCTGCTGAGCAGAGAGCCTGATGTGGGGCTCGATCCCAGGACCCTGGGATCATGACCTGAGCCTAAAGCAGAGGCTTAACCCACTGAGCCACCCAGGCGCCCCTACTCAAGGGTTTTTTAAAAAAGTTTATTTTTGCACAAAAATCTACTCTGGTCTTTGAGAAAAATGTAGGCATAGGGTTAATAAATGTTTTCTAGAAAATTAGAGGTATTGTGAGCCCAGGCATGACTCTTAGAAAAAATATACATGAAAAATACACTTAAATTGTTTTACAGTCATTATCTCTGTTAAGACAGGGATCTCATGTGTGATGCAATGAGGATGATTCTGACTGGTCTGAAGGGAAAAACCAAAAAAGAAGTTTGTGACATAAAATGAGGAAACGTACCTAATTTCTTTACCTCCTACCCTGATGAGAACTGACTCCTTTGCCTTCTCTAGGAATGGGGGACGGGTTGTCCACATGACTTCCTTGGTGCCTACAAGCTACAGCATGACTTGTCCTGGACTCCGTATGAGGACATTGAGAAACACGATGCCAAAATCAACACAGTGAACAAGTTGCTAAGCCAGTCAGCAGCTCTGCCTCCAAGCACTGAACCCACCTTCGGGACTGACTGAGAGTGGACACTCATAAACAGCTCTCACAGCAAGGTCCTGTCACCTCCTTGTTGCCCTCACTCTCCGCCTTGATGGGAGGTGGTATGCGAATTAAGGTTTTGTGGGTGAATCATGAACTTGTTGAGTAGAGACCCTGTGTGGGGCACCTGGGGGGCTCAATTGGTTAAGTAGTTAAGTGTCTGCCTTCGGCTCAGGTCATGATCCTGGGGTCCTGGGATCAAGCAGGGAGTCTGCTTCTCCCTCTGCCTCTCCCCCATCTCACGTGTGTACTCACTCAGTCTTGCACACACACTCTTTCTCTCACCTCTCCTCTCTCAAATAAAATTAAAAAAAGAAAAGAGACCCTGTGTGAATATAAATGCTATCAGTATTACTTTTAGTTAGGATGGTAATGAATCCTGTCAGTCTCTTTGGATCCTCTCTGGGTCACAGGTACCCAGCAAGTCACTTTCAGAGTATTGGCCAGTGTCCTTTCCTTCTCCTTTATCTCCAGCTGTTCTCCCACAAGTCAGAGTATTAGAAAAAGAAGAGTCCTTTTCTCACATAAAGTTTGGTGAGACATTTTCCAGAGAAGACTTTTTTTTGGTCTTTTTGTACCTGAAGTGTTTGAGTTTGGGTTGAGGTTGAACACGGGGAAAAAAAAGAGGCAAACCATGAGAGAGACTCTTAACTGTAAAGAACAAACTGAGCTAAGTAAAATCTTAAAAAAAAAAAAAAAAAAAGATAGGGGCGCGCCTGGGTGTTCAGTTGGTTAAGCAGCTGCCTTCAGCTCGGGTCATGATCCCAGCGTCCTGGGATCAATCCCCGCATCAGGCTCTCTGCTCAGCAGGGGGCCTCGTATACCCTCCCCTCTGCCCTCTGCTCTGCCTACAGAGAGATAGAGATATCTCTCTGTCAAAGAAATAAATAAAATCTTAAAAAAAAAAAAAAAAGAAGAAACTAAGGGTTGTTGGAGGGAGGTGGGAGGATCGGGCTAGATGGGTGTTGGGGATTGAGCAGTGCATCTGTTGTGATGAGTCCTGGGTGTTGCACGTTAAGTGATAAATCACTAAATTCTACTACTGAAACCAATATTGCATATATGTTAACTAACTAGAATTTAATAAGAAACTTGAAAATTAAAAAAAAAAAGTTGGGGTCAAGGCTAGTTAGCCGTTAGTGCAGCTCTGGCACAGGACGTGGCTAGAACCTGACAGGGTCACCCAGGTGACCCATCACTCCTTTCACAGGGGAACGCTTTGACAAGTCAGCTGTAAAAGCCTCTGTTGGATATGGCCTTGGGGACACGTGCACACGCGTGCATGCGTGCACACACACACACATATTAGTGGTACAGTAGTTGATTCTGACTGCAGAAGGTTCCCGAGGTTTTCACAAGCTCCTGACCTGCATTCTAATAACACATTTGGAACCGGTGCTTATTAGTCGTCTGTTGCTGCACACATGACCAAAAACATGGTAGTTCAAACCAGCACACGTTTATGGTCCCCTAGTTTCTCTGGGTCAGGAGTTGATGCACACTTCCCTGGGCCCTCTGCTTCAAGGTTTTCACAGACCGCAATCCCATGGTTGGCCAGGGCTGGGTTCTCATCTGAAGGCTGGAGAAGGGCCTGTCTCCCAGCTCACTTAGGCTGTTGGCAGAATTTCAGTTCCTCAAGGGTGTTGGACTGAGTTTGTTGACTCTTATTAACCCCAAACTGACTTCAGTTCCTTGGCACATGGGTCTCCCTGACATGGCAACTTGATGAAAACCAGCAAGGACGAGTCTGCCAGCAGGATGAAAGTGCCAGTATTGTGTAGTCTTCCTCACGGGAGTGACAGTTCATCCTTTGGCTGTGTTCTGTCTGTAAGAAGCAAGTCAGAGGCAGGCCCACGCTCGAAGGAGGGAAGTACACAAAGGCAGGAATGCTGGAAGGCAGAAATCATTGGAATCCCTGCCACAGTGCTCAGTTGAGAGGGAGAAAAGAAGGTCCTGGGAAAAAGAGGCAGTATTACCAAGTGGCTAAGCATGGTAGTGTTCAAGTCACAGATCTGGACCTGGACTCAGGTCTGACAAAATCACCTTCCCAGCTGGTATCCCCACTTCCTCATGGATCCCTTCTCCAATCCATTCTGCACACAGTCATCAGCTTGGGCTTTTTAAAATACAAATCCTCCTCACTGGAGAAAAAAAAAAAAAAAAAAAAGTCCTGCCGTTCAGTAAGGTGCGCTTCCCGCACTGACCACCAGGTAGTGCCATTGCTCTTTGCTCTTCCGCCAATTAACCAAGCTTCGGGAAAGTCCATGGCAAAGTGAAGTGATTTTGGAGGTAGCATCTCAGAGTGAGGAACTAGCACGCACTGGCTATAGACAGTAACCATTTTCCATTCACCCAGCCATTTACCCATTCAACCATTTTATTTTTATTTTTGTAAGATTTTATGTATTTATTTGACAGCACAAGCAGAGGGAGAGGGAGAAGCCGACTCCCCACCGAACAGAGAGCCCAATATGGGGCTCAGTCCCAGGACCTGGGACCATGACCTGAGCCAAAGCAGACTCTCAACCAATTGAGCCACCCAGGCACCGCCCGCCCACACTCCATTCAACCATTTTATAAGTATTAAGTGCCTTCTAGGATCCAGGTTTTGGAGAAAACACAGCTGAGTAAAACAGGCACCTGTGTCCAAGGAGCTCTCAGCCTAGTGGGGGAGAAACCGAGTCAACAATTACAATGTGGAATAAAAAGGGCTATGACAGTGGTATGCATGGGATATGCAGCACCACATCAGGGTACCTAACTCAGCTTGGAGAATCTGGGAAGACTTCTTGGAAGAGCAGACGCCCATGTAGGTATTGAAAAACAAGAGGGGCGCCTGAGTGGCTCAGTGGGTTAAAGCCTCTGCCTTCGGCTCAGGTCATGGTCCCAGGGTCCTGGGATGGAGCCCCACATCGGGCTCTCTGCTCAGCAGGGAGCCTGCTTCCTCCTCCCTCTCTGCCTGCCTCTCTGCCTACTTGTGATCTCTGTCTGTCAAATAAAGAAAAAAATCTTTAAAAAGGGAAAAAAAAAAAAAAAAAAAACAAGAGTTAGAGCTTGTTTGGAGACCCTGACTGTCCTCTGCAGGACAGTTGTCTTTGGAGTTTGGAGTAGGGTTCATTTATTTGTGAATGAAGAAAGGGATCTCCATTTAACAAGCCGTGTTAACCAAACCAGTCCCGGCAGGCAAGAGGGTTGGGGTGAGGTAAGCCCTGGCTAGAAAACTTACTTCTAATAGCTAGGAGATAAGTAGTTGAAGAATGGTAGGAAAAGGGATTCCAGACTATGGAATATATGACATCTGGGGAGCTGCAGCCAATTTAAAGTGAAGAATGCAGGCCAGGGGCCACAAGAGAAGGTTTAATTGAAAGATTTGGGGTAGGGAGTTGGTAATATTGGCCTTCTGACATCAGAGGATGAGGGTAGGGAAGATGAGTAGGAGCTTCCAACCCTAGTCTAGGCAAGCAATGGTGAAGGTCTGAGCGAAGGGAGCAGTGATGGAATGAGACATACAGTTTCATCAACTGTAAGATGTACTGTTCTTCTCCCACGTTTTAATATCTCTGGAACTTGGATGCTTCTAAAAGTCAGTGGCATGTCACAGTTTCAGTGGCAGCATTTTTTTCTTTCTTAGAACTGCAGAACATAATGGTGTGTCTCACGTGTCTTAGAAGGGTTGGCGTCTTGGATTTGATGGAAGTATGGCATTTTTTTTTTTAAGACTTTATGTATTTATTTGACAGAGAGATCACAAGTAGGCAGAGAGAGGGGGAAGCAGGCTCCCTGCTGAATAGAGAGCCCAATGCTGGGCGCGATCCCAGGACCCAGAGATCATGACCTGAGCTGAAGGCAGAGGCCTAACCCACTGAGCCACCCAGGCACCCTGAAGTATGGCATTTTGAAGCCACAATAGACTGCATCTTGTTAACTAATAAGATGGCAGGGGATGACTGACAAGAAGGACTCTCAGATAATGCTTGAATTTCTAGCTTGAATGCTGATATGGATGGTGGGGTTCCACTCAACAAAACAGGGAAGGGGGAGACATCCCTGATACTTCCCAGAATGATGAGTGATCTGTATTTGCTTTATTAGCTCACCATGCTGGCCCTGTCCAGGCTCACTGGGTGTGAGTAGCAGCTGACTACACCTCCCTTTCTCCATCCTAGCTGTCTGGAAGGAGGGTTTGCTATGTCCTTAGCTTCTCAAGTTACCTGTCAGTCCACAGGCATTGAGAGTATTGGTGTTGTAGATACCAAGATGATAAATACAGCTTAGTGAGCTTTTATTCTGCCAAGCATATCATTATCAGATTTAATTTTCATATAACAACTGTCTATGAGGTATATAGTATCCTTGTTTTAAGATTTTATTTATTAGAGCATGAGAGAGAGCAAGAGAGCAAGCACAAGTGGGGCTATAAGGGTAGAGGGAGAAGGAGAAGTGGACTCCCCATAGAGCAGGGAGCCCAACATGGGGCTTGATACAGGACCCTGGGATTATGACCTGATCCACAGGCGTATACTTAACTGACTGAGCCACCCAGGCACCAATAGTATCTCTGGTTTTTTGTTTTGTTTTGTTTTTAATATTTTATTTATTTATTTGACAGAGATAACAAGCAGGCAGAGAGGCAGGCAGAGAGAGAGAGGAAGGGAAGCAGGCTCCTTGCTGAGCAAAGAGGCTGATGGGGGGCTCCATCCCAGGATCCTGGGACCATGATCTGAGCCGAAGGCAGAGGCTTTAACCCACTGAGCCACCTAACCACCCTAGTATCTCTGTTTTAAAAAGCGGGAACATCTGCCCAAAGATTAAGCAACAGGCCCATGGTTATATAGATCGAACAGTCCTGTTTGATTCAAGTCTGCCTATAACCAGTCCTAGGGGATCCCAACATAGTCGTGTAAGGAAGTTAAAACACGAAAGTGACAGTAAGCTGTGCTTATGGGATGCTATTGGAGGCATTCCCTTGGGTGTGTAGTGATGAGCATGGAGGGGCTGTAGATCAAGGCCCAGAGAAGTTAAGTAACTTACCCAAGGGGATGCAACTCCTAAGCGGGGGAGCCCATGTTTCTGGCACTAAAGCCTGTGCAAAACCCTCATGCACAAGATGGGGTTCAGCCCTTAAGGAGCTGGAGCTTGGGAGGAAGGAGCTACAAGTGCCTGGAGTAGTTATTTCTAAAGAAGTTTCTGATTCAGTGGACCACCCTCTACTTGAAAGCTCGTTTCTTCATTTTTATTCGGGATATTAGGATCTCCTGCCTTTTTTCCCACTTTGCTGGCTACGCCTTTTCTGTCTCCTGACACCTAGCATTTGGATTGCTCTGGGGCCTGTTCCTTAACCCTCTTTTCTTCTCCCTGTTAGAGGATCTAATCCGTCCCCAGGGATCACATGCCACCCCCATCCTGCTGACTCAATAGCCTGCCTCCAGCCCTGGTCTCTCCCCAGCTTCACGCAGCCTTGTCTATCAACGGCCTCACTTGACGTCATTACAACCCTAACGTGTCCAAACCCGAAGTCTTGAATTCTGCCCCAGACGTGTTTCATCATGAGCCCCTCTCCCGCCATCAACACCTCGCTCCCTCTGTTTTTTGAGGCCAGAAGTCTAAGTTATCCTTGATTCTGCTTGTTCTTCCCACAGCAGTCAGCAGGTCTTCTCAGCCATCTTCAAAATATTATCACAAATCTGACAGCTTCAGCCCCTGCCCCTGGGGCCAGACCACCGGTAACTCTGGCCTGGGCTAGCGCAGTGGCCTCCCAGCTCTGCTCCCTGCCCTCTTTCTCCCCCTGCTTCAGTCTAGCTCCACAGAGACTGGGGACATCGTCCTTTACAAAGAGAATTCGGGGCATATCCCCACTCTTTAAAAATGACCCAACGATTTCTCAAAACACTTGAACAGAATCCAAGCCTCTTGCCAAGGTTCTGTGGGAGCGTTCTCCGTACCCGCCCTGTTCCCGATGACCTTGTCCTTTCAACAAATCAAGCTCATGTCTGCTTCTGAGGCTTTGCATTCCTGCCTACAAAGTTGACCCCAAGATCTTTGCATAGTTTGCTGCTTCTTGTCATTTTGGTCATTGCTTGCATATCACTTCACTGATCACCTTGTCAGAAATACCAAACCCTCCCACGTCCAAGTGACTGCTTGGCCTGCTTTGTTTTCCATTCGCCCTTTTCATGAGCAGACATACTGCTTGCCTTTCCTCCATACTCAAGCTTACGTTCTGTAAGGACAGAAGCAGTGTCTGTCTTGTCCACTGCTCTGTCACCTGAAATAGTGCCTGGGACATAAAAAATACTCTAATAATGTATGAGTGCACGGACACCTATGTCTGTGTACTTATATCCTGCAAGGGATCTAAGTCAGTGTCATAAATAGAAATTAATAGAAATATCATGGAAGTCACAAACAATTTTAAATTTTTAGTAGCTACATTAAAAAATACAAGCAGGTGGGGCACCTGGGTGGGTCAGTCATTAAGCATCTGTCCTTGGCTCACGTCATGATCCCAGGGTCCTGGGATTGAGCCCCACATCAGGCTCCTTGATCAGAGGGGCGCCTGCTTCTCCCTCTCCCACTCCCCTTGCTTGTGTTCCCTCTCTCGCTGTGTCTCGTTCTGTCAAGTAAATAAATAAAATCTTTTATATATATATATATATATATATATATATACACACACACACACATATATATATATATAAAAACAGGTGAACTTAATAATATATTTGAAGTCCACCTGATATATCCTAAATGTTAACATTTCAACAAATACTAAAAAATTATATTTATATATAATTATATATATATGTATATATATATATACATATATATATATTTAAACTAAGTATTCAAACTCTGGTGTTTTTTTACACCTACAGCACATCTCAATTCGGACTAGCCTCATATCAGGTGTCAAGAGCCATGTGTGGCGGCAACCACATTAGTACAAGCGTAAACAGTCTAACTTTACCGTTCTTGTCCTCTACTTCCTTGTGAGATCCAGAACAGAAGGGAGCTAGAAACTTCTGAGAGCTGCAGACACATGTCTTTTGTAACCGCCCTTGCTTCCTCTCCCTCTTCAGAAGGAAGCTTTGGTGATGTCCAGGCTAATAGAGGCATGATTGGGTCCTTAGAATAGTAGTAATGATAATGACGGAGCTTCTACTCTGTCCTGAGCACTTCGCTTAGTTCGCACAACAATCCCGTATTACAGATGAAGAAATAGTTTCAGGAAAGCAAAGTAACGTGTTCAGATTTACACATCCGGTGGTGTTAGAGCGGCCATATGAACTTGATTAATTGTTAAAGCCAGCATTAGAATGCGTATGCTGTAATTTTTAGTCTGCCACTAATGGTCCATGTGGCGTGGACAAATTAAGGTAAGCACAGAGGGTAGAAAGAAGCTGACCTCTTGTTTCTGATGCCTCCATCCTCGTTTTCTCTTTTATTTTCTCGGACACCTTAGGTCTGACTTTAGTGTTGGACTGTGTTCAGGTCTTAGCTCCATCATTTATGAAAATCAACAAATCCTCTATTTCCTCTTCTGGAGAACAGGAATGCTAAAACTAATGCCGAGAGCATTTGAGAACGGCCAGGAAGATGATAAAGATGTCTGTAGAGCATTGAGCACAGAGCAGGTGGCTAGTCGCCACTCAGGGCATGCTCTTTCCCCTCCAGGTTGCTAGGAGAAGCAAAGTGTCATTTGACCACCCAATTCCATCTCTTCTCTTGCATAGTCTCCTGTGGGGTCCTGGAAGCCATTGCGGCGCTAACCCGGCATTAGGGCAGGTGGGAGGATGTGGGGCAGGTGTGTCTGGGAACCTACCCAAGCTTCTTCCTGTAGCACACTATTCATCCAGCTGCCAAACCGAGACCCCTCAGAGAGGCTTTTACCTTCTCCCTCTCATTTCTCTCCCACACCCTTGGGATGCTTTCACAATCACTCCTAGTCCAGCTACTTCCTCCCGTTCCCTTCTGTTGTGGTCCCACAGTATGTGGTCCCACAGTATGTCCTTGCTCTGGGCTGTCTCAACTCTCCTGTAGTTTTTTTTGTTGTTGTTGTTTTAAAGATTATTTATTTATTTATTTGACAGACAGAGATCACAAGCAGGCAGAGAGAGGGAAGGAGGCAGGCTCCCGCTGAGCAGAGAGCCCCATGCGGGGCTCGATCCCAGGACTCTGGGATCATGACCCCAGCCGAAGGCAGAGGCTTTAACCCACTGAGCCTCCCAGGTGCTCCAACTCTCTTGTAGTTTTACAGAGCCTTCATCCACAGTAGCTGCTAGAGTCATCTTTCTGAACCATCCTGACCATGTCACTTCCCTACTTTCAACTATTTTCAGGACTAAGTGTAAATTACTTGGCTTATCATTCACCCACCCGACAAATACTGGAGTGGGAAGGGGGACTTACCATATGCCTAAGCAGTTCTTACAGGTGCAAAGAGCCATGAACCAGACAACCAAAGCCCTGCCTGGAGGCCCTTCACAGTCTGGACCCCAGCCAGATGCCCACCTTCCCCAAAGCCCTTCCAGCCCGCCTGCCACACGCCCTGCCTGCACTCTGGGCTTTCACCTCCCAAGCCTCCCCTTGCTGGCCACCATAGAGAGACCAGTCCTCTCCTCTGATCCCTCCATTCCCTAAGGCGCCCACAGGGTGGCCTAGGCTCCTCTGCTAATTGAAGCCCCTCTTTCTGCCAACTAGAGCCCCCTGCCCCTCCCCTGCCTCTCGGGGATTGTGAGCTAAGAGCCAGGGTAAGAGGCTTGGGACCTGTGCGGCTCCTCCAGGCCCCGGCTGGCCTGCTCCACCGCACAGGAAGCGGGTTAAGAGTGCTGCCCTCACCCCCCTCCAGGGATGTCTGGTCCCCAGGTAGGCATCGGAGGCAGCGCACGTCCCTTCCCTGCGACCAGGTCCCCGGAGGAGGGCTGGTGTGTGTGTGTGGCACCGTCCTGGAGGCCAGCCTGGCTCCCTCTCTTCCATCTTCTGGTGCGGGGTGGCGTTAGGGCTGGCGCCGTAGCCCGTTGGGGCCGGGACCCTCCCGCGGAACTGCAGGCGGGGAGAGGGTTGTGGCTATCTGTGGCGAGAGGCGGCCTGCGGGGCGGGGCGTGCACGCATCTCTAACTGGAGGGGCTGCGCCCTGTGTCCCCGCCGAGCGCATGCGCACTCCATTTTGCGCCTGGCGTTCAGGCACGGGAGCTGCACGGCCTCGGGGGCATACGCCTCTCCCTTCTCCGCTGCCCACAGTTTTCGCGGCCTGCCATTCCTGCTGGCTTTTCTGCCCTCGCTGCCCTCGGGACTGGCTTCCTTTTCTTCCCGTTCTCCTCTCCACTCCCAGCCATATCTGACCCAGACACCTCCTGGCCAAACATCACCGCGACGATACAGGGTCACAAGGGCATATCCCCAACGGCGGCCTCCCTGCCCACCGCACCTCCAGTCACCACCCCCCACCCCCCCGAATCCAGCCTCCTCATTGTGCTTTGGCACCTTTCTTCGCTTTGCCAGGAGGGGGCCCCCCTTCGTCCTTGGATGTTTCCCCTGCTGCCACAGCAGACATAGGCTGGTCTTCCCTGGCGCACCGCAGCAAGGGGACGTCGCCTGTCCCACAGGAGCCTTGCCACGCTGCCTTGACTTCCCTACACGGATCTGCCTCCCTTACCAGACTCCTTGCCTCTTGAGGATGCAGCCGAGTTCTGTTCTCTCTGTCCCCAGACACAGTCCTGGCTCGGAGCAGGCATCAACACATATATTTAAAAATGAGTAAATGGGAGATTGTAAGCGTTGGGTAGATGCTGGGTGTGCTGAGGATCTGGATAGTTGAGAGTTCATCTGAGAAGGCTTCTTGGAGGATAGACTGAACAGACTCTGGCAGGGGAGAGATGTGACCTGGTGCAGCCAGAGGATGTTGGGGGAGCACTAGAGGAACATCCTCTACTAACTTAACAATCATCGAACAACTTCTATTGTCAGGCCTCATGCTGGGCACAGGGGACTTCAGCCTGCGCTCCAGTTGCTTCCCCTGTAGTAGAGGAGGAAGACAGGATAGGCTGCGCCAATGCAGAGTGCCTGGGGTTACACGGTGAGCACACAGAGACGCCGCAGAGTAGAGGGGCGCCTGGCTCCGGGGAGGGGAGGGGCTCAGGCTTCCCTGAGAGCAGAGGGAGAGCAAGGGACAGTCGAGAGAGGAGGCTGACAATGGAGCCAACCTTATCATAAGGGCTTATACATCAAAGGAAAGAGATGGACTCCATCCTGGGCGTCCAGGGAGCCACAGACAGCTTGCACAAAGTCGGGGGAGTGACATGATCTAGTCCTGGCGGCCACACTCCAGCAATGCCTCTGCTAGGACCCTCTCATCCGAGAAGACCTCTCTAAGCTCCCTGTCAGGCTGGACCCCTCCTCTGTGCTCCCCTGGCAGCTTGTCCACTTCCCCTTCTCTGTGCAGGTGTTGAATACCTCTGCCTTCCGTAGCTCCTTGGGACTTGAGACCAGGTCTTAATCTCCTCTGTGTCCCAAGCACCAGGCACTGAATCTTCCTCATGACCAAATGTTTGCTGAATGAATGGATTGCTCCTTTTTTCTCTGGCTTTCTAGAGCCCTTACTCTGAGGTCCACATTCTTTCATACCCAGGACCTGTGCAGTATGCTGAAAATGGCATTTAATTGGAAAGGAGGAGGTCAGATTCAAATCCCGGCTCCATCATTCACTGGGACAAGTCACTTGACTATCTTGAAAACAGTTTCCTCACCTGTAAGACAAACAGTCTGGGAGTCCCCACATGCATGCATGAGTCTTGTTTCTCTGGGTAGAATGGGCATGCCATGAACATTTTCCCCAGGACCTAGCTTGGTCTGAGCTTACAGGGAATATGACGCTCTGTTCTATTGGTTGGTAGACAGCAGAGTGCAGAGTAGGAGGGAAAGAACAATTAAGGTGACATTGTAAATCCTGTTTTGCCACATCTGGTGTGACTTTGAGCAAGGTTCTTCTCCTCTCTGAGTCTTCTTTGCCTTATCCTGTTAGTAGGGATAGTAACCCTCATCTGGTCGACCTCACGAAGCCAATGGAAGCCATGAATGTGAAAGTGCTTCCTTTGGATGAAAGGGATAATATAGTAGATAATTGACCATAAATTTTGAAAAGTAACCAAAGTAGTGCAGTTGAGGTGTGTCTGGTAATTGGCAGAAGTGCCCCAGGTATGTGCTGACTGCCTCTGAGGGGCAGAGAGGCTGGCTTGCTGCTCTCCAGGCAGGAGTGGGCTGGGCAGGGCGCTGAGGTGTTTTGTCTTGTGGGGGTCAGCCCTGAGGCCCAGGAGAGCCTGGGAGGAGGCGTTTCCTGGGGAGGGAGTTCACAGCCAGCCCTTGGCTCCTTCCCCTCCCTCCCCTCCCTGATTTCTCAGGCAGCATTCTTCCTGTCTTACATTTGGAGGGGCCCTGACGTGAAAGGGTCTCAGGAGTCCTGAGGGCCTTGGTAAATGGCCTGGGGGAGCAGTGAGCCCCACTAGACTGCCCTGATAAACTCCCAGTTCTAAACTCCAAACCCAGCACCTCCCAGCCTCTAACATCTCGGTGACTGGGTTTATGGGAAAGGACCCTACTCTGTCTTAACTCTTGCCCAGACCAGAAGGGCCCACGGCTAGACACGGGCTGAGCGGAGGCAGAGGATCTATTTCCTCCCCTCTCAAATGACTGACGATTAAATGAGGAAAAGGTCCTGAAAACACCTTGGAACTTGTATATTTTCCTCGGGGGGCAGGATTACCCTTTGTGGGTAGTGTGCTGGCAGCAACCAGCAGGGCCTCTCTGTTCCAGAGAGCCCTGAGGCTCTTTCTCCCAAAGAGACTTCGGGTCACAAGGAGTCTGTGTGTACGGAGTGCATGTTTGGTCTTAGAGGAAGAGTGGAGCCAGCCAGGCTGTGAGAATCGGCAGGCCCAGCTGATTCCCCACCGCCCTGAGGGGCTGGGAGGTGTGAGAAGCCCTGGGCCAGGCTGCTCCCACAGGGGGAGGCTGATGCTGCTCTCCAGGGCTGGCCAACCCAGCTCCTCCTTGGTCTCCTACCCCACAAAGCTCCTCCTGCTCAGAGCTGTGCCCTGAGCCGAGGAAGCACCAGACTGAGAACCCAGTGGCAGGATTACCTTCTACGCACCTAGCACATGACTTTGAGCCAATGTCTCAGTTCTCTGAACCTCAGTTTTCTCATCCATAAAATCATGACAACACCATCTTCTGAGGTCGTCAGGATCAGGAGAGAGAACACAGTGGAAGGGGCCTGTGAACTATCCACTGTGCTGTCCACGTTGTGTGGTGTCCATGTTCTATGCTGTCCACGTTCATTTCTTGTTTCTCACCTCTTCCTCTGCGGGAGCTGGGCCTGCTTGTTCTGGTTGAGGCCTGTCAGAACAGGACCTTGGGGCACCCCAATAGCAGCTCTGTCTGAGGGAGCGAGCGCGGCTGGTGGGACAAAGGAGTCTGACTCCATAGCTATCTCTTCTGGGCTTTCTACCCCTCAGGGACCCTCTTCCCCTGGGCTACTCCTGGGGGGTGAGAGGGTTACCTTTCCCCAGTGTTCTTTTTTATTCAAAAAGAATAGAATAGGATTCACCACATGGGCTGGAGGGAGGTCTGCACTATAGGCAAGGGGTACAGACAGAGGGCGTGGAAACTGGTCTGCGGGCTCACTTGCTTGGCCGTTGCCCTTTCCCGAGACACTCGTCCTCAGCAGCTTTGTCTTTACCTCCTGGTCTCCGCCATCTGCCTCCTGTCTCTCTCACTACGGTCAGTGAAACAGTGTTGGGAGGGTGCGGTTCGGGGATGAGGTCCGGTGAACAGGAACTGCCTGGTCTCTGGGAGCCTCTTTTGGGACTCTTTGACCTTGGGAACCCTTTACCCATCTCCCCTGAGCCCCAGATCCGTGCACCAGTTTCTTCCTGACCAACGACCAGAGCTGTCTCCAGATGAATGAATTTTCCTGGAAGGATGTCACCAACGCCTTGTCTCTGGCCAACCTGATCCTGGGGCTCTTCTCCATCTTCTGCAGCTTCTGCAAGTAGGTCTGGGGCCCAGCGGGCTCCTAGTCAAGAGCTAGAGCCAACGGCATGAGGGAAGGAGTGGGGAGCCTAGGGAGCCAGGCACTGAGGCACAGAATCAACCAGGGGCAGGAGAAAGTGGAGTGGGTTGGGAGTCATGGGGTCAAGATCCTAGCCTCAGTTCTACCGCCATCCTGATATGTGACTTTGGCGAGGTCACATCCTGAGCCTTGGTTTCCCCATTGCTAAAACAAGGAGCGTGCACTGTGATCTCTGTAATGCTTTTGGGCTATGGCAGTCTAGAATGGTTTTTGCGAGAAAAATCAGAGGTTCTGTTCTGGTGGCCCTTATATAATTCTCGGGTAGGCAAGCTACCATTTGAAATTTTTGATTCTTAAATTTGAACCTATGATGTGGGGAATATTTACAATTAGCACTATCGTGGAATATCTGAGACATGTATATGGGCCTCTACAAAGCAAAGCAAATTATATTTTATAGGGAAATTCTATTTCTGTAAATTGAATCATATTTCAATGACTTGGCAAATCAGTTCTTTAAAGAGAAATCTTTTATAATGCAGATTTCTGCCTCCTAATTATTTGCTTCTCTGTAACCATCAGCGCATGAATTCTCTGGATCCATTTCTCATCCATAAAATAGGATGATCTTACCTGATGATGTTTGAGTTCCCTTCCAGTTTGAAAATGTTATGATTCTCTAAGTCTGGATTTGTGGAGTCTTATAAAGTAGATCATACCTGCAAGAGAAAATTTCTATCTTCTTCTATCTAATCTTCTGGAAGTATATATTTTTAAATATTTTATTTATTTATTTGCTAGAGAGAGCCCAAGTAGGGGGAGCCACAGGTAGAGGGAGAAGCAGGCTCCCCGCTGAGCAAGGAGCCCGTTGCGGGACTCGATCCCAGGATCCCGGGATCATGACTTGAACCAAAGGCAGACATTTAAATGACTGAGCCAGGAAGTGTAGTTTTTATGGCAGGTTGGTAAACCCAGCTTCCTATAGACACATAGGTATGGATCTAAAGGAAGGTAGTCCTGAGGTTGTTTAGAGACTGCTGAAGTCTGGGGTCAGGCTCTCTGCTTCTGCTTGACAATCTGAGCACTGCAATCAGGGTGTAGACTCAGGAATGGCAGTCTAGGTCAGCCTTGCCTGAGACTGCGGTGGCTGCTTTCAGAGCGGTCTGGGAGCATGTGCTGGACTGTAGCACGGAATCCTTGAATGTAGGGTCTGCAAGAGATCTTGGAAATAGTTTAGAGCATCAAAATATGTGAGCCGAAAATGGATAGAACCGCAAGGAGAACTTGACAAATCCATTATCATCGTTAGATATTTCAACACCCCTCTGAGAAATTGACAGATTCGGTTGGCAGAAAATCAGGAAGGAGATAGTTGAACTGAACTGCACCATCAATCAACTGGATCTAATTGATGTTTATAGAATATTTTATCCAGGAACAGCAGAATACACATTCTTCTCTTCACACATTCAGGCTATAAGACTGAGCTTAAATTTAAAAGAATAGAAATCATACAAAGTGTGCCCTTAGACCACATAGAATTAAAGTAGAAATCAGTAACAGAAAGATAACTAGAAAATCCCCAAATATGTGGAGGTTAAAGAACACAATTTTAAATAATACATGGCTTAAAGAAGAAATGTGTTTCGAACCAAAAGAAAATGAAAGGACAACTTATCAAACTTTGTGAGATGCAGAAAAAGCATTAGTTAGAGGGAAATGTATAGCATCAAATGCATATACTGGAAAAGAAAACTGCTCTGTAAAAGACAATGTCAGGAGACTTGAAAGACAACGCAAGTTGGGAGAAATTATTTTCAAAAGGTACATCTGATAAAGGACTATAATCTAAAATAGACAAAACTTAAAAACTCATCAGTAAAAAAATAAACAATTAAAAAATGGACCAATGACCTTAACAGACACCTCACCAAAGAAGATCTACAGATGGCAAGTAAGCATGCGAAAAGATGCTCTCCACCATATGTTATCAGGGAGATGCAAATTAAAATAGCGATGGGATACCACTCTACACTCATTAGCCAATCCAATTGTCCAGAACACTGATAACACCAAAGGCTGGCGAGGATGTGGAGCGACAATGGGAGTACGACATGGTGCAGCCACTTTGGAAGACAATTTGGCAGTTTATTACAAAACTAAACATACTCTTATCATATGATCCAGCAATCACACTGTTTGGTATTTATCCAAATGAGTTAAAAGCTATGTCCGCATGAAAATCTGCAGTTGGATGTTTATGATGTTTTATGTATAATTGCCAAAACTTTCGGGCAACCATGATCTCTTCTAGTAAGTGAACAGATGAATAAACTGTGGTATTTCCAAAAAGTGTTACTTAGTGCTAAAAAAAAAAATGAACTCTCAAGCCATGGGAAGACATGGAGGAATCTTTAGCACATATTACTAAGTGAAAGAAGCTAATCTGAAAATGCTACTTACTGTATGATTACAATAATATGATATGATACTTGGAAAGGCAAAACTCTGAAGATAATAAAAAGATTGGTAGTTGACAGGGGTGAATGGGGAAAATGAACAGGTAGAGCCTAGAGGATTTTTAGGACAGTGGAAATGCTCAGTGTGATACTATAATGATGGATACATGTCATTACACATTAGTCCAAAACTATAGAATGTACAACACCAAGAGTGAACCCTAAGGTAATCTACAGACTTTGGGTGATTATGATGTGTCAGTGGAGGTTCATCCTTGGTATGTACCAAGAATCTAAATGTACCATCTGGTGAGTGGTATTGCTATTGTGAGAGGCTATTCATGTGTGGGAGCAGGAGGTATATGGGAAATTTCTGTAGCTTCCTTTCAATTTTGTTCTAAACCTAAAAACTTCTCTTAAAAAAATAAGTCTAGAAGAACTGAAAAAAAGGGAGATGGAAAGTCAATAATGTAAGGTTTCCAACTCAGCAAACTAGAGGGGAGAATGCAAATTAAATCCAAAGTAAGTAGAAGAGAAGAAACAATAAAAACAAGAGCAGCCATCAATGAAATTGAAAAAAAAAAATCCAAAGAGATAATCAGTGAAACCAAAAGCTGATTCTTTGGAAAGATCAATAAAATTGACAAGCCTCTAAGCAGGCTAACCAGGAAAAATAAAGAAAAGAAGAGAAGACACAAAATACCAATATCAGAAATGAAAGAGGAGTCATCACTACTGATCCCACAGACATTAAAATTATAATAGTGGAATCATGAACAACTCTATAAATTTGATAACCTAAATGAAATGGACCAATTCCTTAAGTCATAAATTACCAAAACTTGCACTAGGAGAAATAGATCATCTAAATAGGCATATATTTATTAATCTATATCTATTAAGTCATTTGGCACAAACCCCTCATTTTACAGATGGAGGAAGAGAGACCTAGAGATGTAGGGAATGATTTATCTGAGAATCCACAGTGAGATGGTTGCAAAGGCTGGGCTAAAACATAGGACCCCGGGACCTTCGCCTGGGACTTAGAGCTGGAAGGGACCTTAATGATTATCTAGGGGGCTCCAAGCACCCCTTTCAGATGGTGGCTTGAGAGTATGGCAGAGGAGAGGGGGAACATGCAGGGCAGGGATGTGTGCCTATGTGCAAGTGTAAGGAGTGTGTTGGTGTACTGGGGGGACAGGGAGGGGCTGGCGAGTGGAGACCATGAAAGAGCCGTCCTATTTGGACCTGCTGTCATACACTCTAGGAGATGTCACTGTGCCTCCTGGATGCTTCTGATCAGCTTCCTGTTAGACATGGCAGTCGGGGTGATAACCAGACACCTCAGCCTCTGCTCCAAGTCAGGTGAGTCCAGGCTTCAGACCCCTGATCCCTGACCCCAGGAGCCCCCACCTCAGGTCACTCCTCCCCCATCTCACATCCAGCCAGCCTCCCATCATTCACCAGTCCTGTTCCCAGCCCTCCAAGGATGGCAGAAGCAGCCCTAGAGCCGTCCGGGAGCCCCACAGTCTAGAGCTAACCCTCTGCTGGCTCACTTGTTAGCTTCAGCCATCCTTGCCCTGGCCTTGCCGTTTCCTTCTCTGCCCTGCCCCCAGTTGGGACAGATCCAGGGATCGGGTGGCTGCAGTGGTAGTCAGGAGTGGGGAAATGAACAATCCCCCCAGCAGAGCCGCTGGTTCCAAATACAAGAAAATGTTTTCATGGAAGATTGTGCTCGCAAAATGGTTCCATAGCTTGTCAGTTTGCATCCTGTTATAGTCCAGTGCTGGATGCTGAAGGGTGGGAAAGTAAGACCTGAGAGGGGAAGAGTTGTCCAAGGCCACATGGTCAGCATGAGGCAGAGCCAGGGGGAGCCCACCAGAGTGGACTAAGGTGCGAGACAAATGAGTATAAGTTCTAACCTTGGCCTTCTGGAGCAGGAGTGGAGCTGAATGACTTGGCGGTCTACACCACCTTTGGCCTGGCCTCAGCCATGCTCCTCGGCGTGGACGGGCCTCTCAGCGGGTTCCTGGGCATCATCTATGTGTTAGCTGCTACCTTCCGCCTGTGTTTCTATTCAACTGGTGAGTGAACCCCAGCTTTTAGCTGAGCGTCGGGAACCAGAAGCCGGGGGGTGGGGGGTGCGTAACTGACTCCTCCCCCTGCTTTGTGGAGTCCCTCTTCCTTCCTTCACCTGTGCCCCAGGCCCGCTGAAGGCTTCAGGCTGCCATGGCAGAGCCCTGGTGGGGGGCAAAGGCCTGTGGTTCTCCGACCAGCTGTACCTTTTTCTCACTGTGTGCCCTTCGGGTGGTGCACAGAGATTCCCAGAATCCGGAACTAGAGGTCGTCCTCCAGTTTTCCACAACAGATGGGGAAAATGGAGCTCTGCCACAGGCAGTTGCCTTGCCCAAGGTCACAATGCAAGGGAGGGTAGGTGCAGACCAGACAATTTCAGGAGACCCTTCTACGGAACCGTGGGGGATCCAGGACAGAGCCCGCCCCTCATCTCTGTGAATAACTAAATGCTTAACAGCCTCCCCCTGCCCTGCAAGGAAGAGGATTTGGGGCGTGGGGCAGGGAGGACCTAACGAGAGGGGCTGGCTTTGGTTTTGATTGCTTTAGAGCAGCGGGAAGCCACCCATGTCCCCTTCTTCTTTCTCCAGCAGGCGCTCAGCTCACCTACAAGGGTCTCCCCTGCCGCTATGCTTCCTGTGTCTTGGCCTCCACCTCCCTTCTGACCAAAGGCAACACGTTCATTCTCTCTTGCATGGCCTCACTTATGATTCTGTTCATGATGGACCAGAGCTACTATCCACATGATGAAATCCTGGAGTCAGAGAACTGGAAAAAAATGGTGTATCTGGGAGGTGAGTGAGGAGGACTGCTCTCACATGTCACCACTGGCTGTTTATTGGCCCTGCTGCTCCGAGCTCCCGGACCCTGCTCTCTCCTCCTCCAACAGGTTTATCGTCATCCTAAGTGCATTTACCGGTTTACTATTTGAACACACTACACCTGCCCCCGGATAGAGAACTCTCTCTTGTTTAGGCTTCCTGGACCCAGGATTGGGCCAACTATGGGGTAGATGCTCACGGAGCATTTGTTGAACGTTATCAAGTTCATTCGGGAGCACCTGCCTTACCAGGTGCTGGGAACCAAATCTGTAAACTAGACAAACCCTTCCCTCCTCTAGCTTTACAATCTGATCAGGGAGACAGACCCCAACCACGTAATGGCAGAAATAACTAGAAACGTATAGTTTTGACGTGTTGTGGAAGCACCGGGCACTCTGACGGGGTGTTGGAGAGGGACCTAGTTAGATGGAAACGACCTGAAGGGGGAAAGGATGCTTCAGGAGCTGACATTTAAATGGAAACCTCCTTTAAATGGGTGGAAGTGGTGAAAAGGTACAAACTTCCAGTTATAAGTTAGTCCTGGGGACATAAGGGATAGCAAGGTGACCACAGTTAATGACACCATGTCGTATAGTTGAAAGTAGCTAAGAGAGGAGAGCTTAAAAGTTCTCATCACAAGAAAGGAAAATGTGTAACTCAGTGTGGTAGACTTTCTGAACTGATCGTGTCACACACAGATACCAAATCCTCATGTTGTATGCTTTGGACTAATATGGTGTCATATGTCCATGACATCTCAATGGAACTGGGGGGAAAAAAAGAAAAGAAGTGAAACCTGCAAGAAGACTGGCTAGGTGGGTGAGGGGGTAGTTCAGAAGAGAAAAATGTATTTTGTGAAGGCCCTAGTCTAGAAGGTGCTGGAATCATTCTTGCTGCCGTGTGACTGGGACATGCTGAGAGGCGCTAGGGACAGAAGCTGAGGCCACGAGGTGGGCAGGTTTTGGGAACTGATCCTAACAGCAAATGGGAAGTCTCTGAAGGGATTTCTGAGCGGCAGTTTTAAGGAGCCACTTTGACTAGCTGGCAGGAGACTGAGAACTGAAGGAGGAAAACGCACCTGCTGTCGCCTGAGAGGTGGCGGTGACAGAGCAGTGAAGGGATTTGAGATCCATGTTGGGAACAGAGCCCTGAGGTCCCGGCCACACGGGGGCTCTGGCAGATGTCTCCCTAGAGTTCTCCCCAATTTAGGGCTTCCTTCAAGGACCTTCAAGGAATGCCAGTGTTTCTTCTTTGTAGATGTGCTTGTGGGAATAAGACAAACATCCAGGGGATGCCCAGTTTCTTCCTTTATTCCCTGGGGGTTCAGTCTGGTTCATAGGGTCCTAGGTTCCATCCTGACCCTCCCCTTCAGGTTCACATCCTTTCTCTGTAGCATCAGCGCTGATGGCCCTGCCCACGTTCTAGGCTCTGGGCCCCCCTGTGGCCCAGCTAGTAGAGGCAGAACAGGATGGAGAAACATCTGGGTCTGCAGTTAAACAGGCCTGAGTTCAAGTTCCAACACCAACACATTTTTAAAAGATTATTTACTTATTTATTTGAGAGAGAGAGAGTGAGCACAGGTGGGGGGGGGGGCGGAGGGAGCAGCAGAGGGAGAGGGAGAAGCAGACTCCCCACTGAGCAGGGAGCCTGATTCCAGGCTAGATCCCAGGACCCTGAGATCATGACCTGAACTGAAGTCAGATGTTTAACTGACTGAGCCATCCAGGCACCCCCACCAGCCCATATTAATTGCATGAACTTGGGCTAATTACCTCTTTGTTTTGAGCTCACTTTTCTTCATATATAAAATGAAGCCATTAATCCCTACCTCAGGATTCTTGAGATCAAAGGAGAAAATGTATACCCATCCTCTGGCACAGATGTGTCCTGTAAGTAGAAGCTTCTAGCCCCTTCTTCTCTCCACCTGCCCTCCTATCACGTAGCAAAGCAGTGTTTCCCACAATGTTCTTTGCTCCTGTAGATACCACTGGATCCCCTCTCCTCAAAATAAACCATACACTTAGCCTCAGCCTTCCTTGGATTGTCTTGACTGTGTGAGTAAAGGAGGAAACTGTGCCTCACAGATTTTGACACTGTTTAATACCAGAGCTCTACCAGATAGATTTCAAAATGGCCACTTTGATATTCCTCTTACCTGGAGTGCAGACAGTCACCTTTTTATTGATTGATTGATTGATTAAATTTTTGAGAGAGAGAGAGAGAGCGAGAGAGAGCGAGCGTGGGAGAGTGGCCTAGGGAGGGAGAGAGAGTCTTAACCAGGCTCCATGTAGAGCCCAGTGCAAGGCTTGGTCTCGCAACCCTGAGATCATGACTTGAGCCAAAATCAACAGTTGCACCCTTAACTGACTGAGCCACCCAGATGCTCCTATTTTATCCTTTTAAAGATTTTATTTTTAAGTAATCTCTTCATCCACTGTGGGGCTCAAACTCATAACCCCAAGTTCAACTTGCATGCTCCACCCACAGAGCCAACAGGGCGCCCCACCAATCTCCTTTCTAGTTTGAGGTTCCATCTCCTCCACAGAGCTTCTGAGAAGTTGGCCTGTGACTGCTGAGGCCTTATGTCACATATTTTCCAGGACAACTAAAATATTGTCTCATTGCCTCAACAGATCAATGACTATCCTTAAATATTAAATATCCCAAAGTTCCGATCCGTCTCCGTTATGGCTTCTCGCCCTTAGAAGTGGTCTTCTGTCCAATCAGATGTTCTGATTTCTCTTGAGGAATGCGTGGTGGTGATCCCCATGGACATACCCCGTACTCTCCCACCCTCTTTTTGAGCTCTCTGAGGCTGAGTGTCTACTTTGTACAAAGTAGACATGGGTTTGAATCAAGACCTTCTGAAGGTCACATTCCCTCAGTCTCCTCATCTGAAAAACAGACTTATTCCGAATCACAGGTTTATTTTGAAATGTAAGTGGAACAATCTTTGTCACATACCTAGCAGAATGTCTAGTGCTGAGAAGATATCCCACAAGTGTTGGTGCCCTTTTGCCTTTCAGTGGTGAATATGAGATTCAAATGTCTTGGGGGTCCCCCAAGACCACCCCCAGATTCACTGAATCTCTAAGGACTCATAGGATGCATATAGTTGTACTCATGGCTAAGATTTGTCACAGCAAGAGGACACAAAATAAGAGTAGCAAAGGGAAGGTGAGGGTGCCTGGGTGGCTCAGTGGGTTAACCCTCTGCCTTCAGCTCAGGTCATGATCTCAGGGTCTTGGGATCAAGTCCCACATCAGGCTCTCTGCTCAGCAGGGAGCTTGCTTCCTCCTCTCTCTCTCTCTCTCTGCCTGCCTCTCTGCCTACTTAAGATCTCTCTCTGTCAAATAAATAAATAAAATCTTAAAAAAAAAGGGAAGGTGAAAGGGGCAAAATCTGGAGGGAACAATGTACAAGCCCCCCAGTACCCTCCCTGTGAAGCTAGTTACCAGCACAAAAAAACACTCATGAACTCTTGTCTACCTGGAAGCTCTGTGGAGACTCAGTACCCAAGGTTTTCATGGGGGCTGGCCACATTGGCACTCTTGGCCTAGCAGTACCAAAATTCTGATTTGCACTGAAGGAAATCCATCTCAGGACCGTCTAAGCACAGTGAGCCACTCTTGACCACTAGGGAAAGTTCTATATTGGTATAGAGAACTGTTTACTAACCGTGTTCCTAGACTCCAGCCAAGGACTAACTGGGTAAAAGCAGGAGCAGGCCATTCTAGGGAGAGCTGTCTTCGGTCTGCTGCACTCTTCTGCCTGGGGGTAACATCGTGTTGGCCATTGTCACGTGCTAAACTTGACACAATTGTATATATATTTCTAACAAGGGGACTGGGCGACTCAAATGTATTCTCTGCTAAGACTGATTTCTGGTGTGAATTTGACGAAATGGAACCTGAGCTTGCGATCGGTCGTAGTCATCTCGTTACAAACACACAATACCTCTCAAAGGCAGGCTCGTGTCTCATTGGTTTTTGTCTCTTCAACCCCACGAGTACAGACCAACGGGTGAGAGGATGGGGAGGGGAGAGACGAGGTTGGAAAATACATGAAAGAGAGCTTCATAAAAACGGAGCGTTTGCCTTTTCTTCTTCCAGGTATCATCATGCTGCTTTTGTCTCCGTTCTCCCTCACTGCCTTTTACTGCCTGCTGTGGTCACTCTCCTACATCTTCTTTCCAGATGCTCTGTGGGGCAAAGCAGCATGTCTCAGGCTACAGTGCCGAGAAAACTGAACAGCTTTACCCACTGCCGCTGGCCTCTGTGGTCTTCGAGCCGGCACATCGGGCCAAGCCTTGCCGTAGCCTCACTAAACCTTTTCCTGTCTCCACGTCTCCTGTGTGCTGGATAACATGTGGCCTTGAACCAGGGCAACCCAACATCGGGCCAGCGGCCTTCACTTTCTCCTCTTGCTCAGGGTTCTGAATCCCTTGGGGAAAACAGTGGTTTATGTCCTAAAGAATAGGTTTTCCAAGCTGAAGTTGGGCCTGGCTGACTTCCAGCCCTGTTACCAGATGGGGGTCCTGGTGCACGCAGGTCAGTCCCTTGGAAAGGAGGGAAAACCTTTGGTCTCCACCTTGGTCTGGTTGTTAAGGCTCCAGGGGCAGGACAGGGCTTACTAAAGTGGTTCTTAAACTTGCCGGCTCCGGCTCCGTAGAGCTCGTCACGGGACAATGGCGTTGCCCAGTGTCAATGTGCATAAGCTTTTGTGACTTAAAATTCTGTATTTGAGCAGTCACAACTTTTGCCTTTTGCTTCAGTGAAGAGATTAGACACCCTGGCAGCTTGAGGGCACCACCTGGCTTCCTTCCTTCTGGTTTTTTTCCTAAATTGTAAAACATTAAACTCCTGACGTTCAAATGCCACTTTGTATTCTAAAATCCAAATTGAATAAAAATAAAGAGTATTGTATGGAAACTTGCAGTTGCCCCTCACAGAGAATTTAGGCTGGCTGAAGGCAGTGACACCCCACCCCAACCCAGCATGGCCTCTGGACCTCCCACCTCCAGGCCATGTACCCAAAGATTGTTGGCTAGTTCAGCCCTTTCCTCAGCTCTGGAGCCGGAGCACTTTTTACCTAAGTTCTTGAAGTTTGCATTAAATCTAAAATTAGATTTTTATAAAAATAACAATCCAGTGAACCAGGAGGCTATAGCCTGGCTTTCCAGGAATGGGTAGCGCCGTCCTGGTCCTGGTCCCCACAGCTCTCTGTCCATGTCTCTGTTATATCATTTATGTTTGTTAGGTGTCCCAATAATTGGTCCGTGATTAAAGGAGCAAGACTGATACAAAGCAAAGGTCAAGCAAAGCTTTATTTCGCGCCAAGCATCAAGAATCAAACCGAACATTCGAGGCTGCGCCTCTTACAGAGACGGCAACCTCTCTCTGCTTCACAGACTAGCTTTTTTTTTTTTTTTTTAAAGATTTTATTTATTTGTCAGAGAGACAGAGAGAGAGAGCACACAAGCACAGGCAGAGAGAGTGGCAGGCAGAGTCAGAGGGAGAAGCAGTCTCCCTGCGGAGCAAGGAGCCCGATGTGGGACTCCATCCCAGGACGCTGGGATCATGACCTGAGCCGAAGGCAGCTGCCCAACCAACTGAGCCATCCAGGCGTCCCCACAGACTAGCTTTTAAGGGCAAAGGCCATGTGGTTGGGCCTGGCCACGCACAGGTGGCCAATGAAATTGTAACACAGAGAGAAAGCTGCACAGTCATGTTAGGTCACACTTAAGTGACCAATTGAATTACAATTTACCCTAGTAGATATTAGAACCAGCCTATCATCTTGGTCAGAACTGACGCCCAAAAGGTGCCCAAAGGGCGGGGCCCATACTCCTTGGTAGCTAGGGAGACAGTATGCGCCCTCCCATTGATCGGATGTCTCCACCTGGTCTGACCCACCCTTGTATTTGGGCTTTGTTACCTGGGACTGGTTTCTGGGACTTGTTTTTAAATAAGTCCCCTGGGGGAAGGGGGCAGGGACAGTTTAAGTTGTGAACAACAAAGTTACTGTTTAACCGGGATGGAAGCGCTCTGGCTAAATAGGTCCTTACAATGTTTTGTGTGTGTGTGTGTGTGTGTGTGTGTGTGTGTGTGTGTGTTTAAATTTAAAGATTTTATTTATTTATTTGACAGAGAGAGAGAGATCACAAGTAGGCAGAGGCAGGCAGAGGTAGAGGAGGAAGCAGGCTCCCCGAGGAGTAGAGAGCCTCATGCAGGGCTCGATCCTAGGACCCTGGGATCATGTCCTGAGCCAAAGGCAGAGGCTTAACCCACTGAGCCACCCAGGTGCCCCATCATTTATGTTTTTATGGGTGGATGACTATGTCTGCCTCCCATCAGATTTCAGGCTCCTTCAGTTTATGTTTTTTAAAATGTCTGCTGTTTACCACAGTCCCTGGTACTCAAAAATGTTTGTTTTATAGGCAAATAGATTTCCTTGTGTGTTGTAGTGGGTTAGGTGCAAGATTACTATAATGTGGTAAGAATCTTACAAATATATACCCAAATACACATACAGATACATGATGTCCTTTGGTATCATCCCCTCATTTCAGAGATTCCACACTTCATCAAAATATTTAGGAAATGCGGCTGGAGAACAGTGTTTACATAAGCTCTTAGAGGCTAGCTCCTAGCGTCACGCCTAGACATAGCAGGTGCTCAAGAAATACTGTCTTCTGGGGCACCTGGGTGGCTCAGTGGGTTAAAGCCTCTGCCTTCAGCTCAGGGCATGATCTCAGGGTCCTGAGACCCCCCACATTGGGCTCTCTGCTCAGTAGGGAGCCTGCTTCCCCCTCTCTCTCTGCCTGCCTCTCTGCCTACTTGTGATCTCTCTCTCTGTGTCAAATAAATAAATAAAATCTTAAAAAAAAAAAGAAAAAGAAAAAAGAAATACTGTCTTCTGAACCAACCGAACCTAGTCTACTAGGCTACTGAAGATTAGCCAACAACGGCCTCTTTTGAGCTGCATTAGTTATCAGATTTGGCGTCAAAGGATTCTGGCTACTTCTAAAACTTGAAACTACATTCAAAGAAGATGCAATTCCGAAGGAGGATTTCCTTGTTGCTTTTGAGCCACAGTGTCAGAGTGAAAAGAAATATGTAGACCTCCTAAGGGGACTGCTTTGAAAAGGGAAATACCCATTTGGATACTTGTTTGCACTTTGTTTGTAACAATTCATACTTCATGGCCTCAAACAGAAGTTTCGGTTAGTGATGCAAGGGTAGTAAAGTGTAGGGATATGTGCTACCTCCCAACTACATGGAAGGAAGGCTGCCCTTCTACGTGGTTTCGGGGACTGAGGATGCATTAGCTGTGAAGGGCTTTACTCCCCCAGTTAGCAATAAAACTTAAAAAACAGAATAGGTAAAACAGGACATGTAAAAAAAAAAAAAAAAAAATATATATATATATATATATATATAAAATATAAACTATTCTAATGTAGAATAGCTCTCAGGAACAAGTGGGAATTCTGGGACTTTAAAAATATACTTCTCAGATGAATGCATGAAGTCAGAGGGGTTCTTTCTTAATTCAAGGCAGTTCTGCTACTTCTCAGCTTGGGATGGAGTATAGATTTCCCTTCCAGCCCCCTCTTAGTGAACCTGTGCCCAGTGAACAGGGACAAGTGACTGAGGAGTCTGCTTTTTTTTTTTTTTTTTTTTTTTTTTTAAGTTCTGTGAACGTGAGTGAAAGGTTTAATCTCTCTAAACCCACTTCCTTAACTGTAAAATGAATTATTTACTTCCTCTCTGGGTTGCTTTGTGAATTAAATATGATGACACATAAATAACTAGAATAGGGAATGACTGTAAAAGGTATTAAATAAGATTGCTCCTCTCCTTCTAAACTTCTAAATTTCTTCCCTTCTCATTATATACCCTTCCATTTAAAATAATAGTAATAATAATAGTTATCAGGGTGCTTAGGTGGCTCAATGGGTTAAGCCTCTGCCTTCGGCTCAAGTCTTGATCCCAGGGTCCTAGGATTGAGCCCCACATCGGGCACTCTGCTCAGCGGGGAGCCTGCTTCCCCCTACCCCTCTCTGCCTACTTGTGATCTCTCTCTCTGTCAAGTAAATAAGTAAAATCTTTAAAAAAATAATAGTTATCATTTATTTAGTCTTTTCTATGTGTAGGAAGTGTTTCTTGCACTCTATTCTTTCACTCAATCCCTCACACAACCCAATGATATGGTGACTACAGGCTTAAGGTTGGCAGTTCACAAAGTATGGTCTATGACCCCTGGAGTTCCTGAAAACTTTTCAGGGTTAAAACTATTTTCTTAATAATCTTAAAATAAGGGGGCACCCGGGTGGCTCAGTCAGTTAAGCGTCCGACCTTGATTTCAGCTCTGGTCATGATCTCAGTGTCCTTGGATTGGGCCACTTCAGGCTCCCTGCTCAGTGGGGAGTCTGCTTGAGGTTCTTACTCTCCTTTTCCCTCTGCTCCTCCCCCTGTTCATGCGTGCACACATTCTCCCTTTTTCATAAAAATAAATAAATCTTAAAAAAAAATCCTAAAACAGGGACTGAAAATCACTGCTATCATTCTTGTCATCCTCCAAAGCAATGGTGGGTAAAACTCCCAGCACCGAGTGAATCCAGGCAGGGGCACTAAATGGTCTGGGTATTCAAATGTACTTTTCACTATCATATGTTCACAGTAAACAAAACAAAACAAAAAGTGTTTTATTTATGACTGTCCTTGACAAAGTAGTAAAAATTATTCATTTTATTAGACCTTGAGGATACATCTTTTCAATATTCTGTGCAACAGCAGAAAGCATGTATGAAGAACTTCTGCCTACTGGAGTTAAGGTAGTTGTCTCAAGGAAAAGTACCGTTTTGAGTTTGAGCTGAATTAGCTGTTTTTCTTGAAATACCAAAGAATAACTGAAAAACTTGGCTGTTCAGACTTGGTTTCCTCAAAATATGAGCTGAGACTGTCACTCATCAAAAAAGTTTTTGTTACCAAGAATAAAATTTGAGCTTCCCAGTGAATTTGGGAAAACATATCTACTACCTTGAACTTGACAGCTTTGCAATACTCAAAGACTTTTCTGATAAGATCATGGGAGATATTAATGAAAAATTTATATTTTATAATGTATAATAAAATGTGTAAACATTTAGAAGATCTGTATAACTCAGTGAAACATGATGTTGTAAGATCATGCATAAATGATCCATTCAAAGGGCAAGAGGAAAGACCAGTGGATTTTAATGTAATAGAGTACAGAAAGTTCATTAATGTGGTATCAGATTTCAAGTTGCAACTAATCTTTAAAATCTACTACCTGCTAAATTTTGGTATAGTGTCAAAGAAGAACATCTAAAATAATCATTAAAATACCCTCTTCTTTTTCAACCACATATCAATGTGAGGCCAGATTTCCATCATATAGTTTAAAATAATATGAGAATACAGGGGCACCTAGGTGGCTCAGTGGGTTAAGCCTCTGCCTTCAGGTCAGGTCATGGTCTCAGGGTCCTGGGATCAAGCCCCACATTGGGCTCCCTGCTCAGTGGGAAGATTGCTTCCCCCTCTCTCTCTGCCTGCCTAATCTGCCTGTGATCTCTCTCTTTGTCAAATAAATTTTAAAAATAAAATAAAATACTATGAGAATACAGAATGCATAAATATGAAAACTAGCTACTTTCCTTTAAGATAGATGTTAGATTTGCAAAAATGTAAAACAGTGCTACTCTCACCAATGATTCTTCATTTTGTTTCTTTTTTCTTTAAATATTTATTTTAGAGGGGGGAACAGAGGGAGAGGGAGAGAGAGAATCTTAAGCAGGCTCTATACCCAGAGCAGAACCCTATGTGGGGTTAACCTGAGGACCCTGAGATCATGACCTAAGCTGAAATTAAGAGTCAGATGCTTATCTGACTAAGCCACCAGGTGCCCCTAATTATTTTTTAAATTATTTTTTTAAAAAACTTTCCAAGATAGCAGAGGAGTAGGAGACCTTAGTTTTGTCTGGTTCCAGGAATTCAGCTAGATAGCTATCAAATCATTCTGAATATCTGTAAACTCAACTAGAGATCTAAGAAAAGAATTGCTGCAATTCTACAAATAGAAAAGTGACCACTTTCTGCAAGAATGACAAGACAGAAAAACTCACCTCAAAAAAGAGAACAAAAGGCAGTATTGACTGCCAGGAATCTAATCAGTATGGATATGAATAAGACGTTGGAACTAGAGTTCAGAATAACAATTATAAAGATACTAGCTGGGCTTGAAAAAAAGCATAGAAGAGACTAGAGAATCCCTTTCTGGAGAAATAAAAGAACTAAAATCTAATCAAGTCAAAATCAAAAGGCTTTTAATGAGTCACAATAAAAAAATGGAGGCTCTAATTGCTAGGATAAATAAGGCAGAAGAGAGAATTAGTGATATAGAAGACAAAATGATGGAGAACAAAGAAGGTGAGAAAAAGAGAGACAAACAACTATTGGATCATGAGGAAAGAATTTGAGAGAGGAGTGATACCATAAAGCAAAACTATATTAGAATAATTGGGATACTAGAAGAAGAGGAAAGAGAGGGGCAAAAGGAGTGAATTACAGCAGAGAACTTCCTAATCTGAGGAAGGAAACAGGCATTCAAATCCAGAAGGGACAGAAACCAACCCCCCCAAATCAATAAAAATAGGTCAACACCTTGATATATAATAGAAAGCTTGCAAATCTCGAAGACAAAGAGAAAATCCTGAAAGCAGCTAGTGACAAGAGGTATATGACTTACAAGGGTAGAAACATTAGACTGGTAGATCTAGCTAGAGACCTGGCAAGCCAGAAAGGACTAGCATGATATATTCTGGGTGATAAATGAAAAAAAAAAAAAAAAGCGTCCAAGAATACTTTATCTAGCAAGGCTGTCAGTAAAAATAGAAGGAGAGATAAAAAGCTTCCAGGACAAACAGAAACTAAAAGAATTTGTGAACACTAAACTAGCTGTGCAAGAAACATTAAAGGGGATCCTTTAAGCAAAGAGAGAGCCCAAAAGTAACAGAGACCAGAAAGGGAACAGAGACAATATATAGAACCAATGATTTTACAGGTAATACAAAAAAATGGCACTAACTTCATATCTTTCAATACTTACTCTGAATGAAAATGGACTAAATGCCCCAAGCAAAAGACACAGAGTATCAGACTGGATAAAAACAAGACCCATGGCTACATTGTCTGGAAGAGACTCATTTAATTTTATTTTACTTTTAAAAGATCTTATTTATTTATTTGACAGAGAGAGAACATAATCAGGGAGAGAGGTAGGGAGAGGAAGAAGCAGTATCCTGCAGAGCAGGAAGCCTGATGTGGGCTCAATCCCAGGACCCTGAGATCATGAATTGAGCTGAATGCAGACACTTAACTGCCTGAGCCACCCAGGTGTCCCAAGAGACTCATGTTAGACTCAAAGACACCTATGTATTTAAAGTGAGGAGGTGGAAAACCATTTATCATGCTAATGGACATCAAAAAGCAGCTAGGGTTGCAATCCTTATATCAGAAAAGATTTTAAACCCAAGACTGTAATAAGAGATGAGGAAGGACACTATATCATAATTAAAGGGTCTATCCAACAAGAAGATCTAACAATTATAAATATTTATAACCCTAACATGGGAGCAGCTAGTTATATAGACTGACATAACAAAATTAAAGAAACACATCAATAATAATACAATAATTGTAGGGGATTTTAACACCTACCTCACTGCAATAGACAGATCATCTAAGCAGAAGATCAACAAGAAAACAAGGGCTTTGACACACTGGACCAGATGGACTTCATAGATAAATTCAGAGCATTCCATCCTAAAGCACAGAATACTCATTCTTCTCTAGTGCACATGGAACATTCTCCAGAATAAGTCACATATGGGTCACAAATCAGGTCTCAACTGGTACCAAAAGCTTGGGATTATTCCCTGCATATTTTCAAGCCACACGCTTTGAAACTTGAACCCAGTCACAAGAGGAAATTTGGAAAGAATTCAGATACATGGAGGTTAAAGAGCATTATACTATAAAGACTGAAAGGTCAACCAGGAAATGAAAGAAAAAATTTAAAAATTCATGGAAACAGGGGAGCCTGGGCTCAGTGGGTTAAAGCCTCTGCCTTCGGCTCAGGTCATGATCCCAGGGTCCTGGGATCAAGCCCTGAATCGGGATCTCTGTTCAGCAGGGAGCCTGCTTCCTCCTCTCTCTCTCTCTGCCTCTCTGCCTTGTGATCTCTGTCTGTCAAATAAATAAATAAAATCTTTTAAAAAAAATTAATGGAAACAAATGAAAATGAAAACACAACAGTTCAAAACTTTTGGGATGCAGCAAAGGCAGTCCAAATGATGAGGGAGCAGGAGGCTGGCTGAGGACAAAGCAAAAGCTGGCGCCTTGCACCCCCCCCTTCATCTGTTCCCCTCCATGTGTGTAGCATTCCTCAGGCACCCCTGACTGCCATAAAATGATAAATAGTTAACTTGCTGAGATCGCAATCAATATAAGCCTTTCTCAAGAAACAAGAAAGATCAGGGGCACCTGGGTGGCTTAATGGGTTAAGCCTCTGCCTTCAGTGCAGGTCATGATCTTGGGGTCCTGAAATCAAGCCCTGCATCAGACTCTCTGCTTAGCGGGGAGCCTGTTCCCGCCCCCTTTTGCCTGCCCTTCTACCTACTTGTGATCGCTGTCAAAAAATAAATAAAATCTAAAAAAAAAAAAAAAAAGAAACAAGAAAGATCTCAAATACACAACCTAACCTTATACCTCAAGGAGTCGCAAAAACTTTTTTTTTTTTTTTTTTTTTTTTTACCTCTGAGAAACTGATCACAAAGGGATTCCAGGCAGGGAAGCCGAGAGACATGCTCCTAGTTTTCCCCGATGATGCTTGCAAGAGCCTTAGCATTCAATGCTATTCCAGTTGTGGACACAAAGGCCCCTGTAGCCCTTCCCTGAGGCAGATGAAACTTCTTTGCCTTTAAATTGTGAGTAAAAAGATGACCCAGTGCTGCCTTGTTCAGGCATCCCTCACATCCCAAACTCTTTTTTTTTTTTTTTTTTTTGCCACAACCTGTAGAAATAAGGAACTTTTACCTCCAATGCAGTAGACACTTTCATAAGTATACATGAGCCTGAAACAAAAGCTTCATGAACTATCTTTACCACATACAATAATTTTTAACCTGTTGTTTCATTAAAAAGAAAAGCTGGTCACTATTTCTTAAACTGATTTCACAACCTTTAGTTTAAAAAACTGCAATCCTAGAGGATGTCTCTAGGTTGGAATAATTCCAGGGCTGAAACGCGTTATACAGGCAGTTCTCCACTAAGGGTCAGAATCTTTCCAACTGATGCTCCTGTATTACTTGGTTGTTTGAAATTTGGAACATCTCCCCTGAGACAAGGTGGCTGGGAAGGGAAGAAACATTTACTGAGGATCTGTTACATACATTATCTCATTTATTATTCCAAATGTTCCTGACAGGAAGAAAAGTTCCATGACATGGATGGGAAGAGTGAGGCTCAGAGGCTAATAACTTATCTAATGGAGTAGAATTGCTACTTGACCCCCAGTCATTTGAATCCAAAAACTGTGCTCTTTGTAGTATTTTTATGGGTTTACAATAGCTCACTTCAAATCCCAACTCCTCCAAAAAACAAAACCAAATAATCCCCATTCAGTCCAAATTCAGCAGAACACCATAGACCCTAATTACTTTATGGGGATAATCTTTGTAAAGATTATCCTTAGTTATAATTTAGGCTCTCAAGAACACATTCTCCTCACTGGTAGCAAGTTCCTCATACCCCATTAGTAGTCCAGTTTCCTCCTAAAACAAGCCATAGCAATGGGAACAGAATTCTCAGTGACTTCTGAGGTAGCAGGGAGACAAAGAGGAGAGGGGGATGGCTTGAGGTGTTCCCAACACCAGCAGGGAAAATATGGGCACTTCTGGGGTGGAGAGTAAAGGAGGTAATGAGGTCTGGCTCCTTTGCCCTGAGAGGTCTACCTCATTTCCATACATATTCTGCTTTCTGACACCCTTCTCCCTACTCAGGAATATCTGGAAATGAAATAACCTGAAAGAACAAGCTCTGCTTTTGCTCAGCATTAAAATAACTCTTGGCATCGTGAAAGCTCAAGTTGGAACCACCACTCCTGACACAAGTGTCTCAGGCAGAAAGTTTATACTTTGATACTTAAAGATGGCAGGTGGGTGGATGGGGAGGTGAATGGTTCTTGAGGAACCAGCCTGGATATTCCCATCATAAAACCTCTTCTAGGCTTGATAAAGTAGTTCCTGGAGTGAAAAGTGAAAAGCACCTGCATGAGTCTCCCCGCTGGTACCAGGCCACTACGAACTGTCTGCCACAAGGTGAGAGGAATCCTAGCTGCGGCTCATCGGGGAATCGAGGCTCACATATTTATACCCGTGTGGCTAAAAACTTAGGAGCTGCTGGGTTTGCCGAGCTTTGGCCCCAGGAAGAATGAGAACTGGAAACACTCACATTCTTTCTCTTACCTCCTCCCTAATGATGAGGGAGCAGGAGGCTGGCTGAGGACAAAGTAAAAGCTGGCGCCTTGCACCCCCTCTTCACCTGCTCCCCTCCATATGTGTGGCATTCCTCAGGCACCCCTGACTGCCATAAAACGATAAATAGTTAAGTTGCAGGGATCGCAATCCTGGAGAACAGGAATCTCCCTTGCTCTACAAGATGTCCTAGAGACCTAAACAGGGAGATTACCTAATCAATAGCACAAATTTCCAGAGGCAAATAACTCTCGGTTCCTGAAGCCCTAATGTCTCCCTCCCACCATAAACTGGAGGAGACTGAGGTAGAAGGGAATGTGAATGATAGCTGGATCATAATACCCCACCAAGAATCCCCCAATTATGATGTTAGTGCCTGACCTAAAGACGACATTGATCAGGCCATAAGGGCAAGGCCTCCCCCCGGCACCTTGTAGGCCCTCCCTGACATGTGAGAACTCTGTTGAAATCTCCCATCCCTTCACCACCTCCCCCCAACCGCGGGGTATATAACATGCCGACCCTCACAACCCGGGGCAGCAGCTCTTCCTGCCCACAGGTCCTGTCCCCGTGCTTTAATAAACCACCATTTTGCACCAACGACGTCTTAAGAATTCTTTCTTTAGTCGTCGGCTCCGAACCTCCTCACCCCACCGAACCTGACTTAGGTTCTGGGACTTCATCACTTTCATTCCCTCCTGAAGGAGAAAGGGTTCCCTCCGCTCACCTCAACTTGTCTTAACTATTAAATTCTTTCTGGTGCCGCTTTCTGTGGCTAGGCAGCCCAAGCTAAAGTAGGAGCAAACAGACATTTTATTAGTATTTTATTTATATTTTTGGAGAAGATCTACAGTTTCACGAGAAATGCTGATTTTTCTCAAGCAATAGAAAAAAGTTAAAAAAAAAAAAGAATCTGCTGTCTTAGAAGAACAAAACAAGTCTCTTCAGCAAGCACTGGGCCAATTCAGACTGAAGGAACCAGTGAAGCAGAAGTGACATACGGGAAGTTCAGATTTATCCCAGTTCCAGAATAATGCAAACATTTTCTTGTCTGGTTCTGTAAGGTTCCAAGCGGACCATCTCAGGGAAACGGGAACCATGTGGAAAAAGCCAGCCTCAGGGCGGGGGTTCGTCTGGTTCTGTGCGCGGGGGCGGCTCACTCTCCAGGAGGCTGCATCTGTTTACAGAACTCATCGAACTGCTGCTGCTCCAGTTCTGTCATGACTCTGTTGAGGGCATAGATCTGAAGCGGAGAAAAAGATCAGTTAGCGGGAGCGGCAGCTGCTCCACCTGTCCTCAGACGCCACAGGCTGTGGCGTTTGGAAATACCAGAAATGCAGCAGTGATGCAGGCGAGGGAGAAGGGCAGATGCTAATTCCATCTGGAGGATCAGTAGAGATGCGGTGGCTTGATCTGGCTTTTAAAGGGTCAGGAGGATTTGAACACACAAGAGACTGCGGAAGGGACAGGGGAGGTGACAGCCGGAGGGGTAGTATGATGAGACAAATAAAATGGAAAAGTACAGGATTAGTTCTGGAAACTTCAATGATGCCTATATGAAGGATATTAAAGAGTTCAGGGAGCTGGAGAAAGTGATAAGTGTGTTAGGAGCCTTAAATGCCATTCCATGACCTCTGGACTATGGCCAGACTCCAGAGAGCACATTAGTGCGCTAGGGACAACCTGATGGATCTGTGCTTGGGGAGAGATAACTGGAGACCATGTGAGAGATAAAGTGGAAGAAGAGATTGTAGGCCAGCTACAGGCATCATTACAACAGTCCAGGGAGGAGGCAGCAAGAATATGACGCAGGGTAGGCAGCGGGGGTGGAATGAAAACTGCAAGAGACATTCTCAGGTGAAAGGTATCTACCTCATTCCTCACCTTTCTGTATCCTTGTGGTATCAATCTGCCTACTAACGAGCAGAAACAGCAGAAAACTCCAATTTGTAGAAGGGAAAAATGAAGGAATGTGTTTCTGTGTAGATGATATAACTTGATTCGTTTAAGAAAAGACAAGGGGGGAAAAAAGAACCCGAGAAGTGAGACAAATAGAAAACACAAAATAAAGAGCAGAAAAGGCAACTGAATGTGCGAGGATCACCAACCCTGCGAGATGGTTCTTTGAAAATACTAAAAAGAAAATCCTGGGCACCTGGGTGGCTCAGTGGGTTAGGCCGCTGCCTTCAGCTCAGGTCATGATCTCAGGGTCCTGAGATCGAGTCCCGCATCGGGCTCTCTGCTCGGCAGGGAGCCTGCTTCCTCCTCTCTCTCTGCCTGCCTCTCTGCCTACTTGTGATCTCTCTCTGTCAAATAAATAAATAAAATCTTTTAAAAAAAAGAAAAAAAAAAAGAAAATCCTGCAAATCTCTGACATGATTCATCAAGACAAAAAGGTTGACATAAACAAACATTATTATAATCAAAAAGGAAGAATAATTACTGAAATAATGAGGATTAAATAAAAATATTATGAACTTTGTGTCAGTAAGTTTGAAAACCAAAATGAAAGGAATTGCTAGAAAGAGTAAAATGATCAAAACTGACTAAATAGAAAGTTTGAATGATCCTATAATCCCCGCCCCCATTTTTTTTTTTCTTACTGTGGTAAGATCCTATAATCTTTTTTTTTTTTTAAAAGATTTTATTTATTTATTTGACAGAGAGAGATCACAAGTAGGCAGAGAGGCAGGCAGAGAGAGAGAGAGAGAGATTGGAGGAAGCAGGCTCCCTGCTGAGCAGAGAGCCCGACATGGGACTCGATCCCAGGACCCTGAGATCATGACCTGAGCCGAAGGCAGCGGCTTAACCCACTGAGCCACCCAGGCGCCCCAAGATCCTATAATCTTTAAGGAAAAGGTGGATTCCACAGTGATGGAAACAGTTCCAAAAACGACAAATGATTATCAAAAAGCTAACACTGATGGTTAAAGTGGTTAACTTTTCTGTTATGTACATTTTACCATAATGAAAACACATAAACAAATAGATCTGAATAGTTTAAAAAAAGAAAAGAAGTTGAGTGAAGACAGCCAGTCATGGAATATGGTAACATATATGAAATTCAGAAACATGCCTGACTAGACAGCATATTGTTAGGCTGCAAAATATTATTTGGGGGTACACAGAGAAATACTAAATTAGTGCAGAACAGCAAGGGTATAATCAGCATAAAATCAAGGGACAAGGACACTGCTGGTGGGAACGGTTGGGGACAGGACCACAGTGGGGCCCAAGGAGCTTCCAAGTTACTGGCCACATTTTATTTTAGTTGGGTGGTACACAGGGTGTTGGTTTGGTTCATCTTCCTTAAGCTGTAAACATCATATATATGTGAATATACTTCTAATATATATGCATTAGAACCTCTGCATCATCCATTCATGCTTTACTAAGCATTTTAATCTGCATGTGACTGAACTGGGGACTGAGAGGGAAATTAAGTAGCTTCTTGGAGACCTCAAGATCCAGAAGCCAGGCTGGTGGAAGGGAAAACAGAATAAGCAGAGAAAGAAGAGACTTAAAAGGGGTCAGCAGGTCTGAGCCAAGGAATGAAAGACTTTCGGGAAGGAAAGGGTGTTCAACTGCGTCAAATGGAGGCCACGTGCGCCCTCTGTTCCATTTACTCCTCAAGATGCTCCCACTTATCTAACTTTCTGGACTGCAGCAACTATGTAGAACTGAATGGAAACCGTGTGTCTTCCTCCCCACAAGGGTCTTGTCACATTCCTATCTTAGGAGATCACATTCCAGGCAGCACAGATAAAGCCAACAGCAACAGCCCAAGGTCACTTGTGTTTTGCTCGCAGTCTGCCCCTCCATCCCTGAGGGGCTAGGCGTTCTGTGCTTCTAAGTGAGGATAATATCTTCTACGTCACAGAGTCACCTATTTTATATTTATATCTCCCTGCCTTATGCCAGGCACGACTTAGAAAGGTTGGGATGGGAGTAGTAACAATCAGCTTTGGTGTGAGGACACCTGTGGTCAAGCACATGCAAGCGGGCCCGTGCCAGGCAGTATTACATGGCAATATTCCAATATTGGATTCCAGTATTCCATGTTGGCACGTCACCATCAACACGATCAGTCCTTCCACCCAGAGTCCGCACAATCAAAGCAGGCCACCTGCTGGGAAGCCCGTGGTTCCTGCTGAGGACTGCTGCCATTTGCTGAGTGCTTTATGCACAGCATCTCTGTTCCTCCTAACAGTCTTTGAGGGAGATATCATTGCCCTTGTTTTGCAAGGGGGAACTGAGGCACTGAGGTGCAGAGAGATGAAGCATCCTGTCCGAGATCCCATGGGAAGAACTGGGGCTCATGACAAGCTGGAATTTGGAGTCAGACTAAGACATCTAACCTGTGGAACCTCATCAGAAGGATGCCATAAGGACACGGAGAATGTCCTCCGTGTTTATCCCTACAGTGTGCGCAAAGGACGGTTTCTTCAGGCTGTTTCTTACAACAACCCTCCAACTGCTCCCCAAAGTGCCATTATCGGGGGGCCTGCATCCAGGTGGCGAGGGAAAGGTGAAGGGAAGGGGAGAATGATTTGTTAGGATCCATGTCCACAGTTCTCAGATGGTCTGTCTTAATCCAAAGGTGGATTTCAGTTTATGGATTAACTCTGAACACACTATTCAGTTTACTTACTATACTGACTGTCTGCCTTTTGCACTGAACGCAAGTGCCACAAAGGCGGGGATTCTTCTCTGCCTTGTCCACTTGTGTATGTCAGGCTGGGCAATAGTGCTGGGTGCACAGTGGCTCAGTTTTATAGGTGGATCAAATCAACATAAATTTAAAGTCGGTCACTATCAAGGTAGAGAAGTGAGGAATAAGAACCCTCTTACACCGCTGATGAGACTGCACACTTGTACAATCCGTTTGACAGCAATCTGGCAATGTCTAGTAAAACTGAAATACACACGGTAAATCTCCTTCTAGTCATGTACGCTCCACGGAAATGCTAGCACAGTGCCAAAGGAGACATCGAAGTTTTTCACTACAGCGATGTTTGTAGTAGAAAAAAAACTGTAAATAATTTAAATGTTCATCACTGGAGGAAGGGGTAAATATACTAAAGTAGATTCATAAAATGGACCACTATATCTCTCTCTCTTTCCCCCTCTATGTTCATTTGTTTTCTTTTATTTTTTTTTCTTAAAAATTTTATTTATTTTTTTGACAGAGAGACACAGCGAGCGAGGAAACACAAGCAGGGGGAGTGGGAGAGAGAGAAGGTGGCTCCTCACCAAGCAGAGAGGCCGATGTGGGGCTCGATCCCAGGACTCTGGGATCATGACCTGAGCCAAAGGCAGACGCTTACGGCCTGAGCCACCCGGGCACCTCTTATTTGTTTAGTTTCTTAAACCAAGAAACAGACTCTCGAATACAGAGAACAAACTAATGGTTACCAGAAGGTGGGAGGGATGGGTGTGATGGGTGATGAGCACTGGGTGCCATATGCCGAGTCACTGTCTTGTACACCTGAAACTAATATTACACTGTACGTTAGCTAACTGGAATTTAAATGAAAACCTAAACAATAAAAATAAAACTGGGGCACCTGAGAGCTCAGTAAGTTAAATGTCTGACTTCAGCTCGAGTCATGATCGGTCCTGGGATGGAAGCCTGCGTGGGGCTCCCTACTCGATGGGGGGAGTCTGCTTCTCCCTCTGCCCCTCCCCTGCTTGTGCTCTCTCAAATAAATAAAATCTTTTAAAAATAAATAAATAAAAATAAAACAGATTACTATACACAGTGATGAGTAATAAACTAGATTATATTAATATGAATGGTTCTAAAAAACATATGTAAGCAAAATGTAAAATAAAACAGAATTAATGTAAAATTTTAAAACACAAAAGAATATTATATGTTACTCAAGGATATCTAATAATATATCTGAGTGTAAAAGCATAAAAAATTATAGTGGATGTCCACAGAGAGGGAAAAAGGGTGTAAGACAGGAAATGGACAAAGAGGACTTTAAATTCATATGTAATTTTTATTTATCTAAAAGGCTCCAGGTGAATATAACAAAATAGTAACACTACCAATCTGACATGCTGAGTACCCCAGTGTCTGTTCTAATATTTTGTTTTTCTGTATTTTTAAATTTCTCAAAAGGGAAACAAATAAAATGTCTAGAAAGAGGGAAGAATTTGCAGCAAGCTTTCTTCTGATAATAAATACTAAAATAAAAATACACATCTGGATGTGGAGCCACACGGGTAGCGTGGGCAGTTTAGCTTTTCATTCTGAAGTTGATCCCAATTGTTGACTGCACAAAGAAACAGGTTTGGTGGGTGTAGAGCTTGGGCCTCTACTGCTGGTTATGAGCAGCTACTCTCCAGGCCAATGCCTGAACATCTGCGCTAGGGGGTGTCCAACACTTTGGTTGTCTCACTCTGACCCCTCCCTTCCATGTCCCTTCTCTTTTTCCTTTCTTTCTTCCACAAAAGCTCTGCACCAGAAGTCATCTGGAGAGGGTCAGGGTTCAGACACTAACCTGGCATGGGACTCTGGGCTGTCACTTCATCATCCTGAACCTCACTGATCTCCTGGGAGAAGAGCTGTTATGCCGGGAGGCAGGTAGCACTCCCCCCCACAGCTCTCCCCTCTACTCCTCTAACTCCAGCATCATCTCCAGCAGACTACAGGTGTACAGGCCTCCTCCTTAATCTCACCTCTGCTCTTTGTCTTTGCTTCAGCTCCTGCTGGGCTGATTTCTGCTTGGCCTTCTCAACTCTGCTCACAGGTTCTTTAACTTTGGATTTTTCTTTCCGTGTTGGCTGATCCATGACTTGACTTCTGAACACTTGTTAGCTCTGACCTGGATGGTGCAGAAGAGACTGACTGATTAACAAAAGAAAGAAAGAAAGCAAAGCAAAGAAAAAGAATTTCCAGTCCCTCCCTTCACTAATCCGAGTTCAGCCCCCCTCCCTTGACAGTGAGGCAGAGTGGCCCCGTGGAAAGGGCGCTGGATTCGGTGGACGAGGACTGAACCCACCGCCATGACCTTGCTGGGTGTCGCTGGGCAAATTGTTTAAATACCTATTTTTCTAAAAAGAAATGAATAAAACTAACAGAAGGAAGGCAGTGCAGCAAACTTTCTCCCGATACTAAATACTAAGATACTTAAATACTAAACTAGAATCCCCTCTCCACCCTGAGCCTTAGTTTCGTGTCTGCAAAATGGGACAACAGCCCATTCCCTGGCGTGAGGACCAAGCGAGAGGGCCTGGCTGTTCTGTGAGGACCCGGCGGGGCGAGCCAGTCCCAGCCCCGGAGCGGGGCAGCGGGGAGGCCCGGGCCTCGCGCCGTCTCCGGCCTCAGGGCCAGGCCCTCCCACCTCCCGGCGGCCGGAGAGTTACCGCCCCGCTCCGCCGCGAGGCCCCAGCCTGCCCCCGCCCGGGCCCGCCCTCCGCCACAGCCCGCCCCGGGCCCAAGCCCGGCCCCAGGGGACGTTCCCCCGCCCGTCGCTGCCCTCTCCGGGTGCAAGATGGCGGCGGGCGACGGTCGGGAGTCGGCGCCGGCCCTCCCCGTCTCGGTACTCCGGGATTCCGCCGCGTCGCCGGCAAGGCCCCACGTGGGACACCCCGGCCTTCCCCTACCTTCGGGTCTGGAGTAGCGAGCCCACCGCGCCTCGGATTGGGCGGGGCCGGGGCTGTGACCCGGGGGCGGGGCCGGGAGGCGGGGCAGCGGCGGGAAACAGGCGCGCTCTGAGGCCCCGCCCCCTGGGGGGCTGCGCGTGCGCAGAAAACATCTCGACGGCTGTCTTTCCCGATCCTGGGCCCTGGGACTGGGGGTGTTTAACAGGGCATATTTTCTGGGGCAGCTGCTAGGCTTTGAAGGGTGAGATGGGAAACCTGGGATGAGAATTATAACATTCTGGGCCTCAGTTTCTTTCTTTCTTTTTTTTTTTTTATTTATTTGACAGAGAGAGAAATCACAAGTAGGCGGAGAGTCAGGCAGAGAGAGAGAGAGAGAAGCAGGCTCCCGCTGAGCAAAGAGCCCGATGCGGGGCTCGATCCTAGGACACTGAGATCATGACCTGAGCCGAAGGCAGCGGCTTAATCCACTGAGCCACCCAGGCGCCCCTGGGCCTCAGTTTCTTAATTCGAAAAGTAAGGATGGTGATTTGCGCCTTCTTGATCTACGAGCTTGTTAGGAGCACCAAGTGAATTCCTGCCGGCCACGGGACTTTGAAGAAGGATGTCAGGACAAATGTAAATAACCAGTATAAGTATAGAGAAACGTTCAGATTCACAGATAATAATACATCATTTTACAGTTACAGTTGTTTTACAATTAGAATTTTACAATTATTTTAAAATAATTTTTCAAATTAAAATAGTTGGCTATCGTTTTTCATTGATTAGAACAGGATTGAAGAAAATGGTAGGTAAATGCTTTGACAACAGAAATCTTGTTCAGTCTAATAATGATGATATAATAATAATAACAGGGACCTCTGGGTGGCTCAGTGGGTTAAGCCTCTGTCTTCGGCTCAGGTCATGATCTTGGGGTCCTGGCATCGAGCCCCCTACCTCTTTCTCTGCCTCCCTCTCTGCCTGCTTGTGATCTCTGTCAAATAAATAAATAAAATCTTTAAAAAATAATAACAATAGCTGCCTCTTTTCAGAGCCTATGACATTGCAAGCACAGTTCTTAGAGCTTCACATTTATTAACTCATTTATTCCTTTTGATAAATGCGTCCAGTAATGTACATGTGTAATAACATGTTATTATCCCCATCTTACAGATAAAGGAACAGAGGCACGGAGAAGTTAAATGACTTGTTCATGGTTACACAGCTAGTAAGTATCAGGGCAAGTACTTCTGCCAGGTTTCAGGCTAGGACAATGGCCTATCCAGGAGAGGACATGTCCTCCAGATCCCCTACTTTTCTGCTCCTCTAAGAATCAGGCAAGAATTGAAACAATTGATGGATGCTAAGCAGGAAGTTGTTCAATGGATACAGAGTTTCTGTTTTGTAAGATGAAAAAGTCCTAAAGATCTTTTGCACAAGAACATGCATACATTTAATACCACTGTACTGTACACTTAAATAAGGAGGGAAATTTTATATTACCCGTTTTTTAAACCACAAAAATTGAAAAAGCACAACATTTATTCAGCAATTCCACTTCTAAGTTATCCTAAGTATCAGAGATAGCATTAGTCTTTTTTTTTTTTAAAGATTTTATTTATTTATTTGACAGAGAAAGAAAGATCACAAGTAGGCAGACAGAGAATGGAAAGCGGACTTCCTGCCGAGCAGATAGCCGGATGTGGGGCTCGATCCCAGGACCCTGAGACCATGAACTGAGCCAAAGGCAGCGGCTTAACCCACTGAGCTACCCAGGCGCCCCAGAGATAGCACTATTTTTAAATGTAAAAAAAATTGCAAACAGGGGCGCCTGGGTGGCTCAGTGGGTTAAAGCCTCTGCCTTCGGCTCAGGTCATGATCCCAGGGTCCTGGGATCGAGCCCCACATCGGGCTCTCTGCTCGGCGGGGAGCCTGCTTCCTCCTCTCTCTCACTCTCTGCCTGCCTCTCTGCCTACTTGTGATCTCTGTCTGTCAAATAAATAAAATCTTTAAAAAAAAAAAAAACTGCAAACAACCAAAATAATTGTAACAGGGGTTGATTAAATAAACAATAGGATAGCTAACATGGGATTCTATGCAGCCATTAAAATGACATAGAAGAATATTTATTGACATAATAAAACATTTTTATTAAATGAAAAAGTTACAAAGAGGAACATACAACATAATCACAGTATTTGTCTCAAAAAAAGTATTCTATACATAAAGAAAAGAGGCTGTATGAAAACATAAATCCAGATTATTTTGAGAGCAGAGGGTATTTTCTTTTCTTTCTTTCTTTTTTTTTGAGAGAGAGAGGGAGATTGAGGAGCAGGGACAGACACAGAGGAAGAGGGAGAGAAAGAGAATCTTTTTTTTTTTTTAAAGATTTTATTTATTTATTTGACAGACAGAGATCACAAGGAGGCAGAGAAAGAGGGGAAAGCAGGCTCCTTGCTGAGCAGAGAGCCCAATGCGGGGCTTGATCCCAGGACCCTGAGATCATGGCTTGAGCCAAAGGCAGAGGCTTAATCCACTGAGCCACCCAGGAGCCCTGAAAGACAGAATCTTAAGCAGGCCATACCCAAGGTGGAGCCCAAAGAAGGGCTCCATCTCACAATCCTGAGATCATGACCTGAGCCAAAACTGAGAGTCAAATGCCTTAACTGACTGAGCTATCCAGGCACCCTAAGAGCAGAGGGGATTTTTATCTTCTTTGTGCCTTTCTGTATGTTACAAAATTTCTACAAAGAATACTTACACTTTAGCAAGATTTTTACTTTCTTTTAATTGAGGAACGTCTAACAAATATTATTTTAAGCTTCTATATTAATGTTGATTGGATTATTGTTAATACTAAAAATGGTCAGATTAGAATATACTATATTACAGCTGGAAACAGGGCAGGAACCTTGGAAGGCTTTAGAAAGCCAACTAAAACACACTGGATATAGGGTATGAAGGAGTGGAAAAGCCAAAGGAGAATATTTGGAAAAATAGTGGAGACACTTTTAGGAATGAAGGTATGCTGTGTTGGCTTGGGAAAAGATTGAGGTAGAGGGTGCGTGTGTCTGTAAAGAGAGAGTTAGTTTACACTTAGAGGTGGCAAGAAGTTGTCTAACTCCAGAAAGGTACAGGTGTGGAGACTCTGGTTTGGGATTCTTCATCAGGAAAGTGCTGTTGGAGTCTGGAGGGAGTGAAAGTCCCCCTCCTTGTTCTTCCTCTATGAGTTTATGGTATCTATCTATCTATCTATCTATCTATCTCTGTATCTATCTTTCTGTCTTTTTGTGACCATCAACAGACTTGGCCAGTGTGCACAATTCCCTACTTAGCTGAGCCAGAGTTTCCATTAGTATGACTATGGAATATTTTTACACTTGAGCTGTATACCAGACTAAGATTACTTTCACTTTATTGAACAACTTTTCCCTCCTAGAGTCCAAAATTCCTTTTTTTTTCCCATTCACTTAATTAATCATCTATTGTTAATTCTTCTGTTAATTTTGCCCCCAAATTTTCCATCTGGACTGTAAAACACCTCTTTTTTTTTTTTTTTAAGATTTTATTTATTTATTTGACAGAGAGAGATCACAGTAGACAGAGAGGCAGGCAGAGAGAGAGAGAGGGAAGCAGGCTCCCTGCTGAGCAGAGAGCCCGATGTGGGACTCGATCCCAGGACCCTGAGATCATGACCTGAGCCGAAGGCAGCGGCTTAATCCACTGAGCCACCCAGGTGCCCTGTAAAACACCTCTTGATCTGGTCACGTGAATCTGGTGATCTTTCAGGGTCTTTTTTTTTTTTTCTCGGAGACATCCTTCCTTGGGTCCACCCTCCTCTCTCCGTCCTGGCCTCACTGTCCCAACTGTTGTCCTAGGATTTCCCCTAACCACATTCTGGGGATTCCCATCTTACTCTCTGGTGCCAAATCCCCTGATCTTCCATTTGTGATTTATTCTCTCATTTTAGAAGAGCACATTCTCCAGTAACCTCCCCAGAAGGAGTTCATGGGAGGTAAATTTTTGAAACTTTGCTTGTCTAAAAATGGCTTTATTTTACTTTCACACTTGGCAGTTTGACAGGATACAGATTTCCAGATTGGAAATCATACTCAGAATTTTAAAGGCATTTTTCCATTGTTCTTTAGCTTCTCACGTGGCTAGACTCTGAAGAGGTCTGATTTAATCTGATTTCCATCACGTCCTCTATAATTTTTGTTTGTGAGTTTGTTTTCTGGAATTTTTTAGGATATATGTTTTTCCTTCATCTTTGGTGCTCCGAACCTTCATAATGATATGTCAAGGTAAGTTTTTTGTTCATTGTGCAAGGCACTCAGGAAATGTGTAGGCTTTGGGGAGATGATCTCTATGATAGATTTCCTTGTTTTAAAAATCTTTTCTTTCTCATTTTTCCATCTCTTGGTTTTGCTTATTCTACTTTTTAAGAGATTTTCCTAAACTTTATCCCCTAGCTCTTCTCTTGAATGTTTTAGTTTCTGCTCTAAAGTTTTAATTTCCAAGAGTTTTTCCTGTTTCCCTAGCTTTCCTTTAGGTAAACCTCTTGCTCTGTGTTGTGGATTCAGGATCTTCTCTTATTTCATATTTCTGAGGACATCAATTGTAATTTTCTGCCATTTTCTTTTACTTCCTAGATTGTCTTTGTTGTTTATTTTGGTCTCTGGCTTTGGCTTTGAAGTTGGAGGCTTTCCTCAAGTAATGATAATAACTACCATATATTGGGTGTCAAGCACTGTTCTGAACATTTTACATGTTTTAACTAATTTAATCCTTACTCCATCCCAATGAGGTAGTTAACTATTCTTACTGGTAAGGAAACTGAGACACAGGAAGTTAGACTCTCACCCAGGTCACAGAGCTTAGAAATGAACCTGAATCTAATCAAATCTCTAGGTTTCCAATTCACAGGAAATATGAGGGATAGAGAAATAAATTAAATGATACCACTTGAAAGCAATCAGCCAAATCCAGAATGTAGGAAATTGTACAAGGCAAATTTCTAAGTTTTTTTCTAATCTTTTAAAAAAAATTTATTCATTTATTTGACAGAGAGAGAGACCACAAGGAGGCAGAGAGGCAGGCAGAGAGAGAGGGAGAAGCAGGCTCCCCGCCGAGCAGAGAGCCTGATGCGGGGCTCGATCCCAGGATCCTGAGACCATGACCTGAGCTAAAGGCAGCAGTTTAACCCACTGAGCCACCCAGGCACCCCGGCAAATTTCTAAGTTTTACCAACAATCAAGAGTATAAAGAAAAATTTTAAAAGAAGAGCAAAGGAAGCACCTGGATGGCTTAATTGGTTAAGCCGCTGCCTTCAGGTCAGGTCATGATCCCAGAGTCATGGGATCGAGTCCCACATCAGGCTCCTTGCTTAGTGGCGAACCTACTTCTCCCTCTCCCTTTTTGATGCACTCTCTCTCTCTCAAATAAATAAATAAAATCTTAAAATTAAAAGAAGACAGAGGGATCATTATAGAATAAAGACCCTTTAGGAACTTAACCAGAAAACATAATATGTGTATCTTGCTTAGATCCAGATTTGAACAGACCACGTGTAAAAAGACATGTTTGATGTCATTGAAAATATGTGAACGTAGACTGCATATCAAATAATATCAAGGGATTATCACCAATTTTGGTAGGTGTAGTGATAGCATGATGTATGTAGTTGTGTGTGTATTTGTGTGTACCTTAAAAATTATTGAGGACCTTAAAGAGCTTCAGCTTATATGGGTTATATTTTCTGCAATTTTCCATAGTAGAAATTAAAGTAAGAAATTTTCATATAATTATTATTTCACTTAAAGACAATAATAGGGAGGTGGGGGTGGGGTAACTGGGTGATGGGCATTAAGGAGGCATGTGATATAATGAGCGCTGGGTGTTACATAAAACTGGTGAGTCAGTTGACCTCTACCTCTGAAACTAATAATATATTCTATGTTAATTAATTGAATTTAAATTAAAAATTTTAAGAAGACAATAATAATATACACGTTAACATAAACACTTATGTTAATTAACATAGACATGTTAACATAAACATGACATAAACAACATGTTATGTGAGAAACAGCTATGTTCTGAAACAAAACAATTAGTGAGAGGAGTGGCAATGTTTTACATATCTCTACATCTCTTAAGCGTCTGGCTGCTTAGAAGTCCGCTGGATTCTCATATCGGCTCTTGCATTTGGTCTGTGGCAGTAGGCTGTGTGGTTGAAGTGGATGTAACTGGAAAAGAGGCATTTCAATCACCTCCTCATATAATTGTGGATATTCTAGCCACATTTGGCAAGTGGTAGTCTCTGAAAGGTTACTGCAGCATAGGATCTAAAATCATACCAGTAAACTTTTCTTGTCATTTTCCCCTCTCAGTTTGATTGAGATATAATTGACAGATAGGTATACAACTTTTAAACTTGATACGCTTACACTGGGAAATGATTACCACCATAAAATTACCTGATACTTCTCCATCCTGTCACAAAATTACCTTTGTTGTGGTGGGAACATTTAAGATGTACTTTCTTAGCAACTTTCAAATGTATAATACACCAGCGAACTTCTCATACTCTGCCATAGTTAAACCCACTGGTGTATCTTGCATATCGAATAGATCTTTTTTCTTTCTTTCTTTTTTTTTTTTTTTTTAAAGATTTTATCCATTTACTTGACAGATAGAGATCACAAGTAGGCAGAGAGGCAGGCAGAGAGAGAGAGAGGAGGAAGCAGGTTCCCTGCAGAGCAGAGAGCCCAATGTGGGGCTCGATCCCAGGACCCTGGGATCATGACCTGAGCAGAAGGCAGAGGCCCTAACCCACTGAGCCACCCAGGCGCCCCTTGAATAGATCTTTTATCTTTGCATGATTTTGTCAAGATATGCATTAACCATTTGGAAGTTACTGGTTCATGGACTTATGTAGGTGTTTCAAATGTTGACACATTTCATTACACAACATCAAAAAAATCACTAATCTTTAATGTCACTACCAAGCTCATGAGAATGATCTGTTTTTATTGGGATCTCTCAAGCCCACAGGAGCAGAGGAAATGTCAACACAATGAACAAATAAATAACAGCTTAGTATCATCATGAACATAAGAATACCAGGGGACCTCATGAAAGGGTCTCAGGAGCTCCTGGAGTTCATGGACCCCACAGACCCCCATCTGGCTGTTTTAAAGAAACTCTTGCACATGTGAACCAGGAAAGAATGTTCCTAGCAAAAAATGAAATAAGATCGGATCGGGAGGGAGACAAACCATCAGAGACTCTTAATCTCACAGAACAAACTAGGGATTGCTGGGGGGTTGGTGGGGAGGGATGGGGTGGCCAGGTGATGGACATTAAGGAGGGTATGTGCTATGGTGAGTGCTGTGAAGTGTGTAAGCCTGATGATTCACAGACCTGTACCCCTGGGGCAAATAATACATTATATGTTAATAAAAAAAAAATGTTCCTAGCCTCACTGTTTGTAGAAGTCAAAGCCCAGACACAAACCCCATTTTTATCAATGAGGAAATGGACGAAATGTTGGCATATTCCTACAGTGTCTACCACACAGTGGGGAATGAATGTACCAGAGCTCTGTGAATCCATCTGGATGAATTTTGGTATCTTAATCTGTACTCCACCAAAAAGGAGAGTATGAATTGAGTCCTTCTGTGCAAGAGTTTATTAAGGAGATGATCCCAGGAATCAGGGTGTGCCTGGTTGGTTCAGTCATTAAGTGACCCAGGTCATGATCCCAGAGTCCTGGGATGGAGCCCTGCATTGGGCTCCCTGTTCAGCGGGGAGCCTGCTTCTCCTATTCCCACTCCCCCTGCTTGAGTTCCCTCTCTTGCTGTCTCTCTCTGTGTTGAATAAATAAATAAAATCTTAAAAAAAAAAAAAGGAGGTGATCCCAGGAATCAGAAATGGTGAGAAGAAAAGGAAGAAAAAGTGCTAAAATGTGCATTATTGAACTACTGATATCTGTGGGTTACTGAGCTCATTCCCTCTGGGAACTCTCCGAGGTGTTGTGTAGAATACAGCTCAGAACTGTCCCTCCAGAGGTATGAGGCTGGAGCATTTTCTGCTGATGCCTGTCACTGCCCAGTTTATCCTCTGGGGTATTAAGGTTCCTGAACTCCTGGGCTGCATACAGGTTGAACAGCCTTCCCAGCCTTTGTAGAGGCCAGATTCAGATAAGCAAAGAGACACTGTGGCCTTTGAGGTGGCTTGCTGGCAGCCCACCTACAAGTTTCAGCTACCTCCTCCTGCCACAATGGGGCAAGAGTAGGGGGCGGGGCTGAGGGCATATAGTGTGGGCCAGCACAGGTGTCTGCTAGACTCCGAAACTAAGGTTGAGTGAAAAAAGGAAAATCACAGGGAATTAAGTACAATGTGCTCCATCTGTATAAAGTTAAAAAAATACATAATGCATTGTTAAGGATACAATTATGGATATTATGAATGTAGAGGTATGGATATTATGAAAGCAAGCCGGGCAGGAAAGGGTTTATCACATGTTGGGAGACAGTAAGCAAGTCTATTTGTCAGAAAGCACACGTCGGGGTGCAGCTGGAGATAAAGGTAGTGGGCTAAAGAAGGCAGCTAACTGGTGGGTGTCTTTGAAACCAATCTTCAATTTTACTCTAATATGGGAAGTAAAGGGGAGCAAGCTTGTCCGAAAGAGTATGATAGGATCAAAACATATTGCAGGGAATCATTACGCAGTTAGCTTGGGAGGGAAAGGGGGCTGAGGGGCAAAGTTCCCTTACACTGGGTGGCACTGGGAATGTTCCCTCGCTTTTAGCCTCCTCTTTGCTCTGTTCCTTTATCAGGAGCAGACAGGCAGGGTGTGGCTTGTTGGTGTATAGCAGGCAGCTAGGGGAGCCCCTGGCTTTGGGCTTCGAATAAAAAGGTGAAATCTTCCCAGGCTCACCTCCATGGCCTTCCTGATGTCCCTGTCCGGTGCCTCATCTCCCTGAATGGCCGGAGGAAGTGTTCCCAGCTTGGACACTCCAGCTCTGCTGGTGAGGCACAGAGGGTCCTCGATTCCAAAGGTGGTGAGTCCATCTCCCTTTCTCTTGTCTTTGGCTGAGGATTCTCCAATTCGTTGGAGAAACTCTCCGCCTTGTCGGCACTCACACTTTAGAGGATGAAATGCGGGAAGGGGAAACGGGCACAAAAGGATGAGTGACCAGGGGGAGGGACAAGGGGGTTTTGATGAAAGACTCTCATTGAAGTAGTATTGTTATCAGTCTTAATTATGAAAGCTATCATTTATTTAACCCTTATTATTAGCTGGGTCCTGGACTGTGTGCATTTACATTGATCATCTGCAGATTTTCAGCGTCTAGTCTTAGTCTGCTTGAAGTTGTCAAGGGAGCTTCCATTGTGTGTTTTTTTTCTGACTTAAGAGTTTTGAAATTAAACTTTTTCAATTAGCAATAATCGCGCCTTGGATAAACCTCATTGGCTACGATACTGCCACTGCGCAAAGCTTGAAATTAAACTTTTTAAAACCCAAATGTAAATGAGTGCCTGGGGACAAAATGTTTCCAACACGTGTAGCAGAAAAAAATTGTTACCATATGAAGAATTTTGTAAGCCATTAAAGAGGCAAATGCCCACATAAAAAAATGGACAAAGTGTTTAGACAGGTAATTGACAAAGTCCAAATAACAATTAAGTAATCAAGAAATATAAATCAAAATAAAACACCGTTAATTATTTTAAAAGAGACACATTTTGTTACTTATTAAAATGACAATGATTTTTTTAAAAACATAAAACCCTGTGATGGCAAGATTGTGGGAAACAAGCAATTTCCTAACTTTGATCTGACCTTTCTTTTCTTTTTCTTTTTTTTTTAATTTTTTATTTCTTTTCAGCGTAACGGTATTCATTGTTTTTACACCACACCCAGTGCTCCATGCAATCCGTGCCCTCTCTAATACCCACCACCTGGTTCCCCCAACCTCCCACCCCCTGCCCCTTCAAAACCCTCAGATTGTTTTTCAGAGTCTATAGTCTCTCATGGTTCACCTCCCCTTCCAATTTCCCTCAACTCCCTTCTCCTCTCCATCTCCCCTTGTCCTCCATGCTATTTGTTATGCTCCACAAATAAGTGAAACCATATGATAATTAACTCTCTCTGCTTGACTTATTTCACTCAGCATAATCTCCTCCAGTCCCATCCATGTTGCTACAAAAGTTGGGTATTGACCTGACCTTTCTAGAAGGCAATTTGGTAGTGCACATTAAGAGTCTGTTTTGAAGATGGGAAACTCAAAGCCTAAGAGTTTAAGTGACTTGCTTAAAGTTACAGAGTCAACAGTGAGGAACTAAACCAAGATTAGGGCTAAGACTTCTAACTCTAGTCCTCAATGCATTATCAATTGTAACAATGCTTGTAATAACAATGTGTTGGAAAACCTAAATATCCTACAAATACAGAATCATTTTAAAAATTCTCTGATATCCATGATGGAATACTTAAAATCATTAAAAGAATATTTGATGGTATGGGAAAATGTACATAATGTAGTACTTAGGAAAACTGGCAAATATCAACAGTGTGGTCCAATTAAAAAAAATAATACACAGGCATGGAAAAAATATTTGAAGAAACATATCTCTGAGTGGAGGGATTACAAATGATTTTTAAAATTTTAACCATTTGGGGGGGTAATTTCCAGATTTTCTACAATAAGGATGGAAAAAGCAATACATTTTATTTAATAAGAACCTCTTTAAAAAAGATTTTATTTATTTATTTGAGTGAGAGAGTGGGAGAGCACAAGCAGGGGGAGTGGCAGAGGGAGAGAGAGAGAAAGAGAGAGAGGCAGACTCCCCACTGAGCAGGGATCCCTGAGTGGAGCTCGATCCCAATACCCTGGGATCATGACCTGAGCCGAAGCCAGACACCTAACAGCCTGAGCCACCCAGCTGCCCCTAAAAATTTTTTTAAATGGCTGAAATACTATGGGGCTATCCTGGACGTGAATTAGAGCTGACTGACTGGTGAGTGCCTATCAGGGGAGGAAAAACCTATCTCAGAGGGCATGTGAGTGGCTCACAAAGTCTGAGGGAATTTGAGGCCACAACTGGGGACATAGTGAGAAAAGAGATTTTAGTTCCTTGAAGTTGGATGAGTACAAAGACAAAAAATTAGAATTCTGATATAGCAATGAAAAAATACATATTTACATATAAGCAGTGTACTTGGGTGACATGCTGTACTATGGGGGTCTTATATGAGAGGTGGCATCTTGACAGCCAATGATGAGGACTCCCACACACTATCTGTTCACCCTTTTCTGTTTCCAGTCATTTTCTTCTATCCTGTCTCCCCACTACCATCTTTTAGTTTCCTCCCCTGTTCTTAGGTTTCTTCTCCCCATCAGACTTGGAAATGTGCACTGAATACCATGGCTCTCCTTCACCACTACTCTGCCCTCTGAAGGTTCTCAACATTAGACTCTCACTAATCCTCCTCTAACTTAATAATTTTGTAAACTTGAGCATCACGTTTCCTAATTAAGTTATTTCTAGCAAAGAACTGAAAATTTTTCCTTTTCATGAAGCAGAATTATAGTATATTAGAACTGGAAAGGAATTTAGTGCTTCATCTAATCAAAACTCTTTCATTACATGAATTTACCTTTTGCTGAATTTAGTTTTGTGATACATATTTTTATTGTTATAGTGTGCTTTATTAATAAGTCAGGAAATAGAGATGAGAAAAAATTGTTTGTATTTCCAACGTCTTAATTATTAACCATCCCTATTTTATAGGACTTACTCTCAACTCCTTTCTTAAACGCTCTTTAGTCTAGTTATAATCATTGTAAATATGTTATTTCATATTTTGATTTTTTTTAAAGATTTTTTATTTTATTTATTTGACAGACAGAGATCACAAGTAGACAGAGAGGCAGGCAGAGAGAGAGAGGAGAAAGCAGGCCCCCTGCAGAGCAGAGAGCCCAACGCGGGGCTCGATCCCAGGACCCTGGGATCATGACCCGAGCTGAAGGCAGAGGCTTTAACCCACTGAGCCACCCAGGCGCCCCCATATTTTGATTTTAATACATTATTATTAGTTTTTGCTGGAAACATAGGCTTGATGAACCATAATTTATTTAGTCATCTTCCTTATTGATGTGTTTGTAGATAGTCCAGTTTTTCACTATTATAATAATACTGCTGAGGTCATGTAACATTTTTTCTTTCAGATTCTTTTCTTAGAGTAGAGTTCCAGAATATTTCCTACTGGATTGAAAGGCAAATACATTTGTTTATCTTTTGGTACTTTCCAATTTGCAATGAACTCAACAAATATAAGTGAATCTCCCATTTTAAAGATGGGAAACCCAAGGCCTAAGACTCAGTGATTTGCTCAAAGTTACAAAGTCACATAGTAAGTTAGGGACTAAGACAGGACTAAAACCAAACCATCTGACCCTAGCCTTCCATTCACCAAGGATACTAGCTTTTCCTTTACTATTGGTTTTATTTACCATTGGATTCTTTGGAATTTTCAGATGACATGCCATCTGACTTTTTTCAGATGACATTATGAGTGAAATTCACATCTTTTTTTTTTAAGATTTTATTTATTTATTTGACAGACAGATCACAAGTAGGCAGAGAGGCAGGTGGGCGGGGGGGGTGGGGAGAGCAGGCTCTCCACTGGGCAGAGAGCCTGATGCGGGGCTTGATCCCAGGACCCTGAGATCATGACCTGAGCCAAAGGCAGAGGCTTTAACACACTGAGCCACCCAGGTGCCCCATGAAATTCATGTCTTTAATTAAAAAACTAAGATCTGGGGCACTTGGGTGTTTCAGTTGGTTAAGTAACTGCCTTCGGCTCAGGTCATGGTTCCAGAGTCCTGAGATCAGGACTCCCGCATTGGGCTCCCAACTCCATGGGGAGTCTGCTTCACCTTTTGACCTTCTCTGCTCTCATGCTCACTCCCTCTCTCTCAAATAAATAAAATCTAAAAAAAAAAAGAAAAAAGAAAAAAAAAGCTAAGATCTAACATCACACTACTCACACTCTACCCAACAACAGAATACACCTTAAGAAACACACACACATGAAATATTTACCAAAATAGACCATATGCTAGCACATGAAACAAGTCAGTAAGTTTAAAAGGATTCAAATCATACAGTATATGTTTTTTTTGCCTACAATGGAATTAAATTAGAAATTAATAAACAGAGGGGTACCTGGGTGGCTCAGTTGGCTTAGCACCCAACTCTTGGTTTCAACTCAGGTCATGATCTCATGGGTTGTGGGATCGAGTCCCAGGTCTGGCTTGATCAAGTGGGGAGTCTGCTTGAAGATTCTCTCTCTCTGTCCCTCCCTACCCCCATGCTTGTGCACATGCTCTCTCTCTCTAAAATAAATAATCCTTAAGAAAAAGAAATTAAGGGGTGCCTGGGTGGCTCAGTGGTTTAAAGCCTCTGCCTTCAGCTCAGGTCATAATCCTGGCATCCTGGGATCGAGCCCAGCATTGGGCTCTCTGCTCGGCAGGGATCCTGCTTCCTCCTCTCTCTCTGCCTTCCTCGCTGCCTACTTGTGATCTCTCTCTGTCAAATAAATAAATTAAAAAAAATAAAAAGAAATTAATAACAGAAAGGCATCTTGAAAGTTCCCAAATATTTAGAAACTAGATAACACACTTCTGAATAACCCACAGGTCAAAGAAGAAATCAAAAGGGAAATTAGAAAATATTTTGAACATAATGAAAATAAAACCACCACATATTAAAATTTGTAGGATGTCACTAAAGCAATAGCTATGGAGAAATTTATAGTACTACATGGATATATTAGAAAAGATTTCAAATCAATGACCTAAACAACAAGAAAAAGACAAATTCAAAGGAAGCAGAAGAAGGGAAGTAATAACAATCCAAGCAGAAACTGATACAGTAGAAACCAGGAAAACATCAGAGAAAAGTAATGAAACCAAGAGCTGGTGGTTCTTTGAGAAGATCAATAAAAATGATAAAGCTCTAGCCAGACTGATCAAGAAAAAAGAGACACAAATTACCAATGTCAGGAATGAGAGTGGTGACATTACTACATTAATTAATTAATTAAGCAAATTCTTGAAAGACCCGAACTATCAAACTCACTCAAGAAGAAGTGGGTAATCTGAATGAGCCTATGTTTATTAAAGAAATTGAATGTGTAGTTACAAACCTTCTCATAAAGAAAACTCTAGGCCCAGATGGCTTCACTGGTGATTTCCATTAAACATTTGAGGAAGATATACTATCAGTGCTGCATAAACTCTTTTAGAAAATTGAAGAGGAGAGAATAGTTCTCATCTCATTCTATGTTAACAGCATTACTCTTAATTACCAAAATCAGAAAAAGATAGTACAAGAGAAATACTGACTCTGTCTTTCTTGGACATAGAGGCAAAAATTCTTAGCATTTTAAAAAATTTTAGCCAAAGATATAGAAAAAAGGCTACTACTTCATGATTGACTGGGGTTTATCCCCAGAAGGCAGGGTTGGTTAATATTTAAAAAATCAACCAATGTGGGCACCTGGGTGGCTCAGTGGGTTAAGCCTCTGCCTTTGGCTCAGGTCATGATCTCAGGGTCCTGGGATCAAGTCCCGCATCCGGCTCTCTGCTCGGCAGGGAGCCTGCTTCCTCTTCTCTCTCTCTCTCTGCCTGCCTCTCTGCCTACTTGTGATCTCTCTCTGTCAAATAAATAAAATCTTTAAAAAAAAAAATAAAAATAAACCAATGTAATTTACTATATTAACAAACTAAAAATTAAAAAATTATCTGATCATTTCAATAGATACAACAATATAATTTGACAAAACTTAACATCTATTCCTGATAAAAATTCTCAGTAAACTTGGAATAGAAAGGAATTTGCTTGACTTGATAAATGACATCCATGAAAAGCTTATATTACACTCAATGGTGAAGAAGGAATGGTTTCTGCTAGGATCAGGAACAAGGCAAGGAACCAATGCAATAAGGCAAGATAAGGAAATAAAAGACCTCCAGATTACAGATGAAGAAGTAAGACTTTCTTTATTCACAGGTGATGTGACTACCTATGTAGAAAATCCTATGGAAGCTACAGAAAAACTAGAACTAACAAGTGAATCTAGCAATATCATGGATATAAGACCAACATACAAAAATCAACTGTGTTTTTATATGCTAGTAATGAAAAATCAGAAATTAAAATTAATAACAATACCATCAAATATTAACTATTTGGGAATGAAGCTGACAAAACATAGGTAAGATTTATACACTGAGAACCATAAAATTCTCAGTGAGAACTTTCACTGAGAGAAATGAAAGAAGACGTGAATAAGTGGGGAGATAAACCATATTCATTGGCCAAAACACTCGATGTGGTTAAGATGTGAATGGTCCTTGAATTGTGTATGGATATTGAATTTTAGAAGGTGAAATCATATTTTATATTTATTAGGGGGACTTTCTTCATAAAGGACTTCCATGATGATCACTCAAAAAAGTGAGGAAGTCATTTGCCCATTTTGTATCTCATGCTACAGGTGTATGTCTTCATTCATTCTTTCATCTATTATCCCTGTTCGACATTCTACTGCTAGTTTCCTTGCATAATACCCTGGTGTCTGCATGATTGCCTTTCCTATTCCAAGTATAAAATGAGGAATATAATACCCACTTTTCAGGGTTATTATCAATACCAAAGACAACATATGAAGAATACCTATAGGTATAGTAAATGGGAGCTACTGTTAATAGAGAACAATATTAGCAATCCAAAAATATATTTAGGATTTGGGGTTAATTCACTCCTACATTAATAGAATGTTGATTATTATAATATTGATATATGTTAACTGAGAACATGATGGAAGGAGGGGCCATCCTGGCCAACCAGATCAGAAGGATAGATCCTGGAGATCAGTATGGTGACCCGATGGTTATTACATCGGCGTAAGAATATATGAAATAGGGGCGCCTGGGTGACTCAGTGGGTTAAGCCTCTGCCTTCATCTCAGGTCATGATCTCAGGGTCCTAGATTGAGCGCTCTCTGCTCGGCAGGGAGCCTGCTTCCTCCTCTCTCTATGCCTGCCTCTCTGCCTACTTGTGATCTCTCTCTCTCTGTCAAATAAATAAATAAAATATTTTTTTTAAAAAAAGAATATGTGAAATAAAAGACCTAGCAGCCCTTGTTAATTTTCCATTCCAAGCTCTGAGAAGAGGGTCCGCTGAGCAGCTATGGCTGCAACTTTTGGCTCTGGACCCTGACCAGGGCGGGGGTGGGTGTGGGGGATGGGGGTTAGTGGTGGGATGGGGGGCACTTCCAGCTGTGCTTCTTTGCCTCCTGCACTGTGTGTGCCTTTGCTCAAAATTTACTCTGTTTCTCCTCCTTCTCCTTCCTTCCTCATCATCTTCCTCCTCCTTCTTTTAATATTCACTGTATTTGTTTTCTTCATCAAAGTTATATGTATTCAAGGTAGAAAACTGGGAAAATATAGAGGAATATAAGGTCACCTAATCCTCACTGCTACGCCCAGAAGTAGTCATTTTTTTTTTTTAAGTATCTATGTTCTTGCCTTTTTTTCCTGAGCACCTTCTCCCTAAATGGTATGATACTATGCATATTGTACTTAAAGTTATTGGTTTGGATTATAGTAAAAATTTCCCAGTGCTATTAAAGATTGTTCTTTGACATGATTATGAAATGCTGCATAGTATTTCATTCCAAGAGTATATCATACATAGTTCACTATCTTCAATTTTAATGGACTTTTGGGTTTCTCTCCGTTTTTCCTTTTGAAAAATAACTTTGTGGGATGCGTGGGTGACTCAGTCATTAGGCGTCTGCCTTCAGCTCAGGTCATGATCTCAGGGTCCAGGGATCAAGCTCTGCATAGGGCTCCTTGCTCAGCAGGAAGCCTTTTTCTCCCTCTCCCACTCCCCCTGCTTGTGTTCCTTCTCTCGCTGTCAAATAAATAAATAAAATCTTTAATAAAAAATTACTTTGTGGGGCGCCTGGGTGGCTCAGTGGGTTAAAGCCTCTGCTTTCGGCTCGGGTCATGATCCCAGGGTCCTGGGATCAAGTCCCACATCAGGCTCTCTGCTTAGTGGGGAGCCTGCTTCCCTCCCTCTCTCTCTGCCTGCCTCTGTGCCTACTTGTGATCTCTGTCTGTCAAATAAATAAATAAAATCTTTTTTTAAAAAATTATTTTGTGATGGCCAGCAAATCCTTATACACATCCTTACTGATTCCTATAAGAGTCTTTTCTGGAAGTGGAATTCATGGGTTAAAACTTTTGCGTATTTACAAATCGTTTGATACTTATGACTAACTTACACTTGTGACAGTTGTTTTGCGATGAACAAGAGAGTTGGTTTGCCCACATGTGTGATAATTGTTTTTTTTTTTAATATTAGATAATTTGAAAGGAAGACAAAACATATCTAACCATGGCCTTAATTTGCATTTCTCTTTTTGACTAGAGAGTGAATGTCCTACTTCTGATGTCATCCTCCCTGGCGTTAGTCTGCTCCTACAGCCACTTTCTGTTCATCGGTAACTTGGTAAGGTACTTCAGGGAGACTCCCCTCCTCAGGCCACCTCAGCTGCCCTCTTACAGAGTGACAGCATGATGGAAGAACTTCATTTGTTTTTTTATTTTTAGAATCTGGTGCAAATGATTTCACATGTATTTTCTGGGAATCCTTACTATAACCCTAGCTATGAGATAGGTACGATTATTAGCTTCATTTCATGTGTGAATTAAGAGGAGACTTGGAGAAACCAACCAACTAACTATCTAACTAACTAACTAACCTGTCTAAGGTCACACAGCCAGGTAATGGCAGAGCCAGAGCTGGAACCCAAGCTCACTCTAGAGCCCATCCTCTTAATCACTTAATAATCTATCTGAATCTTGGAAGATGGAACTGTGGGGTTCTCCTCTTCCTTGACTACAAACAGCCCCATTTCAGCATGGAGCTCTGTGTCACTCTGTGCATGTCTACCCCAGGGATGTTACAAAAGCACCTTCTAGTTGAGGGTTTGGGGGATTAGGGTAACTGCCGGGGATCTCAGGCCCTGCCTACCTCCACCGTGGACTATAATTTTTTTAAGACTTTATTTATTTATTTGACAGACAGAGATCACAAGTAGGCAGAGAGGCAGGCAGAGAGAGAGGAGAAAGCAGGCTCTCCGTGGGATGATAATTTTTTTTTAAAAGATTTCATTTATGTATTTGAGAGAGGGATAGAGATAGCAGCAGAGAGATAAGTAGGGGAGGAGAGAGAGAAGCAGGCTCCCCACTGAGCAGGGAGCCTGATGTGGGACTCGATCCCAGGATCCTGAGATCATGACCTGAGCCAAAGGCTGACGCTTAACCGACTGAGCCACCCAGATGCTCCATCTTGGATGATAACTGATAAGGCAGAGAGCCTTTCTCCTTTACCTAACTTCTCGTGTACAATTTCTGAGTAGCTGGTAACCTGTGGGAAAAATAGGTGGGATGGGGGGGGAAGTCTTGACTGTAACACAGTCCTAACCACACACTGTGTCCTGCTGCTGTGTTGCCAATTATAACCGTAGGGGATTAGAGATGGATGTTATGTGCATCATGATTGAAAAACAAAAACAACCCTAAAGCAGTGTGCTGTTTGCCACAAGAGAAACAACTGGAAATTTGTTCAAAGCTTAAGTCCATCTTCAGTTTCCCAAACTCCCTTTGACAGTTCCACCTCCTCCAAGTCCTGGTTTGCCCAATTCCAAAACCTTCAGGGGCCTGGCCTGATAACTTCTACAAAAACCCTCCTCTTTGAAGAGGATTTGAAATATTGGGGAGAATTCAAGAGACAATATCTCTGCTGGGGTTTTTTGTTTATTTGTTTTTTAGACAGAGAGAGAGAGAGCTCGACTGGTGCTGGGGAGACAGACAGAGGGAGAGGGAGAATCTCCCAAGCAGGCTCCATGCCCAAGTGGGGCTCAGTGAGGGGGTTCAACTTCATAACCCTGAGATCATGACCTGAGCTGAAACCAAGAGTCTGGTTGATGCTTAACTGATTGAGCCACCCAGTTGCCCCACTTCTCCAGAGTTTTTAGAATTAAACTTCACCCCAGTTGTGGCATGAAAGATTTGTTTCCTACTAGAGGAATTTCTGGCAGTAGCAAGTACTTTTTTTTAAATTTCTTTTTAAAAAATCAACATATAATGTATTATTTGCCCCAGGGGTAAAGGTCTATGAACCATCAGGCTTACACATTTCACAGCACTCACCATAGCACATACCTTCCCCAATGTCCATAATCCAACCACCCTCTCCCTATCCCCTCCGCCCCCCAGCAACCCTCAGTTTGTTTCCTGAGATTAAGAGTCTCTTATGGTTTGTGTCCCTCCCAATTCCATCTTGTTTCATTTTTTTCCTTCCCTACCCCCCACACCTCCCTGCCCTGCCTCTCAGATTCCTCATATCAGAAAGATCATATGATAATTATCTTTCTCTGATTGACTTATTTTGCTCAGCATAATACCCTCTAGTTCCATCCACATCGTTGCAAATGGCAAGATGTCATTTCTTTTGATGGCTGCATAGTATTCCATTGTATATATACACCACATCTTCTTTATCCATTATCTGTTGATGGACATCTAGGTTCTTTCTATAGTTTGGCTTTGTGGACACTACTGCTATAAACATTTGGGCACACGTGCCCCTTCAGATCACTATGTTTGTATCTTTTTTTTTTTTCAGATTTTATTTATTTATTTATTTGACAGACAGAGATCACAATTAGGCAGAGGCAGGCAGAGGGTGGGAGAGGAGGACTACGTTTGTATCTTTAGGGTAAATATCCAGTAGTGTGATCGCTGGGTCATAGGGTAGCTCTATTTTCAACTTTTTGAGGAACCTCCATGCTGTTTTCCAGAGTGGCTGCACCAGCTCGCATTCGCACCAACAGTGTAGGAGGGTTCCCCTTTCTCCGCATCCTCACCAGCATCTGTCATTTCCTGACTTACTAATTTAGCCATTCTGACTGGTGTGAGGTGGTATCTCATTATGGTTTCGATTTGTATTTCCCTGATGCCGAGTGATGTGGAGCAACTTTTTCATGTGTCTGTTGACCATCTGGATGTCTTCTTTGCAGAAATGTCAGTTCATTCTGCCCATTTCTTAATTTAATTATTTGTTCTTTGGGTGCTGAGTTTGGTAAGTTCTTTATAGATTTTGGATACTAGCCCTTTATCTGATATGTCATTTGCAAATATCTTCTCCCATTCTGTCAGTTGTCTTTTGGTTTTGTTGACTGTTTCCTTTGCTATGCAAAAGTTTTTGATCTTGATGAAGTCCCAATAGTTCATTTTTGCCCTAGCTTCCCTTGCCTTTGGTGATGTTTCTAGGAAGAAGTTCCTGCCGCTGAGGTCAAAGAGGTTGCTGATTGTGTTCTCCTCAAGGATTTTGATGGATTCCTTTCTCACATTGAGGACTTTCATCCATTTTGAGTCTATTTTTGTGTGTGGTGTAAGGAAATGGTCCAGTTTCATTCTTCTGCCTGTGGCTGTCCAATTTTCCCAATACCATTTGTTGAAGAGATTGTCTTTTTTCCATTGGACATTCTTTTCTGCTTTGTCGAAGATTAGTTGGCCATAGAGTTGAGGGTCTATTTCTGGGCTCTCTATTCTGTTCCATTGATCTATGTGTCTGTTTTTGTACCAGTACCATACTGTCTTGATGATTACAGCTTTGTAATAGAGCTTGAAGTCTAGAATTGTGATACCACCAACTATGGCTTTCTTTTTCAACATTCCTCTGGCTATTTGAGGTCTTTTCTGGTTCCATACAAATTTTAGGATTATTTGTTCCATTTCTTTGAAAAAAAATTGATGGTATTTTTATAGGGATTGCATTAATTGTGTAAATTGCTTTAGGTAGCATAGATATTTTCACAATATTTGTTCTTCCAATCCATGAACATGGAACATTTTCCCATTTCTTTTGTCTTCCTCAATTTCTCTCATGGCATTCATAGACACCCATGACCCCAGCCTCCACATTGAGCACTTCCGTCCTTCAACCCTCACAATAACCCAGAGAAGTTAAGTTACAAGTTGACAGGGAGATAAGTAGCAGATAAGTAGCACTTTATAGTTTTCCGAGTACCGACTTTTTGCTTCTTTGGTTAGGTTTATTCCTAGGTATCTCATGGTTTTGGGTGCAATTGTAAATGGGACAGACTCCTTAATATCTCTTTCTTCAGTCTTGTTGTTGGTGTATAGACATGCAACTGATTTCTGTGCATTGGTTTTATATTCTGATACTTTACTGAATACCTGTATGAGTTCTAGCAGTTTTGTAGTGGAGTCTTTTGGCTTTTCCACATAAAGTATCATTTCATCTGAAAAGAGTGAGAGTTTGACTTGGAAGAGAGTTTTCTAGTAGGGAATCCTCTGGGGTGTGCTTGTGGTTCATGCACTCATTGCTTCAGTAATAATGACTACAGCACATTTACTGAGCACTTGTTCTGCGAGGCCTTTGTGGCAAGATCTTTCCATGCATTGCCTCCTTGAACCCGGGAAGAAGTTTCCACCTTTATAGATTAAGCACTGGAGGCCCACAGATATTAAGAATGTTTCCAGGGCCATGGAGCTAGCACATGAATGGAGCCAAGACTTGAATCCACTGTGGGTAACCACAGGCTAACCACAGGCCCATTCCAAGTCTGTCTTGGAACACTAAGTGCTAGAAGAAGCCAGTATCCTGATGTGCACCTGTTTAGTCCCCGGTGTAAGTTCTTGTTCTTCCAGACTCCTCTCTCAGCCTTCCAAATCACACTCAGTGCCTCACCCTCCGGATCACCATGGTCCTCACTCATGGCATTCATAGACACCCATGACCCCAGCCTCCACATTGAGCACTTCCGTCCTTCAACCCTCACAATAATCCTGCCAGAAGGCACAGTTACTATACCCATTTTAAAGACAGAGAAACAGAGTCTCAGTTACAAGGTTACCCAGAGAAGTTAAGTTACAAGTTGACAGGGAGATAAGTAGCAGAGCTGGGATTCCAGTTCTGGGCTGTGTGATTCCAGAGCGTTGGCCGAGCAGCCCTCACCGGCACCCCACCTCCTTACACTGTACCGGCACCCACATCAAGCTCACCAGCCCTCTCTGGCGTCTCCCTGCGTCTGTCCTCCTAGTTCCCATGGAGATGGCAAGTTCCTCTGGCTCGGGGCTCTCCAGCTGCCTCGTGGCGCTTATGTTCCTCTGGCTGCCCCTGCCGTTGTCAGGTAGGAGTTGGTGAGCCTCTTTCCCTGCCTGGGACCTCTACCCAACGAGTCCCAAGAACAAGGGGCCTTATTTCTTCTCGCGTTCTATTCCACCCACCCCTCCCCGCCGAGTCCTTTCCAATGCCCTTCCCTGGCCTTGCTCTTCGCCAAGACATCCCTTTCACCCCCCGCCGCGCGGCTGTTCTCTGGTCCCGCCTACACGCCCTGGTTTGTTTTCTGTCCGCACTACGCAGGGGACGCCGACGACTACCACCTGGCCCCACTAGGGGGCACAGCCGAACTGCCCTGCCCCATCCCCCTGTGGCCGGTCACCGTGCCAACCGCGGTGACGTGGCTGCGGTCCCCAAGCCCGGACCGCTCCCAGGTCGTGCACGTGTTCCGCGACGGGAGAGACCGGGAGGAAGGCGTGATGCCAGAATACAAGGGGCGGACGGCGCTGCGGAGGGACCCGGGAGAGGGGAGCGTGTCCCTGGAGATCCGCCACGTCCGGCTGGAGGACCGAGGGCTGTACCAATGCGAGGTCCAGATCGGAAACCTGACTCGGGATGGCATCGTGACCCTGCAGGTGGCAGGTTAGTCATTTTCAAAGGGGGGGACAGAGGTACCCCCAAGACCTGAATCGTGGGATGCAGTTACCCCCAGGGGTGCGTTTGCGAAGTGTGAGGATGAAGCCAGAGACTCTCTCACCCGGTTGGGAGGAGCATGGGGCTGCGGAGAGGGCGGCCCCCGCAAGAGGCCAGGACAGCCCCGCCTCCCCAGGGGAGGCTGTGGGAAGGGAGCCAGGGCTCCGGCGGGGACCGCGCCCCCACCATCAGGCATCTGTGTTCCCCGTCTCCCTCCAGTTCTAGGCTCCGACCCTTATATCCACGTGAAGGGCTACGACGCTGGATGGATCCAGCTGGTGTGCAGGTCTGCGGGATGGTTTCCACAGCCCTTGGCCCAGTGGAAAGACCCTCAAGGCAGAGTGCTTCAACCCTTGTCGGATGTCCATGTCCTGGAAGCTGGGCTCTTCCGGATCGCGGTGTCTAGCAGAGTCAGGGACAGCACGCTGGGGAACGTGTCCTGCACCGTCCACAATTTGGCCCTCGGCCAAGAGAAGACCACAGCCATGCTCATAGCAGGTAAAAGCCGGGACAGGAAACGGGCTCGAAGCCCTTGCGGAAAACGCCTACCTGAGTGGAAACTTTATAAAGAATTTTCAAACTTTTAAAATTCTATGAGGAACACATGTTTGTGGTAGAAAAGTTGAAAAAGTGATGAACATTATAAAGAAATCGGAAATGGCCTGTTTTGTCGTAAATTAGAACTGCTGCTAACCTCTGGGAGCATTTCTTTCAAGACATTCTTGTATGTCTCCAACTCTTGAGTGTGTGCGTTTTCATGTATGTATTCTGCTGGGTCTTTTTTCCTTTAGTTACAACGTCCTGAGCATTTTCTGCCCATGTCCTTAAGTAGGTCTCTACAGCATGATTTTTAAGAGCTACACAGTACTTCGTTGTGTGGTTATAGCATAATAAAATTAATCAGAGCCCTATTTCTGGACATCTGGGTAGTCTCCAATTTTTCCTCCTATTATAACGAATGATTCAGTGAACATCTTTGCACATATTTTGGTATGTGATTCTGATTATTTTCTTAGAATGCATTTCTGGAAGTAAAATTAAGGGACCCAAAGGGTGTGAATCTTTTAAAGACCCTTTAAACATGGAGCCATGTGGTAAAGCAGAGTGGTTTTGGAGCCAGGAAAGACAGACTGTGGCCTGGGGTCCCAGATCAGAAGGGGTCGGGACTTCTTTTTTCCTCTCTCTGTCCCCCTCCCTTCCCTTACAACTGCCACTGCCTCTCATGAAGTGCTAAGTGCTCTACTCTCCTGACCTCTTTAAGTCTCCCTACAACCCAACGGGACAGAAATTACATCATCTCTATTTCCTAGATGGTCAGCTCGGCTTGGGGAGGCTCAGTCTCTTGCCCAGGGTCACACACTGCTGAGTGAGGTCTCGCATCCAGCTGAGACTCTTCACATGGGTCACAGAGCTTCTTCTGCTCTTTTTCTCTTCTTTCCTTTCTCCTTTCTTCTTGTCCAGGCTTTAGGTCTCCTGCTGTAGCACCACAGAAATGGTTCTGCCCCTGCTGGTAGGGCTCCGGGCCAAGATGTCACTCACTGACTGTTGTTTCACAGCAAAGTGAGGACTTGATGGGGAGACAGGTGGGTGCTCATGAGAAAGATGATCCCTGAGGAAGCCCCTCCTATCCTTCAAAGTCACCGGATAATGGCTCCATCCAGGATAGGACAAGGGTGTGGTTGAAAAGTGGAGTTTAACCTATTGTCTTCAGGCAGGACCATCAGAACTACCCCTAAGAAATGAACATCTCACTTTGAAATCATCCCTGGGTCATTCCCCCAACAGTCTTGGCTAGAAGTCTCTCTCTAACCAAGAAGTGGGGATGTGCTTGAGCCATCTGCCATATGAAGCAAGGTCTGTGGCATGGGAGAAGCTGTTGGATGTCTCTTTCAGGGTGGCCATTGGTGGTTTCTGTTTTAGCCCCTTCTCCAGGGAGGATCTCCTCCTCTACAGTGGCTCTTGCTGTCATCCTGCCTGTCCTGGGGATTCTCATCATCATGGGCATTTACCTCATCTGGAAGCAAAGAAGATCAAAAGGTAACTAAGTGGTAAAGGCGCCCCGGCTGGCAAGAAGTGGAATGTCCAGGAAGAAGTAGACGTGGACGTGAATTACCTGTAGGTTGGAGACCTTGCAAAATGGCAGAGAGAGAACTGGTAGAGCCTTGCCTGGGGACTCCCAATGCAGAGAAGGTCAGAGAAACTGCAGAAAAATCCTGGACAGAGCTGTGAATCATTATCTTTTGATAAATTAGGAAAGAACTGATCTTGCCAGCCTGCTAGTTAATTAAGAAACACAATTCTAGCCATGAGATAAAACCCCATAAATACGGTTGAATTTCACAGGATTGCAGGGTTGCACATGACCCTGAGAGTCAGAGAATCCAATATTTTTTCCCCTATCTAATGGTTTGAAGACCCGCTAATCCTTTCAAATAGTCACACACCCAGAGTGACAAGGAGCAAAGTCCTCCTGGACAGCTTGGGCCATCTTTGGACAACCCTGCCTATTAGAAAAAGCCCTTCCTTAAACTTAACTGATACCTCTCTCTTTCTGTCTTCTAGAGAAGCTTCTCTATGAACAGGTGATGGAGGTAGGTAAGTGTCCTGAGTTGGGTGGAGATGTTACTGTGTTTTAATCATTTTGTTAGTTTCAGATTAGCTGAAAATCCCAGTATCTGCTGTCCTTACAGGTAGGGGTGGTGGGACATCTTTACCTTCCTTTCCAGTTTTCACAGACACTTAACTTGTCAGAGCTTGCCTTCTAGTACGTTTGGTGATTTTTGTATGTGAACTCACTGCTTGATCTCTGGGGGTCATGTAGGTCTCACATAGGGGGAGCTTTTATTCATTCAACAAACAATTAGTGATTGTCTACTAAGTGCCCTGGACTATACTAGACGCTGGGGTCACAATGGCAAGTAAAAGCAGATACAGTCTGTGCCTTCTTGGAGCTTTCAGTCCAGTCAAGGAAGCAGATGTGAGTGAAGAAATTACATAGATAAATGTGCACACATGCCATGAGAGGAAGTTCTAAGGGCCGTAAAGACTAGATCCAGGAGGAACCAACCAACCAAACTTGAGGGACAGGAGCGGAGTCCCCAGAGGATGTTTGATCTGGAAGACAGGCAGGCTTGGAGGAAGAGGGAACGGAAAACCTTCCGCAGCAGAAAGAACAACATGCAAAAGACACACAGTGCAGAAGTGAGGGGAAAGGTGACAGGAGATGAGGCTGTGGACTTAGCAGGGGTCAGGCCAGGGGAGGCTTTGTAGATCATGTCAAGGGCTTTCGTTTTTCTTTTCGGAGCAGTGGTGAAGCAGTGAACAGGGCAGTCCTGACCAGAATTGTGCTTCGAGAAGCTCTCTGGCTTCAGTGTTAAGAAGGGACCAGAGGAAGCTAGACAGGATGAGGGGGACTGGTGGGGGGCACCATTTCTGTCATCCAGATGAGATATGGTGAGGGCCTGGGTCAAGGAGGTAGAGATAGGGAGCCTCAAAGGCGGGTGAACTCAATAGGAGTTGGGGACCGTCAAAGTAATGGCACAGAATCTCATTTACTTTTCTTCCTCTAGAAAATCTTCTCTCAGACCACGCAAAAGAAAAAGGTAATTATATGTACAGAATAAAGAGTAGGGGACAAATAACAAAGAACACATTCTTCCCACTTCTACATGAATGTTGACAGTCTGTCATACACACATTACACACACACACACACACACACACACACACACACCCCACACCTTCCATTAATATTATTGGAATTTACTTTCCCATATCAAGGGGCTATAGAGCAACCATGGTGAGGGGATGCCCTTGATCAACATTCACAGGTCTGAACTGTCCTGAGCTCCCTTCATCAGCCTTTCCACCAATCACCTAAAAAGAAGGTCTACTTATTATTTGAAAAGGTATTATGATGGTCATATGGGGTGTATGAGCATCTCAGAACTCCATACAGCTTTTGCATTGAGAGAGGCAGTGTGATATGAGGGGAGGATCCCAGGCTCTACAGAAAAGGGCTGGTTCAGTGACTCTCGGCTCAGATCACCAGTGTGCCCCTTACTGGCCTTGGACAAGGTACTTCACTGCTCTGAGCTTTGGTTTCCCCATCTGTAAAATGGGGACAGTGAGTCTCCTCACCTGATTGTTTTCAGGATTAAAATAGACAACTTAAAAAGTTCTTATTACAAAGCCTGGTACCCCTTTCCCTTTCCACCTGTCATCTTCGTTAATTGAGTGTTTGCCCTGGACCACTGAGAGTAGAAGTCAGACACATCCAGAGTACAAAAAAAAAAAAACAGGGGGCTCTGCCCTTGGAAGGTCTTGCTGGGAAGACAAGTCCCTGGCTCGAAATGGCTCTATCTGCCCTGATCTCTGCATCCCATCTCCTTCAAGGCGGTGAAAGTGTGGGCGCACCCACCTCAGGGATGCTATGGCCATTCTGTCCAGGGGCGGAGGGCACCGTGTGGTAGAGTGGGGCTGTCTCCGACTGGGAGTCTCACAGTCTCGCTATTAGCAACAGTAGGCTATTAAAGGACAACAAGACACACGTACGTGAGCACACAGTTACAAACACACAGAAACACTCAACGGGGTCCACAGAAAAAGAGCTGGACAAAAAGGGAGGGCCAAGAAAGGCAAACCCAAAGTTCCGGGCAGTCCAGATCCTCAGGAAGTTTCAGGGCCCACAGGCTGGTTCATCACCCCTTCCACTGGTCAGGTGGGGGGGGGGTGGAGTGATGAGCCTTCCTGTGTCCCATCTATTCACACATGCCTTTTTCTGTTTTTTAGGAAGGCTCCATAAAGCCCTCAGTAAGTTCCACCCCTCATCCATGGCACAAACCTCCTTCTGCTGATGTCTTTGCTTTAGGATGAGTGTCTCCGTTTCACTTCTTGGGGCAGAAGATGGGGGCAAGGGTACTTGAGGTCATGGGGCTTGGAGATGTATTGGCTCTCAAAGTCCTCTCTTCTCAAATATTTCCTGTTCCTCTTTCCCACAGAACTGTTATCTTGTCTCTACGTGGGAAAGATTTTACTGGGAAGCGCTCACCTCCCATGGGTGAAGCTACCTGGGAGACCTTTTTTATTCCCTAGGTGTGACATTCCCTTCGGGATCCTCATTACAGTGAGTGTGTGGAGCAGCGTTTCTCCACCACTTCACGCATGAGAACCTCTTTATAACCACAAAAACCTTCAGACATGTGATGACATGTCTCTTTTATTTTACATTGAGAAAATATACCTAAGGAAATCAAATGGACATTGGATGATGGTTTTAAATGAACTTGGACTTTATTCTTCTCCCACAACATCCTACAAATGTTTATGTTGTGGTGACCTAGATGCAGAAGATGTGTTATTGACTTGGTCTGCCAGAAAGTTCTGGCGGTCACAGAAACTGGCTGACTCTCCTCTGCCTTGTCCCTGGGGAGCCCTGGCCCACGGCTGGGAGCCACGGCTGTGGCAAGCCCCACTATGGGAAAGCTCAGCGTATTGCTACTGAGGGTCTGATGCGGGAATATGGTTGGGATGGGACTGCAGCACTCTGGAAGTCCTTGTTCTGATTGGTCCAACTGTTTTTATTCTTCAGAGAAACTCCGGAGTGAACTGAGTAAGTGTCCCGTGTTTTTCTAACTCTCATACCACCTAGTCTCCCGTTGAGTCTGTATTTCCAGCAATAGCTCATCTCCTTCTTTCTTCTCTTATAGAGTTGAAAAGAGCTGCGGCGAACTCAGGTGAGGTACACCTTCCCCTGCACTTGGCCCCCATGCCCCAAGAGTTCTCCGTTTTCCTAACTTTTAATTCAAGCATCTCCTTTCTGTCTTTCAGGCTGGAGGCGGGCAAGGCTGCACTTTGGTAAGTTATACCAGTCAGGGCATCCACGTGTCAGAGCCCATAGCTCTGGTCCTGTGGAATGCAGACTGTTATTTAAAGCTTTTTAAAATCAAATCTGTTTAACTGCTTAGAAAATTAAAAAAAAAATCCTTGTGATTTGGGGGGTCACGTTTAGATTTGGAAAGTCTTCCCTCATTTAAAACACTATATATCTATATCTATATCTATATCTATATCTATATCTATATCTATATATCTATATCTATATCTATATCTCATGATCTTCTTATGGGTTCTCTATGATTTTTGAGATTTATCATAAGTGTGTTGGTTATTTGGATGTCATCTTTGTGACTGGTCTGTTCCTGTCCTGTCCAGACTACTTTTTGATTTGTAAGGGTTCTTTCTATATAAAGTATACTAGTTCTTTGTCATATTTTTCACAATTTATTTTTCCAAGTTTTTCATTTTCATTTTACTTTCCTTGTGGTTTTTTTGTTGTTGTTGTTTTATGATTGTTTTGTTTTTATGTAGTCAAATTTATTTGTCTTTTCCTGTGTTGTCTCTTCCATGCTTTCAAATTTGGGAAGTCCTTCCTATCCCACAGTTGGACCAACAGCCAGTGCTCCTATTTCTGTCTACACACCTGCCATATCCTTCTTCCAAGATCAGTTTTCTTGGGGGGTGGTGACTGAAATTCTCCGAGAAGACAGTGGGTGAGGCTCATGCTCCCACAGCACACACTATGAAAAGGTTTCATAGTTTTATTTTAGAAGATTTGCACATCTCTTTTCATTTTATTCCTAAATAGTTGGCAATTTTTTTGCTGCTATTTTTTTTTAAAGATTTTATTTATTTATCTGACAGAGAAAGAGACAGTGAGAGAGGGAACACAAGCAGGGGGAGCAGGAGAGGGAGAAGCAGGCTCCCTGCCAAGCAGGGAGCCCAATGCAGGGTCCCAATCCCAGGACCCTGGGATCATGACCTGAGCCAAAAGCAGATGCCTAACGACTGAGCCACCAGGTGCCCTTTTTTGCTGCTATTTTAATGAGACCTGTTACTTTCACCTACTGGCAGTCCTTATCATCCAGCTACTCATCCCCCTTCTGTTCACATGGCTTCCTTCAGGCAGGTACAATAGAATTGAGGAGTTGGCACTTGAGAAAACACCAGATCACCTTGGTTGGCATTCAAGGAGCTCATAAACCCGTCTGACACTCATGGTCTGGCTCACTCCCACCACCTTGACTGAGTACAGACTTCATGGCTTCTCTCTTCAAGAAGAGCCTGTTTTCTATGCTTGGCAAAAGGGGGAGACTCACTGCGACCCTCATGATCCACAATTTTAAAGAAGAATCCTTCTATCTATATTACCCTTTAAAAATGATAATTATAAGCAATGATTTTAACTACAAAATGAACATCACACACTCACTGTGTGAACTAGGCACCATCTCATGTATTAGCAAAATTTATGCAAATGGGAGCCCCTACTTCCATTTTATAGAAGAAGGAACTGAAGTTGAGAGATAAGTAACAAGCCCAAGGTCACATAACCAGCAAGTGGCAGAGCTGGGACTCACACATCCTAGCTGGCTAGGGGGTCTAACATCAAAGCCTATGTTTATTATCATACATTACATTCCTTGGGACCATCCAAGACGAAGGCAGTGTTTCCTAGGGATTAAGACAGCTTCAGAGAGAGATGAAATACTTTTTCTTCTTTCAACTTAATACACTCTCAGCAGATCTAGGAGACTGGAAGACAGTTTTCTTTGGCTCCCATACATATAGGGGAAGGGGAAACATGAACTCAAATAGACCAATGACAGTGATCACAGACCTAGAGATTATCTTTTCCTCCAAAGCTACCCAAAGATCCCTTAAGACCTTGCCTTCCCCAGCCTCACCTGTCACTGACTCTCTGCAGTGGCAGTGACCCTGGACCCAGACACAGCACATCCCAAACTCATCCTGTCTGAGGACCGGCGACGTGTGAAGCTTGGAGACAGAAGGCAGCCTGTGCCCGACGGCCCCCAGCGATTTGACTTCGTCGTCAGTGTCCTGGGCGCTGAGTACTTCACGGCAGGCTGTCACTACTGGGAGGTAGACGTGGGAGACAAGACTAAATGGGCCCTGGGGGTGTGTAGTGAGTCTGTGAGCAGGAAGGGGAAGATCACTGCCACGCCTGCCAATGGACACTGGCTTGTCCGCCAGAGTAGTGAGAAGGAGTACGAAGCTCTCACATCCCCGCAGACTACGCTGCGCCTCAAGGAGCCCCCGAGGTGTGTGGGAATTTTCCTGGACTATGAGGCAGGCATCATTTCCTTCTACAATGTGACCAGCAGATCCCACATCTTTACTTTCACCCACACCTTCTCTGGCCCCCTTCGCCCTTTCTTTGAGCCCTGCCTTCATGATGGTGGGAAAAACACAGCACCTCTAATCATCTGCTCAGAACTCCAGAAATCAGAACCACCAACCGTCCGCAAGCCAGAAGAAAAAGGTCAGGCGAATGGAGATGTGACCATGAACGTGAACCCTTCCTTATTCCCCCTTCAGACACCGGAGATTTTCCCACCCAGGGATATGATCCTGCCCTGGCCCTCTGACCTTGCCCCAGCCCTTCAAGGTCTCAAGGTTCCTTCTTTTTAGGGCTGTACCTCATTACCTGCTCCCCTGAGGGTCCAGCGTCCTGCCCTGGATTTCCGTCTGCTGGCCCAACACCTGATTCTAAAACATCCCATCTCCTTTCCCCAGATCTAGACCTTGTGATTTCGAATCACATCACCTTCCACCCAGCGCTCAGTTCTAAACTCTGTCATCCTTCCGGGACTTAAAGCTCCCATTGCTCTGGAAGAATTCTTGAAAACCAACCATCAGATTAGGTTTAGTGGATGATGGGATGGTGAATGTGTGTACCCAAGATACAGGGGTTCTCTACTCGAGGAGCTAGTTAAAGGAACTTCACCCTGCCTCATCCTGCACTTGACCTTTTAGTCATGAGGTTATGGTGCCTGGTCCCTGACTTCTCTCTTATTCCCTCCAGAATGGCTTTTTTTCTTCTCTCAGTGCAGGCCTCTAGCTCCTTTGGGTCACATGATCTTCCTTCTTCTGGAATATGGGATGGGGAAGTTGGAAGAGTAAAACATGCCCTCCCTTTCTGTTTCCTTGATGCTTGTTGACAGTATAGTTTCCTGCCATCCAGAGCCAATGTACACGTTTTCAAAGCTAACTTACCTATTGATGCTAAGCAGATACAGGGATTTTAAGTGTGGTAGCCATAATCCTGAAAAGCCTCAAGAGCACAGACAGGGAGCTGGGATGCAGAGCTTCAAACACAGCAGCCCAGCTGGGCTGGGCTTGGAAAGACAGTCATGGATGAGTCTGTCAGTTACCCTGGTCCTTTCGAATCTCCTCTTGGGATTTAGAGAGGTCCAGCCAGAAAAGTGGCAGTTCTGACCACCAGTGTAGAGGCTATTTTTCCCCATAAGCCCATTATCTTAGAAGACTTGACTATTTGTGTAGCAAACAGCCTCTTAGGTGAGAGTACTGATTTCAAGTAGGAAGTTGGTAGCTCATGCGTGAGGTTAAAACATTGAACCTCCTTTTTTAATGTGGCTTGCAGAACGAACCCTCCTCACTTTCAAGTCATTCCACATACGTGATCTTGGCCTCTTTGTAGAGATACTGGCTGATACCAGTTCGCAGATGAGTACACAGTTCTACCCAATGGAAACTGGATCTTTCTGTAGGAAGTTCTCTCTGTTAGCGCTTGTCATAGTCAGGGTCCTCCAGGGCAATATATATTTGTTATATTTATATGTATAGAGATTTGCTGTAAGGAATTGGCTCACATCAATATGGAGGTTGGCATGTCCCAAGATCTGCAGGGTTAGTCAGCAAGCTGGAGACATAGGGGAGCTAATGGCGTAGTTCCTTTGATGGCTGACAGGCTTAAGACCCAGGAAGAATCAGTATTTCCATTTGAATCTGAAGGTAGGGGGAAAAAAAAGTCAAGGTCCCAGGCTAAAGACCCTTAGGCAAGAATTCTCTCATACTAGGGGTTGGGTTGCTTTAAGCCTACAATTGATTGGATTGGGCCCATCCATATCCGGGAGAGAAATCTGCTTTATTCATTCTACCAATTTAAATGTTAATTTCAGGGCGCCTGGGTGGCTCAGTGGGTTAAGCCGCTGCCTTCGGCTCAGGTCATGATCTCAGGGTCCTGGGATCGAGTCCCGCATCGGGCTCTCTGCTCAGCAGGGAGCCTGCTTCCCTTCCTCTCTCTCTGCCTGCCTCTCCATCTACTTGTGATTTCTCTCTGTCAAATAAATAAATAAAATCTTAAAAAAAAAAATTAAAAAAAAAAATGTAAATGTTAATTTCATTGGAAAACACCCTTCACAGAAACAGTCAGAATAATGTTTGACTAAATGTCTGGGCACCCTGTAACCTGGTCAAGTTGATATATACATTTAATTATCACAATGCATGGGTGAAATTTATTATTTGCTTTTGTACAGTTCTTAAATAAAAGTTTGATATTTGTTGTTTGGCATGATGTTATTTTCATCACGAATGAGATGTTGTGGGGAAGGGCTTTGCACTGGTAACAGGAAAACATCTTACGGAATTGGTATTTGAACAGCCTTGAATCCACCCAAGCACGCTTTAACCACAGTTAGAAACGAAGCCAGTTTTATTTCTGATCTGCCTTCTCAGCATTTTAATCAATTTATAAGCAATAGTGTATGTGGGGGATTTATGTTTCGCTCATTCATACTCAGTTTCAAACATACTTTCCTGAATATCTTAATCCTAAAACTAATTCCCATTGTTCACACTGGCTGCACCCAAGAGAAATTTACCAGCGGGAAAGAGAACTGATATTTGTGGAAGCAGAAGCTTTAACTCATTTAATCTTTAAAATAATTCTGCCCGGGATTTTATGGGGGCGGGGGATGGTGTTCCAAATGGCTAGGCGGTAGAACTGGGATTATAAATCTAGTTTATCTAGTTCTGAAGACACCATTCTTTGCTCTTTGCACTGAAATACCGTTGCAGATATGAGAATATTCTATTAAACTTCTTTTCTCCTTCTCCTTCCTCTTCCCCTTCTTCCCTTTCTCCTTCTCCTTCTTTTTTAACTAAAACCGGGGCGGGGGGGGATCATCCTGGAAATACCTTGGAAGTCTTATTGTGCCGGCTTTATGAATGGTAGTCAGGTTTACCGAGGTAGGACCCAGAAAAATCCCTGTGCAGGAGCATTGGGGGACCCAGACACAGCTCCTCACACAGGGAACGTTTAGTTCTCTGACAAACGTTTTGGGTTAGTTGATCTTTACTCCCCCCTCTAGCTCTACAATCCTTTGACTTTAAAATACAAACCTCGAGGAAAGCGCGGATGCCTACCGGGATGTCTACCGGACCGTCAAGTGCCACCCACTCACAGTAAAGACGAAACTGAGTTCATGATCCCTTGGTAGTTACGCAGGTTAGCTCTACGCATTACTACTGGCCATACCCGTGGCCTCACACTTTGGGCTTTTAACGCGTGAACGTGGAAAGGAATCCGAGGACCTCGGGAGGGAACTCAGTCCCAACTGCTCAGGTCTCAACTTCGCAAATTCCTTCTCCGAGTCTGCGCTCTTCCTCGGGACTACAACTCCCAGCAGGCCTTGCCCGAGGCCAAAACTTATTGGCGGGACCGCCTGGGTTTCTCGCGTTGTGGCAGCCAGTATAGCCAATGGAGAGAAAGGGTCCTCCTCAAAAACCAATCCTGGAGAGGTAGGGCGGGTCCTCTCTGGGTTCCGGCTCCGGCTCCTCCCCCGGCCCTCTGAGGCGGCGCTGTCCCTGACCGAGCGGCGGGAGCGAGGTGGGTCCGGTTTGGGCCCGAGGTCGTGGGGGGGTGGCGGGTACGGCTTCGCGGGGAACTGTGAGCATGGCCGCCTCCCTTCCTCCAGGGAGTTAGAGGCTGTGGCTTTGCTCCCTGGACCCGGTGGGGAGCAAATGGGACCCGGTGGTCCCCTCGCCCCGACCCCTTGCCCCCGCCCCTGGCTCGCGCGGCTAGGCAGCTGCCCCAGCCCTCCCCACAAGCCCTCCTGTTGTCCAGCCCTCTGGCACAGACCATACTTTGGGGGCCAGTTCCTACCCCTCTTATACTCCTCCCCTACCCCTCCAAAGCCATCCGGCCACTCAGAACCCAGACCTATGCCCTAGGATGCGCGTATTCTCGACTCCGCGATCGGCTTCTCCCCGCCACTCCCAACCCAGCCTACTGGGCTCCGGTTTCCTGACACCTCTGATTGCAGCCTGTGCCTCCTCTCCGCTCCCCTGCCTATCTCCTCCGGACCCTCTGGCCCCTTTGGCCCCCTCTATCTGACCCGTTATGCAGCTATCCAGTACTGTTCTCTGTTCTTAAACACCTTGTTCCTGATCTTTCTAAGCTCCCCTCTCCGCATCATCCCCCACCCCCTGCCCCTTGACTTGACGCTAAAGAGCCGGGACTTCGGCCCTTCGGACCACTTTCCACCTTGGCGCCTTCACTCTAAACCCAGTCCCTTGACCTTCAGCATCTGTGATCACCAGCCCTGTCTTCTTGACTCTCACTTCTTAGCCCTGGCCGCTTCTCCACTGCCCCAGTCCTTTCTACCTTCAGTTCTCCCTGTAGGTCTGAGCCTCGTAGGAAGGCAAGCCCTATGGGCCCTTCTCTCACCAAATCTTTGAACCAAAGAGGTACGTCTCTACCTTACCTGCCGCTGTATACTCAGTGGGTAGATAGGGGGCTCCTCAGCTCTGCAAGTTCCAATTTTGCTCACCCGTCTTGCAAGTCCTAACTCAGATACCACCTTTTCCATGCAGCTGCTCATCCCCGATCTCTTCAGGGAGACACGCCCGTGTCTTTTTCGGAACTCCCTTGGCACTGTTCTTTTTCCTTACCTCTCCGCCCCATTTCCCTTCCCCGCTCCCTCCCTGTCTTACTCCCTACTTCTCTCCATTACTAGTGGCATGTCTTAAAGTACTGGCTTTGGAGTGATGGACATAGGTCCCTGTTCAGCCACGCACTTGCTGTGTGCCCTGGGGCAAGTTAAAATATCTCTGAGCCTCCATTTCCTCATCTCTAAAACAGACTGTGAAAATGAAATGACATGATTTGCATATTGCCTTCAGTCCAGGGCCTAGCACTTAGTATGAGCTTCCAGAATGTTTATTATTACTGGTTCCCATATAATGCCGGATGCTGTGTGAAGCATTGAGGAGTCAGTACAAAGGTGACCAAGGCACAGTTCCTGACGCCCCCAGAACTGAACCTTCTACACTGTATGCCACTTTCTGGAGGTCATGGCCTATTTCCCTGCACTGTGCCATAAACTGAGGATAGTATCATAATCCTAAATCTTGTTGCTCTTATATTGATCCAGCATTCAGTCCTGAGTAGAGTCAGAGGCTGGTACATTACACCTTCTTAGAATAGCAGGATTGGATGTGAGTGGGGGCCAGGTAGCCCCCTGTGGTACCGGAGCCCCAGGTAGGGTGGGCAGGACTGGGGACTGAATTCAGATCATATCCATTGATTCATACATCAGAAGACATGAAGCAGTGCCTCGTGCTGGGGAGAGTTTGCCAAAACGACCCAGTCTCTGTCCTTAAATTGCTTATAAACTGCTAGTGGAAACAGATTATGTTAAAAGATCATTGCAAATCAGTGTAAAAGCAAGTACATATGAGATTCTGCGGGTGCATAAAGGTGGAAGAGTGGGCAGATTCCTGAGAACAATGGGTGAGACAGACACAGGTAAGCATGAAATGGGTTCTGGAGCCAGGCCTGGCCTTCACTCAGCTCGTTCAATGAATACTTATTAAAGATCTACTATATATGACTGTCACTACCTGAGGAATTTGGGTTACATTAGAAAACAAAGGCCCTGTCCCTCAAGGGACATATGTTTGAGCAGGGGGAGGGCAGACACTAAATAAGAGACAGAAGAAATAAATAGAATGTTAGTAGGTGAGAAGTGCTATGGGGCAGGGGGACTGGGAGTATGGAAAAGGGGTTGTGATTTTTAAAAGGATTGTCAGGAAACAGTATCAAAGAATAAATTGTTGCTGGTGTTTACTTGCATTTTTGAACATGAAGCAAGCCTCCTTCACGTCTCTTCTCTAGATTCCTCAAGAAACACTCTCTCAGGGATTGGTAAACTGGTTCACCTCCTTTTGTCTTAAATAAAGTTTTATTGGAACACAGCCACACTCCTTCCTTAAAGGAATTGTCTGTGGCTGCTTTTATGATACAAGAGTAGAGTTGAGTGGTTGCAACAGAGATACTGTGGTCCCAAATGTTTACTAAATATTTACTGTCTGGCCCTTTTCAGAAAAATCTGCTGACCTCCACTCAGATTTGAGGCTCTGTCTGTATTTCTCCTTTTAGGTTATATAGAGCCTCATACCATTTATTTTCTTTACTGTTTCTTAATTAAAAAAATTTTTTTTTCTTTCCTAACAAGATCACATAAGGAATCTTTTTCATTCCTGTGATCTGTGCAGGGCTAGGACATAGCGTCCTCCACAGTGGTCCTAGTAGCTGTCACTGGCTGCGTCGCTCATACCCGCCCCGCAGCTCCCGAGAGCACTGGAGGTGTTTCCTCTGCCCTCGGCCCTGCAGTGTAGGCGGGTATCATTGTGTTAGTGTGTTAGTGATGTGGGAGTCGAGGCTCAGAGGGCTTGAATCATGTTGCACAGTTCCATAGTGTGTGTCACCGTCTGGATCCAGCCCTAAATGTAGTCTGTGGCCCTTCCATGACTATTGCTGGGTGTTCAGAAAAACTTGCTGACCTGAAGGAGTTCTGTCTGTCATTCTTCTCCCCTCACTGTCCTGTCATAGCCCCTTGTCCCTTGCTCGTGTCACCTTACAGTATCTGCACTGGCCCACTGGGCCTTCCAAAGTGTCGTTGTGGCCTCAGGGCCCAGAGGAAACCCCACGCTGGGTGGTGCTTCGTCCCCTCCTGGCCTGGCCCAGGCTGTAGGAGCTCAGAGTCCATGCGGTCTGGCAAACGTTTATTGATGCCTGCCTGAGTTGGCAGTGTGTATGTGTAGTTTTATGGGGGGAGAGAATGTGGTTTGTGTCTATGTCTTTGTAGGTGGCATGTGAGAGTGTGTGTGTGTGATTTTGTGTGGGGTACGAATATAGCTGTACGTGTGATTGGGTAGGCACGTGCGTGGCTCTATATTTAGAAGGGCTGTGTCTGTGATGTGTGTGGCCATATGTGGCTACAGGTGTGTATGAGTGTATGTTGTGTGTGTGTATGTGTCTGTGTGGTTTGTGTGTACGGTATGAGAACTGTGGTTGAGTGTGACTGGTATGTGAGGATGGCCGTGTTTTTGGGGTGTATGTGTGTGAGAGAGAGATGCGGTGTGTATATGGCTGTGTATGGTGTTGGAGAGCGGAAGTGGGCACTGACCAATCGGAGCAGACATAGCCTGGGCCCTGCAGTAGGTCTTGGAGGGCTCTGATGTTAACCCTTAGTTGCTAGCTAGGCTGCGGTCCAGGGAGGGGAAGGGTGGCAGAACAGGTAAGAGAATTCATGGCTGGGCCTCTGAACAGCTGGGAGAGCCTCAGGAATGAGAGGTTCTGTTCATTTTGAAAGCAGGCAAGTGGATACTTTTAAGGAAGTTGTTTTTTTGTTTGTTTGGTTTTTGTTTTAATTAAACATAAAAGGAGGTTCAGTTAGCTTAGAGTTAGGCAGAGAAATGGAATCATCTGCAGCTGGAAGCTCCTTTACCCACACGGGAATTAGAGTCTAGACTGCCATTGTTTCGTGGTCTTAGGAAAAGTGACATTATTCCCACTGACAAGTATCTGTGGGGAGTGGACAAAAGTGGTGCTTTTGCTTTACTCTGATGGGTGGCTGTCGGATCTGTGGAAGTTTGTCACTTGAGAGTTATTAAGGAAAGGCATGCTCTCCAAGTATTCCCGAGAATTGAGGTTATTTCTGATGTACAGTTCCATGGGGAAGGGTACACCCCTTCAGCCAGAACAAAGGTTCCCTGCAGTCGAGCCTGAGCCCAGGAATAAAGGTGTTGGCCGTCTGTGTTCATTCTCAGGGTTCAGAAATGGGCAGTGAGAAGGAGCAGCATCCAGAACAGCACCTGCCTGAGGAAGGGGACTGGGGTGAGCCCTGGAGAGTGGATGACTCGGAGGGTTTTCAGATCCCAGATGGGGAGAAAGAGCGCAGGCAGGAGAGCCCGTCAGAGTGTCCGCCAGAGGTCCATCCTAAAAAGCCATGGCAGAAAGTCATTGTCCCCACCAGAGAACCCGGGGGCCCCACGGCTCACCCGAGGCCCGAGACCGACGAGAAGCCCTTCACATGCACCCAGTGCGGGAAAACCTTCAATAACACCTCCAACCTGAGAACGCACCAGCGCATCCACACTGGTGAGAAGCCTTACAAGTGCTCCGAATGCGGCAAGAGCTTCTCGAGGAGCTCCAACCGCATCCGCCACGAGCGGATCCACCTGGAAGAGAAGCACTACAAATGTCCCAAGTGCCAGGAGAGCTTCCGGCGTCGCTCGGACCTCACCACGCACCAGCAAGACCACCTGGGCAAGCGGCCGTACCGCTGCGACATCTGCGGCAAGAGCTTCAGCCAGAGCGCCACGCTGGCTGTGCACCACCGGACCCACCTGGAGCCCGCGCCCTACATCTGCTGCGAGTGTGGCAAGAGCTTCAGCAACAGCTCCAGCTTCGGCGTGCACCACCGCACGCACACCGGCGAGCGGCCCTACGAGTGCACCGAGTGCGGGCGGACCTTCAGCGACATCTCCAACTTTGGGGCCCACCAGAGGACCCACAGAGGGGAGAAACCCTACTGGTGCACGCTGTGCGGGAAACATTTCTCCCGGAGCTCGAACCTCATCCGTCATCAGAAAACGCACACAGGCGAGCAGGCCGCCAGAGACGCCAGCTGAAGGGTGAAAAGGGAGAGAGGCGGAGAGACGCCAGCCTAGTGTAGGAAGATCTCCAGGATCTGCGACTGCCCCCTCGACCTCAAGCCCCTCATCCCACTTTGGAGAATGGTTTCCTGTTGCCTCTGAAGCCAGGAACTGCGGGAGGTCCTGAGAAGGGACTCGAGTAAGAAGAAGCTTTGCCGCTTTCCAGGCCAGTTTCTTGCCTTGGAAAGTTTGGAGGATCCGGTCTTGGCTTCATCTCCTTGGGATGAAAGAGAAGTAGGGTAGGCTTAGTACAGGCTTGTGTCATTAGGGCAACCATCCCCTGGCCTTTGAGGACGTACCTGTGAGGGGGCATCACCGCCTGAAGGTGCTCCAGATTGTATAGGAACCACACAGGGCCTGTTATGGTGGCTGTCAGTCCTGTCTGCTGTGCCTCGCCTGTGCTGGGAGGAGCAGCCTTCCCGATGGAAGGGGCCTCCGTGGCCTTCCCGATCGAAGGGGCCTCCTCGGCCTGGAGAAGAGGTCTGGTCCTGCCTTAGGAATCAAAAGGAAGCCCTCAGGGAGCCACGATCCAGGGACCTTCCCAGTCCCCCATGTCTGTGACTCATTCCCCCACCCTAACCCACATCTGTTCCCAGAGTGATTAGCAGTAAAACCCTTCAATGAAAAGGACCTGTGTACTTATTTGGGGCATCAGGGAAGTGGGAGCTGGGGAGCTGGTCTCGCTGCAGCCTCTCTGGAAGGGGGCTGGATGCCCAGAGAATGGGTGGCTGCTCTGAGAAGCAGAGGAAAATGGGCGGAGTCTATGGGGCCTCTGAGGAGGAAGGCAGGAGGGAAGGAAGGAACATGGAGCAGCCACATCTGCTGTGGCTTCTGTGGGTCACATTGACGTCTTTGTCTCTGTGTCCTGGCACGGCAGCCCTCAGAGGAGTCACACAGCGGGGGTTTGGTGGAACGGGAGTTAACACTTGGGCCTCCCTTGATTCCAAGCTGATGCTCTCTTTCTACTGCTTGCGCCTAGTGGCTTCGGAAGGAGGAGCCCCTTAGGGGCTGCCTCAGGCCCAAGTGAGTCCCTGGAAGTGGGGGCTAGGATGGCCTCTTGATGTGGCCCTGGACCGTTTGCTCTGTGGAAGTCAGTGCCAAGTCAGAGAACCATACCTCCTTCAGATTCTTGATTGGCACTTCCCTGTGCTTAGGAAAAGGGATAGTGTCCGGGAGTAAGGGGTGAGGGCTGGGATAAACCCATCACGGGAATCCTTGCCTTTAGTGGCAACAGTTTAGTTCCCAAGGCTGGGACAGCTTGGCGGGGGTCCTCCCAGCTTCCTGCCCTCCTGATTTAGGCCTGGCTCCACCTGGCTGCTTTCGGTGTTCTCTGCATGGCGGTTTAATGTTCACCCAGACTTCCTCCAACAAACACAGAAGACCCCTCTCTACATCTCTTGCCAACCTGGTCCTGCTCTTCCAGAGGGAGGGGCCTTCTTCCTTGTAGCTAATTGCCAGAATGAGATTCGGATACCACCCATAGCCTGACGTATCCCATGGGATCCTGCCACCCACCCAGGAAGGGATGTGCTAGGAGATTTATACTCATCATGTTGAATTCTCACGTAACCCTGGAAAGTAAGAATCACCCACGTATGACAGGTGGAGAAGGAGGCTGACAGAAAGTGACTCACCCGAGATTACTTGGCAAGTAAAAGGCAGGGTCAGGAATGGAACCTTTTTCTGCCTAAATCCAGAGCCTGCATTCCAGCTCTAAAAGACTTCCCCAACAATTCCCTGACATAGGTAGGACACTACAGTTTACAAAGCACTTTAAAAAAAAAAAAAATCTTTTATTTTAATGACCTTGTGCTCATCCTGACAAGTGCACTCCTGAATTCCCTTAACCTGTCCCCCCCCCCCCCGCTCCCCCCCGCCCTGCACTTCCCCTCTGGTAACCAGTTCTCCATAGTTGAGTGTTAATTGCTTTGTCTCTCTTTCTTTTCTTTCTGCTTTGCTCATTTGTGTTTTTCTTTCCAACATACGAGTGAAATCGTCATACAGTATTTGTCTTTCTCCAGCTGACTTACTTAGCAAAATATCTCTAGCTCCATCCGTGTTGTTGTGTATGGCAAGAGTTCATTCTTTTTTACGACTGAATAATACTCCGTTGTCTATATATACATCTTTATCGATTCATCTGATGTCCATCAACTGATGGACACGTGGGCTGTTTCCATAATTTGGCTGTTGTAAATAATGCTGCTCTAAACAGGGGTGCATGTGTCCCTTGGAATTACTGTTTTGTATTCTATAAACCACTTTCATCGCATATACATTTTCCTGCTCTTTGGAATCTGCACACAAGATTTTTTTTTTAAGATTTTGTTTATTTATTTGACAGAGATCACAAGTAGTCAGAGAGGCAGGCAGAGAGAGAGGAAGGGAAGCAGGTTCCCTGCTCCTGCTCTGATGTGGGGCTCGATCCCAGAACCCTGGGATCATGACCTGAGCCAAAGGCAGAGGCTTTAACCCACTGAGCCACCCAGGCGCCCCTAGATATTTTAAACATGTCACCCACACTTGCATGTATGAAATGAAACACTCTCTAATAGTTAAAGTTGCCATCAAACACCACTGAGCACCAGTTCTTATGCATCTGTTTTCTCTGATAATAGATATAATAACTATCCTGTAAGGTGGTAGTATTCCCATTTTTGAGATAACACAAATCTGAGAGGTTAAATGACCCGACCTAGTGCTTAACCTGTGATTCAAATCAGGTGTGTGGGATATCAAGGCTATGGTCTCCATTATACCCACTACCAAGTTAGGTCTACTAGTCCCCTGTCTGCAGAGCTTGATACCATCCTTCCAGACCTAGAGCCTTAGTGACAATTGCTGTGACTTTCTGGGAGTCTCTGCTGCCAGTATGACCCAGGACCAATGTACTGGGCAGTTGCTTTGATCTTGGGACATGAGTTGCTGGCCAATCTCATTTGCCCCTTTTTGACCAAGTTCATAGGCTAGGGTTTCTGGGTTGGTCCAGGCCTTTGAGTCCTGACTGGTCCACTTAACTCTCTCTCTTACTTCCTTTTTTGTTAACTTCCCTAATTTCCTCTTTCATTCTCCTCTTCTTCTGCTTGCAGGAGACTGGCACATAGACCCAGAGTTACAGTGCAGGATGATAGGTATCACTGTGGTTGTACCTAGGGTGCTCTAAGAGCCCAGGGGAGGGCCTTAAACTGGCTTGCACTGGACATTGGGGTCCAAAATTGAAAAAGACAGTCCTTCCTGCAGGGAAGTCAGAAGACAAACTCCTCAGAACAGGGTGTTGGGAGAACACAGGTGGGAATGGCTAACACTTTGGAGGGAAGGAAAAGGTGAGGTGATGATTGAGCTCATCTTCAGTGAGTAGTAGGTGTTTAGTAGGCAAAGAAGAAGGTTATTTCAGATGGAAGGGAAAGCTCCTCCGTGTTTCAAGCAACAGCGAAACGTCTGACGTAATCAGAGTGTCCTGTGAAGAAGAGATGAAGCTACTAGGTAGTCAGGGACCAGATGGTAAAGGGCATTGGATGCCAGGACAAAGAATTGCTGACCATAGACAACAGAATTTTCAAACCGGGGAATGGCATGATCATTCAGGCTAGTGTGGATGGTGAGCCAAAGGGGGTTAGGTAAGTTGGAAATATGCCAAGCACTGGTTGAGCCCTCCTGACCCAGAGAGAGCTCTATATGTTCACCTCAGAGCCTTGCCAGTTCCACAGAATGGGCAAGTCCAAACCCTCCACACAATTTCTGCAGATTCCTGAGATTCATGCTCTCATGGCCTCCTCTTGCCTGAGGTTCCCAGGACTGTACAAGCCTGTTTTGTCCCTGTCAGCCCTGTCACAGAACTAGGCACTTTCATTGGCTTCCCCAAGAAACCCTGCCACACCAAGCATTCTGTAAGTTTAGAATCTCTTTGAGAGACTGGAAGTCTTGGGGAGGGCTCCCATCATGGCATGCCCCTAGCTTCCTCTTTTCCCCCCACCCACCATTGCTGTCCGTATCCTTTCCCATCTGCCCTGGAAACTGCAGATTCCTGTAGTCTATTATAAAGATTTTATTTACTTATTTTTCTGAGAGAGAGAGAGAAAGAGAGCAGAGAAAGGAGCAGAGGAGGAGGGAGAGGGATGAAGGGAAAGAACCTCAAGCGGACTCCACACTTTAGACCAACCAGGAGCTCGATCTCAGGATGCTGAGATCATGATCTGAGTTGAAACCAAGAGTTGGGCACCTCACCAACTGAGCCACCCAGGTACCCCATCTTTCACTCTATTATAAAAAACTGTCTGGCTTTCCTCATTCCTTGACACCATTTTGCATACACAAACCCATCAAGGAGCACCCCAGAACGAAGGCCTCACCATTTAACAACATACACCTACTCATAAAGCAGTTGCCAAAATAAATCAATAAATACCTTGGAGATCACAACGTATATAAGCATATTAAAGGTTTAAGACTCCAGTCTAAGCAAAAGTGATTGTTTCCTCTTCCTTCTGAGACTCCACTAAGATAACAAAAGGAATCGAAACAACAGCAGAATCACAGGGAAGAGGGGTGGCGGGTGCAGAGACTTAAACAATTTCTAAAAGTAGATGACACACATTAATGACTCAGCAGAGTAGAGGAAGCCACAGCCCAGAATTCACTCCCAGAATGGAAGTGAGAGCCAGTCTTCCTTGCAAAACCACAGAGAGGCTCTGAGTTCATGGTTGGCAGGTACTGCTGATAGACATGAAAAGTGGGTCTAAAAACTATTAGAGTTTGTAGAAGGTCTGTCTGTGCAGCTGCGCCAGTCACCTCCCTCTTACCTCCAGAGTGGAGAGTAACTGATGCTTACCTCCAGACAAAAATAAGACACATAGCAGGACCCCAGAAGGCTCATCCTATAGAAATTTAATAAATCTCGAGAAATCTGGTGTTTCGGATAGCATTGATATCCCAGAATAAAACGTGTCATTGTGACATTTACAAACCCTCTTCCCACCTCATCCTCTAAAAATGACCCATCCACTCACACTACAGAAGAGCCTTCCAGATGACACCCTCCCTCCCTAGCTTTCCTGTTCAAGAGGGTGACCTGTCAGAGAAACATACAGCAACAGAAGAAATACACAGCAACAGAGGGAACCAACTCAATTACTGATACTAATCAGCTTGGTCTGTTATTCCATAAACAGTCAATGAGGAACATCAGAGTTAAGAAGGCAGCTGGAAGCATGAAAGATAGACAAGGTAAATAGAATAAGTGACCCCAGACAACAGAAAGTCATAATGGAGCAGTAGAATCTTTAAAAATTCTAATTGCATCCTCACAAAGATCTGGGGAGGTACTACTTTCATAAAACAAGAAAGGTTGCTAGCAGAAAGGAACAATTGGAAAATAGAAAATAGTTTTTGGAAATTAAACATATGACAGCTAAAATAAGATACTCAAGAGACCACCTGGAAGAGAAGATCAATAAAAGTCCCTACAATGTAAAGCAAAAATACAGATAAGGAAAGAAGAAATAAGGCACACAGAAGATGGACCCTTGAGGTTCTTATGGTGAAGACTGTCTTGATAGTCCTCCAAAATCTGTTCTCTCCTTTTCTTGGATCACTGAACTAACCAACATTTCCCAGCCTCCTTTGCAGTTATATTAATATAACTTAAGTTCTTGTGATTGGAAGATGAGCAGAAATAATATGTGACATTTCTGGTCTTAGACCTCAGGAAAGCAGACATGTCTTCACCTAGTTTTCTTCCGTCCTTTCACTAGGTGTAACCTGCAAGAACCCAGCTCTGATAGTTGCAGACTATATAGTGCCCTAGTGTCAGTTTGCCAGATAAAACACAGAACACCCAATTAAGTGTGAATTTCAGGTAAGCAGTGAATAATTCATACTATCATTATGTCCTGGATGTTTTATCCTAGTGAGTGGCAGAGAACAGTGGGATAAAAGGAAGTGGGTTCTTGAACTTCGCATGGAGCAGTGCTGTCCAACTCCCCTGCCTGGATGCTTCACAGCTATTAATGCGAGAGAAACAGATTTTTTTTGTACTCCAAGCTTTGTTGGGTCTCTTTTTTACAGCCGCTTAACATTTCACCCTAATACTTAGGTGAGTTAGAGGTGAGTTTCTGCCATAACAAGACTGTGGCACATTTTACTACATATGGAGTCTTACATTGCCATTGGTCATTCTCCCCACCCCCAAAGTTCAACATCTCCAATATTGGATTCTGTCTAGTAATTGATGCTAGTTTAGATTCCATGAAATATCACGTTATAAGAGAAAAATGAGCCAGTGCTATCACCAAGATGGACTAGGAAGTCCCAGCCTTCACTTCTCAGCAGAGACAGCGACTTAACAACAAAATATGGACCAAAATACCTTTGTGAGAACTCCAGAAACCTATAGCTGGCACAGCTCAGCGCAGGGAGTTCTTCCCAGGGTTGGGGATGGGAGTGGTAAGAAAGGCAGGGAGGAAGACTAGAACATGTGTCCAACGTTCTGAATTATCAGAGGGCTGCCCGAGGAACTGGTTTTTATCTTACCTGATTTGGGGTACTGATGGGGAAACAAAATACTTTTGATGCCGCTGAGTACAAAGTACTTTGGATGTCACTGAGCACAACGTATACTTTTGGATGTCCCTGGGTGAGGTGGCTTCGTGCTGTTAGCACTAGAGAAACTACAGTACCACAGATAGGCACCAGAGGGAGCAAAAGATATATGAGCGCCTGAAAAAAAGAAACCAGCAAACTTGTGTACTTGGGAAATTAGAGCATAAGCTTAGAGAAACTGCGTCTACCAAAAAGGTTTTCAGAAGTCCCAGAATCTCTAGCCAGTCTGATTATTAAAGGTTTTCCCCTACCTGGACCCAGACTCTACAAAAATCAGGAAAATAATACAGGAACAAAATGAGAATATCAAGAAAGAGCTAGAAACTATAAAAAAGAGCCAAACAGTGGCACCTAGGGGGCTCAATTGGTTAAGTGTATGACTTGACTTTGGCTCAGGTCATGATCTTGGAGTTGTGAGATCAAGCCCCGTGTCGGCTCTGTGATAAGTGTGAAACCTGCTTGGGATTTTCTCTCTCCCTCTCCCCTTCCTCTCCTCCACTGTTTGTGTTTGCGCTCTCTCTCTCTCTCTCTCTCAAATTAATTAATTAATTAAGGCAGCGGGGAGGGGAAGAGCCAGATAGAAATTCCAGAGCTGAAGAATGCAACAGCTGAGCTGAAAAATTCATTAGAGGGTTCTGACAACATACTTAATCAGAAAAGAAAGAATCAATAAACTCAAAGACTGGTTATTTGGGGTGATTGCGTCAGAGGAACAAAAACAAATAAGATGAAGAGAAGTGAAGAAAGCCTAAGGGATTTCTAGAATACCACGAAGCCAACCAATGTATGCATTATTGAAGTCCCAGGATCAAGAGAGAAAGGGGTAGAGCACTTAAAGGAGGGATGATCCAGGACACACAATTTCAAGACACTCCATAGACTCTAAGTATGAAGAATCAAAGAAGCTCACAGCAAGACAAATTATAATCAAACTGTCAAAAAGCCAAAGACAGAGAGTTTTGAGAAGTAGCAAGAGAAAAATAAATCACTATGGACAATGCAGCTCCCATGGGATTATTGCTATAGTCTCAGCAGAAGCCTTTCAGGCCAGAAGTGGGCAAGATAACATATTCAAGGTGCTGAGAGAAAAAATCTGCCAGCCAAGAATATGATACCTGGAAAAACCATCCTTCCGCAATGGAGAAACAAATGCTTTCCAGATGAACAAAAGCTGAAGGATTGTATCCACTAGACCTGCCTTCCAGTAATGCTAAAGGGACTTCACAAGCTGAAACAAAAGGATGCTAGACAGAAGTATGAAAGCATATAAAACTATACAGCTTCTTAGTAAATGTAAAAAAAATAAATAGGGAGTACTTTAATACTGTAAGAGTATTAAAAGAAAAAACCACCTTTAATTCCAGGATAGAATTTAAAAGGCAAAAGCATAAAAACAACTATGATAATAAAACTATGTTCGTGGATACAATAAATTATATAAAGGTGTAATTTGTGACATCATTAACAATGCTGGGAGTGGAGAGATGCAAAAGAGTTGGGTTTTAGGGGCGCCTGGGTGGCTCAGTGGGTTAAAGAGTTGGGTTTTACATGTAGTTAAAGTTTTTATCAGCTTAAAACAGATTGTTATAAGCATAACATGTTTTGTGTAAGCCCTATGGTAACCACACACATACAAATACCTATAGAAGATACACAAAAGAAAATGAGGAAGGAATCAAAGCATGCGAGTATATAAAAGTCAGCAACATACAAGGAGGCAGAAGGAGAGGAAACCAGGGACAAAATAGCTACAAGACAGAAAGCAATGAACAAAATGCCAATTAACTAATTAGTAATTAGTTAACAAACTCCTCAATCAAAAGACATAGAGTGGCTGAATGGATTAAAAAAAAACTATACCCAAGTATATACTGTCTACAGGAGATCCACTTTATATATAAAGATACACATAGGGTGAAAACAAAAAGAAGGAAAAATCATGCAATTAGTAACCAAAAGAAAGCAGAAATGGCCATAATTATATTAGATAAAACAGACTTTAACTAAAAAAACTGTCACAAGAGACAGAGAAGGATATTTTATAAAAATAAAAGGGCCAGCTCACCAGAGAGAATATGATAATTACAAATATATACTGACTGAACATTATAGCACCCAGACATATGAAATAAACATTATCAGAACTGAAGAGAACAGTAAACTGTAACACAGTAATAGTAGGATATATCAACACCACACTTTCAATAATGGATAGAACAACCAGACAGAAGATCAATAAGGAAATAAAGGGCCTGAGTAAGCCAAAGGGACCTAACATTTATACAGAACATTTCACCCAACACAAGCAAAATACACATTATTCTCAAGTGTACATGGAACACTCCCCAGGATAGATCACATGTTAGGCTACAAAACAAGTTTCAACCAAATTTAAGAAGATGGAAATTATACCAAGTATCTTTTCTGACTACAATGGAGTAAAACTAGAAACCAGTAATGGAAGGAAAGTTGGAAAGTTTACAAATATGTGGAAATGAGACAACATACTCTTGAACAACCAAGAGGTCGAAGACGACAAAGGAAATCAGAAAATATCTTGATACAAATGAAAATAAAAATACAACAAAGCAAAATTTGTGATATGCAGAAAAGCATTATTAAGAGGGGAGTTGATAACAGAACATGCCTACATTGAAAAAGAAGGCTCTCAAACCAAGAACGTGACTTTATGCTTCAAGGAACTAGAAGAAGAACATGTTATCAGAAGGAAGAAAATGTTAAAAATTATCCAAAGTTATCAGAAGGAACTTATCAAAAGGAAGTAATCAGAAGGATGAAAATGCTAAAAATAAAGGCAGAAAAAAATGAAAGAAAGATTAGAAAAACAATAGAAAATCAACAACGTACTGAGTTGGTTTTTAAGATCAATAAAATCGACAAATCCTTAGCTATACTAAGTAGGAAAAAAAAGGGAAGGCTCAAGCTTAACAAAAATCAGAAATGATAGAGGAGACTTTGCAACTTATGTCATAGAAGTAAAAAGGATCATGAGACTACTATGAACAATTACATGCCAACAAACTGGATAACTTAGAAGAAATAAATTCCTAGAAAAATACAACCTGCACAGATGGGATCATGAAAAAATAGAAAATCTGAACAAATAACTACTAAGGAGATTGAATCAGTCATCAAAATGCTCCCAACAAAGAAGAGTCCAAAACCAGATGGCTTCAAGGGAGATTGCTACCAAATATCTAAAGAATTAACACCAATACTTCCTGAATTCTTCCACAAAATTGAAGAGGAAAGAACATGTCCAGACTCATTTTCAGAGGCCACCATTACCCTGATACCAAAGCTAGACAGACACTACCAGAAAATGACAGACTGATAGCCCTGATGAATATGAAGCAAAAAAATCCCCACTAAATTATGAGCAAAATGAACTGAGTAGCATATCAGAACTACTGTATATCATGACCAAGATACATGATGTTTCCACATATGAAAACCAATAAATGTAATATACCATTATCAGGTGAAGGACAAAAATCACATGATCATCTCAACTGATGCATAAAAAGCATCTGACAAAACTCAACACCCTATCTTGATAAAAACAACAAACTATGTACAGAAGGGATGTACCTCAAGAATTAAAAGCCATACATGAAGAGTCCACAGGGAACATTCTACTGAATGGTGAAAGACTGAAGGTTTTTCCTCTATGGTTAGGAACAAGGCAAGGATGCCCATTCTCTGCACTTTTATTTAAAACAGTACTTGAAATCTACCCAAAGATATTAGATAGATAAACAGATGAAGAAATATAAGGCATCCAAACTGATAAGGAAGAAGTAAAATTATCTCTTTTCATAGATGACCTGATCTTATACGTAGAAAACCCTGAAGACTCCATAAAACAAAACAAAACAAAAAACCTATTAGATAACTATTAGAACTAAAAAAACCTATTAGAACTAATAAATGAATTCAGTTAAGTTGCAGAATAGGAAATTGGCATACAAAAACTAATTCCATTTCTTTCTTTTTAAAAGATTTTATTTACTTATGATAGAGTGTGAGAGAGTGCATGAGAGAGGGGTGAGGGGCAGATGGAGAGGCAGACACCCCACTGAGCAGGGAGCCTGATGCAGGGCTTGATCCTGGGACTCCAGGATCCAAGAATTAAATAGGGGCACCTGGGTGGCTCAGTCAGTTAAGCGTGTGCCTTCAGCTCAGGTCATGATCCAGGGGTCCTGGGATTGAGTGCCGTATTGGGCCGCCTGCTCAGTGGGAAGCCTGCTTCTCCCTCTCCCACTCCCCCTGCTTGTGTTCCTTCTTTCACTATCACTCTCTCTGCCCAATAAATACATAAAATCTTAAAAAAAAAAAGGATTAAATCCTGGGGTTCCTGGGTGATATGGTCAGTTAGGCATGCAACTCTCAATTCCAACTAATGTCTTGATCTCAGAGTTGTGAGTTCAAACCCCACATTGGGTTCCATACTAGGTGTGGAGCTTACTTTAAAAAAAAAAAAGGAAGAATGAAATACTTAGAAATAACCTTGAGAAAGAAGGCGGAAGACTTACACACTGAAAACAACAAAACATTGCTGAAAGAAATTAAAGTAGATGCAAATAAGATATTTCATCTTCATGGACTGGAAGATAATACTGTTTAGATGTCCATAGTACCCAAAGCAATTGACAGATTCAATGCTACCCCACTGAAATCATGGCACTTTTTACAGAAATAAAAAAAGCAATCCTAAAATTGATATGGAACCACAAAAGACTCAAATGACCGAAGTAATCTTGAGAAAGATTGGCAGAGATTTAAAAAACTGGAACATTACACTTTCTGATTTCAAAATATATTACAAAGTACAATAATCAAAACATAGTGGTATTGGTGTAAAGGTAGACATGTAGAACAGTGGAACAGAATAGAACCCAGATATAAACCCATGCACATATCGGCAGCTGATGGTCAACAGAGAGCCAAGAATTCACAATGGGGAAGGATAGTTTTCTAACAAATGGTGTTGGGAAAACTCAATATCTACATGTAAAGAATGAAATTAGATCCTTATACCATACATAAAATTCAACTCAAAATGGATTTAAGACTTAAATGTAAGACCCGAAATCATAAAACTCCTTGAATAAAACATGGGGGAAGTCTTCTTGATATTGGTCTTGGTAATTTCTTGGATACAACACCAAAAGCTCAAATAGACAAGTGAGTCAACATTAAACTAAAAAATTACTGAACAGCAAAGGACACTATCAATAAAACGAAAGATAACCTGCAGAATGGGAGAAAATATTGCAAACTCTATATCTGATAAGAGCATCTAATATATAAGGAACTCTACAACTCAATTGCAAAAATAAATAAATAAATAACAAATAACCTGATTAAAAACCAGGTAAGGAATACACATTTCTCCCAAAAAGGCATACAAATGGCCAAGAGGTATAAAAAAAGGTGTCCACCATCCCTAATCATCAGGGAAATGTTAATCCAGATGGTCACTATCAAAAGCCAAATGGTCACTATCAAAAAAGAAAACAAGTGTTGGTGGAGTTGTGGAGAAATTGGAACCCTTATACACTGTTGGTGGAAATATAAAATGGTGCAGCTACTATGGAAAATAGTATGGA